>NC_073312.1:14719975-15319975 GCF_027595985.1 Sorex araneus
CATCCGTGGACCTAACGTGCTTTATGGCATGTGGCCCTGGGGAAAGGCAGTCGACTTATGCCCTTCTATCCTTCCCGTGCAGGACCCGTGGTGGCTGGCGTGGTGGGAATCACCATGCCCAGATACTGCCTGTTTGGAGATACGGTGAATATGGCCTCCCGGATGGAAAGCAGCAGTCTCCGTGGGTATCACTTACTGTGCTTCACTTCGCAAACACAATTCTTTTCCCAGCTGCTCCTCTCTTTTCAAAGGGGAGCTTGGGAAGGTCATTTGCATTCTGTCTCCTATTTCCCAATCAAAAATCAAGACCATTACCACTTTAGACAACAGCTGACCGCTAGCTTTGTAGATGGGGCGTGGCATTGTATCCTCTTTAGGGTGACTTGAACACATCTCTGTCCTCTGAGACTTTTCATTCTGAACAGGCAGGTGTGCATCTAATAAAAACTTGGAGAGGAGGATCGGGACTTAGCAAATCTTTTCTGTACATAGTTTTGTCACAGGTGTTTTTATTTTGCTTTCCGGGTCACACTGAGCAATGCTCAGTGGTTACTCCTGCCTCTACACTCAGGAATTACTTCTAACAGTGCTTGGAGAACCATAGGGGTTGCTGTGGATCGAACCTGGGTTGGTCTCGTGCAAGGCAGACTTCTTGCCCACTGTACTATCACTCCGGCCCCTGTCACAGCTACTTAAGTGCCTTTTGCATATAGCCTAGGGAATCTGGAAAAGAATGAGCATGGCCATGTGCTAGTGAAATTTGACTTTACAAACACAGGTGGTAGCAAGGCTTGACGTATGGGTGGTGGTTTGACCATCCCTGATGGAAAGTGTAGTTGTGGGGATACAGAGGAAATCTGCACCCCATTCCATGCTCTTCAGGGGCTATTACACTCTCTTATTTGGCAGTAATTAAATTGCATTGACTATTGCAACGTATAACAATAGAAATAGAATGGCTAAAAAATTTACGATTTAAGTCTTAAAGAATTTAGGTTAACCTTTTTTCTGAATTTAGACATTTCCTACAATATAGAGAAGCAGGAACCAATAATTCCTCGTCTCTCAAACACAGATTTAAACCTCTGCTTTAAAACAGTTTTTAAACCTCTGCTTTTAAGGCACAGGTGAAACTGCTCAGCTAGCCTCCAAATCTGACTCTTCTGCAGTCATTACTCTAGCAGTCTGTCAGTGATATGGCCCTGCTCAGGAAGCTGGGATACCCAGCTGGCCTTCATCCCCGGGGGTTACGAGCTGCAGTATGGAATTATTTGGGCATTGTGGTTAGGAATGGGCTGGAGCGATAGCACAGCAGTAGGGCGTTTGCCTTGCACGTGGCCGACCCGGGTTTGGTTCCTCCACCCTTCTCGGAGAGCCTGGCAAGCTATATGCAAAAGGCACTTAAATAGCTGTGACACGGGCCGGAGTGATAATCTCGCCCGCATGGCAGAGCCTGGCAAGCTACCTGTGGAGTATTCGATATGCCCAAGACAGTAACAACAAGTCTCACAATGGAGACGTTGCTCGTGCCCGCTTGAGCAAATCGATGAGCAACGGATGACAGTGATACAGTATGGAATCAGATCCATCTTCTCTTTCTAGACCAAATTTCCAAAAGTAGCACTGAGTAGCATCCAACAGCATCTGAGCAATTCCTGCACGTGAGGGTGCCCGCCCAGGTGTGGCACTTCCGTCAGAGTCATGGCATGGTTTTGCAGCGGGGTGGCACTCCCAGAAACTGAGCCAGGGGCAGTTCTTCCCTTTCCATTGTCGCTGCCCTCCTGAGAGGCCCGGGAAAGTCCCAGGCAGACACGGGAAAGTCCCGGGCCAACAGTTAACATGGCAACCGCTGGTCTATGGCAGCTTCCCGGATCCACGTGTCTCAGAGCACCGCAGGCACCCTGCTGGCCTCAGGAAGATTTGATTTGCGAAGGAGAGGCACCATTCTCATCAAGGTATGACCCAGCCCTCTGAGTAGACCCTCCCTCAGCCCTCTTGGTCTCTGTGGAGACGTTGAAGCATCCCTATTGGTGCGGTGAGCGACTCTCCACACTGGGGTAGGAAGACCGGCAAGGTCTCAACTTCGTCTGGGACACCCCCATATTCTCTCCTCCCAACACAATAGCAAATCCAAGGTTCTATTTCCTCCAGGTCTTTTCTCCTGAGTCTAATGTGCTCAGGTCGTGGAGAGGAGCCGCCTGATTTCAGGGTCCCAGGCCTTATTTCTTATATTGCTAACTACCCATCCCTCCCTCCGCCAGCCTTCTCCATCCTGGTGTTCAACCTGCCACAGAAGTGTGCCAGGCAGGCTGTCCTGTGTCTGAGGAACACCGGCCCTCAGGGCAGGGAGCAAGGTGGGGCTCCTCCTGAGGTGTTCAGGAAGGAGGGTTGGGTGGTTCCTCTAACAAGGGGGTCGAGTCGTGCATTCCACACACAGACCTCTGGCATTCACTCCCTGAGCTGTCACTGACTGTCCACCTCCAGCTTTTTTTTTTAATAAAAGAATTATGAAAAAATTTAACACCAACAACAAAAAATAGAGAAAGTCACTAAGTGCTTTTAACAGATTTTCTTTGGTGAGTCCCCACGCAGGGTTCTGCTTTTAATTTAGGTGCTGGGTGTTGTTTGTGTTGGCCCGGAGGCACTGAGGTGTCTCAGACCTTTCTTTTCTTTTCTTTTTTTTTTAAATTTTATTTTAACAAATCACCACGAGATACAGTTCCAGACTTACAAACTTTCATGATTATGTTTTAGTCACACAGTGTTCAAGTACCCATCCCTCCAGCCGTGAAGGCCACTTGGTGTTGGCTCACTTAAAAAAGATGGACTTCCGCTGCATAGGCTGCCTGAGCCCATGTGCTGCTTGCGCCCACGTGGTCGAGCACATGCGGTGCCCAAGCACATGTGTTGCGAGCATCTCCCCTCTTGAGATGTGTACTTTCATGTTTTTGTGTCTAGTGCTAGGATGTGTGTAGAGCTCTCTCCACCCTCGGAGAAGACTGCGTTCTCTCTTGAGCGCGTTACCTTACTATTCTCTCTTTCACTTATCCCTTCCTCCTTTCCTCAAAAAGCCTCTAAATAAAATCTGTTTACTTCAAAAAAAAAAAAAAGATGGACTTCCAGGTGATCTCTTTTTCCTGAGAATTGGGCCATAGTTAAATAAATCTGGGACCCTCTGATTTAAGCTAGCGTCAAAGCCCAAGTTACCAAACGTTTCCTTAGAACCAGGCCTTTCCCCCACCGAGCCGCTCCACAGAGCTGCGGTTCTGAACACACACACACACACACACACACACACACACACACACACACACACACACACACACACGATTTCCACTCAGTGGACGGGGAAGACCCTCAGCCTCCTCTCCGAACCCACCCTGCCTGGACAGCATCCCCCTGACTCCCAGCTCTCTCCGTCTCCCACAGGGCAAAGGAGAACAAACCACCTTCTGGTTGAGAGGCAAAGAAGGCTTCACATTTCCACTCCCCGAGTTTACCGAGGAAGAGGCGCAAGTCTCAGAGACCTGAGGTACTTTCTCCCAAGTTGTGTGAGCTCCTGTGAGAGTCTGTGGGGACCTTTCTCTGGGGTGCACGAACTCTCTGGCACATTGAGTTTGTCTTCCAGCAGGGGGAGCCTTCGAGCTGGTCTTTTCTTATTCCCCGCACACGGCCTGGAGCCAGAGTAGAGCTGGACCTGCTGGATTGGGAACCGAGTTTCCTGGGGGGCGGGATAGGGGCTGGCGGGGCCACGATCATAAAGTGGGACCGTAGGCCCCACTGCCGCGCCTTCTTTGGCAAGGTGGCTCCTCCTTACCCAGGGGGGCTAATTGACCTCACCGGCTAGTCATCCTGCAGGCAGGGAGGAGCCCTGGTCAGAGGCATCTGCGGAATGCGTGGGGGACGCGCGGCTCAGGGGGCTGTGCAAGCAGGCAGGAGCTCTGCAGACGCTCCCTCTGCAGAGGCGGGAGCAGTTTCCAGGGGCTCATGCCCCATTCTCTATTTATTGCTTCATTTCTTTTTTATCTACCGAGCAAAGGATACAATCAGGGCTAGAATTTTAAGTAGACTTTTTTTTTTTTTTTTTAAGTACTGAGAACAAAAAAAACCTTTTAGAAGCAAACAAAGGTAACCTGTCCATCTTGCTGTTAATACTTTCCTCTGTACAGAGAATAGGATTCCATGTTGGTTTGTGCATTGGTTCTTGTAACAGATTTTGTGAGGCACTAATGCATTCACAGTGTTCTCTCTCTCTCTCTCTCTCCCCCCCCCCCCCCGCACACGCGTGTGTGTGTGTGTGTGTGTGTGTGTGTGTGTGTGTGTAGAGCCATAGGCCATACCTGCAGTGCTTAGGGCTTATTCCTGGCTATATGCTTGGGGAGGGGGGCCACTGGTGATGCTTGGGGGGACTATATGTGGTGTTGGGGACCAAACCAAGGTCAGCTGTATATGAGGTCAATGCCTTAATTTCTACACTCTCTCTCTGTCCTTTTCTCTTCCTTCCTTCCTTCCTTCCTTCCTTCCTTCCTTCCTTCCTTCCTTCCTTCCTTCCTTCCTTCCTTCCTTCCTTCCTTCCTTCCTTCCTTCCTCTTTCTTTCTTTCTTTCTTTCTTTCTTTCTTTCTTTCTTTCTTTCTTTCTTTCTTTCTTTCTTTCTTTCTTTCTTTCTTTCTTTCTTTCTTTCTTTCTTTCTTTCTTTCTTTCTTTCTTTCTTTCTTTCTTTCTTTCTTTCTTTCTTTCTTTCTTTCTTTCTTTCTTTCTTTCTTTCTTTCTTTCTTTCTTTTCTTTCTCTCTCTCTCTTTCTTGACAACTCCTCACATTGAAATGACCTTTCTTTTGCTCCTGAATAGGACAGAGCAGCTGGAAGGCTGGGCCCTGTCTGAGACCTTTTTTCTATCATTGTTCCTGTGATTGGAGGAGTGAAAACGACTGTGACTGGGAGTCTTTCTTAATTGTTTGACCCCTGAGCTGCCTTTAGAGCTCGGTATGGAGAAATAAATTACCCTTTGGTCAATTGACAACAAATTGCACAAAACTTTTGGTGGAACACTTGCATTTCTTCAGGATGAAGGACTCAGGCCAAGATAATCTGCAAACTTCTGCAAACAGTCCCATGTCCTTGGACTTCTAAGTACGACATCAACAGGACTCTTCTTTCTGCCCAGACATGGGAGACTGGGCTCTGAGGCCTTTACAACTCACTCCTGTAACTGGCTTTCATATGCATTGTGGCAGTCTTTGCTCCACCCCCTTCCTACACACACACACACACACACACACACACACACACACACACACACACACACCACTCCCCTCCCCCCTACAGTGTAAGGACTGAAAGCCTGTCACTGAAGGAGAGAAGTGGAAACATTTACTGAAGAGAACAGGGGGCCTCCCCCTCCCCACCCCAGAAAGGGAAGAAGGAACCCAAACTTATCTCCAAATGCCTTATAACTTCCTCACTTATCTGGGGTCAGGGCTTCTGGATTCCAAACAATTCTAGGGAACAAGTCTCATCCCACTCATTTATCCATCCATCCACCCACCTATTCATCCATCCATTGTATGAACGTTTTATTCATTCAAAGAACATTCATTGAGCATGAACTCATTGAGGTATCTCATCAGGAGACAATATAAAACTTTCCTTGTTCTTTAGCTCTCAATTTTGTTGGAGAGAAGGAGGCATAAATATTCTTAACTCAATATATGAATAACAGTAAAGGCATTACAAAAGTTTGAAAGTAGCTTAATTATCAAATATAGTTGCATTAAAGGAGGGTGAGAAAATGATACACAAATGTAGCAATTTTCATATTAGCCCATCTCTGTATAGACTGTGTGTATCTGTGTATCTTTCAGATTTAGCTCACAGGCTTACACAAGTTAGGTAATAAAGACTTATTTCCACCCTTTCATTTTACCATTATCTTATAAACACTTGGCATCTATATAAACAATGTGTACACACATGTGCAGAATATATATTCGCACCCACATTTATGTTTGCATATAAAACATGCTCTAAGTGCATGTACATAAAACTTATCTGTTGACTGATTAAGAAGTATATATTTATATCTCTATGTTATATGTTCATATATGTATAAATAGAGACCCATCTACAGAGAGAAAGAGAAACAAGAGATGGAAGTGTGCTTTAGAAATCATATCTAGGAATTCTGGGGCCGGAGCAATAGCACAGCGGGTAGGGCGTTTGCCTTGCACGCGGCCGACCCGGGTTCGATCCCCAGCATCCCATATGGTCCCCCAAGCACCGCCAGGAGTAATTCCTGAGTGCAAAGCCAGGAGTAACCCCTGAGCATCGCTGGGTGTGACCCAAAAAGCAAAAAAAAAAAAAAGAAATCATATCTAGGAATTTTAATAAGGACAGTAACTAAAGATCTGTATCCAATGCTTCTTCTGTGTCAACCCAATGTACCTAAGGGAGAGAACACTCTTTCCTCCTTCTTTAAATGTCTGTATTATGTTTAGCACTAATGGGAATTTATAAAAGCGATTGTTTTGCAAATGCTTTCTCTTAATTCCCTATGA
Source organism: Sorex araneus (assembly GCF_027595985.1). NCBI lineage: Eukaryota > Metazoa > Chordata > Mammalia > Eulipotyphla > Soricidae > Sorex > Sorex araneus. The sequence continues at coordinate 14,726,529 of NC_073312.1, forward strand.
GAGATGTTATGAGACCTGAGGGCAACCGAATATCATGGGACTCTCGGTTCACTTTAGGTCAAAACACAGTCTAGTGATTGACAATAGGGCTTTAGAGATGGGGTGGCCAGAGAGATTGTCCCCAAGATGGTCATCCTACAGAATGACTTCACTTGTTTACATCAGAACATCAATACTAGAATCTTTGAAAAGCAAATTATAATAGGCTAGAAAGACTGAAAATCTATGGTATGTGTGTGAAGACCTCAGTCTAGATCCCTCTGGGTGGGGTGAGGGACTTGCTAACAGCACAAAACATTGACATTGGAAGAGTCACAGGTGATTTATTTTAAGACATTTATTCCATAGCACCAAGTAGAAACATAATAACTTCTATGAGCAAATAAAGCAAAACTTGCTCAGTATCCTTTTACTCTGATAGCCCAGTTATTTAGAAGTTTTTAACTACAACCAGTATGATAGATCTTTTGTTCTTACCAAATAAAAATACTCTGAATTTGCAAGAAGCAGAAATCCCCAACTGGTGAGAGCACCAGCCTAGAGACAGTTGAGTCACTGTATCATTTTAATCTATTGCTAAACAAACATTTGTTCCCTGTCTCCAGAGATCTGAGCTCTAGTATAATTTCTGAGCTCATTAACACAGTTGTAAAGAGCCTTCAAACTACAGATCTCAGCACTTCTCAAGTACACCCAATACAGAGATATAAACTGACATATTTTCAAATGATAAGCCCACTCATTAGGTCTGCACAAGATAAAGACATCAACATAGATCTCTGTTTCTTCAAGAGTTCATGGGGTCCATGGCACAGTCTCAAGATTTACCAATCCTCTAGCAGGGCTGACATATTCTCATTATTTTGCTGACAATGTAAGTCATCAAGATCAACATATTCAGGGCTGAAGTGATAGCACAGCAGGTAGGGCATTTGCCTTGCACGTGGCCGATCTGGGTTCAATTCCCAGCATCCTATATGGTCTCCCAAGCACTGCCAGGAGTAATTCCTGAGTGCACGATCCAGGAGTAACCCCTGTGCATCACCGGGTGTGACCCAAAAAGAAAAAAAATCCAGACTTAATGACACAAACACAGATATGGGCTTAAATGTTTTAAAAAAAAGTTAAGGGAGATGAGCTCATTCTGTATAAGTGGAGGCTTCATAGAGAATATAAAGGAAAAAAGTGACAGCATACAAAGCACTCAGGTATAGGCTGGCTTGACTGACACATTTTCAGGGTCCTACAAGGAAACTGCTCCACGATCCTGTTCAAGCTGCCATTTCATGTAGGCAACACTGTGTTATGGGGTTAAAGTTGTGTTAATGCGACTTGTATTTTTTTGTATTTAATTTGTAAAGTTCTTTTGATTTTAGAATATACAACAGCTATAAAAATAAGTAGCTGATCCCTACTTATTACCTAAACATTTTATACATAATTTATTTGAAATCCTATAATAAAAATGAGGTTAACATGAGGGGTTGTTTTCTTTTATTGTAATGGTGGGGTGCACTGGTGATGCTCAGGGGTTATTCCTGCTTCCACACTCAGGTATTACTCCTGGCAGTGCTCAGAGTAGCATATGGGATGCCTGGGATTGAATCCTGGTTGGCAGCCTGCAAAGCAAGCACCTTACCTACTATACTCTCTCTCTCTCTCTGCCCCCTGAAGGATTGTTTCAAAGGATCATTTTCATCCAGATTTCTCAGGCTTGAAAGTGTTTGAGGCATTGAAAGACTGAAAACACGTGTGGGATGGCATGTCCGTAGTCTTTAGGAAAAATTGTACAGCTATGAAAAGCATGGCCATGCTGGGCTCAGCACTGACTTTGTGTCTTCTACACATTCTTAGTTGGGCTTGGGTCAAAGGGGCCTGTCTGCCTTTAGTGTCAAGGGAGAACTTCTCCAGTGGTTGCCAAACCTAAGGGCCACTGAAGGAATAAGAGGAAATGGGGCCCCACAGTGAAACCATCACTGACACAAGAAACATTGGGAATTGTCTTTGGCAAAGCACTGCTCTCTGTCTCCAACAAGAAGGTCTGCTGGTTGTTCTTTCTGGAAGCACAGAAAAGGTGGGTTTGTTGTGGAAAGAGGAGGCGATCCTGGGAGGGGAGTGGCTGATGCCCTCCTGTCTCTTCCCTACAAGACTCCACAGATTCCCAGCATCAGGACTAGGTGGTAGATAACACCTGTGAGGCAAAAGAGAAAGGGAGGAACTAATTCCATGGACCACTCCCTTCCAGACTTAATTCCCCTAGAGCATTAACTCAGGGGTGCTAAGGTGGCTTTCCCAAACCCCCCATATGGTACACAAAGCCAGTTTTGTTCCCCTCTTGGGATTTCGTTAACTCACTTTCATCAGTACAAAGATGACAAAAACCCAGATTCTGAACCTCTGACCAATGGAAGTTGAATTTCGACCTGCAATCACAACACATCTTACTGTTGTGTATGATGTAGACCATAGAACTTTTTTTTTAGAAATGTGATTCTTGTGGAAGTCCCAAGATTTATCCCTGACATCACATGGTTTGGTTCCCCACAACTCCGAGGTGTGCTCTCAAATAAAACAAAACCTTTAAAAAAATGTGATTCTTGGGTTGGAGTCTTAACAAGTAGGCTGGTGGGGGGGGGGCAGCGCAAATAGTGCAGGGGTTAAGGTCCGTGGTTGCATGCGGCTTACCCTGGTTCAATGTCTGACACAACATCCCCTGAAGCACAGAGAGAGGATTAACCCCAAGTACCACAGGTGTATCCCCAAAAAATGTTGGTTTAAATAATTTTTGTAATTCTGAGAGTAAAGTCCCTATAGGTGGTTGCTTATAAATTGAGCTGTCTTAGTTTATCTCTATGCACAGTTTTCTCCTTGACCTGGTAAATTGTGGGGTCTTTGTGGAATCATTTCTTCCCCAGCTGTTACCCAGATCATTCCCCAGTTCCAGCTCTCATATCTCACACACACACTGAGAAGGGTGGGGAATTCTCTATTTTGCTTGCTGCAGGTAGATGCGGGGCCGGAACATAGGCCTGGTCTGGGTAGTGATGGCTGATCTTGGCAGGATGCTTCAGCTGGATGTCGGGCACTGTTTGGTGCCCTTAGCTGTAATATTTAGTTCCCACAACAGCTGTGCATGAGAAGGGCAATTATTAGCCTAATTTCACTAGAGGAAACAGGGAGCCAGAAGGGTGAGGTCACTGTCAACTCTCCCAGTTAATGAGGGGCATTGTTATAGTAGGGACTCAGAAATATTTGTGCCATAAGAAGGTCAGGAACCTCACTTCCGCTAAAGGAAAGGCCCCCAAGTGCAGCCACTGGTGGGGAGGTAGGACCCAGGTCTGATTCTTTCAGGGGAACCCTAAAGCTTGTCACCCTTTCAGATCTCAATGGCTCACTGGAGAATCCCCTCTACCTCCAGCCTGCCTTTCCCACTTGGCTTGAAAGTGTCATGCTCAACTCTGAAAGACTTGGCAGGGGCCAAGTTGCTTCGGAAACACACATTGGCCTGCTAAAAGCCTGGGTTCTGGTTGGGGAGAGGGAGTACTCAGTGGGCTGGAGTGCATGGTTGGAACACACAAGGCCCAGAGATCCGTCCTCAGCATCTTGGCGGTTGCCCTGAGGGTCTCCCATCACTGACAGGTGGCCCCTAGCACAGCTGAGCCCAAGCATCATCGCGCTAGATTTCTGCACCAATGTAAATTGAATATCCAGCCTGTGTGGCCAGCTATGACATTGGCCATAAAATATAATACCACTATTTGGGGCAGGGGGCCTTGGTCCACTGCTGGCAGTGCTAAGGGTGTACTCCGGACAGGGATCGGGAGAACATATGTGATGCCGGGGATTGAACCCGAGTCATCTGCTTAGAAGGCAAATGATTTATGCCCTGTGCTATCTTTCCACCCCTTCCCTTTAAATTTCATTATTATTTTTTAAAAAGTATTGGCCCTTTGATATTTCCTGGAAGTGTCTTCTCCTTACCTGAGAAGTGATAGAAACTGGAGAGTCCCCTGCCTGCAGAGAGAGAGAGAGAGAGAATAGAGGTGTAAGAGAGGGAGGCAGAAGGAAAGGTCCCAGCCCACTCTGTGCACCGTGGCCTCTGATTAAACTGGGCTGGCCACTGCTTTGAGGACAAAGGGTACTCTATTTCCCTGCGTCATTGCCATGTCCTGTTTGGTTTTGGTTTTGGTTTTTTGTTTTAATAATACCAGCACAATGCTTTTTTTTTTTAAAAATAAAAGCTTTACATAATGGTTGCTCCCATCTTTTTTGCAAAAAAATAATTTTTCATAAAACACGTGCTGATTATATGGTGATAAATACATTATCCTGGAGTTTACAGAGTTTCATCTCATACCATTTTCACCACGGCTGGTAAGCTTTCTGAAAAGGGCCTGAGAGTCAATGTGCCACCTGGGCTCCACTGCGACACCTGACACTGCTGAAGTGACACAAAAGTGGTGAGTATACCCCCGAAATGACAAGAGTACTTTCTGGGTAAACACTGAAATGTACAGTTCATGTCATTCTTATGTGTTAGGAAATGGCATTTCCCCCCCCACCACCACATTTCTTCAACCTTATAAAAAGGTATGAAATCTGTTCTTAATTTGGACATGCAAAATCAGGCCAAGGGTGGACAGAGAAGTGGCTCAGTAATACGTGCCTGGCATGTGCAAGGCCTTGGGTTTGATTGCAGCAGCGCCCAAATGGAAACCACAATCAGGTGACAGCTGCCATCTGGCCCTCTAGGTAGGAGTTGGTCCTTGACACCAGTGTTTTTTCGACCTTTCTCCAACCATGGCCCTGTCTCAAACTTGTTTTCTTCCTGTTCTACTTGTTGGCCTCCTAGTTTTATGCTGTTCTCTCCCATTTATGCAATTTTCACCTCTGACTCCCTTGGATATCCTGAAGGTTCATATGGAACCTGGTTGAGAAATGCAGTGATGAAGTATTCCCCACTTTCAAAGACCTTGGTTCCCCTTCATTTAACAACACAGGTTCAAATAACTTATGATATGAGTGTGATAAATCATACTTGGCAATTGCCAACAAGCCTTTCTTAACCCCAGGACTATGTTTAGCTTTCTTGTCTTACGTGCCCTTAGGGTCCAGTTTTCTGCTGCCCTTCCCACAATTTTCTCCCCTTGTTCTTAGCACTTGACATCTCTCCTTGTTAGATTGTAAGCTGAGAGGATACAGTCCATGGGGGTCTGTGTTATTGCCGTGACCAGCTTTGACTGTCCAGCAAATGTTGTTGACTGGTGTAGATGCTCACACATTTGGTTGTCTGTTGCTATGGTAGAATGCAGGCTCCCTGCAAGACCCTTCCTAAGTCTCTGGGGCACTGGAGTAAGGCTCCAGAGGAAGCTTCTCAGAATTCTCCCCAAACTTCACCCTTGGTTAGACTACTACCCACCCCACCCCTCATAGGGGGGCTACAGGAGGAACAGGAAAAGACGGTATCTACAGGCACAACTGGTTTGGCACTTCAGTCAAAATGCTCATCACAGCAGTGCCTGTGGATGCAGCTGGGAGTGGTGCAGTTCTCGGGGTTCAGGGAAGCTTACTTCGGAGGGAGAGCTCCACCACCAGCACGCCCCCGGTGTGGTCTCGGAGGAGCCGCTTTCGTTTTTCACAAGTCTGGAGACACAGGAGAGGTAAAGCAGGGGCACAGGGGGTGAGAGACAAAAGGAGGAGAGAAAAAAAGAAATGTGTGTTAAAAAAAAATGTAGTCACCAGCTCAATGGAGTCGAAATCCCCCAACCAACAGATAATCAGTTACTTAGGAGACATTTTTTTTATCTCTTCAACTCGCAAAACGAAAGCTTTCTTTGAGAGATAGTTCAACATCTTGCATGTTGAATATGGCAGGGGACCATGTTAGACCCCAACACCTCATGGGTTGGGTTCTTATGCACAGAGCCAAAGTAGCCCCCTGAGCACCAGTGGATGTAAGGGTGGGGTAGGGAGATAAGCATGAAACTAAACCAAAAAAGGCCCTTCTGGGAGAGGTTCCCATATCTGGGCAGGATTGACGCAATGTCTCTTAATAAGTAAAGCTTTCGCCTACCGTTACTCTCCCCTAAGTGATCTGATCAGTTGACATTTGCCCAGTGTGTTCTGGTTTGTTTTCTTTTTGTAACATAGTACCAACAGTGATCTTCTCCTCAAAGAGTCCACACTCTGCTTCCTTCCTTCCTTGCTGTATTTGTGCTCACACAAGGCATTTTCTGTAATGATATACTAGGCAGAGAGGTTTTAATCTGATTTTTGTGGGGCATCAGAGATGATGTGAGCAAGTGTTCTCCTCAGAAGGTCCTGCCCTTCCCGATGGGGTCTCTCCTCCACACAGAAGAGGGGGTGCATTTGGGTTTCACCCCTTTCTAGTCCTCACCATGGTGGTTCTCAGACCTGAGCAAGCCTTGGGACTGCCTAAAGGGTTTGGGAAAGTGCTGGTTGCCTGGTCAACCCCAGAGATCCTGAATGAGGTAAGAAGAGCTGTCACATCCCCGACAAGTTCACGGGTGATGCTGACGCTTCTAGGGACCACCCTTTTGCCAGGCCATCCAGGTTCACAGATGGTGGCAATGGAAAATCGTTTTCCTCAATCTTTGCAACTTGAGATGTTGACTTTATACCTAATAAGGAAGGTATAAAATGGACAAACACTTGGTCAGGACAACTGTGACTCAGAGTTGAGTCGGGACTCTACAGCATCTTTGGTCCTTCTCCAGTCCCAGAGGCAGACCTCATGCTTGCTTGTCCAGAGTTAAAAACATCCACGTTTTATTTTCTGTGAGGGAACTGCAGAAAGTGGGGCTTCTTTCTGTCCTTTCTGTGACCCCCTGTGCCTACGTGCCAGCTGGCAGGGAAGCTGGAAAGCTTCCCGAGTACATTGACCCATGGAATCCGGGAGGAGTCCTTGGAGGAGATGTCACCAGCGTATATCTGAAGGAGGAATTCTTCAGACGTACGGGGCATCTTGTAGTGTGTTAGAAGGAGGAATTCTTCTGACTGCTGTGAGAACAGACAAGAGACAAAACAGACCCTCCTCTGTAATCTCTCGTGCCTTCCCCTCCTAAGCACAACCGCATACCACGTAAATTTGTGACTAACCTTCTCGGGCTAAGATAACAGTGCCTACGTGACTAGCTATGTATATAAACCCCCTGCTGAAAGAATAAACTTGCCTTCAGCCCTCAGCCATCAAGCTGTGTGTCTGCTGTTGGTCCCTCAGAACTCCTGTCTCGGCTGCATTCTTGGGGGGCTGGACCCCGACAGGTGGCGCCCGGAACAGGGACCCTCAGAGGTGAGCGCGCGGAAGTTAAAGTTCTGAGGTAAGATGGGGCAAACGTCTAGTCAGACGATATTTGCACAGATGCTACAAGCATCTCTAAAAATGAAAGGAATAACTGTCGGGTTGGGACAGCTTGTGAGATTCATAGACTTTGTGAGAGAAATTTGCCCCTGGTTCCCTAAGGATGGGACCGTGAATATAGAGACTTGGAAAAAAGTCGGGGAAACGATAAAAGAATACTATAGAGAGAATGGCGCAGAAAAAACGCCGATTGATGCAGTAAGAAAAATGCAGGAGCCCCTACAAGGGAATCCTGAATTTGAGAGAGCTTTTTTGCTCTCTAGATTACCAGCAACCCCATTGTCAGGGGGATAAGACCAAAGATAATGTGGACATCTGTAGGGCAGGTTCAGGAATTTCAGTGTGAATGTGGTGAGTGGGTGCGCACCCGTGTGAAAGAAGGACCGGTCCGAGCGAGTGCAGGAGTGTGCTTTGTACGTGTGCCTTTAGTGTGTATTTGTCTCATTATCTTTCTCTTAGTTCTGCTTATTATCAGCAGAGAAGGCAGGAAAATGCAAGATCATGTGGTTAAGTGTTTAATAATATCAGGAAATAAAAATATGTCACTAAGGTAGCCTATCCCCAAATCTGATAAGATACTAGAACTGGCTGGTCAGGCGGGGAAACGGGGAGCAATGTTCCCAATCGGCCGACAGGGCTTAACTTTGCCCTGGGGACTGCTCCTTCCTTTCTCGGTCTGTCAGTTTTCTCCCTGCCATTTCAAAAAGGTCAGATTGATAGATCAACTGCAGACGTGTGCACATGTATGTGTGGTGTTTTTTAGTGAACTTACTGTCTATCCGTTTGTCTGTCTGTTTGTCTGTCTGTGGAACACTCGAGTGGTAGAGCTAATTTGAAGTCAGTAATTCTTAGACCTGGGCAGAAAAAATCAAGGGAGATCAGAGTGATATGAAGCCCAGCAATTTAAAAGATCCTGGTATCCTTGGAACTTGTTAGATCAGGTTAAACAAAGATTTCTAATTAGAATGTGGCGCCTACAACAAAATTGAAATTTTTAGTCTAAATTTCTTATTGGAAGAACATTAATAGTTATTAACAGTTGAAATTCTTTTGAATTCCAGTATCTGTACTATCTAGAAAAAGCTACAGAACTAGAGCCAGAAAACTAAAAGGTGAAATAAGAATTCAGAGAGTGCAAGGCTTTATCTTACAAGCCTCAGTCAATTTTAATGAGGAATTTAGCTGTTTTTCAAGCAACAGAGGTACAGAAACCCTCAAAATAAATAAAGTTTTCTTATGTTTCCATAAACATTGACAGTCCAAAAATTTTTTTATGCTATTATCAAAGTTTGGTTAAAAATATATATATATATACCCAAAGGGCTCTTTCTGTGTTTGAAAGCATGTTTGTATTGTAAAATTGTTAAAGTTAGAAAGCTCATGATTTGAACTAAAGTACAAAAACTCTCAAAATTAAGTCAAAGAAGTTTTTACCGTGTTTCACTAAAATTGATGATCCAAAAGTCTTTTGCTATTATACCAATGTATATATTTATATCTGCACTGGATTAGAATTATTTGACCTAGAGAATCTTGTGAGTTGAAAATAGTTGTGATCTATGAAAACAGGTTCAAAGAATAATGCTTCAGTTTAAAATATTATTTTCTAGAGTTGCAAAATTGGTTGAAAAACTTATTGTACCTGTGTTTTATTTGATCTCTGAGACTTCTGGTAACTAAAATTTTTAAAGCTACTTAGCTCAGGATTATAAGGGGTTAATCTCAGTTGTCACTTTGGGAGTTTTTAAAGATTTTCCCTGGATCCACCCATCCCCCTGCATTCCCAGCTCAGCAAGCTCTGCCTCAGTCAGACTGGATATGCAGACCCTCCCTAACCTCAACAGTGAATTCTAATCACACTTTTGCTCAGCAGATAAGACTTGCTAAATTAGTTTGTTAACTCTTCTAGGTATCTGGCTCTTGCAACTCTGTAAATGAGAAAGGGCTTGGGAAACAACTGATCCTTATATTTGCATTAAAATCTGACGAACACACAATAAAAGAAAGGGTGGGAAACCTCCTTGTAGGAGGAAAGGTCTCTGCTTATATTTTAACAGATGACAGACCTACTAATCCATTCTGGATCCTGCTACGGCCTCATCTGGAGTAAAATCCATCCTCCTGGCTCAGTCTCCAGACCACCTGAGACTCCAACACTCCAAACTTCAGCCTAGAGCAGATCTCAGCTGGAAGTCACAAGAAAATCTAAAGAAGACTCAGCAAAACAGAACCCAAATGGGGAAGCACAGGCTGAATTGGCCTGAGGACTTAGTCTGGGATTTACGGTACCAACCTAACCCTGAACTTCAGAGAATTTTGTACACCAGTGTAGAATCCTTACTGTTTCATGGTAATCTATGAGTGTTTTAATCTTAAAAGTTGTTCTTAGAAATCAGAATTCTAAAGATGTCTCCAGGTTAATATATGTTGTAAAAACTTTAGTTGTGAGTATCTTTAAAACTTTTTGAAAATCTATAAGAACCGATATAATGTTTGTGACTGCAGAGTAGTTTTGCCATGTTAAATAAGATGATTGTCAACTTCTGTCCAAACTTGTGAGATCATGTTGTACCAATTTCAGTGAATTTAAACTTGTGGGATGACTATAGATGTATGTCTTAAGTCAGAAAGATAATGTATGGAGATATCATCAGTGAAAAGTAGAAAAGCAAAGTGTAATTGTTTTTGAAATGGAAAAATTACAGGATGTAATGGATGTCACACATGAGCCTTCCTTCGGCCGTTTAAAATATGTTCATGTTTCAGTTGACACCTTTTCAGGCTATGTCTGGGCAGCACCCCTGCCTGGGGAAAATGTAACACAAGTACAAAAATTTTTATTTCAATGTTTTTCTGTTATGGGCTATCCAACGCATTCAAAAACTGATAATGCCCCTCACCTCAATACCGACCTGTTTAAAAATGCTAAAACTATTGCTCAATCATTTAGAAGCCAATTTCTGAACATTGATCATTGGATTTATTCTCTATTAGGATCTGGGCTTGGAATTCTTGTTTTATTGATATTTTGTTTTGTACTCTGTCTGGCATTAACTCTTATCCTGAGAAGGTTAAGGACCCTTTTTGTGTCCTCTAAACGCTTACAATTGGAACTAAGAGATCTGGCCACTAATAAATAAAAAAGGGGGAGATGTGAGGGAACTGCAGAAAGTGGGGCTTCTTTCTGTCCTTTCTGTGACCCCCTGTGCCTACGTGCCAGCTGGCAGGGAAGCTGGAAAGCTTCCCGCGTACATTGACCCATGGAATCCGGGAGGAGTCCTTGGAGGAGATGTCACCAGCGTATATCTGAAGGAGGAATTCTTCAGACGTACGGGGCATCTTGTAGTGTGTTAGAAGGAGGAATTCTTCTGACTGCTGTGAGAACAGACAAGAGACAAAACAGACCCTCCTCTGTAATCTCTCGTGCCTTCCCCTCCTAAGCACAACCGCATACCACGTAAATTTGTGACTAACCTTCTCGGGCTAAGATAACAGTGCCTACGTGACTAGCTATGTATATAAACCCCCTGCTGAAAGAATAAACTTGCCTTCAGCCCTCAGCCATCAAGCTGTGTGTCTGCTGTTGGTCCCTCAGAACTCCTGTCTCGGCTGCATTCTTGGGGGGCTGGACCCCGACAATTTTCTGTTCAGTGACTGTGGCTCCCATCTTGTGTTTCTAACTCTGCTACCTGTTCCCTTACGCTAACAGTGTGCTCTGTGAAAGGCCATAACCCCCACCACCTCCCTAACGATGAGACAGCTAGACTCTGAAGCTTCAAGTGGTACATATTAGGTCACGAAGGCTGTCAGTGGCAAGACTATAGTGTCTGCTATGTGTCCTCCATCCATGTCCTCCATCCAACACACACACCACACTTGGGCTCATTTTCTCTGCTCAAAACACACTTCCATGGGCCTGGCGTCAGTTTTCCAGCTAAACAGGTATCTACTCCAGTACCAGCCCTCTACTCCCTCATGTCCCCTTGGGAAATAGGCTCCAGCTCACCACTGGGCAGGAGAGCTTCTCGCTGTCACAGATGAACGTCTCACAGTGTAGCCAGACCTTGGAGAGCTTGGGGATGTTCTGGAAGCGGAAGGCGTTGAACTGGAAGGTTGCCCTATGATCTTTCCCATTCTCATGCACCAGCACAGTTTCATCCGTGGGGCAGCTAAGTCACGTAGAGAAGGAAGGGGAAGAGAAAATGTTACCTCCACAAACAGCGTGTTACTGGGCCTCTGCACAGTGTGTTACCCTCCTGGGAACTTAGACTGACAGCACCTTTCTCCTCCTTGGGACCGTGAGGCCATGCTGAAAAGCTAGAGGGTAGAGTGTGAGGTCTCCCATTATACTGACAGGACAACAGAGGGGAAGGTCTTAGGAGAAGCCACTGAGGATGTCACCACCTTCTGTCCTGAAGATGAGGAGTCCACAGGAGAGAATGCTGTGGAAGGCTGAGATCTGGAAAGAGCCCTGGTGTATATGTAGGAAATAGATGAGGGAGTGGGGCTGGAGAATAGCACAGCCGGTAGGGCGTTTGCCTTGCATGTGGCCGACCCGTGTTCGATTCCCAGCATTCCATATGGTCTCCTGAGCACCACCAGGAGTAATTCCTGTGCATCGCTGGGTGTGAACCAAAAAAAAGCAAAAAAAAAAAAAAATGAGGGAGCTTCCCCTGGAACAGCCAGCCCATGCCCCACCCAGCTCATCTCTGTGTGTGCCCCCAAGGGTTTGCCATTAGGCGTTTGAGTCTGTGTTATACTTTAAACTAATAATAGTGAGTTTTTGGTTGAAATATTGAATGTAATCAAAGTAAAGAGAAAGTAAAGTGAAATTTATCAGCTACACGGGCGGGGTGGGGGACTGGGGGGGTGGGGGGCGGGGGGGAGGTTTACTGTGGTTCTTGGTGGTGGAATATGTGCACTGGTGTAGGGATGGGTGTTTGAGTATTGTGTAACTGAGACTTGAGCCTGAAAGCTTTGTAACTTTCCACATGGCGATTCAATAAAAAAAAAATTAAGATGAGAAATTAAAAAAAAAAAACCTATGTCCAAGCCTAGAAAAATGACAAGGAGAAGACCACCTCTAGGTTACCGCTGACTGTGAAGGCACGGTGGCCGTGTGGACGGGTTCTGTTTCTTTATAACTTTATGTATTTCTTTCAAATGCTAAAGAGAAATCAGAAATGGTGCGGTTCCAAAACCACAAAGGTAAAAAAAGCAGTGAAAGCAAAGAAGAAAGTTGTAGAAGTGCATTGTCAAGACAGTTTTTTTTTGGGGGGGGGCTAGAGAAATAATAGTGCATGGGAGTAAGACACTTGCATTGTAGGTGGCTAACCCAAGTTTTATTCTTGGCATTGCATATGGGTCCCAAGCACTGTCTGAAGCGATCCCTAAGCACATAACAAAGAGTAAAACCTGAGCACCCCAAAACAAAGAGAGAGAGAGAGAGAGAGAGAGAGAGAGAGAGAGATCTATGGGAGTTGTTATTATGGTGACCCGGGAAGGGTGGATGGTGCAATTTATTGGTGCCTAGTGGTTAGAAACCATTCCTGCTGCAGAAATTCTACAATGCACAGGACAACCCCATATGTCAGAGAGTGGAGATGGACACACGCTGGCCGCTCTCTCAGTGCCATACCTGCAGCCAGGTGTGGGAGCAGACATGGCTTTCTTGGTGTGTATGGACACTTGTGGTCTGCAGGTGACAAGGAGCACCAGAGTGTCTCCTCTGTGGGAAAAAGCTGATGGGTTGGAAAACTAAAGATCTCTGGGCTGCACCATTGGGAATTCGAAAGTGAACCTGAAGTACCCCTGGGTCTGCTGTCAGCGCAGCTCATCCCGCAGAGACGGGTCAGCTCCCCCTGCATACCTGAGACATGGCCCTTTCCCCACTCCATCTCAGCCCAGTCAGCCTTCAGGGGCCCGGTGAGAGGTCAGGTGCAAGGAGAATCAATAATGCTAAACAAGAGACAAGTAAGGCATGGTTGCTGGGCCTTCTGTCGGCCAGGGTGAGAAGTAGCACCTCTGAGTAGCTGCGGAGCTGAGGACATTTTCCGAGATATGAAACAGGACTCTTGCAATAAGTCCCAAATCCTTGCATGAACTTGAGAACTGAGCCCTCAAAATAGCTCGCTGCCACTTGAGTGTCCACAGTGGGTGCCAGCCAATGGGAACAAGGTAAACAGAGCTTGGTTCAGGGCTGATGAGGCAGGGCACAGCAGGCACACAGGCCTTGGTTCTGGTGCCTCTCGGCGGCACTCTGGGCCCAGATCTCTGCTTGGCTGGAACACCCGCAGGGAAGATTTTACATCCCTGTAAAGAGTCTCCTTTTGCCTCCATCAGGAATTCCGGACACTTTCCAAACCTGCACTGTTCTACACCAAAGGCCCAGCTTGACCCTAAAGTCTCAGGGCGATTGGCGGAGTGGGCTTTCTGCAGCTGCCCTCACGGTGGGTCTTTGTGCAAAGATCTCCAACCTCAAGGCAGCGGATTTCAGCTTGGCCCCACTTTCTCCAGCCAACAGGGAGAGGCACAGGGCTTCTTCACTGTGACTGTGCTTGAATGCAGGGTCCTGTGGTGCACCTCAGACCTCCCAATACGGGTGTCTGGGCGGGGAGGGGGGGCTCTCGGCAGCTAGGTTGCTCCCGTGTAGTAGAGTTTGAGGGCTACCCCCACCCAGCACGCCTTTCTCTGCTTCATTTCACACAGGTTGGTGCAGCCTAGGAAGCAGCATTTTACGCAGGGTGGTGACTTCATGGTGGGCATCACACTCTGACCTCTGCTTGTGGGCATTGTCTGAAAGGGGGTCCCCAGGCCTGGTGGTAATTTCAGGTTCTGATAGGTTTAGAACCAATTCAGTCCGGCAGCTCCCTGACGCCTTGAGAGCGTTAGTAACACTAACCTGGACCTAGTGGCCTCCCAGGCACATCCGCAGCGAGGCCCCCCGTTTCTGCAGGAAGCTCCAAGGGGCTTCTGCAGGCTCAAACTGATTTGAACCTTAGCGTATCTGCTAGTCTCCTCACCAAATCCTCGATAGTTCTCGACCTGTCTGAGTCTGCTTTCTTATCTGTAACACAGTGATTATTATACTTCCCAATAGATAGGGCGTTTGTTTACTTATGCTTGTTTCTATGGTGTTTAGGGACTATTCCTGGCTCTATGCTCAGGAGTAATACCTGATAGTTGGGGGCAGGACAGGCGTCATATATGGTGCCAGAGATGAAGCTGGGGTCAGTTGCATGCAAGGTGAGTCTATTAACTCCTTCACTCCCTCTCTCTCTCTCTCTCTCTCTCTCTCTCTCTCTCTCTCTCTCTCTTGCCCTTTCTAGGGGGAGTTAATGAAACTGAAATAAAGAAACATTTGTAAAGCACCCACCTAGAACATGTCTGGAACGTTGTAAGGGCTACCTAAGTGTTTGTTCAGTAACGATCAATAGTTAAAAATTGTTTGGAGTCCAAAGTGACTCCACCTTTGTTATCTAACCATCTATGGCCCTGACCCCAATGTTGACTTAGCTTTGCTGGATTCTAGCGATGACAAGGGCACTCGGGCCTGCTTTGGTCCAATCTGTTTGGGCCTCCTCTGTGCTTACAGGTTCTTGTATGGAGAAGCAAACCCACACCTCTAGACTAGCTCCTTCTCTCCTCTGCATTCCAAAGGGGCAAGTCTAGGTGCTTCTCAAGTTCAACACATCAGTCCCCAACTCAAGGAGATTCCAAACTCCCTTATCCAGAAGCCCTTCCCCCAGGGCTGGCAGCAGATAACCTTCATGAGCCTTGGATGTCACAGGGCAGACCTAGGGTTGTCCACCCCTTCCTCAGTTGCCTGGGCTGTCTTTTCCTCCTCCCTGTATGTGGATGGTTGCTAAATTTTTACCACTTCTCCCTTTCTTGGATGACCTTCCCAAGTCTTATCGCCTTTGCCTGGATGACTGCCGGGGTCTGATGTGGTCTTTCCAACCAACCACACACTGTTGCTATGTTTAACTTCTAGACCTGTTTCTCTCTGGTGCAAGTCAAACTCCTCAGTTTTCCATGCAGTTCTCTACTTTGAGAACCCTATTATTGACTGAATTAATAAATGAAAAAAGTATTATTAATTCTATCTTTAGATACCATGTGCTAAACTTTTCATGTGGATTATCTAATGTCTTCCTTCCCAAAGTTTTTTTAGGCCAAACTGACCAGATTTGAATAGGCTGCCCACTTTTCCACTGAATAAACACACACATATTCACACACTAATTGACATGGCTTATCCCTTCTGTGCCTCAGTTTCCTTACCTGTAATAATTATCTGTGATAAAGTGCTCTGAGAAATGCCTAGGACTAGAGAGTATTCTGTGTTTTTAATATTCAGCCTCAAAGGCAGAGAATGTAACAGATCGGACTCCAACGGACCTCGCCTCTTCCTTCCGAGTTATCCCACTGTCATACTATCGCATGCCAGAGTGCCTCTGGGTCTGTCTGTCCCAGCTCTCATAACTGTGCTCCAGAGAGTGATACCTACCCCTTGTTGATCAGTTGCCACTGCAAGGGGTACATGAAATCTGCCGAGGGAGTGGCCCAACAGCTGTTCAAAACCACTTTAAACCTGGAAACAAAGCAAAACATGGATCACTCAACACACTGTACTTACCAACCTCTGGTGATCAGAAACTCTCATGGTTCACAACTTTTTCCCTTTCGTATTTGAAAACAGAAACAGGAAAAAAAATGTACTTACCTAACACTTAACCCTTTGGCTTCTACTCCTGCAAACAGATCTGACCCAATTTCGGAAGTCTCCAGGACAAAAGGAGCTTCTTTCTTGGTGGAGAACTTGGCGTTCTTTGGGAGGAAATTGACAGTGGGAATTATGACCTCACAGATTGAGCAGTTAGTTCTGACAGGAGCATATGCAATGGGATGGAGTTGGGTGGGAGTCAACCCAGAGGCATAGGTAGTTCAGGGGCAGAGAAACTGGTATTTCCATCCCCATCCCAGGGTCTTCTGCATTCTTAGAAGGCGGGGGGGGGGGTACATCACCAGAAATGTCACGAGCAGTGTGCTTTGTCTATGCCAAAAGAAAACAGACTTGGGGGGCTGGAGTGATAGTACAGTGGGTAGGGTGTTTGCCTTGCATGCGACCAATCCGGATTTGATCCCTGGGTTCGATCCCATATAGTCCCTCAAGCACCGCCAGGAGTAATTCCTGAGTGCAGAGCCAGGAGTATCGCTGGGTGTGACCCAAAAAGAAAAAAAATAAAAAAGACTTGGTTGATGAGGAAATTGTGGACTTGAAGAATGCCAAAGATCTGGGTGTTGCCCACTCACCAGAGGAAATGGAGACCAATCATATCCAACCCTGCTTTGACCTGGCTCAACTCTATTTGCTGATTCCAGCATAGGTTGGAGAGTTTATGATAAGTTACCAATACAGTTACCACCACCACTAACAGCAGCTACTCACCACTTATTCATCACCTGCTATGTGTATTGTTCTCTACTGGGATAGTGTCTGTGTCTGAATATTCTACATATGGGCCTGATGATGAACATAGAACCCAAACATTCTAGCAGGGAGAAAGACTGTAGGCAAGAGGACTCTAATTATATGGTATGTTTGAGTAGAATCTAATATGTTATGTAGAAAAACTATTTAAAATAAAACAGTGTAAGGTGAGACACATGAGTGCGTAGGGGAAATTGGTGATTGTGAATCCAGTGTTGGGAAGGTCTCACTGGTGATGTGTGTGGAAGAAGGTGAGAAAAGGGAATATGCTGGCCTTTAGGGAATAAAGTAGCAGTCAAGGCTGGGGTAACTATGGTCAGCAACAGAGCAAGGGACCAAAGTGGCTGACGCAGAGTGAGCCAAGAGGGAGGGAGGGGATGCAGGGAGGGATAGAGGGCAGGAGATGGAGTTCTAAGGGCTACAAAAGTCAGCCTGGGAGAGCGTGGCTCCAACTCTAAGTGTGTGGTAGGGACCAGAGCATGGGTCTCTGGCCTGGCATTGATTGCCCCTACCATCTCCCAAGTAGTTCTATGTTCTGAGTGAGCTCCTAGGAATAATAGTAGCTATTATTTAGTAGGATTAATGGTAGTTATTTTCCTAAGAGCTCAGGGGACTTACCCATAGTAGGCAATGACTCCATTCTTTGTGTCTGGGGGTTCATTAAATCTGGGTAACCACGTTTACTCTCCAGACACAAAAGAATTACGAATGAAGGATAAAGATCCTGGGCTAATCCAAATTCCCACTACTAACTTGGGATACACATAGACAAAAATTAGTCACATGAATCTCAGTTTCCCCATTTCTGTAAAATGGAAACCATCTTTGCCTTGGCCTACCTTCATGAAACTAGTGTGGTGCTTTTATATAACAGAAGTAGAAAGCTTAGATCGAGAGACGTGTTAAAAGATTGAGCCGAGTTTCTCAGTGGTCTGGTGTTCCTGTTTTGTATGGATTGGAACCTGCATTTGAATACTAGCACCTGAACACTGCTGGGTATGCCGCTGGGGGCTCCTGAGAACTCCCAGGGGGACCCCAATGGTCTTTGGAACTTCAAGGCCTGAGTGTCTCTTGGGCCCTTGTATTGAACTGCCTGGCCCAACTGATTGAGGATCCCTGGGTCCCTGAACACTACTTCCCCCCCCAAAAAGAGTTTATGATAAGTTACCCCCAGAAAGATCGAGTTTATGCACTTGGAGATTTACAGAACAGAAATAGGGAGGCAGCAACAGCAAAAACATCATATGTAGTAAAGCTGAACTTTAACACTCCAAGGGTCAAATTCAAGGAATTTGCTGATAAGCCTTAGAATCGCTCTCTAGTGCCTATTACACGTGTGAGCTGACTGCAGGTCTGGCCAGGGCCCCAACTTTGTACCTGGAAATCATTCATTTTCTGTCATTCTCTTACATCATTAAAACACCTGCAATGATCAAACAAAGATGTTCGAATGATGTGACTTTCTAGCTTACCATGCAGATGGAAGTTCCAGATATATAAAGGCTTTGAATAGACACTTATACTTTCTGACATTTGTCATAGTTTTAAGAAACTGTTTTTGAAAGTGGGAACTAATCTGTGAGCATAATGTGAACCTTAACCTAACCAGAGGTGCTTCCAAGTTCTGTTTCCAAGAGACCAGCCAGCAGCAGACTGAAATGCAGGGAGAATGCCCTTATTATATGAGAAATGACCTGACTCTGTTACAAAGTGGTGAGCAGAATATGCGCCATTGATTCCATTTCTATTTTTTAAAACACACACTTTCTTCTTGGTAGTGCAGGAGATAATGCTGTGAAACTCACACGTGTATGTGTACTACACTTAGACATACCCCTGGCCCTTGAAACAGAATACATATAATGGTCAGTTCTCTTTACTTATTGGGAAGTTTAACCAATTTTTCCCTCTTCTTTATAAGGGGAATAAGAGGCTTATTTCCAGATAGCTTCACCTTGCATTACTCAGATTATTTGTCTTGGTATCCCTGCAAACAGAAAAACATTAAAACTACTCCTTTATGCAACAAGGTGGAAGAACACCTTGAAAAACTGTCATTCCATTATTTCCTCTAGCTGTTATTTTCAAAGGTTGAGTCTCAGCTAGCTGGAAACACAAGTTAGGATAAGCACATCTCATTTTCCCATTGCTCTTGTGAAAGGCTTTGTGGATTGCTTTTACAGACTCAGTATAAGAAAATGGTGAGAAAAAACTTCCCCAAAGCTAATAATTACCCTAGAATATAGTTCCAGAGTTTTCCAGGAACCTAGGTCACCTCTCATCTCACTGTTCTGACAGATTTAAAATATAAAACTTAATTCTCGGTTCCACTTTGTAATGGGACATTGATCCAGTTAATCTTACTCAGAGAAGACGCAATTAGAGTTCTGAAGAGACCACCCACACTTGGCATAATCTGTCCTTCTGCCATTTTTGCAAAATGTTGGGTTTGAAGTGAAAGAGGCAAGTTAATCACCTCCAAGGTTTGTTCTGAGTCAGGAAGTCTAAGGCTTAGTCCTCACCTTCCTGAATTTGTTCTGTCTTAGGGTGTTTCATTCACTTCCCTCTAACTTGAGCCAAATCCTACGCTAACATCAATGTTTAGCCTCAGAATCTCCAAATTTCTGCTTTAATTATGACCAGAGTTTAGAATCACTAGAATACCTACTTTCTCGTGAACTCACCTAGTGCCTGACTCTGTGCTAAGTGTTTTTGTAAAGACAATTTCCTTTTGTCTTTATAGAAAACTTATGGGGTCAAGGGTACTTAGAGGGAAGCCCAATGAGGTTCTCTAACTTGCCCAAAGTCACACACCTAGTTAGTGGCAGAATCAGGTTTCAAGCCAGTGGACTGATGGTTAATATTTTATTAACCTCAATACAAACTACTTCTTTAAGCTGACTAGCTTCCCCCGAGCCCACCCCAACACACACACACACACACACACACACACACACACACACACAGAATTTTTTTTGTTTTGGTTGGGAGTTGAATTAACGTTTTGCCAAGAATACCAACCCTGGTTCTTTGGCAGAAGTGCGTGGGAGGGGCAGGGAGACAAGAGACAAGCAGCTGAGTAATCGGGACTTCTGGGGCTCAGCATGTGGAGCCCTTGGAATCCTAAGCAATCCGCAGTGCATTGATTCCATTGTGCAATCTAGGGCACAGCTCCGTCCCTGGTAATTTGATGGAAATATATGCAGGGAGCAGCTGTTGCTTCAGAAACACATGAGAATGCTTTCTAAGGGAAAGAAGGGAGAAGGAAAATATCAAGTGCAGGAGTCAAGTATGAGAAACCAGGCCTGTGGCGAGAAATAATGAGTGCATACGTCTCTATGGTTCCTTTGGAGCCCCCTTTTGCTGAGGTTGTTAGTCCTATAAGGGTCACAGTGGGCCCCAAGGGAGGCCTAGTTTCCAGAACCGTGTGAAGAAGCATCTAGCTCAGGCTATCACTAGTCTGAGTAATGCTGTGGACATGTCTCTTAACTTGCATTTTGTTTTTCTTTACAAAAGTTTAAGGTTGACACTGGGAAGTTAGTACAGGAGTTAAAGCACCTGCCTTGTATGCAGCCCACTCTGGTTCAACCTCCAGCACTGTACAGACTCCTTCAGGCATGTCTAGCAGTAACCCCTAAGCACAGAGCTTGAAGTAACCTCTAAACAACTCCCATTGTGGCCTCAAAATGAAAAAAATATATTAATTAGATCTGAAACTTAACCCATCATGGCAGGATGGCAATTTTTGACAGCCCTGGTGCCTTTCCATTGTCAATTGTCATAGAAATAAACATCTTCCTAGGATCTTATCTATAATTTCCATTGGGTTAAGCAGCAATCGAGCTCTTCTAATCAGGGACTCAATGGTTAAGATAGCCTGTCATCAGGACGTCCCCTGAGATGGTCGTTGTGCAAAGCCTATTTTCCTTGCTAGACAAACCTCATCAGTCACTAGAGTGCTTTTAGCCAACCTTTCATCACCTGGCAGTCCCCCCGTATTACCCTTCCTGATTACAGGTCAAAGGGATGCATGGATTTTTCTCTCAGGACTTAACCACCAGTGGCACATGGCCAGGGGCACATGTGGGTTTTATGGGACTTTAATGTTTATATAATTTAGAAAGGAGACTGAGAAGGAGGAGAAAGAGAAGAAGAAGGAGGAAAAGGAGAAAGGAGAAAGAGAACGAAGGGAAGGAGAAGAAGGAGAAGGAGGAAAAGGAGAAGGAGGAGAAAGAGAAGGAAGGGAAGGAGAAAGAGGAGAAGCAGAAGGAGAAGGAGAAGCAGGAGCAGGAGAAGAAAAAGAAAGGGAAAGAAGAAAGGGAATGGGAAGGACAAGTTGAGAAGGAGCAGAAGGCGAAAGAAGAAGGAGAAAGAGAAGAAGAAATAAAGATTTTTATATGCACCATTAGACCCAGGGACTTAAAAGGAACTCGTGCAAGTGAAGAATCATGAAACTTGAGCTTCACTCCTTTTATTGGTTCTGTCGAGCCTTTGCTACTGAGCTGTAAACGAGTGAGGCTACTCTAAGGTCTCCTCTAGCTCTCTCCTTCTGAGTCCAATAAGGTCAAAATAGTTGCCAGGGTCAGTAAAGCAGGCTTAAAGAGTTCAAGGTCAGTGGTGTTCAAGGCGATATAGTTGCTTCCTTTGTGAAATGATTAGGTTGGACGTGATGACTTCCAGGGCCACCATCCAGCTCTCAAGTTCTACAGCTCGGCTCTATTTCAGCCTGTGTCTTCCCCAGCCAGCTAAGTCAGTGCCCCTTTGTATGTGCCTCCTCAATGGAAATTATAGGTTGAAAAATCAAAGCACTTCTTTTCTAAGCAAAAGGGCAGCTGGGCTAATGACCGTGGCATATTTAGTTTCTTCCAAGCCCTTGATTTTGCGAGACCAAAGCATGCTTTTAATTTTTGTTTCAACAGAGGCAGCACGCCCACCTTTGAAGACACAGTCCACTAACTGAGGATTCAGAGACCAAAGAGATGGGCTGTAGAGATCAATCCAAACCTTTCTCCTGAGCTATGTCCCAGACTTACTACCCAGTGCCAAGTGCTTTAACAAGTTAGATCTCAAACAGAAATCTTTGGTATGTATATAGTGGGAATTAATCTTGATAAAGATTTAGACATTGGTTCTCTTCTGCCTATCAGTCTCCAACAACTCACAGGATTTTACTTGCCTCAATTTTCTCATCTATTAAATGGGAAGGTTGACCTTGGATCTCTGTCGCACTTTTCAGCTATTTGATCCAGTCTATTAATCAAACTTAATTCTTCATCTAGTCTTTAAGGGGTGGTTAAAGCTAGACCAAAGCTAATATCTCAACTTGAATTCAAGAAGAGGAATTTTCAGAGAGCTCAGGGAAGAGTAAAACAGTAGCCCATTATCTCCTGAAAGGCTCACGGGGCAGTATGGAGACCACTTACAGTGTAGAAGTTGAGAGACAATTGGCTTTCAAATGTGCCCATGCTCCCGTTCTTCACGTGAACAGTGGCCACTCTGAAAAGGGGAGAGAAATTTGCATAAGGACTGAAACATGCCTGATTGCCAGGGACTGCAGAGCATTGTGGCCGTCTGCCCACCTCACAGCTGAGCTTACCTCTGGTCAAAGGCAGCTTGGTTCACCAGGTAGGTGGAGTGGTAGGTGCAGGAGAAGGAGTAGTTCACTGGCTGGTTCTTCACGACCACTGTGCTGTCATTGGAAACAATGTGGCTGTAGAAGTGGTAGATGGGAGGCTTGTACTGGAGAAAGGAAGAAGGTAAGTTAGGGTGGTCCGGTTTCCTGCAGTAGGAATGAGGGTTCTGGGAGATGTGGGCTCATTCTGGGAGAAGGTGGACAGTCATGCCAACTCTTCCTGTCTGTGATACGATTTTATCAAGAATATTTTTAGCATTGGTTAGTTTTAATCAATTCTACTAAAATTGATTAAAACAATCTATATTGTATGTTGTCTGCTTAAAGAAAATCCATATATCCACTGAGCTTCTAGACAAAAATAATAGTTTCAAATAATCTCTATTCTCAAGTGACAAGTCAAGGGAATGGATATCAGATAATGACAAACCGGTGACCCGGGATTATAGAAACGAGAATGCTAAGAAAGGGACAGGGAGGGAATGAGGAAGTGACTAATAACAATGCAAGGGCACTGGTCAAGGGTTTTGGGTATTTCAGTGTTGTAAGGAGGTAGCTATGTACATAGAAACCATGAGTACATTATTATAAACAGGGGACCCAA
Source organism: Sorex araneus (assembly GCF_027595985.1). Taxonomy (NCBI): domain Eukaryota; kingdom Metazoa; phylum Chordata; class Mammalia; order Eulipotyphla; family Soricidae; genus Sorex; species Sorex araneus. The sequence continues at coordinate 14,749,639 of NC_073312.1, forward strand.
ACTATAATACTGAAATTTAAAATATGAACTTGCTAAGGTGGTGGTGTTGAGAAAGGAACTGGGTCACTGGTGGAGGGATGTTAAAGCTAGTGGTAAGTCTGAAGTTGGGCCATTGAATCCCTGAAACTTGATCATGAAAAGCTTTGAAAATCATGGTACCTAAATAAAACTTTTTAAAGGAATCTCTATTCCCCAATATAAACAAATTTTTGAAGTGTTTTCATACTGGTGTTTTTCAGGGCCTACTCCTGGCTCTGTATTCAGAAATAATTCCTGGAAGTGCTCAGGGAGCATATCTGGTGCTAAGGATAGAACCCAGCACCCTACCCTCTGTACTAACACTTTGGTCAACACATAAATTTTTTCATCCATTTCCCCATCTAAGTAATTTGTAGTGAATGCCGCCATCCATCTCACCTTTCTAGAATGTTCATCTCCTTTTTCTAATCATGAGCACTTTCCCTGAACCTCTTTTTCTCTAACTTGTTGGACTTTGAAATCAGAGACGATTGGAGTTGAAGGCATCGTTAACCTCCACTCGAAGAACCTTTCTGGGGACCCTGGAGAGCTCAGTGGCCAAACATCTGCCTTGCATGTCTGAGGCTACTAATAAAATCCTCGGCCTCCACCCCTGTACCCAACCCAGCTTCTCTCCCAGTTGGCATCCCTAGCGTCACTACAGAGTATGTGTGAGCACTGCAATTAAAACATGTGATCCCCAGCGTGCTCTATGACCCAGTGTGTGAACTCTATGGCCAAGTTTTTTTTTTTTAATTTTTTATTGAGTCACCATGTGGAAAGTTACAAAGTTTTCAGGTTTAAATCTCAGTTATACAATGCTCGAATACCCATCCCTTCACCAGTGCTCATATTCCACCACCGAGAATCCCAGTATAGCTCCACCCCGCCCCCTCACACCCCAAACCCCCCCACGCCCCTAGCCCCCCCACCCTACGCCCCCCCCCGCCTGTGTAACTAATAAATTTCATTTTACTTTCACTTTGATTGCATACAATATTTCAACAAAACTCACTATTATTGTTTGGAGAGTCTCTCCCCTAAAGTCAGACCTGCTGAAAAGGAAGCATTAGATAATTTGTTTTCCATTGCTGAGGATGAAGAGGTATGAGGTCGAGTGACCACACTTAGCGTATGGCCAAGTTTTGACCCTGTTTTTTTGCTACACAATGAAAAGGGAAAGGAAGGGGAGAGGAATTTTTAAAAGGGAGCTTTATAAAGTCACGCCTGTGATTTCTGCTCACTTTACCAGAATACTCAGAGAGACAGGGCTTTTGTGAGTCATACAGTGATTCTTCCCATGACATCAGCAAACCATGGTGGGGATGTTAGGAAAAGGAAGTGGCCCTGGAAGACTTTAGGCTCATTTTATGGGCCCTAAAACTGGTCTGAGCTTCTGTATAGTCAAAGCAGTGGGGACAGTGACTTCAGCCAGCAGGGGCCTTAAACCCATTTCCCTTAATGATAATGAAGGTTCTGTGACCCCAAGAAGTAACTGGATTGGGTGCTCTTAGATTTCTCCACTATCTTTTAAGGATACCTGGAGGAAAGGTCATATTTCCTAGGGCTTATGTCTTGCACATGGCTGACCTGGGTTCTATTCCTTTGTCCCTCTCGGAGAGCCCGGCAAGCTACTGAGAGTATCCCACCCAATACGGCAGAGCCTGGCAAGCTACCCGTGGCCTATTCGATATGCCAAAACAGTAACAACAAGTCTCACAATGGAGATGTTACTGGTGCCCGCTCGAGCGAATCGATGAACAATGGGATGACTGTGCTACAGTGCTATTTTCTTGAGTTCTGTGGTACTCAAGGCTAACTCTCTCTTCTGTGCTCACTCCTGGTAGAGCTTGGGGGACCATGTGGGTGCCTGGGAATCAAACTCAGGTCTGAAGCATGCAAGGCATGTGCCTCCCCACTGTGCTATCTCTCCAGCTCCAATAGCTCTTTAGGGTGGGGTTTTGAAAGGGGTCCTCAGCACTCACTCCTGGATCAAACCTGGGTTGGGCATGTGCCAGGCTAGTGCCTTACCCACGGTACTATCTCTCCAGCCTGACGTTCCCCTTTTATTCTGATGACTTATCTTGGATTCTTGCAAAGACCCCGTTAAGAATTGTATTGCACATTGGTCACTCCTTCCAAACGCCCTTCCAAGTGTCCATTGTCTCCAGGAAGGATGGCAGCCCATGAGTTTATGCTCTGAATTCCAAGAAAGGGAGGTGGGAAATGCCTTTTGCTGCTGACAGAAGGTGGCCTAGCTAGCTGCAGCTGTGTCTCTTCTGAAAGAGACAGAAGGGGAGAATTTCAAAGACACATCCCCAGGAAATGAGTCAGGGTTGCTTCTTCAAAGAAAATTGGTGAAGTCTGAGTCTTTGTTAAAATTGGGAGCAAGCATCTCCTTTTTGGGGTTCTCTTGACTTAGTGACTCCCACACCAGCTTACCATCCAGACCTACCTCAGATTGGGTTCCACAATAGGACTTGTTCTTAGGCGACAAATCGGGGATGACAAACTGGTAGTAGCCTCCTTCATGGACCCCATTGTAGCACAGCCCCCCGAGTGCGAGCTGGTGGACTTCCCATCCATAGGGACACTCGGGAATCTTGGTGATGATGGTTTTGGGATAGCAGAACACAAGAATGACATCTGAGAAGCAGACAGGGTTAGATCTCAGATATGGTGGCCGTATTAGTCCACGAAAGAACTGAGAAGAGAGGGTTTGTTCCCACTACAATAGAATAACAGCAGTTACTTTAAAACCTCCCCCTGCTATTCTTCAGGAGCTATAAGGGGATCTTCCCTTAAACCTCAGGCACTGCTTTTATAGTTTCTGCCTTATCCATGCTATATCTGTACTGTGCTTGGTATATATACGGTCCACTTTAAAATGGAATCTACTTTGTGTGAATAGAACACAGGGCTTCACACGATACAAGGCACGCATTCTATGAAGTCACCTTCCCAGCCCTCAGATTGAACTCTTTTTTTTTCTAAAGGAGTATCGTTTTGAAACAGCATTGGATCTAATTTTAAAAATAATCCCACGAAAATGAGCCTGTAACTGAAGTTAATATGTCCATATCGTATGTAACACTAAAGCAGTCTTTTTATAGCATGGCACAGAAAATTTAGTAGCACAATAGAAAATAGAAAAAAATGTGGAGATTTGATCTACGTCTACTTCTCTATCTCTCATCTAATATTCTTTGATTTTTAAAGTCTCAGAGTATGCCAGACAGGTTTACATCCTATGAGAAATTCTGATGCTTTCTACTTGGTGCTTCTACTTGGTGGCATGCTGCATTTGGCTTTACAACATGGTGTGTCCCTTGTATGCATAAGACCGTGTTTCAATTGCTAGAAACACACACACACAGACACACACACACACACACACACACAGAGCTCTCAGCTTTGCTGGGGGCAAGCCTCAAGAAACTTCCCTTTCTAGTGCATACCTGCTTTATTTGGGGTACAGGATCTCGCAGACGCTTCCGCAAAGACGGCCAAGAGCACGAAGGCCCTCATCACCATTGCTTCCCAGAATCTGGTCCTTGCCAGGTGGCCAAACCAAGCTGGCCAAATTTTCACGGTCTGCCAGGGTCTGAGCTCTGGTCACCCTAGGTTAGAAACATGAGGATGAAGTTAAAATTGAGACTGAGAACAAAGAAGCGCATGAGGTCTTAGGGGACCTCCCAAGGCTGATCCCGATTGCTGCTTCCCCCGTTGACTCATCCTACCTGGTTTCCTATCTGCTGAGAGGCAGCGCTGGGCTCCTACCCCTGCAACATCAAGGACACAGCGGTTTGCTCATGTTCCCGACTGCTGCATTCTCTCTGGCTGTGTCCACTGCCTCTCCGGGGCTCCCTGCACCTCCAGTCCAGCCCTCGCTTGACTTTATATAGACGGAGACTGTAAAAGAAACCTGCTCCAGATAAGTGACAATGAGCACACCTTATCCACCGTGGGGGGATGAAAGGGGGATCGTGCACAATAATCCAATGGGAAGCTCAGTTACGGGCTGAGCTTCTAATTTCTTTACTTCACAGAGTTAGAACCCCTTCCCCTGCCCCCGCCTTTTTTTTTTTTTTCAAATAGTTTCAACCAAGATTGGAACAAAAATTCATTTTTTTTCTTATTCACACAAGACTTTGTTAGAAGGCAAATTAATTTCTGTACGATTCGAGGATATTTTTTTCTTTATGTCTTATTCTATTTGCTTTTCTTATTTTTATGTGTAGCCTATGTTACCTTTGCTATATTTTTATATTTAATATTATAATTTAGGCAATATGATTACAGTAGTGTAAAATTCTGTAGTATTGATCTACAAAGTTACTGTAATCAACCCACCACCAAAGTGCCCATAGCCTCCCCATCACTGTCCCTATGTCACCTCTCACATTTTTCTTTCTTGTGTGTGTATGTGTGGTGTTGGGGGCTGAACAAACCTCCCACACACACAAGGCAGCACTCTATCATTAACAGCCCTAGCTCTTAACTTTGAATTTAAATTGGGACACATTACCAGTGTTATATCTGAGATGCAAAAAAAAAGAATCCACTATTTTTCTGCATGTCAACATGTTCAGATTTTTCTTCTAATATTTTAAGATAATCTTAGAACTTCTAGAGTTTCATCCAGAAGCTAAATAAAAATTTCTTACTCTAGGTTATAGACCTTTAGGCTTTCCAAAGTTTTTCTCATCTTCCAGATGAAGGCTCTAGGAAGAAGAAACTTTGAAAGGCTCACTTAGGAGTCAGTCCTTAGCAGCAAACAGAAGCCTGCCTAAAACAATAGATAGAACTGTTCCTGGGAAGTTCCTAAATGTATTGGTTGGTCATTTTTAGCACTCATAAACTTGATAAAGAAAAACAATGTTTCACTGTTTTGTTAAATTGATGGCAAGTCTTACAAATGGGGGTATCTTAGAATAGAAGAAACCACCATATGACAAACTTTAAAAAATTCCCATGACTCAGTTTCCTCTTTTGTAAATGGAGTCTATAGTCCTGGGATTACTTCACAGGATGCACTGTAGCACTGTCGTCTTGTTGTTCATTGATTTGCTCTAGCGGCCACCAGTAACGTCTCCATTGTGAGACATGTTACTGTTTTTGGCATACCACAGAATGGGGGAGAGTAATGATATTAAGACTGATAAACTGAACAATACTAGAGAAACACATAGATTACATGAGAAGACAGCATACAATTTCTGGCAATATGAAAATGTCTCTGAATTTCTTGTCTTTTCTTAAAAAATATGACCAAGTGTCCATATAAAATTATATATGTATATATATATTTGCTTTTTGGGTCACACCCAGCATTGCACAGGGGTACTCCTGGCTCTGCATCAGGAATTACTCCTGGTGGTGGTGGGGACCATATGGGATGCTGGAAATCGAACCCTGGTCGGCAGTGTGCAAGGCAAACGCCCTACCCACTGTGCTATCGCTCCTGCCCTTAAAATGATATATTTTATTAATAAAAGCCAAATAGACTAAAGAGGTAAGAAGACATTATTATTATTGTTATTGTTATTATTATCATCATCATTATTATTATTATTGGACTGGAGCTATAGCACAGCAGGTAGGGCATTTGCCTTGTATGCAGCCTACCCAGGTTCGATTCCTGTCTCTCACGGAGAGCCCGGCTAGTTACTGAGAGTATCCTGCCCACATGACAGAGCGTGACAAGCTACCTGTGGTGTATTTGATATGCCCAAAACAGTAACAACAAGTCTCACAATGAAGACGTTACTGGTGCCTGCTTGAGCAAATCGATGAACAACGGGATGACAGTGCTACAGTGCTATTATTATTGACAACTATTAATACTACCACACAGGGATGGAGATTAGTGTGTCCAGCATACATCAGGATATTGGTATTGGTTTCCATAGCTCAATACAGACCATTTTTTCTATCTAGAATAGTGAATAGACACTTAAGTCTGTTCTTTCCTGACCAGAAAGAAAGTGTCTTGAATCTCACAGATAAGTGTAAATTCTGTTTCTTTTTTGCTAGGATTCTGCATTAACTCTATGCTTCTTCCTCTATTTCTTGTAAAACTTTACCTATTGATCTCCTGTAAGTATGCCAAGCACTGTGCCAGCCCCTAGGAAGATGTGTGCAAATCAGCAGAGCTGGGATGTGGGCGGGTGGGTGGCAATGTACAACATGATGGGAAGTCTGTGTTGGAAATGGGGGCAGGGGTTGAGTGGGGGGAATGAGATCCAAAATGCTTGAAGAAGGAACAAGTGAGTCAAACCTTAAAGGCCTGAAACACTACCATTCTATATGGAATGTCCTTTTTGACCATTCACGAACAACCATTCATCACTAGTGGATGCCACTGTTGATAAATATTGATAGTGGAGCTGGAGCAATAGCACAGCGGATAGGGCATTTGCCTTGCACACAGCCGACCTGGGTTTGATTCCCAGCATCCCATATGGTCCCCTGAGCACCACCAGGAGTAATTCCTGAGTGCAGACCCAGGGTAACCCCTGTGCATTGCTGGGTGTGACCCAAAAAGCAAATAAAAAACCAACCCCCCAAAAATAAATATTTATAGTGCTCTTCCATGCGTGTTGGTAGTTCATTTCTATTTCAGGATGCTTTTCATATATCTTCAGACATGCTCTTCTTTCAGTCAACCTTGACCCAGGCCCAGGCAGGTCAACACCATGCTTTTCTCTCAGACTTTGAGTACAGACTGGCCTCCTAGGAAGTATTGGTGCAGAAGTAACAGCCCTCTTGTCTCTGCATGGTGATGTCTGAAGAACCTCTAGGCTGACTCTGTTGCTGACCTGAAAGCAAATTCCCATCTCCACCATGAGTTCTGGTGTTCTTTGTGTTCTTGGCTAACTGACTGCTTGGCTTCAGAGCTCCTTAACTTTATCCTCTCCTGAAGGAATCAGATAATGTCTGTGAAATGATTACTCAGAGCATTAAATGGGATTCTATTGGCACAGATGTGGCTCATCTGCTTCAGTAGAGGCAGGAAATCAGAGAATAATTTTGTTGTAGGCTTTTGAATCACTTGGGAATGGGTCAGTCTGGAAGTATCCATTTTTGACACTGATGCTGAATTTTGTCTATTGTCATTAAGAGTCTGGGAAGCAGAGGCAGGAGATGGTTCTGACATATTTCCAGTTCGTGATTTGGAGCAAGTCACTTGACCATTTCAAGTTTGAATTTTCAAATTTGTAAAAATCAGGATTCATGTCATCTAGAGCAGGACCTAGTGAAATTATTCATGCCAGTAGCTTCACTTGGTACCTGGCACACAGTAGGTGATCCATAAAGGTTCACAACCATGCACGGGTTCCCCTGAGGCTGGGATTCTCAGGCTGGAAGGAGCCATCCATCATGTTCCCGGATGAACTCAGGACCTTTTCTAATGGGAATGTGGCTCCCTTTACAAGTCTACCTTAACAAAGAGCAGCTGCTTTTGATTTCTAGAGAAGCCTGATCATGATAAGATCTCGCCTACAGTTTCTTAGAGAGGGGACCCTGCTTACAATCAGGTACATGATACTCCTTTCAGGAGCGAGATGAATGAAGTGGGGAAGCAGAGTCAACTTTTTGTGGAAGACTAGTCTCTGGGTGTTGAATTTGCATAAGAAACAGAACTGGACAAAATGTCCTTGGGCCAAATAGTATTTGATACTTGCTCTGATAAAAAAAAATAAAAAAGGTAGGAGGCTCCTTCTTTTTCCCTGGTAATTCTGCTGCCCCATCTCCTTTTTTTCTCCCTCTACTTTCCAACACTCCTCTCTCTTCACAGGATGAAGGTGAGTGGGAGGGGTGCCACTGGGAGTCAGAATCCAAAAGCAAAGTCTCCCACTGAGATCCATGACCCATTGCTCTGTGTCCCATTTAAGGTACGGATAAAACTTTTGATACAATTTGAATCATCCCTAAATCCTGGAAGAGCCCCAGTACAGAGAGTTTTAGGCAAGCTCAGCCGAAGTTTGTCTCTCCTGTATCTTTCTTTTAATTTACCAGGCAATAGAAGGTTCCACCTGCAACTCCTCCAAATACAGAAAGTTGACCCATATACAAAAGTGTTGCCATTTGTAAAATTCCAGTGAATATTTTTGTCATGGTTCAGTAATGATCTCAGGCATCATCCAGCAGAGTTAGCAGATGGTACCTGAAAAACAAAGCATGCATTAAAACTGAAAGGCTGCCCTATTAATTTATTTTTGATGTGCACTATTTTGAGTTTATTAAAAGTTGGCTTAGTTAAATGGACTCTATTGTTTCCTTTAAACCCTGAATTGAGCCTTTTTCTACTTTGTGGGAGAATCAGTTTGCCAATTTGCAAATGAGTGGGTGTTAATGCCCTGGGAGTAGGCCACTGAGCTTTAATCCCAGGGAATCAAGAGTCCTTTGAAGAAAGGACTGTTTCCCCCACAGAAAATACACTCTATAAAGGAGAACTGAGAAGTGAGAAAAGTTCTTCTACTTCTACTGGTGGTGCATCAGAAATTTAGGGCCATCAGCCCTGGTGCCCACTCCCTCTTGAGACTCTGCTTCCACCAATGTTCAAGAATTTGGTGGCCTTGTGGGTGAACTCACCTCTCCAGAGAACCCTAGCGTCTTATCTGATGAGCTTTATGTAGAGCATGAACTTTACCTTTTTCTTGGGAAAGTGGGAGCTAACAGTCACCCTCTTCTTGCTTCCAATTGGGCCAGCAGAATAAGAAACAGTCTCATGGCAAGATCAGGGACCTCACTGATAATCTGAATGTTCAAGGATAATAATTTATTCTGTTTTTGAATCTTCCAAAAGTATCTTCCCTTTATTTTTTTCACTCATGTCATCTCACTCATTTCATTCATTCATTCATTCATTCATTCATTCATTCACTCACCAAATAGGTAATATCCATTATGAGCCAGGTAGTAATCACATATACACATATTAATCAATCCATCCACCCATTACTTCCTTGGGGTTAATTATAGGGATATCGAGAAGGGACAGAGGCTTTAGAGATACAGAATATGGTGGGTGGGGACACAAATTTAGTCTATTAAGAAAATCACTTTAAAGTGTTTTTTGCTTTTTGGGTCACACCTGGCAATGCACAGGGGTTACTCCTAGCTCGGCTGTGTGCAAGGCAAACGCCCTACCCGCCGTGCTATCACTCCAGCCCCACTTTAAGGTGTTTTGATATAAGGTCAGAAGGATTTTTAAAAATGGGTGGTATGCTGTGTGGAATAACTCAAAGAAAAAGGAAAAAATATAGGATGTACAAATATAAGAGATACCACTCATCTGAGGTATATAGAGAAACAAGTTAAGGGTATGGAAATATAAACAGATAATGAACCTCAGATGCTAGAATACAGACCTGACAGTGCCAGGTATCCGGGAAGGGATGAGAAGAATGAACAGGCTTCCCCAGAGTAACTCAGAACATAGGTGGAGGGTCTGAAGCACAAGGAAGGTAAACACATGCACAAAAACTGCAACTGTCAGTTGACAAATAATGGAAAGGGGGTTGGGGGAGAAGGATGGAAGGTAACATGGTGCTGCAGGAGGGTTATAGGCATGTTGGTGGTGGGGCTATAAAATAACTTTGTGTATTAATGTCATAAACTTGAACACTACTATAACCTCGTTACTTTTTGTTTGTTTTGAATTTGGGCCACATTTAGCAATGGTCAGAGCTTACTCTTGGCTCTCTGGTCACTCCTGGAGGGGTTTGAGGGATCCATATGGACTGAACCTAGGTTAGCTGTATGTATCGCAAGCACCTTACCTGCTGTACTATATCTCTCCAGTCCTACTATAACTGTAGTACTGTCATCCCATTGTTCATTGATTTGTTCGAGCGGGCACCAGTAATGTTTCCATTGTTAGACTTGTTACTGTTTTTGGCATATTCAATATGCCATGGGTAGCTTGCAAGGCTCTGCCATGTGGGCGGATACTCTTGGTAGCTTGCCGGGCTCTCCGAGAGGGACAGAGGAATCGAACCCAGGTCAGCTGCATGCAAGACAAACACCCTACCCACTGTACTATTGTTCCAGCCCCTATTAGGGGTAGGTGCCAATGGGATATATGCATGTTAGTCTGTAGAGGTACAACATTCTAGGTGGACGGGAAGGGGAAATGGTACTAATATGGAATAGTGATGATACATACCCACATAATTGACATTTAAAATTCTTTTCCCAGATACCCAGAGTCAGTTTTTTTCTTTGCCCTTCCTTGCCAGGAGAATTTTCCACTGGTATCCTTGGTGGATACTGCAACTCTAAGTGTATGTTCTGTTTGACAAGTGAGTGTCCCTCTGGTTAGAGATTTATCATTAAGACCAGTGTGATAATCCCATGACTTTGTAGAAGGGCAAAATCATGCACCTCTAGTGCCCTCTTTTCTTAGAGCCACAAATCCAGGGCTGTGAAGGACCCCATGAGAGGATATTAAAACTTATGATGTTGGAATTCCAGGGACTGGACATGGGTAGCTGGATTGGAAATATAATTGTAATTGGTTTTAGAAGTATGCAGATGGTAGAAAGCCATTGCATTAAAAATGGGCTTTAGCCACTTTGGATTCATTGGCAGAAGACACAAGCAGTGAAAAAACACTGGATGAAAACCAATTGCTCTATGGACTATAGGACTGTTTACTCTGTGTGTGTGTGTGTTGGGGGGGTTCATATATCACACAGTATATGCCCATTCTTTGAAGATAAACATCAAAACAAAACTATCCGCAAAGTTGCCTCAAATATTCCCCTGCCTCTGAGGTCTTTTGATCTTCTACTGTGTACATCATATATATGGTATCTATTATGTGCTGCTATGTGTCCTATTTTGCCTTCTTAGTTAAACTAAGAACTTGTATAATTTTGTATTCCTCATAATAGCAATAAATGAAATAACAAGCATTTATCGAGGGATTATCCTGTCAGGGGACGAGCATATGTAGATGTGAAGTCTGAAATTTTAGCAACAACATGATAGAAATTCATTTATTATCTGTATATGGATGCAAGTAGATATTTTTAGTTGGTAGACAGCCTTGGACTGGAACGATAGCACAGGGGGTAGTGTGTTTTGCCTTGCATGCAGCCGACCCAGGTTTGATTCCTCTGTCCCTCTCAGAGAGCCCAGCAAGCTACCAAGAGTATCCCGCCCGCACAGAGAGCCTGGCAAGCTACCCGTGGGGTATTCAATATGTCAAAAACAGTAACAAGTCTCACAATGGAGGCGGTCCTGGTGCCCACTCGAGCAAAATGGATGAACAACGGGACGACAGTGCTATAGTGCTACAGGTAGCCTTATCTAATGTCTTGAGTATCTCATAGATCTTGTCTTTAATCTCTTCTGGAACCTCAGAGGTCTCTGCATTGAGCCAGCATGGAGAAAGTCTAAAGGCTTTCCAGTGGAACATCTAAGAAAGCCAGGACTGGAGGTGACACATCATTTCTACTTAAAGCCCATTGGTTAGAGCTCAATTATGTGCAATGTACAGCTTCAGCTATCCATTCAGGGAGAAGGGGAAATGTATTTTGGTGATAGAGTTAAATATATGTATCTGCCTTTGGGGTGATTGCTATTTGCTGTCTCTCTATAAGAGTTGAGCTTTTTGTGATTTCCACTTTATAGAAAATAAAACTGAAATTGGAAATATCCAGCCTCTTGCTGGGGTGGGTGCTTACATTTGAATCGGATCCTTATCTTTTGTCTCTGAAGGCAGTACTGTGTTTGCTCATTAACCTGGTTTCTTACACAGTGCCACTGATTTTTAAAAATTATCCCTGTCACTATTCTTCTTCCTGCCTCCCCAAATCCTGACATAACTGCTCTAATAACTAAATTTTGTTCTTTGATGTCAGCCTAACAAGCATTTAATTGACAGATCAATTTTCTTATAAGTACGGTTGGGGGTGGGTGGGTGCGAGGTAGTATAGCAGGTAAGGTGCATGCTTGTACATATCTGTACATATCTTGTACATATCTGGCCTAGACTCCCCTCCGGAGCACAAAGCCAAAAGTAAGCCCTGAACATAAACTGGTATGGCCCAACACCACATCCCCAAGCCCCTAGCCAAAGGGGAGCTGTAATCTTAGTAATTCAAAGCATAAAAAATTAATAAATGCCCACTAACATTTGTTAACTAACTTCCTAATGAATGAAAAACAAAAGCTTAAACAAATTTTTTTTATAAATCAGCTTCATAATAAATGTAAAGCAAAGGTTCAAAGTTCCACATTGGAGAATGTTCTGGAAACAATCTGATAATCTACACTGGGTCTGGTTTCAGAACACCCAAAGATGCTATACGTTATTCCTAGTGAAAGCTGAGCTCAGAAGCTTTTGGTTCTGAGTAGTAAAGAAAAGGACTCCTGATCGTCTAAGTAAGAGTTCCATGTGTTCCTCCCTGGGAATCTCTGGGATTTGCCGTACATGCCATGATCTGTAGGGAAGAAAGCAAAGAAACAGACTTGCAGCATACTACAGTGCTCTCGGCTCTTCTCCTTTGCTGAGGCTCAGTGGAAACCTCTTCGCTGTGTGCAGCGAAAGGGTCAGAGGACCCACGTAAGGTCTCTGCTTGGTTGACTCAGATTTATCTAAAAGAATTTGTAACAAAGGTGACAGATTATTTTCAGTGGCACACTCTCATTAAAAAAATAGGGTGTCTGAGTGCTTAAAGGGCCTAACATAAAAACTGTTCATTAAGGATGAAATTTTGGGGGACTGGGGAAATGGCCCGAAGGGTCAGATTGTGTGCCATGCGTGTGTGAGGTCATGAGTCTAAGCCCTGAGTCCTAATCCTGGCACTGTATGTCCCCTTTCCCGGTCACACCCCACCATGGGGATACCCAGCGATGCTAAGCCTGAGCACTGAACTCTCTAGCTCATTGGCTGAGTACCACCCGGAGTAACCCCCTGAGCATTACTATTCCTCCTCCCAAATAGGATAAAAAAAGGTGGTGGTTTTTTGGGGGGGGGTTGGGGGGGAAGATTTCAATTGTTCATCTTGAAGATTGAAGTGGCTTATGTGGGTTATAAATATGATGAGGGCTGGGGAGAACTTTCTTACACTCCTGTACTTTCAGGAAAAGCTTTTGCATGCTGAGATTCTCTCTGTCCCTTTTCACCACTGCGTGCCCCCACCTCTGCTTCCTTTGGCAATATGGGAAGGAGGTGCCTGTCAGTCTGGCTGCTTTGGAAGTGCCCATTGAAAGTCACCTCTTGGGCTCAGGCCCAGTGGAAGAAGTAATGACACTCTTGTCATTTCTTTCATGGAAGCCAACGGTGTGGAGAAAACATCAAACAGCCCGGGGACTCTTTCTCCCTTTTCTGTCCTTCACTGCTCGAGTCAAAAGAGCAGATCTTGCAGGGCAAATGGAAACAGAATTTGTTCGAGACTGGAGACTTTGCAGAGTTGCCACATTCTGGCCAAGACAGGTAACCTCAGGCTCCCGGGCTGGCTGTGCCTTTAGCCGACAGACTGGCAGGGATCTATCTTGGTGATTATCTGGCCAGGAACAGTTAATCAGTGTAATGCTGTGACATTTTTTTCCTCATGTCCAGGGCAGACACTTTGGCTACTCTATTGCTGCCACTTCCCTCCGCAGGTGACTCAACCAAAGAAGACCTGATTGGTCTGTTAGATCAGCCAGCACCCTAATGGCCCAGTGCTCATGCCAACCTGGCTAGCTGTCTCAGTGTCTGTTGACTGTCTTGGGACGGAACCACCCCCTTCCCCTTTCACCTAATTTGCTGGGATTGAGAATCAAGTTCAAGTCAGATAAAGTTTGGTATCACGCCTAAGAGAACTTTGTCTTCCCTTTCTTTCACATACAAACTGGCCTATCTTAATATTTTCATGGATCTTTTACTATGCTTGCCTGAGCCATATACATTGTCCATAGTTCTTTGGGAAATGTTAGTTCACTGACTTATGCATATCTACCCAAAATGCACATATTTTACTATAAAAGTTCTAAAAAAATCACATTTTTTAAGATTACCAATATTTTTCCCCCAGAAAATTTTTTTACAGTGAATATTAAAATAAGATTTATTTAGATATCCCAACACATTACTATTTAAACAAGTAGTCAATATACAATAGGTGTATCCATTTCATCTGACATTTATTTTAATATTCCTGTGATCTAGTTATTCTAACTGTACGTTTCATAATACTTGGGACTACTAAAATGTAGCAATGATTGAGTAAATTAATAAAAACCTAAAACTAATTTCATTTAATACTTCCTTCTGTTAATTTAAATCTTAAAAATTTCATTGTTTGTTCAAAATAAAGAATAGACCCTTTGTCAACTCATCAAATTTAATCAAGTTTAAATTCTTTAGTATTCAATAAATTAGAATCTTAGAATTTTGAATATCTTCATCAAACTCTCTCTAGGTTTTCTGGCCAGTTCATTTAATGATATTGACTGGAATTAAAACCCTTTGAAGAATAATTAAATTAGAAGAATGTATGATTTTAATATTTTCTAATAATAAAATTTTACCAAATTTTCAGACTGTCTAGATAAATTATACATGCATTTTTCCATTTCTTCATCTTTAAGTTTAACTAATTTACAAACAGAACAATATCCTAAAGTAAAAGTGAATTACATGAATTTTATTTATTTTTATTTGTTTTTCCTGTTAAAGCATATTAACTAGATTTTTTTCCCTTAGTATTTAATTTATTATTATTATTATTATTTTAAAATTTATTTTATTGAATCACCAAGTGGAAAGTTACAAAGTTCTCAGGCTTATATCTCAGTTATACAATGCTCAAACACCCATCCCTTCACCAGTGCCCATATTCCACCACCAATAAAAACAAAAACAAAACAAAAACAAAAACAAAGAAAACCAGTATACATCCCACCCCTCACCCCCCAAACCACCCCCCGTGCGTGACTGATAATTTCAGTTCCTTTTCTCTTTACCTTGATTACATTCCAGATTTCAACACACAACTCACTATTGTTGTTGGAGTTTCAAAACAGACTCACTATTTTTGTTGGAATTTATCCCCCAAGAATACAGCTCTATTAACAAGGAAATATTTGATAATAAGTTTTCCACTGATGAGAATGAAGAGATAAAATGTCGCGCGGCCGCTACTGCAGCCGCGCGGTTTACAATTTCTGTATTCTAGTAATTAAATCCGCGGAGATTTATAAGTTGGAAGATGAATCATTTCCCTTCCTGGAACAGCATGTAGCAAAAGCTTAGTTCACAGTCTCCATACATGGTTGCAAGCACTTGCTGGAACCCCAAAACCTAAAGCTGTCTCTGGTTCCTGCTCGTTCCACATCCACTGGCTGTGCAGAGGCATGGGCACCTGGGTCGAAACTCAGCCGGAGCCTGGGCTCCGGCCCGGGCTGAGACTGCCCCGGTATACCGCGTCTGTTTCATGTTCAAAGCACTTTTTTTTTTTCCACGCCAAAAGTTCATACCTGCTCAAAGGACCCACAAAATGTCGGACACCACGCCTTCTCCCGGAGGGGAGAGAGACCAAGAAGGAAGGATATTTCCTCCGTTAGCCGGCGTGGGGCAAAAGCTTAGTTCACAGTCTCCACACATGGTTGCAAACACTTGCTGGAACCCCAAATCCTAAAGCTGTCTCTGGTTTCTGCTCGTTCCACATCCACCGGCTGTGCAGAGGCATGGGCACCCGGATCGAAACTCGGCCGGAGCCCGGGCTCCGGCCCTCCCCCAGAAAATTTTAATGAGTATTGAGAAGTTAGATTATGGTGGCAGTGAGTAGATTTTGGAAATTCATGTTTCTCATTGACAATAAACATGAAGTATTTTCTTGTAGTGACCAAGTTGAGTTAATTCATTTTAGTACAAATGTATGCCAAAGATCACCGAATGACCAGAGCATGTCTATTACTTGTTTATTCAAATGAAAATCTTGGTCCCTGAAAAAGGTAACTAGGTCATCCCTTAATTAAAAAACTTTTTCCTTAAAAAATCATCATCATTGTCCCCTGGTATGCAGCATGGATGTTTCCTGTATTGTCATGAAAAGTAAATATAAATATGACAAAGATATGCATTCAGGGCTTAGCTAGTCACATAATTTTTTTACAATGTCACCAAGGATATTTTCAAGGGAAATGGGCTTCTTTTAAAAACTGGGATTGTACTTCATTGACAATTAGAAAACCTATCACTATGGTTTGGTGATTGCTAAGCAATTTTATTTATTTCTTATTTTCTAATCACTTATTTTATTTTTATAAAGTTGTTCACAATAATTCATTGCATTTAATATTCAAATACCAATCCCACCACTATAAGAGTAAAGTGTGTGAAGATTGTTGTATTTCATCCCAGGGCTATTTATGTCCTTGTATAAGATATTACAAACATATATGTCAAACCCAAACAAGTGTGTGCTATTTTTGGTACCTCAGTGAGATGGAGTATGAGAGGTCACATGGCTGCAAATCTGGTCACATGCTACAGGAATTCTGAAAGTTAGAATTTAATTATACAGCAGATTCATGAGTAAGGGTAAGGCCAATGTCGTTCTTTTCCAGGAGCTTTATTTCAGAGTCTCTGATCTTGATCATGTAATCAATGAGATTACATGGCGCTGGGGGCAGTTTGTGAGTGTGACTGTCAAGCTACTGGAAAACTGGGGAGCTGGGGGAAGGAGACCTAGTCCAGCTCTGAGGAAACTTGGAGATTTCAGTCACAGATCCCACATACCTGGCTTCTTCTGCAGGTCCTCTTGTGGGTGAGGCTAGTCAAAGCTAGTGGCCTTGAGGGTGGCCTTGAGCATGGCTGTGGTTGAATTCTGGAAGTTTTCAGCTGCTGGGGTTCTGTTGGGCCAGGGAAGGAAACTTAATCCACCCCCTCCAAGTTTCCTCAGTGAAGGCAGCCTGGCACAGGGTCAAGACATTCTACTAAGCAATTTTAACAACCTCCCCCCCCCCCGCTGTTTTATGCTATCAGTGTAAATATCAATCCAGTAAAAAAGGTCAATGATGCCTTTCCTTATAATTATTATAAAGATAATTTTCAACTCACTGACTCCCCCAAAAGAGTATTGGGGGAGGATCCTACAAAAACAAAAGATCCATGCATCATCATCATTTTCTAAGTGTTTCGAGTTTATCAGTTATTTGCTTTAATGATGACATCATTATTATTTCTCATTGGCTACTTGTCTCTCCCATTACACAGAAAATGCTGGGAGAGCATTGAATAGTTCCTGAATTCTCTAAAGTTGAATTTAGCTGAATCATCCAGGTGCCCAGCATTTGATGCCCTAAATATTCACTAGCTGATGACATAGAATGTGGTGATTGATGCTCAAGTCTTATTCCAACTGGGAGAAAGCATCAGTGCTCTGGTACAGAGCATGGCATTATTGTTTCAATAATGATGGGGATGGCATGGTTGTGGGAAGGCATGCATGGTGGTTAGACACCAGAGCAAGCTTGTGAGACAGAATAGCAGTGTGTCTGTGGATAAAGTTATTAACTCCTCTCCCTCACCTGCTTATCAGAAAAGGGGTAAATGCCAACACCTGCTTCCAAAGACTGCTGTGAGGACTCAATGAGATAAGGCAGTCAGAGGACTTGGCATTGAGTCTTACAGTTGGATTCAAAGAATGCAATCAGTACTTCTCAGCAACAGTTATTATTATCACCTTGCTGCAATTTCTCAAAGTCCAGTAGAAGAGCAGTTTTAGTTGGCACTTTCTTCCATAGGATTCAGCAGACTACTTGAAGGGCATCTTTTATTTGAGCCTTTATTAGGCCTTCTACTACATAGCTACATGGGTCAGGGGTTCACCTATCTTGGGGCTGGGGACCCACCTTGTCACATTGGAACTAGAGCTTTCTTCAAGAATCTCAAGGTGCTTCTGGTACTGGCTTAGTCTTCCCGCTACTGGTTTTGCTTTTAAAATACATCTTGAGACACTATTTATTCTACACCTCTGTATTGTCAGCCCATGTATGCTCATGTGTTGGGAAATCAAGTCAGAGGAGAAGAACAGGCAGGGACAGTGCCTACAGCAGAGATTTAGGTCAACCTCTTACCACATTTCACTGTAGTTTGGGGGTGTGGGGGTTCACTTTTCACTTATCACTTGTCATCCTGTTGATCTTCAATTTGCTTGAGTGGCGCCAGTAACATCTCCGTTCATCCCTGTCGCATGCTAGTGTAGCCCAGTGGTATCTGCTCGCTCCAGGAACACCAAGAGCCTCAAACCGTTCGTTCAGGGTTTTGACGACGAAGTCTGACCATCTCGTAGGTGGGCGGCCACGCGGTCTTTTGATGTCCTGTGGAATCCAGTCGGTAACTGGATTCAGTCCTCCACCACCCAGCCACCACCACACTCCAGGCTGCTTTCTGGACACTCGGGCCAAACCTCCTGCATGACTGAAGCCCCACAGAACCAGGTAAAGCAGAACTTTGTGACCTTGGACTCCAGGCTCAACAAGACGAGACCCAGAAACAAGATCCTCTGTCTGCCTCTTCCAATCTCCGGTACCCCAGACAAACCCAGACACCCCACCCTACCCACGCCAGATAAATACCTCACCGGCCCACCACTACCTCCACTACCCAGCTGCCGCCAAGCTCCAGGCTATTTTCTGGACCATATCATAAGACACTTAACACCCATTTTCCATAATTTCTGCACCATATTTGATGGGGTTTGTATATGGTGTGAACCTTGGGAACACCTGTAAGGGGGATTGGAGGCCGCCCTAAAAGCCTCCATCCCTCTCAGAGAGCCCACCAAGCTATCGAGAGTACAGCAGAGCCTGGCAAGCTACCCGTGGCGTATTCGATATGCCAAAACCAGTAACAACAATGTGCCTCATTCGCCTGACACCGAAAGAGCCCCCAATACGGCAGTGTTAAGAAGCATGAGCAAGGAGAGGCTGATAAAATCTCAGGGACGAACTAGTGGGGGTTCAGTAATCTTTTTCTCCCATCTCATTCCCATCCGGTTATTATCAACACTACTATCTTTACAGAGTCAATTTTTGTTTTGATTTAGTTATTTTTGTGGCAACTATTTTCCTAGCTCATTAACAATTCACAATCGAAGCGCCTTAGCTGGTGGTGACCCAATGAGTAAATAGATTGGTCCAAATAATGGTGTTCATTATTTCTTTCCCAACCAATCTAGAATTGAGGGTATGTACACAAAGCTGTAAGATCTTTTATGGGAGAATATAGTAAAATAATCTTTTTTTTTGTCTTTTGAAAGAAAAATCAAAAACAGTGTGGCCTAGCATTGAAATGAAGCAATGCTCATATAATTTTTTCCAAGTATTGCAAGTGTCAGATAGTTCTGGATCCTGACCTTTGTGTTCTGTGACCTTTGCTAGTTATCTGGGAGCATTGGCCCTTGCTTTGACATCAACTCTGTTTTCTAATAGTTAGGTTAAAAATGCAACCAGCACTTTGCAATGGAAAGCAAGATGTTTAGAATTCATAGCAAGTCCATTTGTATCTCTATTCTTACTCCAAGATATTCTACAGCACATATATATATACACACACATGCATGTATATATATGTGTATATATACATGTTTACATATGTATACATAAACATATATCCTAGTGATTATATATATACTATACATTCATATCTGTGTATAATAGTATTATAGCACTGTCATCCCATTTTTCATCGACTTGCTCGAGCGGGCACCAGTAACGTCTCCATTGTGAGACTTGTTGATACTGTTTTTGGCATATTGAATACACCACGGGTAGCTTGCCAGGCTCTGCCATGTGGGCGATTTACTCTTGGTTGCTTGCTGGGATCTCAGAGAGGGACGGAAAAATCAAACCCGGGTGGGCCACATGCAAGGCAAATGCCTTACCCCCTTTGCTATCGCTCCAGTCCATCTGTGTATAATACAAACATAATTTCTAATAATATAAGTACATAATGTATATACAAAATGGCAAGAAATAATGTCATTTTCTCACTCACACACATATATCTTGCTGAGTAAATTGACATAAGGGAGATTGTGAGGGCATTTTCGGAACCATGAGATCATGCATGTGCTTGAGGTCACTGCTGCTTAAGGTAAAATTGGCTCTTTGTTTTATCTGCAGGAATTGGTGGTGCTTTATTCGCAGGAAGAACTGCTGGTTAGACTTAATTCTAATTTACCGGCTGTGCAGGTGGAAATGGTCCCAGGCATATGACTTGTGTTAGGTGAGACTCTGTCTTAAGCTATTACCCCCGTCTACCAAATTTTTCCTTTCATCTTTCTTGTCACCATTCTACTTTCCACTCCCTTCAAAAACATCTTTCTGACTATAGAAGTGATAGAAGTTTATGAAATATTACAGAAGCATTGAAAAATGCCTCATCCCCACCCCTCTTGAGGCCACCCTCTGTTAGGATTGTGACCTATTTCCTTTCTTTGGTAGTGTCCCTGTTTTGTAACAGTGCGTTTTTATTTTTTTAATCATTTGCATGTTTTATTTATGTGTTAATAAAGTTGTTCATAGTGATTTGTTGCATTCAATATTTTAACACCAGTCCCACTAGCATTGCACCTGCCCGCTACCATTATTTTCAATTTCCCAACCACCCCACGAGCCTTCTCCTATAACAGGCCCTCAAAAATTTATTTTGTGTTGCTTGTTATAAATAACTTGCTAAAATTATCAAAAAATGTTTTCTTAGAAGAAAGTTAGTGAAGATTGTTGAATCTCACCATGGAGCCATATATCAGAGTCTTTGGAACTGCAGGGCCTGAGTGGATGGTCTTCAGGGCTAGAGGGAGGTCATCTGAGGAAGCCGTACTGAGACTTCATGCCTCTGGCTCAGGAGGCCCTGGACCTTTGCTCTGGGCCTCGGTATGCTTGTCCAGCAGAAACACATACTCACCCAGTGTCCCTGGCAGCATCTCATCTCTTTACTCTGCTCTGAGTGTTGGATCCATTAAATGGGAGAAAAATGTCATTGTTCTTCAGACTTATGCATATAGGGCTTGATTGGGCCTTGTGTCTGAGCTCTGTATCGATTTGGTGTTTAAAATGAATATTAGAACTCTCAGTATTTCCACTGACTTGGTTTTTAATTCACTTCGGTGGGTCTAAAACCACTTGCCTCGACTTGATGAAACATAAACAAGAAAACCAGTTTCTGTTCCTTGAGCCCTAGCGGTCTGGAGCCAGGTGTTTCCTGTGACTGGGAAGGAATGTAGCCTTGGGAGCCAGAAGATGCAGTGAGGGACGGTTGAGCTCGCAGCAGTGTGTGTGACTCCGAGTGGCTGGCTTGACCTGTGTGTATTGTTCTCATGCTCCGTGCCTGTTCCCTGAGTGGGAGGCGCACGTGTGCTGGGTGTGCTTCTCGGCCTCCATGCAGCGCCCCAGCTCAGTTCCCGCCTCTGCTCTGACCTGGCTTTTGACAGTGGGCTCAGTTCTTAGAGCCATCACTTTGACTTGCCAAGTCAGAGCTGTTTCAGAGAGGGGCTTCGTGTATTTTTTTTTTTTTCAGAGAGACATTGAGATCGACTTTGTGTTCCTGGTGAAAAATATTGCATCCAAACTGGAAGAACAAGGCAGTAAAGTGAATTTGGGGAATGTCTCAGGAGGAATGATTTTCTTGTCACTTTCCTCTTCACCTAGATGTCTTAGGCTGAAAGGATGTGGCTTTTCTCTTGTGGACAGCTCTGATTAGGCAGAGTGATTTGGTATGTTGGTTTGATTTTCTTTGTTAGCTTTAAACTTTGCTTATAATCTTATTTACCTCCTCACTTTCTTTCTTCTTAGATAAACTCGGTTCTATTCAGTCATTTATCTGTTTTGTCTGTTCATCTATTCGATATCCTTATACACCTGGATAAAATGAGCTAATACTTAACTTTTTTCCTTCTGACTTGATTTTGATTCATTTAGTTCATTTTTGTTGATAATGACAATTTTTTTTTTGCTTTTGCTTTGTCCTTGGGCCACAGCTGGCTGTGCTTAAAGGCTGCTTCAGTCTTGGTACTCAGGAAACGCTCCTGAAAGAGCTTAGGGAAGCATACGTGGTACTACCCAGCACAGCACAGTGCCATCTTCCTGAGTCCTTTATGATAATTTATACAATACTATTCCATTGGATAAGTACCCTGTTTTGGTTGCTATATCAAGTGGTAACTCAGTCTTTAGCTTTTATGGGGGTAGGGATGGAGAGGTGGGGTTACATTTGACTGTGCTCAGGACATATCTGTGGCTCTGTGCTCAGAGGTAATTCCTGGTGGTGCTTGGGGGGACCATCTGGGGTGCTGGGGATTGAATTTGTTGTCTACATGCAAGACAAGTGCCTTAGCCGCTGTACCATCTTTTCAGCTCTCTCTTGAGCTTCTTAAGGAAGCTCCATAGTATTTTCCAGAAAAGATATACAGTGGACATTCCCCACCACCAGTTCACGTGAGTTTCTTTTTCTTTTTTTTTTTTTTTGCACCCTCTCCTGCACTTGTTCTGGCATTTCTTACCATTCTCATGGGAGTCAGAATGGTAAGAATTGGTGTTTCATGGCCTTAATTTGTATTGTTTTGATTTTCAGTTAAGATGAACATTTTCTAATATGCCTATTATACTTATGTGTGTGTATCTTATAGCCTAGTTCTCCCTTGAAGAACCTGGCAAGCTACCAAGAGTTTGCTGCCTGCATGAGAGAGCCTGGCAAGCTCCCCGTGGCATATTCAAATGCCAAAAACAGTAACAATGATGAATCTCATTCCCCTGACCCTGAAGAGCCTCTAATGCAGCACCATTGGGAAGGATGAGTAAAGACAGGCTGCTAAAATCTCAGGGCTGGGACGAATGGAGATGTTACTGGGCCTGCTCGAGCAGATCAACGATCAACGGGATGACAGTGATACAGACAGTGAATGTGTTGTTACAGGTTAAGCCTTGTGTATTTATATTTTGTTAGTCAAGGCTTGTTGATTTCTACTTTACATCCCATCCAATGTGGTGTGCTACTTGCTACTCCTGGTTTATCAGTGATGTAGAGTTTGAGATATTGCAGCTGCACACTCTAGGAATTCCAAAACATTGAATGGGATGATTCAGCTGGAGTAAAATTTTTAATTGGATGGTGACTTTGGGCGCCCAGGCTGACTCATCATTTAGGGCGGCCTCCAATGAGTAAGAATATAGGAGTGAGAATATTGCAGGGTCCAGAACCATCTCTGTGACTTCTTGATCTTTTTCAATATTTATTTATGAGCCTCTTGATTATGGCTGGTTAGTGAGCTTACTTGGCACCAGAGGTGGTTCATGGTGTGACTGCCAAGGCTTTCAGAATGAATATAGGGGGAGGTAGCCCACCCCCCACCCCACTCCTTGAAAGGCTGGAGATTTCAGTCATAAAACCTGCATACCTGAGTTTCTCAACAGATTAATTTCTGGCTGAGGCTTGTCCCGAGCAGTGGAGTCTGGCTGCAAGCCTGGTGGTGATGGTGGAGTGTGGAGGTTTTCTGCTGCTGGGGTCACTCACCACCCATTTTAGTGTGCCCCAGACAATGACAGCCTGGCATGAGGTCCAGAAGCATCTCTGATAGTGCACTTTAAAAATTTTATTTAATTTCTTTTTAAAAATTTTATAAAGTAGTTCACAATGTTCAATTATATTTAATATTTGAACACCAATCCCACCACCATTACACCTTCCCATCATCATATTTCGAATGTTTTCATCCTGAACCCGAACCCCCGCCCCACAGCAGAACCGAAATAATTTATTTCATATTGTTTGCTATAAAAAACCTCTGAAAATGCTACAAAATAGTTTCCTTAGAGGAAAGAATATGAAGATTGCTGTATTTCACCCAGGGGCCATTAAGCCCTTCTACAGAAGATCACTAACATGTAGTTAAAGGTTGAACTATGTGTGGATATATGTGTGTGTGTGTGTATTTATATATGTGTGTATGTATATATATATATATATCTGTAAAAAATATTTCCCTCTAAGATTGGTTGCCTTCTATTTTAAATCCCATCAAATGTGATACGGTATTCTTGGAGTGTGGGTGGTGTGAGGTATTAGTTATCCAGGAACAGGTTTATTCGTGGGTGAGGCTTGGCCCGAGCATGTGAGGAGCGGCCATGAGCATGGCAGCAGTTGAGTTGAGTTCTAGATGTTTTTGGCTGCCAGAGTTGGGTCCCTTGGGGCGGGGAGGTGTCTCACCTGCCCCCCCGCCCTGGGGCGCCCCCAGTAAAACAGCCTGGCACAGAGTCCAGCGGCATGGTTATGGCCTGTGCCATGTTATGCTCCCTTCTGTGAGAGAAGAACATGTGACTCTGGATCATGGCCTATGACGAGATTATCTGGCCTGACACTGCATTTTATTTATTTATTATTATTATTATTTTTTGCTTTTTTGGGTCACACCCGGGATCACAGGGGTTACTCCTGGCTCATGCACTCAGGAATTACTCCTGGCGGTGCTCAGAGGACCATATGGGATGCTGAGAATCGAACCCGGGTCGGCCACATGCAAGGCAAATGCCCTCCCCGCTGTGCTATCGCTCCAGCCCCTTGACCAGTGTCATTTTAAAAGACAGCATCAAGAACCTACTTAAAGGAGATATCCTGCCCACCTCACTTCTGATTGTATTGCAGTATAATCTTTGTGTTCTTTATAATTGGGGCTCAGGAACTTCTGTAATCCCCAAACCTGCTAACTGAAGCTTGTGTAGAGTTATCAGTTCCCTAGGAAAACTTTTCTCCAGTTTTGTCACCAAAAGGTTTCTCTGTTCAGCGTTATCGCTGGGTGTTTTCCTTCGATCAGTCCTGTCTGGTAGAAACCACAATGCTTGTTGATTGAGCTGCAACACTAACTTTGGAAGTGGATCCCCTAACTCACTCTCCTGCTTTTTTGACACGCACCTGAGGCCAGAGAGAACAAATGACTCTATGTCTTGTACATTCAGGAACATTTGTGGCTTCTTTAAGCTTTCCATATTGAATGGTGCCGCCAAGGGTGTCCTGTTGGTCATACTCTTGAGAGGACAGTTCAAGATCCTGTTTCTCCTCTGTGCTTCTTGTTCTCCTCCCGGATGGAGTGGAGAAAATTCAAACCTTAATATATCACCTCACTCATCCTTCATGTCACTGGGGGAGGGTTCCCTCTCCCTCACCATTCCTTGGGACAAAGGAATTAAGGTGGGGCTACCAGTAACATGATTGCCAGGGGCCCAATAGACCATCATATCGGTATAGGTGCCCTACTAAATGGCCCTTGGAAAATTGCAAATGTCAACCATTCAACCATTTGCATTTGTCCTATGTGGAATGGGAATTCCCCTCTCAACACTTCAACCCATGGCTTCAAGCTAGACCTCCTTTTTTAAAAAAATTATTTTATTTTATTTTCATAAGGTTGTTCACATTAATTGATCACATTCAATATCTCAACACCAATCCCACCACCATTACACCTTCCCACCACCATTATTGCGGATTTTCCCACCATCACTCATGCCTGCCTGCCACAGGCAGATGCTAGATAATTTATTTTCTATTGGTTGTTCTGAATATCACAAGATGTCTCTCCTGGAATTCTAAAATTTTAAATAATTGGGGTTCAGAGGAGATATCCCTGCAGTGAGCTCATCGGTTCCAAGATTCATTTGTGAGTCTCTGGAACAAGGCTGTTAATGCATTTACGTGGCACCTGAAGGCAGTTGGTGGGCATGACAGCCAGGACCCCAAAGGCCCCTGTAGTCATATTAGGCCTCCTTTTTGGAGCAGACAAAAATTCTTATCCTTGGATGGGTTCCCGAACTTTGTATGAGGGAAGTATTAGCACAAAAGTGTATAAATCTGTAACTGTACCCTCACGGTGATTCTCTAATTAAAAATAAATAAATTATTTTAAAAAAATTCTTATCCTTGGGAGAAATCCCTGTTCTACATTTGTGATTTCCAGAGAGCTGAAGGCATCCCCCATTGTGCTGGCCTCCTTGAGCCATGCGTGTGGGAACCATATTAAGTAACTTAAAGGCAGACATCAGAGGCAGCTTGAAGATTGCAAATGAGAGTACAGCAATTAAGTGGCTTTTGGAGGAAAGAAGAGTCTAGCCAGTAGCTGGGTGAGACTGCTGCGAGCTCAGGTCTCAGTACCAGGAAAGAAGCTGCAACCTTTCATGTTCTTCCTTCCACTCAGTCCAATAGTTTAATCAAGGAGACGGAAGTCTACTAGTTTCACAAAAGAATTTCTATGGACAACCATCACTTATAAAACTCTTTTGTATTCAAAACCTGCATACCAGAATTTTCAGCAGATTATGGCTCAGTGAGATCCGTCCTGAGATGGTGGAGTCAGGCTAGGGGCATGGCGGCAATTTTGGGTTGTGGGAGCAAGCAGCTGCTGGGGGCTCTGCTTGGGCGGGCACCAGGACAGCCTGCCCCGCCTCCAGTTCACCCTGGTTTGTTCAGTCATGCACAGGTCCAAGATTAACTGTGACTTTTGATTTCTTTCGAAATTTATTTATGGGTCTCTGAAATAAGGCCAATAAATGAGCCTGTACAGCTGAGTCAGAAGTGGTTTGTGGGCATGGCTCCCACACACCTAACTTTTGGCCATTTAATTTCTTGGTAAACTTGGTCCCAAGTTGTTTGGTTCTGGCCAAAGGCATAGTGGCAATTTTGGGGTATCAGGAAGCCTGAAGGCACCATCAGGCTGCTGATGCACTCGCCCCGTAGTACAGGTACAGGTTGATCTGCTGGCAGCACCATACCCACCTAATGTGTTACTCTTTACCAAGAGCATTGCCTTAAATTTGAAGTTATGAACTAAAGGATGATTTGGCTTACTTGGTTATGTTATGAAATATGAAATTTATGAAATTATGAAATCATAATGTTTTATGATTTCAGGATTTAAATTTTGGGAGATGACACAAAGCAACTTAACTTTGAACTTAACTTAAAGAAAGACCAGATCCAGCAATAGTTACATCCACATTTCAGCTGTGGTGAAGAGGTAGCTTCTGCCTTGGACACAAGACACTGTCTCTCCAATTGTCATGGTCCCACCTGTCATGAAAGTTTGTAAGGATACTTCCAGGTGTTTCTCGATGATTTTATCTTTGGCATCCATAGTCCCTTGTCTGTATTATATAGGCATTTTTTATTTTTTGCTTTTTGGGTCGCACCCGGCGATGCTCAGGGGTTACTCCTGGCTCTGCACTCAGGAATTACTTCTGGCGGTGCTCGGGGGACCATATGGGATGCTGGGGATCGAACCCGGGTCGGTCGAGTGCAAGGCAAACGCCCTCCCTGCTGTGCTATCACTCCAGCCCCCTTTGTGTGTGTGTGTGTGTGTGTGTGTATTATATAGGCATTTGTATTTGCAATTCCTGCTTAAAAGAAAAGCAATAATAATAATTTGAAACAACAAATTGATTTAATCATGTTTCAAAGCACAATAAAACAAATTGAAGCTCTGCCTAGAATCTGACATTGCTGAATGGAAGAGGCCATTTGGGCTATCATCTGCTGGTAAAAAGCGAAATTATTCTACCCAACTGGGGTCACATCATCACGTCTCCGGGTGGAGAGTAAGGAATGAGAAGGAGTGAGGGTTGTAAGGGGGTACAGAGAGAGATCAAGTGTGGTTCACACGGAGTGATGAAATACGGGACAAACATTTGGATCCTTAGGTGCATGTGCTGCTTCTAAGCAGAACATCCCCCAACCTCTGCAGTGATTGAAGCTTCTACTATGTCAATACCCTGCCAGTTACTCTGCATTTACTGTGATTCTTTTTTGTTTTCCTCTAGTATTCCCTAGGTTTTTCTTTCTTTTGAAAGGCCACTTGTTTTAATCATGCTGAATGGAACCCTTGTTTGAACATGCGGAGCCTTGTGTTCAAAGCCTGGTGTTCAAAGGGCTGGAGCTGAGCTTCCCTGGCATGCGAATCAATCACCCCAGAACCTGGGGTGATGATCACCTCTGCTTGTGGGTAGATCCTCCCCCTTCGCCTTTCTACTCAAGCCCAAGGTGTCAGGTGTTTACTGAAGGAGAGTGATTCCTGCTTGCACCTCTTACTCTATGAGTGTTGAGTGTTGGGCTAAAGCTTGTCCCAATGGGGGAATCCCATGCCTTCGCTTCCCTCTGCTTCTTCCCCATACCGTCTTCCTGAATGTCCTGACCTCCACGAAGAAGCCTGATCACCGGTAAGGGGCCTCAGGCACATTTTCCCCAGCATTTTCCTGGAGGTCTTTTTAGGTGTTTCTCATGAGCCACCTTCAAAGAATGTGAGGAGGGACCTGGGGAAGTAAAGGGTAGGACTTTCTGATTCTCCCCAGCACTGGGTGGGGGGACCCCGGGGTTTATGTTCAGACCAGGCAGAAGGTGGGGAAGGTTTCTTTCCCCACCCAAAGGTAAAGGTGTGGATATGGAAAGGCATGCTCAACTTGGGAGACCCCCTAGGTATTAGGGATGACACCCTTTGGCCTCTGGCTTAGATCTACCATATGATTAAGGCAGCTGTACCAAATAATTTACCTTCGAGTCCATCTCTCTCTGCCTCTCCATCTCTCTGTCTCTCTATCTCTCTGTTGTAGAGTCAAATGCTTTGCATGTGGGATCCCCAGCTTGATCCGTAGCACCACAAGCCCACCTCCCTGAAGCACTGCCAAAGTAGATTCCAAGCAACAGGGTAGAGAAGCCCTCCCACCTCTTCCAATACCACTAAGTGTGATTCCCTAAGCCCTTTAAAATTAAAACTTAAAAATTTCTACTCCAGAGCCATTCTACAGCAGAAACTCTAGTCCTTTCTCTTTCAAAGACCTTAGGGGCCAGGCAACAGTTACTCTAGTCAAATGCCAGAGTTTGATGTGGGTATGCCCTGATCCAGCCTGGGGCTCCTACATTGAGTCCTGGCTTTTTCTCAAAGTAATCTGAGCCCCCTCGGTTGTAGGGGCGCCTCATCTGCACAGCGAGACAGACTGCATTCTGGGATCCCTACGCCGTGTTCCTTTCTTTCTAATTAATTCTTAGCCTCTCCCACTCAGTGTGACAGGGAAATCCCTAGGTACCTCCCTCTTTACTCACTGCTACAGTCTTATTCCCCTCTGCTTCCAGAATTTTCCACGGAGGAAGGTTAGTGGGAGAATTGTGGGCAGCCTCTTAGCAGGGGAAATTTCTGCAGAAGGTGACCCCTCTCCCTTATCAATGGGGAGTGTGTGTGTGTTTGGGGCAGCCATAGGCAGAGGTTTGGAGACAGGAATTAGGAGTCTGTTGAGGGGTAGAGAGCTGCAAATCCTAAAAACTCCTGTGATCCCCTCTCTATTTGTAAATCAAAATACAAACATAGCAGAAGAGGTGGCAAGACGCGAAGGGGGTTTCCAAGTTGAAATGCTTGTACTTCAAGGGGGTTTCCAAGTTGAAATACTCGTAAAAATAGATGCATTTCCCAAATTCTCTCTCTGGGGGTGGGGTGCATGAAGTGGGGGTGACTCAGGCTTTGCTGGGATCATGCTATCAGCTTCCCCACAAATTAGTGAGCAGCTACCTGACCTGGTCTCAGCTGGGGCAAGTCAAATCTCTGGGGGTCCTGTGTATTATTTCTTAATTGTAATAAAGGTTTTCTGAGATATTCAGAGACCCACTCTTTGATTACTCTAGAGTTCTTTTATTTTATTTATTTTTTAAAAAAGACTGGTATAGGTATTTAAAATAATTTTAAAAAATTAAATCACCACGATATTAACAGTTACAGAGTTTTCCATGATTGCAGGGGCTCTAGAGTTCCTTTAAAAGGGGGTTGGTGCTTCCAATTATTTTAAAAAGTCTCTCTAACCAGAAGTCTGTGCTCTTTTTGAAAGTTAACTACAAATGCAAACTGAAAACACACACACACACACACACACACACACACACACACACACACACACACACACACCTTCTCCCTCCCTCACAGCTTCAGGATTTTGCATGGAAATGCAAAATGCCATTCCCTGAGCCTCTTCTATCTCTTCCTGTCAGGGAGGCTGAGAACCCTTAGTATGGTGAGTGCTGTTAATTGTGGCTGTGTTTTGCTTTTTCCTGGATACACTTTGGGGGAAATGTGTAGAACATCTGGAACATTCTACTCTGGTATCTGTGGTTCTTGCGCATGTACAGTAGAGGGATCTGCAAACAGTTTGAGCTTTGTTCCTGGGACTTTTTGTGGCTTTCTTCTGCCTTTCAAAAGCCCCTTTGACTTTCCCAGAGCTCTGTAGAGATGGGGGTCCAGAGGGAGGGTGGGAAGGTTGGCTTGATTCCTACTCCTTCCCTCCCTTGGGCCACCCCAACCCTCTTTCTCAAGGCCACACTGGAGAAAGGTCTGCATTGAAGCCACACTGAGAAACTTCTTTTAAGGATAGTGGGAGGCCGGGCCAAGGTCCAGTTCTCAACCTCTGAAACAGCCTCCAGTGTTGGAAGAAAACATGGGAGACTAGAGGGAAGGAGAGAGCTGTTGATCGTTACTGACTCTGTGAGAGCAGTCAAGGGGCAGAGGTGATGGAGTAGCTGCAATGAGGGAACAAAGGCTTGAGAAGCCCAGGCCTGGCTGCCTGTCCCTTGTCAGTGGAGGTGATGGGAAGAAACTGAGGTGGTTCCACAGAACGCCCATTGGGCAGCGGGCCTGATGCCACATTCCTTCCGTACACAAACACCTCAGGCTCTATCTCAGCAGGTCCTAGATGCCTGCAAAGAGCTGTGGGGAGAACTTGGCATGAGGTGGAAATTCTAGCAATCATGACTGGCACCTGTTTGCCCCTGGTCTCACATTTCTGCAGTTCTGGTTCAGGGCTGTTCAGCACCCTGGATTGCTCTAGAAGGTTCTTCGTGGAAGTGTGGTTGGAGAGATCTTTTTATCTGTGTGTGTTGGCGGGGTCTAAGGGTGGGGTATGGTGGTCCATGTCTTGCCCAGAAGCTCAAGGCAGAAGAGAACTCATTTCTGTTATTGCCTCATTGACAGAATACCCATTGTCAAATCTGGCTCCCAGCTTCCGGGGGAATTATTTATCAGGTCCAACAAGTATCACTGTATCACTGTCATCCTGTTGCTCATCGATTTGCTCGGGCGGGCATCAGTAACGTCTCCATTGTGAGACTTGTTGTTACTGTTTTTGGCATATCTAATACGCCATGAGTAGCTTGCTAGGCTCTGCTGTGCAGGTGAGATACTCTTGGTAGCTTAAGGGCTCTCCAAGAGAGGCAGAAGAATCAAACCCAGGTCAGCCACGTGCAAGGCAAACGCCCTACCCACTGTGCTATCACTCCAGCCCAGGTCCAACAAGTAAGCGATAAAATTTCAATGAGATTCTTGGTGGGACCTGACTGAAAGTCCATCCTTGGGGGGTTGCTTGGATTAATTTCCACCCATGAGAATAATTCAGCTTTGAATCTTTTGTCCAACCCTCCATGGTGACCATCTATTATTAGGTGTGTGTGTGTGGGGGGGGTGTTAAGGGCTAAATTGGCAAAAATATTTTGCTGAAAAGTCACATTTCAGTGTTTCCATCATTGGGACTTTAAGTCACTTAACATTTTCCATCTAATATGTTAGAACTGGACTGGAGAGATATTAAGAGGTTAAGGCAATTGCTTTGCATACTGCTAATTTTGGCTTGATCCCTAGTACCACATATGATCCCCTGAGCCCCATCAGAAATGATCCTTGAGCACAGAATCAAGAAGAATCCCTGAGTAACACTAGGTGTGAGTCAAAACCAAAAATATATATTCACATCTCAAAGCAATCCATTTTTCAGATGAGGAAACTAAGGTGTAAGAATCTAGGTGGGCCGGGGAGATGGTTCAAAGTGCTGGAGTGCTTATCTGGCAGGCAGAGGCCCCAAGTTTGATTCTTTAGCACTGCATGGTGCCCAAGCACAGGAGCTGACATGGGGAAAATGGATGATTTTTACTATAAAAATCCTTTTTATAGTGAAAGTAGTGCCCAGACATTATAAGCATTACATCATCCTTGCTGCTTTGTTGATTTGTGAGCTTTTATTCCCTATGGGAGTGA
This sequence comes from Sorex araneus, assembly GCF_027595985.1. NCBI lineage: Eukaryota > Metazoa > Chordata > Mammalia > Eulipotyphla > Soricidae > Sorex > Sorex araneus. The sequence continues at coordinate 14,781,711 of NC_073312.1, forward strand.
CTTGCCTTTTGTGCACCCTAAGAACCTGCCCTCTTTGCCATAAACATCCTAAGGGCACCTCAGGTGTCATGAGAGCTTTTCCTGTGGGTACCAAATAGAAATGACCCCCAAGGTGGGCTTGCAGCCCAGAGCCAGGAGCTCTTAGACTGGACCATCTCGGTCTCACTTGCTTTTTAGATTTCATCCTTTTCAAGGTGAACTTGATTTCTCTCTCCCTGCTTCATAGTTTAAATTATTGATTTGCTTTTGGTCAATGCTGCCTGTCTGAGGTAGGTCTGGCAGTGACACCAATTCCCAACTAGAGACTTTAGGGAGCTCATGGAATTCTGTGTTTCTCCTTGGGAACAGGTCAGGCTTCTGTGTTTGATATTAGTGGGTTATTTTTTTTGTCTTTTGTGGGGAGGCCACACCCGGCAATGTTCAGGGATTACTTCTGGCTCTGCACTCGGGAATTATGCCTGGTGGTGCTCAGAGGACCATATGGGATGCTGGGGATCAAAGCTGGGTCGGCTGCATGCAAGGCAAACGCCCTACTCGCTGTACTATAGTCCCAGCCTTCTGTGTGTTTGAGTAAAAACAAAATAAAGTCTTTAATTCCCATCTGAAAAATTTAGTATGAAAAAATTCAAATATTGATTAGAAAGCAAATTATGCCAGAATAAAACTGGCAGCTCAAGAAGAGATGAGGGTGCGTGCTGTGTTCTTGGGTGTTTCCAGATCCTGCTGCATTTGTGCAAGGATGCTAAGCCCTCATTTGAAGTCAGGTAGGTGACCCTTCCTGCCATCTCTAGGGTATGGAAGGCACATGCGGGCCATCGCTTCCTGTTTTCCCTTTGTGATTGCTCAGGGGTGGGGCAGATCTCTCTTGATCCCAAAGAAAAACTTCTGCAAAGAAGTTGACATGAATATCTTGGTCAACTCTTAGACAGAAGATATGAAAGCATTGCTGCGCTAACAAGGCTTCTAGCTCCTCTTTCCATCTCAGTAAAGGCTCCCACCCAAGGTAGCTGGGAGTCTGCAGAAGGCAGCAGGCAAGGGGATAATAGAAGATCTGTCATCTTAGATTCAATATGATCTACTCACGCTGACTATGATAAATCCAAGGTATGATAAAGCTAAGGGAGCAAGAATGGAATTAGGAGGACATGGGCCTTCAAACTCGGTCCCGTGGGTTGATAATATGCCCTTTCTACCTTGTTCATCACAGCATTGTGAACAAGGGCTATTGTCAGTGTTGTTTGGATGAAGAGATAGAAGCTATGAGCTTCTATGAGAAGTAATTTAACTTCTCAAAGCCATAGAGTTCATAAGCAGAGCTCAGGACCACTCTCCAAATGACCTGACTGTATAGCTAGGAAGTTTCCCACCTACCTTATAGTTCTTGAGTTCAAGATGTTCCGAAGTTATGTCACAGGAGTCTGTAACACTGATTCATCAAAGTGCTTGTGTATTTCAGAAACAGTTTTAAATTATGATACCTTACAGCTCACTGCCTCTTGGATGGAACCAGAGGGTATCATTTTAAGTGAAGTAAGTCAGAAAGAGAAGGACAGATACCGGATGACCTAACTCATCTGTGGTTTATAGAGATGCAAAACAAATTAACAGGCAGTCCTGAACAACGACAATCCCTTGGTCTTAGATTATAAAACTGAGATTACTAACCCAGGGGATGGTGGATAGGGATGAAGAGGTGGACTAGAAGCAATGATGGTGGAGGTATTGAGCCCTTTGTTTATAGTGAGGTGTGTTATTGGTACATCAAAGAAATAAATGTTAACACCATTGCAAACTTGTTACCTGAACTACAATCACAATGAAAATAATAAATAAACAGACCAATCATTAAGGTTAGCCGACTTTCATACTGCTCACCTGTTCTTATGCTTCCTTGGGTGGGAATGAAAAAGGAGCAGGCACAGTTGACTACACGCTACGGGAAAGTCATCTGTTATTTGATTGTGGTAGAATCAACTGTCATACACCACTTTGTTTTGGGGGATCATGGAGTGAGAAGTCTGGGTAGAAACCCCAGATCCATAGTTGCTTTTCAGGTGTCTTCAAACCAGGTCATTCATTTCCCTGAGACTCAGTTTTCCTCAGTGTGTGGTCGGAAAGTTAGAAATAAGAGAACACAGCAAAGAACTTGGCTCATGTACACCTGGTACTTTGTGCTCTAATTCCTTCCTTCAAACCCATTTCAGTGGACAGCAGTGAGAAGGGGAAAATGGCAGAAAAATCAAGTCCACATCTAGCCCCTTCTCTCCTCCATGAATGCTGGCTCTCACCCTGTCTCCTGTGGACAGGATCTCTCTCTCACAGGGCTTCTGTGAGGACTAAGTGAAGAACACTTGTATTAAGGAAAAAAGTCCTGGAGGATGACTCTCAAGAAGCATGCAAATTCCACCAAGCCCAGGGCAAATGTCAACCAAGGCTATCATTTCAGATGAAGGAGCTGATTGAGAGATCAGGAGGTGGCTGGCATGAAGGCTTTCATTTATGCTCTTGGACTCATCAAAACAGAGCCCTGAATGGGACAGGAAATAATGGGGTGTCTATTTGTAAAGAACATGCTCAGTAGAGGTGGAGAAACGGTATAGTGCGCAGGGAGCTTGCCTTGTATATGGCCGACCCAGGTTTGACTCCCAGCACCTCATATGATTCCCCAAGTTCGCCAGGAGTAACTGCCAGGTATGGCCAACCCCTTCCCCACAAAAGAGTGTACTCTGTGCCAGGAAGTTTGTAGCTCATTTCATACTCACAAGTGCCAAGAAGTTTCAACCCTTATTCCATCTTGAGCTGAGAAGATTCAAGTGCAGGAGTATCACCATCTGTCTGGTCCTAGGTGTGATAGACATGCTTTTGGAGGTATGGTTGGAAAGAAAAGACAGAACATATGTGTGTCAGAGGGGATGGGAAAACATACTCTGGGGTCATACCAACATCCTCTCCACAGACTTAGTATTTAGCAGGTCACTAGCACTTCAGAGCTGGAAAGGAGCTTGTAGGAATGATCTAGTATAGAGGTCTTCAATCCTTATCCACAGACCAGACTGGGATTAGAAAGGTAAAAAACTACTGGTCTACTGCTTTGGTTCTAACTATGAACAGTGATTTGGAATGTAGAACAGGAGTGGTCCAGATGTAGAAAGGTTGAGGAATACTGGTTTAGATAAAATGCTCTCTGGGAAATGGAGGTTCAGAGACTATAAAGGACTAACCAAAACTCATGACCAAGGAATGGAAAGAATAAGATTAGTATTGGTGACACCAGCCCATTTTCACTACCTCATTCCCCCACATTTCTGTATGCCTTTGGGTTCCCTAGGGAAAAGGACATTTAAAGAGAAAAACTACTTTTGAATTCGTTGCCCTAGTGAGAAATTCTGGGATCATCAAAAACATATTAGACTTTATAGCATCACTGGGGAAATGGTTATTGCTAATCGGTTGTCTTTCTGCCCAGAACTGAACTTGGGTTCGGTATGGATCTTGGACAAGCAGGGTTGGATAGACTTAGGGAAGTTTTGGATGGTTTGCTGCAGTGAAACTTTATGTTTAATGCTTAAACATTAGTCGTTTTGAAAGATGTGGCCTGATGTCAGAGTCCAGGTTAAAGCGGGAAGTGAAATGATGTCTCAATAGGTCACCAGAGTAAAGTGCAGTGTGGACAGAGTCTGCTGTGGGATGAGAGAGACCGATTACCCAATCTCCACATTTAGCAAGTGCCTTATAGTGTGAGAGGAGCATAAACAAATCAGGAAAATACATAGTGGGGATAAGGATCATGAGCAAAACAGAGCAGAAGGAAATGGGACTTTATGGAGCCAAGAGTGGGGTGGGGAGTGGGATATATCACAGGACCTCACAGTGAAGGGGACATTTTTTTTTTGCTTTGTTTGGATCACACCTGGCGATGTACAGGGGTTACTCCTGGCTCTGCACTCAGGAATTACTCCTGGCGGTGCTCAGGGGACCATATGCGATGCTGGGAATTGAACCTGGGTTGGCCGTGTGCAAGGCAAATGCCCTACCTGCTGTGCTATGGTTCCAGTGAAGGGGACATTTGATCAAAGGTTTTGTAGGAGGGTGGAGAGCGACTCCCCACCAATGCTGAAGTGTAGGAGGGGAAAACTGGCTTCAGCAAAAGAAACAGGAGGGTCAAAGTTCTAGAAGCAGGAACTTGCCTGGGGAGGTTGAAGAGTAGAAGGAGGCTGGGGAGAAAGTGAAGGAGTCAGAGTGGGATCAAGAGCCAAAGCAGTGCAAGGAGTAAGGACTCTCCCCACCTCACCCCAACCTACTAGTCAAACAAACAAGAAGTACAGGCCAGAGTGATGGGAAATTTGTTTGTTTATTTGGGGCCACACCCAACAGTACACAGGGATTTACTCTCATGGCTTTGCACTGGGTCAGAGCAGCAGCACCAATAATGGTGCCAGACATGGTCCAAAATCTTGGAGCTCTTTGACAGTTATAGCAAAGCAAGAGACCCATGACTCATTATAATTTCACTGAAGAAAAGCATGGTGTGTGCTTTCTACCTGTGTAGTAAATGTGGCACAGTTCTGTGAAGACAGTGCAATGAGTACAGTACACGGCTAGGTCTACTAAACCCCCCAAGAGAGGAGAACATCAGAGGGATTGTTCTCCCTCCAGACCCCAGTGAATGAAAGACTTGGCTAATCTGGACCTGGGGCAGCTAGTGACCTTGGGAAAACCACTCAGTCCAGAGCAGACGGACTAACATCCCTTTTTCCTGTCTTCAGAAGGTTACTCATTCTTAGGAGAATAGAAGGCTCCATGGTTCTGGGGACACTGGGGTCCACCTCACTCTGGGGTAAACTTTTCCTCAGCTGATTTCCCCTATAGCTAGCCTCATTCTCCTTTTCTTGGTTTTCCATGCTACTTCCAGGGTCATTTCCTCCTACTACGAATGACCTGCTTCCACCTATATATTTCAACATCTGTTTCTAGGCAATCAAATGAAGCCAGGGCAGACCCCGAAAGGATGCAAAAGGACAGTTTTCAACAGTTTTAGATGAAGAAAATGTCCTGCAACCTGCTGACTCACTTCTCTGGACTAAGGGAAAGTGAAAAATTATGTATGGATATGTGTGGGGCAGGACTACAAAAGCCTCAGAAAGTCATGATCTGTTTTTCCTTCTTTGTATTCTGGATTATTCATGGAGAGAGGTATTCATGGCATCTTTACAAATATATGAGATAATGACTAGTTGTCAGTGATCTGCATTCAACTATTCATTTTAAAATTCTTATTTCTACTTCCATTAATTGCTGTAAATGTTTGTTGAACTAAGAGTTTAGAATTTTCATTTTGTTTGTAACACTATTATTAAGACATGGTCCACCCACTGATAGTTGACCCCTTTAGAGCTGTGTGCAGTCTCGTGGTGTTTAGTAAGTTTGCACAGTTGTGTAACTAGGACCATAATCAATTTTAGATTTTAATCAGCACAAAAACAAATCATGTTGTCATGAGTAGTCACTCCTCATATCCCAGCAACTCTCCATGCTTGGGAAACTTCTCATCTATTTTTGTTTTCCTGGATTTGCTTATTCTCATAAGAAAATAAGAAAATCCCATAGAAATGAAATCAGACACCAACATGAAAGAAATGTGTCATTTTTTTCTTTCACTCTTTGCTATATCTTCAAGAGTTGTCTATTTTGGTTTTATTGTCAAATGCTTTTCCTTTGGCAATACCAAGTTTGCTTTTGATGGTTTGCTCTTTTGTTCACTATCAATTAATAAATCTGATTTGGATACATGTACTCAGAAGTGAACAGGGAATTTTTTTTGTCCACTACCTAAACTGAAAAAAAAAAAGGGGGGGTAAACTGATGATTATTCTGGAATCAATTAGATTTCTGTTTAGAATTTCCGACTGTAAGTTCCCCAGTCTCCCACTCTCCTGGGAAGTTAATGTTTTCATGGTCATCTTGTGCCCACACTGATGTCCCAGGAGACAGCATTCCACCCAAAGCTGTGGGTGGTTGTTTTTTTTTTTTTTGCCTTTTGGGTCACACCCAGTGATGCACAGGGATTACTCCTGGCTTTGCTCTCAGGAATTATACCTGGAGGATGCTGGGAATTGAACCTGGGTCAGCCACATGCAAGGCAAATGCCCTACCCCCTGTGCTATCGCTCCAGCCCCACCACCCACAGCTGTGGGTGCAGAATCGGGCAGGATGGAGTGGGGTCACTTCCTTCCCAGTCATTGCCATAGAATTTCTGTAAACTTCCCTGCAGTACACAAGGCATGCTGCCAGACCAGGCTGCGGGAAGCCCCAGACTTTTAGCAGATCTGAATGACAAGAGGAACAGATTGAGAGTGTCCCATGGAAGGGATATTGGGCACTGCCACCTTAGAGTACCATCTTGTCTACTCACAGACCCCACAGCTATGTGAGGGTCAGCTGTTCCCCACTCCGGGGTTTGCCCTAGAGAGGTGTGTGGAGACATCTTTGTGTACCCCGACTCCTCCTGACTCTGTTCTTCCTCCATTTCTGAACCAGTTTTTAACAACAAAAAGGATCGAGAAGGGCTTGTCCGCATTCTGAAGCAAGACATATAAATGTCACTTTCCTCCTGTGATGCAGCTGGAAGGTGAGCCATTCCTTGGTGTCGGGATAACTGGGTCACACTCAGCTTCATTCAGGAGCTACTCCCAGCTATGTGCTTGGTGAAGGTGCTTGAGGGACTAAGTAGTGCTGGGAATCAAACTGGGGTCTGCTGCAAGCAAGGCAAGTGCCTTACTTCCTGTACTATCTCTCCAGCCCCCCTTGTACTCTCTTAATACCCACTCCACGTATCCTTCCCTAACCTAAGTTTCACTTAGGTTTCACTAAGTTTCACTACCTTATTGATGTCTCTTCTCAGGCCAGGTTTATTTTTGTCTAGTGTGTATGTTGTTATAGCTTCAGCACCTCAAGTTCTTTAGAAAGCATTTTAAATAAGTATTGGTTGAAAAATGAATGAATGAATGAATGAATGAATGAAATGGGCAGGCCTATGTTGACCAGTTTATCCTGATCACACTCTAATCTGTCTCCAGGCCAATCCCAATGGGGATTCCTCTCCTAGCACCTAAGATTCCTGTTGCTTCCCCCTTTCCTATTTCTCTCTACCCACCCCCACATCTCACCCCATCCTTGGATATCTCACCACTTACTTTTGTTCAGCAGTGCAACTGCTTGAACTATGCCCTATCAGAGGAGGGTAGTTCAAAAGGGTCTAGAATTCAGGAGAAAGCAACCCTTGAACAAATTGATTTTTGATTTCTTTTCATTAATAAAGTGCTTACTAAGGCCTGGATAGAACTCCTGTAAATATAGCACATGTGGTTGCTGAAGAGTAGGGCCTTGTGCACACAGTAGGGGTTCAGGTGCTGCTTCGGGGAGCCACTATGCAATTCAAGACTCAGATCACAGGAATGAGATGCTCTTCCAAAGTCCCATCTCAGATGCTAAATGCCCCTTCCACCACCTGCTTGGAGTTATTACATGCTAACCAAGGAAAGGAGAGAGTCCTGAAGCAAATGTGGAAACTGCATAGGCATCTTTTGCTCCAGGCCACCCTGGGGCCATATTTAGAACATGGAAGGGCATTGCCTGGAGGGGCTTGCCACTCCCCCAGGTTGAGAGTTCCACAGCAATAACCATGACTGTGCCAACATGCAAGGTAAGACAGGGTATGACTAAAGATACTGGATTTGTTCCGGGCATAAGCACAAGTCTAATTTAAATCTCTTCCCACCTCCAGCTTGTTGTGTGTCAGGGAGTACTAACCCTGATCCTTCGGGTTATTGATGAGATGCTGGTCAATTTAACTATCCAAGAGTTTCCAAAGTCCTATTCAGTGCCATTAAAAACGTGGCCCCTAAGGCCTGTGCATATAATTTTCCTGTGGTCGAAAGCAGAAGTGAGAAACAACTTTGAGTCTGCTTCATGGATCCAGGCATGTGTGTTTTCTATGTGTGTCTCAGATCTTAACCAAAGCATGCAGCCCTTATCATTTTTTTTATTTCTCCTTTGTCAATATGGGGCTTGAAGGAGGAAGTTGGATTTATTCCCTCACTCCCTTCCCTAATCCACATGTACCACATCTAATTCCCAATCTTGAGCCCTAAATTACCTACAAGATTCCTACTTGTCTTCATTTTTTCCAGACACAGCCACATCCTACCCACAACTAGTGCCACTCCTGTGGTTCCTGAAGCAGCCTCCATTTTTCTCTGACTTCTCCTGTAATTGTATTGAGCATTGTTTTATCTCCTGGTCTAGATTAGATGCTCCAAGTATTTAAGAAGATTTAACCTAATCCTCCACAGTCCCACCCCAGAGCCCTGGCAAATACTGGCCAATGGCTGGTGGTTGCTTGCCCCCTTGGCTCTGACTTTGAGGACCCTACTGATGACCATTTGTCCTCCTCTGCCAGTCTCTTGAATCCAGACTCTCATTCCTCTCCTGCTATTACTTGCCTACACCGTTCCTGGGCTTCTCGAGGTCCCCTCCTTTCCATCATTTAAGTCTCCATTCCAGTGACACGTCCTTAAAGACCCTGGCTATCCACCCACTCCTTTGTGACATATAGTAAGAAACCTTTCCAACTTAGAGGCCAGGCATTCTGGTGAGCAACGTGGCTGGAGAAATGCTCCGGACCCAAAACCGGGCCAACAACACCGGGGATCCGGACGGAGGAGGTGCAGCCACAACACCTTCTCCAGATGGAGCTCTGGCGACACTGAGCAGCAACTAACACGGCTCCGGCTTGCGGGACTGGGACACATCCGAGCCGCGCGGCCGCTAACGTGGCCGTGAAACCTTTTCTAAAAACTAAAAACATGCAATCTTTTAATGGAAAACCAGTTATCAAATGCTTCCTTAGTAGGGCTGTCTTTCTTTGGGGGAAACTCCAACAACAATAGTGAGTTTTGTGTTGCAATATGGAACGTAATCAAGGTAAAGAGAAAATGAAGTGAAATTCTTCATTATACAGTTTGGGGTGGGGGGGCGGGGGCGGTGGGTATACTGGGGATTTTGGTGGTGGAATATGGGCACTGGTGAAGGGATGGTGTTTGAATTTTGTATAACTGAGACATAAACCTGAAAACTTTGTAACTTTCCACATGGTGATTAAATAAAAATTAAAAAAAAACCTTTCCAACTTTATGTTATTCATGACATGTACTCATTATTCTATAATATTTATTTTGGGTCTCCCAAACAATGCTTAGGGGGCTCTGGAGCCACTTGGAATTATCAGCCCAGAATGGGAAAGTTCAGTGCTTGGGCCTAGCAGGGAGGTGTGCTCAGTCCAGCAGGGCCTGACCTGGTGGCACTTGGGGCCATACAGTGCCTGGGCTCAAACACAGAGTCTGTTGCTTGCAAAGCATGTGCTTGCTCTTGGAGCTGACTTCCAGGCCCTGAAAGTATTATTGTTATTATATTTCTTTCTGTCTTTCCTACTCTCAGTCCCTCAAATATGAACTCTCTGAAACTATGCTTGGTCTCTTCGCCTCACTGTGTCCCTAGTCCAGGTGCTATTGCTGACTGGATGGGTGGATGATGGAGTGGGTGAGTCAATGAATGAGTGAATGAATTAATGTTTACAGGAAAGGCTAGCAGAGGGTTCATTTTCCAGATTGTTTGGATTGTGATCTTCGGCTTGTAAATACAGAGGGAATACAGCTGGCCTCCTGCTTTTGGGAGAAAGCTGAACGTTTCTGGGAAAGAGACATAAGACAAGAGAAAGGAAGTGACTGCTGAATTTTCACATGGCCTACACCATCCAAAAGGCAGAGAAGCCATCTGCCTTCTCTCCACACCCAGCTTCTCCAGCCTTGAGGGAGGAAAGCAGGCCTGATAGGGCCCCTTCTGGGGCCATATTTGCCTGGAAACAATGCTCCGTGTTTCACAGCTGACTCACCAGAAAGAACAAGTATCGCTCTATGGGCTCTGAGCTCGGACCTGAGAATCCCCTGAAGAATGTTAAGGGGGTTTAATGTTTCTCAGCAGAAAGTGCTTTTGGAGAAAAGAAACAGGGAGGAGGGAAGCATTTCCCTGTTTCCTTTTAGGTCTTATAACAAACAAGGTCTGTTCCACAGTCAAGGGCTTTGTTTCACTGCAGTTTTCATTCCAAAGCCTGTTTTTCAGTTTATGCTCAAAGGCTGCCTCTCCTCCAGGTCCAGGCCGAGAACCTCTTACCCCGTCATCCCTATTTGCTTTGAACACTTTTTTAATGTGTTCAACATGGAAAATACTGAGCAGAGGAAGAAATGGCAACAATCTATACACCCAAAACCCAGTGCCCACTCTCTCTTTGCTTCTCCTTTTCATATATTCATAAAAGTTTGGAACCATTGCTTTTTCACTGGATAGTATTTCATACATAGTCACGGACATTCTTATTTAAGAAGGACTCATGCTTTATTACTACAAAATAATGTTTGTTATACTTAAAGTCAAAATGAAACAAGCCAAACAAGAGTGCAGGAAAGAATTGCATAGAAGTATCTGCAATTTGGGTGTTCAGCTGTACCATATAATAGATGGTATTCAAGGAGGCTAGATATATAAAGTATATATATAAATCTTTTTAAAATACCTCTTATAAATATAATGTATTTAAAAATCTAGTTTTAAAAAAGATTATTAAATGTATAGGGTTATATTGTACAATTAGTGAGTGAAATCCTTATAAGATGGTCATTTATTTATTTTGACTTTTTGATTTTAATTTTTTTTTTCTTTTTGGGTCACACCCAGCAATGCACAGGGGTCACTCCTGGCTCATGCACTCAGGAATCACCCCTGGCGGTGCTCAGGGGACCATATGGGATGCTGGGATTTGAACCCGGGTCGGCCGCATGCAAGGCAAATGCCATACCTGCTGTGCTATCACTCCAGCCCCTATTTTGACTTTTTGATTCTTTGGGTCTCCTAACCAATGCTCAGGGTTTTCTGGAGCCATTCCAAACCATATTCTGCTAACCGGGCTTGGCGGTTCCAAACTTAGATCTATAAGAAAGGTACCGTTAGACTCAGAGATGCCACGGAGATCACTGGAGATCACCCAGGGCGACACCCAGCAGTGTTTGGGAGATCTTGCAGTGCCAAGGATCAAACTCGGAAACTCTCTCATGCAAGACATGTAGTTCAACCCTCTGAGCTATTTCCCTGGCCCTAAGATGATCACTTAAAATAAGTATGTTTTATGGAACTGTTACAATATTTGGTTCAAGGAAGTTTTCAGCTTATGGTCATTTATTACTTCACTCTTGTTATTAGCAACATGTCTCAGTTCAGGGCTAAGATTAGACTTTTAAAAGAAAGGTTATATTTGAAAGGACTTGGAAATAATTAGTAAGGAGGTTGCCTCTGCATGATTGTAAATGAAATGTGGTTGACACACCGAATATCTTTGGTGCTTTCCAGATCCTTGTAACTGAAGGATTAGTATTCTTCCTGTCTGAGCAGATGTTGGGTCAGGAGAGAGCCTGACAGTCAACAAGGAGGGAAGAGGGAGTGTTTCTCAATGAGCCTAGGGAACAAATTGATCCGGTCTGTTTATGCTTCCCAATACTGTGCTGTATTATGTGACACGTGGTTCTCCTTGGCGTGCAATTAGACAACGATTGGGGTGGGAGCTCGAAACTTTGACCTCTGCCTGCCCATTTGAAGCAGGGGGATTCAAAGTTTATTGTTAAACATGTGTCTTCAGCTCAAGCTTCATTTGCCTGGCTTAGTCTGCCTTCTTCTATTACTGTGACTACTGCATTGACAAAGAGGTCAATCAAGAACTTAGACTTGCTGGCTAGGTGGGAGGTCATAGGGCCAGAAGCCAAGATCTCTTGGTGGCTAAAGGGCTTTGGTTTCACAACCAATCAGGTGAGCCACTCAGTGAGAGAAGAAAGGACAGCTAATGGCTGGGTCCCAGGATGGGGAGGTCCTGAAGGGTGGGGGCAGCAGGAAAGAGGACTCTAAGGTTACTTGGAAGACTAAAGTAGAGAACCCACTGCTTTCTTTCATCCCTCTATTCTTCCAAACTACTTTGACCAAGAAATAAAAATGCAGGATAATAGAGCCTTCCTTATGGAGGGCGGCATTCATAGAAACAACTGGAAGTCATATTTTGTGTAGAACCAGTGAGAAAGGGGTCCCCAGGGAAGAAAGGGAGGAGATACTGTGCTGAATAGAATTGATCTAATATGTTTATGCTTAAAGAGATCTGGACTGAGAATTGCCTTTGCCGATGTAGAAACATTCCAGATAGGGAGAGTGATGTGACACAGGCACACCAGCTTCTGACACAGCTTGGCCTTGGGAGTCTTCCTATTTCTCCTATTTCTCCCTTTAACATTTCCAGTGAGAAATGGCCTCCAGGATCCTTCATCCCCTTATTCTGGTTTCCTGTGTTTTCTTGTGCCTTATCCTCCCCTAGCCATCAGCTACACTTCGGTAGAGAGACCAAACTTGTCATTAGAAGGGCACAGTTCATGCTACATGGAGTGTTCTAGGTGTTCACACAATGCCAGCTTTTGTTTTTCTTCAGCATCCACTTGTTTTGGGGGAAAGAAAAAAATAAACTCTCATCAGGGGTGAGGGAGATAATACAGGAGTTAAGGTACTTGCCTTGCACACAGCCGACTCCAGTTTGATCTCCAGCACCGTGTATGGTCCCAAAGCACTTCCAGGAGTGATTCCTGAGCATAGAGCAGGAGTAAACCCTCGGCACCACCAGGTGTGGCCTCAAAATACATAAATAAAATATTGGTTTATAAAGAGAAAAACATGGCAAAAATATGACATATGCCTGTGTGTTAAAAAGTATCTCAAGGGGCTGGAGCGATAGCACAGCAGGTAAAGCGTTTGCCTTGCATGTGACCAACCCGGGTTCAATTCCCAGCATCCCATATAGTCCCCCAAGCACCACCCAGAGTAATTCCTGAGTGCAGAGCCAGGAGTAACCCCTGAGCATCGCTGGGTGTGACCCAAAAAGCAAAAAAAAAAATCTCAAGCCAGAGGGATAGTACAGTGAGTAGGATGCTTGCTTTGCATGAGACCAACCTGGGTTCAATCCATATAGTCCCTTGAACCTGTCAAAAGTGATCCCTTAGTGCAGAGCCAGGAGTAATCCCTGAGCATAACCATGCATGACCTCCACACAACAAACAGATGAAAATCTCTCATCAGGAGGCAATTGGGAGCTCATATTTGATGCTTTTGTGGACTAAATCACACTGTGAGCTTTTCGAAGACAAGGGCTTTCCTTAGTTTCTCTTAAATACCCAGGGCCTAACTTGGTAACGAATAAATGAATGTTACAAGGGAAGTGGTGTGGTCCTCAGAGCAATCTGGAAAGGTGCCCAGAGAAGGTAGAGATAGAGGTGGAGTTCGCAAATGCAGATATGTGCCACCTCTTTATTCATTCATTGTCTTGTTCAACAAAACTTACTGGGAAAGACAGGTTTCTAGGTGCAAAGGCACTGCAGTGAGGAAAACCAAATCAAATCCAACTCCTTATCGTGAAGAAGCTGACATCCAAGTCAAAACCACTATAACCCGTAGGATTTCAGAGGCTCATGCAAGGGAGAACAGGAGCTAGGTAAGGACCCAAGAGAGGCTGGATGGTGGGAGGGAGAAGGAGGGAATTGTTGTTTTCTTCTCTATCACATCTTGTTCTACATCAGGACATAGTTCCAGGGATTTCACTCAGAATCCCTCACCCCGTTGCTTTCTAGAACATTCCTTTTCCTTCTTTTCCCACATAGGCATCTTGGTCTTGCAATCAGGCTATTTGTCTAGCACAGTCAGGAAGGTGAAGAGGTGTGGCAGTGTCCTATGCCAGGTGGCGTGTTGTTCTGAACCTGTGAGCATCATGCCTTTGGATTTGATAATGCGGTCCCCACCCAAGTGAATCTTCTTTCCAGAAACCTCTGGGGTCTTGTCCAAGGCTGTACTATTGATCCATGGCTGTAAGGATCCTTCTGGGTGAGTTTGTACCCTTGTGTATGGCACGGGGACCTCACTTATTGAGAAGGGGCAACACACGCCTTCACACAGGACAGGAAGCTGAGGGCTGTTCGTCTGCCTGTTTGGAGCGAGATCCCTGGGAAATCCCTTGCTGTAAAATCAACATCAATGCAGAATCATCCAAGAGGATCCCAAAAGGCAAAGTTATCCTAAGGCGCATCTTCCAGCCAAGAGTGTGTTCAATTTGATGACTCGGGCTCAGTGCCCATGTGCACGCTGCAGAGGGATTACACTCAACTCATCTGGGATTACTGTGGTTCTGTTACACATCAAGAAGTGATCCTGGAGGTTTGAAACCTTGGGGACGACCACAAGATGTGCCCTTCCTGTGAAGAAGGCTCACGACTGCACTTGGTTCCAGACATGGGAGTCAATCTCAAATGGCAACAATCCCCCTCTTTTTTAAAAACTTTTTTTGTTTTATAAGTTAGTTCACAATATTTTATTACGTTTATTTATTTATTTATTTATTTATATTGAATCACCATGTGGAAAGTTACAAAGCTTTCAGGTTTAAGTCTCAGTTATACAATGCTCAAACACCCATCCCTTCACCAGTGCACTTATTCCACCACCAAGAATTACAGTATACCTCCCCCATCCCCCAACCTCCCCAGCCTCCCACTCTACCTGTGTAACTGATAAATTTCACTTTACTTTTACTTTACTTTGATTACATTCAATATTTTTTTTTAAAAACTCACTATTATTGTTTGAAGTTTCTCCCCCCAAAGTCGGACCTGCTGAAAACGGAGCATTTGATAATTTGTTTTCCATTGCTGAAAATGAAGAGATATGAGGTCAAGCGGCCACAATAGCAGCTGCACCGTTTTGTATTTCTATATTTTATTATTTTAATAACTAAGTCCAGAGAAATTTCTGACAGAAATTGCATCATTGCAAGCTCGTACCTCTCTGCTACTTTATATTCCACATATGAGTGCAATCTTTCTATATCTGTCTCTTTCTTTCTGACTCATTTCACTCAACATAATACTTTCCATGTTGATCCACTTATATGCAAATTTCATGACTTCATGTTTTCTAACAGCTGCATAGTATTCCATTGTGTAGATGTACCAAAGTTTCTTTAACCAGTCATCTGTTTTTGGGCACTCCGGTTTTTTTCCAGATTGTGGCTATTGTAAACAGTGCTGCAATGAACATAGAAATGCAAATGTCATTTCTACTATGTCTTTTTGCCTCTCCGGGATATATTCCCAGGAGTGGTATTGCTGGGTCAAATGGAAGCTCAATTTCTAATTTTTTTGAGAATCATCCATATTGTTTTCCAAAAGGGCTGAACCAGTTGGCATTCCCACCAGCAGTGAAGGAGAGTCCCTTTCTCCCCACATCCACGCCAACACTGGTTACTTTTGTTTTTTAGGATGTCAATCCCCCTCTTTCATAGTTATAAGAGAAATGTGGCTCTAAGGACAAAAGCTTTCAGTCCTGCAGTTTAGTAAGAAATGTCTCTATGCTCACTTCTTTGCCCCTTACCACCCTGCTTATGATAGGGGGTGCCATACCCAGGGGGCAATTCAGTGCATGTGGCTGGGAGACCTGCAGTTTAATGTGATTCAAACACTCTACCTGGGGAGTCAGCTCCCCCGGGGAAGCGATTCCAGCTGCAATGCCAGTTTGTCACCTGTGCTCCCGACCAACTCTCTCAGTTGGAAGGGGATACGCCCTTCTCCTTGGGTTTCATCAATTTGCTTGAATGACTCAAAGAACTCAGGAAAGCAGTTTTCTTGTTATAGTATGGAGGAAGGCATAGAGAAGGTAACTTGGGAATAGTCCATTGAAAGAACCCCATGGCGCAAGCTAGGGGCAAGGCCAAGGTGATTCCACACCCTCTTAGTGTTCCTCCTCACAGTCACCAACCCCGAAGCTCTCTTATCCTTGTTCTTTGGGGCCTGGGGTCATTCCCAATGATACTTGGTCCAGTGGTGCACCACTGACATTTCAGTGCTTGGGCCCAACAGGGGGTCCAGGGTTAAACTTGGTACCTCCTGCATGCAAGACATACACCCCAACCTCCTTTAAATCTGTTTGTTGTTGTTGTTGTTGTTGTTGTTGTTTGTTTTCTAATGGAAGCTGTATTCCATATGCAAAACTAGTGATTGGTGATTGAACTCAAGTCTCCAGCCACTTTGTTCTCCCGAGAGATCAGGAAAGGAAGGAGTTTTGAGAAGATAGGGTGATGGGGTGGGACTGAGAGTTCCAAGTCTCAGTCACCTAGTTAGTTCCGTAGGCAACCAGACCCCAATCTTAGGGGCCCTCCCAAACTCATATCACTTACACCAACTCAGGTGTGGATGAAAGAGATTTATTCTGAGTATAAAGATATCTTTATTACTCTTTCCACTTGGATCATTCCAAGGGTTTTAGAACCTTGTGCCAGAAACCAAAATGATCTTATTATCATTCACAATTTTCCAAGTCCCAGGATGTGCATGTTTTGTGGGAGACTGATGTCTTTGATGAGTAAGTGGAAAGGGCAGAGGAAATCGCAAGGCTGCCTTCCCAGACTCAGTGACCAAAGCTTCCAGAAGTGAGGTTGAAGACCCCTTTGGATAAACCCTTGGTTGGAGGAAATCCAAGACAATGTGCACCCTGGTCCTGGCACCTCCCAGAAATCACCAACCCAGGGGAAGGGTGAAGTGAAGACTGTGTCTTCTGGGTTCCCACAGTGCCGGGGCATCACTTCTGGGAGTGCAGAAAAGGAGCAGAATTTTATCTCTTATCTAGTATAGAAATAAATCCGTCTCAGAGGTGGGAATAGGGCAATTGAACATTCCAATTTGGTTTTTCCTGCCTCAGAAAAGAGTTAGACTCATTTTGTCTGCAATGATTTAATACTATTTAGATACTGTCTGGAACGGCTGCCTTTTGGCTTAGGGTCTGTGCATTTTGCATCAAGGATGCCCTTCGTACATTTAATAACACTTTCATATTGTGCCATTGAAGTCAGCGGTTCCTGTTTTCTCATTTGGGATTTTTGGGAACTGAACAAGATCAGGGGAAATTGACAGGCATCATGACTCTGACCAACTCTGCTAAATCCACAGCTCCATGCTGAGGACTCTGAGGTATCATCTGAGCTGTACAGGAATGGGCTTCCTGATTCATTAGTCAGGTCTTCCAGGGTGCAAGAGGGACAATCTTGATACCTCATTACACTTATTACTTTTTCCAGCAATAGGATTCTGTGTCTCCAGGATAAGGGTGAGCAAATTAGAGCCTTTGACTCATCTAAGCTTGCCACTAGTTTATTTAAACAAAACTCGGTTGAAACGTGGTGATACTCTGGCTTATATATGACCTGAGTCAAATGGACTCCATCTTTTTTTTTTTGCTTCTCATGTCTATCTGATGATTAAACAGCCTGATGCAGTCCTTCAGTGACTATGAACTAAACTGGAATGTTGTCTGCTGATGGTGGCAGAGGAACCCACGCTGTGGATTCTGTCTGGAAACATTTGCGCACCAGCCAGAAACAGATAAATGAACTTAACTGGAGAAGAGATGTAGCTCAGCAATGGAGCACAGACCTTGGGGATGTAAGGTCTTTGGTTTCATAGTTCTTAGCAACAGAAACACACACACACATACACACACACACACACACACACACGAATTTTAACCACAAATGACCTCATCTCTACTTCCCTGCTTGATCCCTTTAAAATCATCTCTAAATGGGGGTGTGGCTCAAAGGGAGAGCACATGCCTAATAGGTGTGAGACCCGGGGTTTGATCTTTAGCACTGCATTGATACCAGAGCACTTCCCACTGTGGCTCTGATGACTCCTGAGCACTGCTGGACCCATACACCCTATCTACAGGCCCTCCTCACTGAGCGAACTCTGCCAGAAGTCACTCTTGGCCCCAGCACCACTGGGAGACCCCTATGTAAGAGCAAAAGCAACAGTTCCCCCTCTGCCATGATCCTCTTAGGGAGCACGTTGGGACTTCCCCTTAGTCATGGCCCAGAATTGAGATTCTTAGTCTCTACTAAATGCCTTTTGATTATATTGCAGCTTGATTATTTCTTCCTCGACTTCTCTATTTGTCAGCTTTTGTGCTACCAGGTGCTGTAAAACTACTATGTAACTAAGTCACTAGATGAAGACTGTATAGTTCCTGAAGCCAAGAATATTTACCATTTGACTCTTTATAGAAAATGTTTGCCAGGTCCCCCGGGTTAGGAGCGGGTCTTCATTTCCCTCCCGGAGTCTCTTCTCAGCATCTTCCCCCAGGAGCAGTGAGCCCCCCGAGGCCGGACCTGCTTAGTCTCTGTCTAGGCGGTGAGGGCCTGGTATCCGGCCCATGTCAGGGCTCCTTCCCGGAGCCGCGATTCTAACCAGACCCCAGGAAAGCCTGTTTTCAGCCTTGGTCTGCAGGGGACGGAAATCGAGGCACACTGCACACACACCCCAACCTGCAACGTTCTGGGGACCCTCTCCTCATCCCATTCAGGTATCCAGCCCATATCAGGGCTTCTTCCAGGAGCCGCAGCCGAGTTATTCTCCCCCCTCCATATCCCATAAGAATTATAAGTTACCCTCTTAGTTGGAACTTTTACCAGGTTAGCTTAACCACCAGAAACACATTAGCCAATAATTCATTAAGCCCACCTCAAATAAGACTGCATCATAAACTGAATAGTAACAGTGAGCATGAAGGGCTAAGCCACATAGGTCACTGTGGTAAAGCAACGCAGAAACCCACCAAGCTTACTTGTTGAAGAGGTTAGCCCAGAAGACCCCAACAGTAATGAAGTGCTAGATAACCTCTCTCTGATAAGGAATTTAGAAGGAAGCTACTGAGGACGCTTAGGGAGCTAAAAGAAACAATGGAAAGCAATGCCAATAAAATACAAGAGGATGTGAAGGGAGAAATGCGGAAAATGCAAACAAAATTACAAACGGAAATGTCAGACCTGAAAAACCTGGTAGGCAAATTAAAAATCTCAGTGGACAGCCTCAGCAGCAGAGTAACAGCTGCTGAGGACAGAATCAGTGAGCTCGAAGCCGAAGTCCAGAGACTCTCTAGAAAAGAACAGAAAATGGAAAAGAGACTGACATTCAGGGAACAGATGGCAAGAGAAGATCGTGATGAAGCCAAGAGGAGTAATATAAGAATTACTGGAGTCCCAGAGGGATAGAAAGAAAACCCTGATGAAGAAGAAACTGTCAAAGACATCATTGCTACAGTGTTCCCAGAGCTGAAGAAAGCATGTGACCACATTCAGGAGGCCCGAAGGGTACCAGCTAGAAGAAATCCAAATAAAAATAACCCCAATGACACATTCTGATCAAAATGACCAAAACCTTAGATAGATAGAGACAAAATCCTGAAAGCAGCAAGATCAAAGAAAGAAATTGCCTATAAAGGAGCATCCTTAAGATTCACAGCTGACTTGTCTGATGAAACCGTCATGGCCCGAAAACAGTGGTGAGATATAGTGAAAAAACTCAATGAAATAAATGCCTCACCAAAAATACTTTACCCTGCTATACTCTCATTCATAACAGAAGGAGCAACACATAGTTTCATAGATAAACAACAGCTCAGGAACGTTACAGACTCAAAACCATGGTTACAAGAACAACTGAATGGACAACTTTAAGATAAGACAGGTCCCTCAAATACACCAAATTTCAGCAGAAAAATTGGACAAAACCCCATAACAATAATCTCCCTCAACATCAATGGGCCAAACACACCAATTAAAAGACACAGAGTGGCAGGATAGATTAGAAAATTGAACCCAACATTCTACTGCCTGCAAGAAACACATCTCAGCAGTCTGAGCAAACACAGGCTCAAAGTCAAAGGCTGGAAAACAATCCTACAGGCAAACAACTCCCATAAAAATGCTGGGGTAGCCATCCTAGTATCAGACAACATTGATTTCAGACTGAAGAAGGTCACAAGATACAGTGAAGGTCATATATTATTGATAAAGGGATCTGTACAACAGGAAGAACTAACAATACTAAATGTATATGCACCCAATGAGGGACCAGCAAAGAACTTAAAACAACTACTCATAGACTTGAAGAAAGACATAGATGTCAACACAATACTAGTGGAAGACTTCAACACCGCTTTATCACCTCTTGATAGATCAACCAAACTCAAGCTTAGCAAGGACATACTTCATCTGAGGGAAGAAATAGAAGAAAGGGACTTAGTTGATATATACAGGACACTTCATCCTCAAAAAGCTGAATACACATTCTTCTCAAGTGTGCATGGAACATTCTCCAAGATAGACCTTATGCTGAGCCACAAAACAGACCTCCATAAAATTAAGAAGACAGATATTGTATCAACAATCTTCTCAGACCACGATGCACTGAAATTAGAAATAAATCAAACACACAAACAGAAAATGAAATCAAACACCTGGAAATTAGACTCACTATTGGACAATGAGTGGCTTAAAAAGGAAATCAAAGAGGAAATAAAAAGGTTCCTAGAAACGAACGAAAATGAGGACACGAGTTACCAAAACTTATGGGACACAGCACAAGCTGTGTTAAGAGGAAAGTTTATAGCTCTACAAGCATTCCTCAGGAAGGAGGAGTGAGTCCACATAAGTAACATAACCTCACAGTTTAAGAGCTCGGAGAATGACTAATAAAAGGAGTCCAATCCAAACAGGAGGAAGGAAATAAAACTCAGAGCAGAAATCAACAAGATGGAAACCCAAAAAACAATCCAAAAGATCAATGAAACCAAGAGCTGTTTTTTTGAGAAAATGAACAAGATCGATAAACCCCTAGCAAGACTCACAAAAAAAAGGGAGAGAGAAAACCCTAATAAACCTAATCAGAAATGAAAGGGGGACATTACAACAGAAACTACAGAAATTCAAAAGATCCTCAGAGATTACTTTGAGAATCTTTATGCCATGAAACACAAAAACCTTGAGGAAATGGATAAATCCCTAGATTTCTATAGCCTCCCAAGGCTGAACCAAGAAGACCTGGATTACCTGAACAGACCTATCACCACCAAGGAAATTGAAACGGTAATAAAAAGTCTCCCCAAGCACAAAAGTCCTGGCCCAGATGGATTCACTAGTGAATTCTTCCAAACCTTTAAAGAGGACTTACTCCCAATCCTCTTTAAACTTTTCCAGGAAGTTGAAGTATCAAAAACACTTCCAAACAGTTTCTAGGAAGCAAATATCACCCTGATACCAAAAGCAGACAAAGATACAACAAAGAGAATTACAGACCGATATCCCTGATGAACACAGACGCAAAGATCCTCAGCAAAATATTAGCAAATAGAATCCAACTACTCATCAAAAAGATCATACACCATGACCAAGTAGGATTCATCCCAGGAATGCAAGGATGGTTTAACATTCGCAAATCAATCAACATAATTCGTCATATTAATAAGAGAAATAATAAAAAACATATGATCATATCAATAGATGCAGAGAAAGCATTTGACAAGATCCAGCACCCGTCTCAGAAAAATGGGCATCGAAGGAACTTTCCTCAATATAGTCAAAGCCATCTACCACAAGCTCACGGCAAGTATCATTCTTAATGGGGAAAAACTAAAAGCCTTCCTTCTAAGATTGGGCACAAGACAAGGTTGCCCACTTTCACCACTCCTATTCACTATAGTACTGGAAGTCCTGGCCATAGCAGTTAGACAAGAAAAATATATCAAGGACATACAGATAGGAAAGGAAGAGGTCAAGTTATCACTATTTGCAGACGATATGATATTATACTTAGAAAACCCTAAAGACTCCCAGAAAAGCTCCTAGAAACAATAGGTTGATATAGTAAAGTAGCGCTACAAAATCAACACCCAAAAGTCCATGGTTTTCTTATATACACACAATGAAAGAGAAGAAAGAAACATTAAAAAAAATAATCCCTTTCACAATAATATCTCAGAAAATCAAGTACTTTGGAATCAGCTTAACCAATGAGGTGAAGGACCTATGCAAAGAAAATTACAAAACACTACTTCAAGAAATAAAAGAGGCCACTAGGAAATGGAGACACATCTCCTGCTCATGGTTAGGGAGAATTAACATTATCAAAATGGCAATACTGCCCAAAGCACTATACAAATTTAATGCAGCCCCTGTCAGGATACCCATGACATTTTTCAAAGAAATAGACAAAACACTCCTGAAATTCATATGGAACAATAAACCCCCACGAATAGCTAAAGCATTCCTTGGGAAAAAGAAGATGGGTGGCGTCACCTTCCCCAACTTCAAACTCTACTACAAAGCAGTAGTAATTAAAACAGCATGGCACTGGGATAAAAACAGACCTGCAGACCAGTGAAACAGAGTTGACTATCCTGTCACAGACCCTCAAATATATGGTCACTTAATTTTTGACAATGGAGCAAGAAATGCAAAATCGAACAAGGAATGCTCTTCAATAAGTGGTGCTGGGAAAACTGGATAGCTACCTGCAAAAAATGAACTTTGACCTCTGTTTAATGCCAGGCACAAAAGTTAGATCAAATTGGATTAAATACTTCAATATCAGGCATGAATTTATACGGTATATAGAGGAAAATGCAGGCAGAACTCTCCATGAAATTGACGCTGAAAGCATTTTTAAGGATGAAACAGCACTGATCATGCAAGTGGAAGCAAACATAAACAATGGGACTACATCAAACTAAGAAGCTCCTTCACTTCAAAAGAAACAGTGGCCCTCTCTCCGCTGCTGCACGAGCACGATCCCAGAGGTCAACTGAACTACTTTGGACACGAAGAACCCACAAAAATGCCTCCAGACTGTGAACTGAGCCACTACCCCATGCTTCGCCAGCGGGCAAGGGTTTCTCTCTCCAGGCTTTTCCATCTTATGAGCACCACAAAAGGGAAGTAAAAGCTTGCAGTGATACAATTTCTGGCAGAATTTTCCCTGGACTTTATACAGAAATCCAAAACTGCGTGGCCGCTGTTGCAGCCTAATATCTCTTACTTGTCAATAATGTGAAACGGTTCTTTTTTAGCAGGTCTAACTATGGGGGGGAACTCCAAACAATAATAGTGAGTTTTTTGTTGAAATATTGAAGGTAATCAAAGTAGCAGCCATTTCTTTAGACTGTGAGCTATAGCCCCATGCCGGCCGAGGAGAGGAAATATCCTTCTTTCTCGGTTCTTTTCCCTTTTCGGGGAGAAACGTGGCGTGGCGCCTGCCATATTATGAGGTCTATTAAGCAGGCACAAACTTGGTGGTGTGGGAAGGGGAAAAATAAAGAAAAAGAAAAAAATTATGTACTTGGAACAGCGGGACGCTTGGGCAGTCTAGGGAGGGGGCCGATATCAGCACACGCTCCACCGAGATTCGACCCAGGTAGCCACACTTTTGTGCAGCCTCTTTGCTGCTAATCAACCAGAATCCAGAGGCCAACTAGACTACTTTTGGTTCCAGAAACTGCTACTAGCTGTCTCTAGACTGTGAACTAAGCCATAGCCCCACGCCGGCCAAGGACGGGAAATATCCTTCTTGCTTGCTTTTTTTTTTCCTTGTCGAGCAGCACGGCGTTAGCCATATTATGAGAACTATTAAGTAGGCACGAACTTGGTGGCGTGGGAAGGAGGGAAAAAAAAAGAGTTATGTACTTGGAATAGTGGGACTTCATGTCTCTTCATTCTCAGCAATGGAAAACTAATTATCAAATGTTTCCTTGGCAGTAGGGTTGTCTTTTTTTGGGGGAAACTCCAACAACAGTAGTGAGTTTTGTGTTGAAATATGTAATGTAATCAAGGTAAAGAGAAAATGAAGTGAAATTTATCAGCTACGCAGGCGGGGGTGGGGGAGGGCAGGGGGTGGGAGGTATACTGGGGTTTTTGGTGGTGGAATATGGGCACTGGTGAAGGGATGGGTGTTTGAGCATTGTATAACTGAGACATAAGCCTGAGAATTTTGTAACATTCCACATGGTGATTCAATTAAAAAAAAAAGAAAGAAACAGTGACCAAAATACAGAAAGAAAGAGTTCACGGAATGGGAAAGAATAGTTACCCAATATTCAACTGATAAGGGATTAATATCCAGGATATATAAGACACTAGTAGAATTGTAACAAGAAAAAAACCTCCAACCCCATCAAAAAATGGGGAGAAGAAATAAACAGACGTTTCCTCAAAAAAGAAATACAAATGGCCAAAAGGCACATGGAAAAATGCTCCACATCACTTGTCATCAGGGAGAGGCAAATAAAAACAACAACGAGATATCATCTCACACCAAAGAGACTGGCACACATTCAAAAGAACAAAAGCAACCAGTGCTGGTGTGGATGTGGGGAAAAAAGTGATGCTCTTTCATTGTTGGTGGGAATGTCGGCTGGTCCAGCCTTTCTGGAAAACAATATGGACAGTCCTTCAAAAACTAGAAATTGAGCTTCCATATGACCCCGCAATACCACTTCTGGGAATATATCCCGAGGATGCAAAAAAGCACAATAGAGATGACATCTGTACCTATATGTTCACTAAAGCACTGTTCACAATAGCCAAAATCTGGAAACAACCCAAGTGCCCTAGGACAGATGACTGGTTAAAGAAACTTTGGTGCATATGCACAATGGAATATTGTGCAGCTGTTAGGAGAGATGAAGTCATGAAATTTGCTTATAAATGGATAGACATGGAAAGTATCATGCTAATTGAAATGAGTCAGAAAGAAAGGGGCAGACATAGAAGGATTGCACTCATTTGTGGAGTATAGAATAAAATCACATAGGCTGAAACCCAAGAACAGTAGATACAAGGGCCAGGAGGATTTCCCCACAGCTGGAAGACTGCTTCATGAGCGGAGGGGAGAGGGCAGGTGAAATAGAGAAGGGATCACTAAGAAAATGATGGCTGGAGGAATCAGTCAGGATGGGATATGCGTGCCAAATGTAGATAATGGACCAAACATGATGAGCTCTCAGTGTCTGTGTTGCAAGCCATAATGCCCAGGAGTAGAGAGAGAGTATGAGGAATATTGTCAGCCATATAGGCAGGGGAGGGTGGGAAAGGGGGGGGGTATACCGGGGATATTGGTGGTGGGGAATATGCACTGGTGGAGGGATGGGTGTTTGATCATTGTGTGATTGTAACCCAAACATGAAAGCTTGTAACTATCTCACAGTGATTCAATAAAATTAAAAAATATGTATAAAAAGATTTTTAAAAAGAAAGAAAATGTTTGCCAGATCTGTTCTAGAGCACACATTTATATTTTATAAATATGTAGATAGACATAAACAGTACACATTTGATATAATTTTAGCATTCTATGTAGCCATTTGCTTTTTGGGTCACAACTGGTGATGCACCGGGGTTACTCCTGGCTCATGAACTTAGGAATTACTCCTGGCAGTGCTCGGGGGACCATATGGGATGCTGGGAATCGAATCCTGCTCAGCTGCATGCAAGGCAAACACCCTACTCGCTGTGCTATCACTCCAGCCCCTGTAGCCTATGTCTTAATGAAGAAAAATAACTTATCAGTCTCATTTAATTTTTTTTGTTTAACAATTAAATTGAAATCTTTGTGAGTGATCTCAATGTCAGAGTATAATTGTGTAAATCTCAACATAATACCCTGATTCATCCCCTTGCACTGTGTTTATGGCTTCAGAAAAGAGGAGAATATTCTGGTTTGGAGAAGAATTTCTCAAATTGGTTCTAGGATGATGATTTCCTACCAAACCTACACCCAAACCTACACAGGTAAGTTGAGAGGTTTCTAGCTCCCTCCCTTTCCCTCTCTCCCCACAACAGGCAAGAATAGGAATGTGGAAGTCTTGGTTGTTAATGGGGCTCTGGGGTTCCACCTATTCAAGAGCTTGTCTCCTCCCAGAAGCAGATGCTAAACCAGACATGTAAGATATTTGCGGGGAGGGAGTGGCAGGGGGACATCCTTGACAGTGACACAGGGCTGGGCCTTGTGAAAGGGAGAGGGAAGGACAGATTGAGAAAACAGATCCTGGAAGCATAGCACAGCTTTGAGAATCACTCTGTTGGGCTGAAGGATCAACGTGCAGGACAGACTAACTTGAATGTCCCTGTCGAGTTTAGCCACTGGTCTGGAGCAGCCCTGGAAGTGTGGCCTGGACTGGATGTGAAGGCACTGTCAGTCAGCCATGCACCAGGAGAAGGTTGTCTGGAAGGAGAAGATCCCAGCAGTGTCCTCACTCTGCCACATCATGCACCCCCTTTCTGGGCCTCACCTACCAAACTGCAGTAGACCTAGAGGTCAGATATTAGAGGGATTGTTCACATTTCTCCTGGGCTCATTGCCTACCTGGGGAGACCGGACATGCTCCCCCAAACATGTGAATATATGTCCATTCGGCAAAGACAGACACAAGGAAGAAAGGAGAGTGACAGGGCATCCGAGATGGATGGGAACAATGTGTGCTTGTTTCCTGGGAGGCAGGCTTGGGACATGCCCACTAGGGATTATGAGAGGCATTTGTGTAGGTGTTCTGGTTAACTTCCACTATCCCCACTCTCATATATTGTTTTCACTCTTCCACTGGGGATTTTCCAAGAAAAGGCTCTACAGCAGATACCTAATAATGTGGGTCCGTGACCAAAAATAGTTGATATTAAGGGACTTTATAAACATTTGATGAGTCATTTTAAAAACTATAGTTATGTATGAGTATGTGTGGATTCAGATGATTCAGGTTTTGCTCACTAATATTCATGGTAAGACATGAACAAGAGTGAACCCATCGTACTGAGTTCCCCTCTATCTGCTCATCTCTGCCCACATGACACAGTAAGGGTGTCACCAAAGCCAAGTTTGCTCACTGCTCAACAACCATTGTTGAGACCTAAGAGTTAATGTGAGAAAAACAATTTATTCTGATGCTAGCAATCTGAGGCAATGGTGGAACGTGTCTCCGAACACCATCTACTCTTGGGCTGGGATTTGCAGTGTATAAAAGGCAGGTAGAGGAAGTGGTAAAGAGCAGGAAGGGAGGAGGGATGGAGGGGAGATACGGTCCAATCATGCAGCATGAGGCTGAGATCAATGGTTTGATGAAGCCACTGGAGCATGCCAACCTGTTATTTGTAAAACTTATAATACCAAGAGAGTCTCTTGTCCGCACGCCTGGCTGTCTTCCCCGGGGCTCCTCAGAGGGGATGGACTCCATCTTCCCTCCCCACCCCGAGCAAGCTCCCAGCGGCCGAAGACCACAGGAACCTAGCCACAGCCATTCTTGAGGCCCCTCTCCACACGTTCGGACAGGCCTCACACATGAAGGTACCAGCAGAGGAACCCAGGTGTGTGTAATCCCATCAACAGCCAATACCCAAGACTTAAAAGCGAGCTCCCAGAAGCTACTGATATCTTGTAGCCTACTTCTCCCTCTGGGAGAAACTGGCAAGTTTCTGAGAGTTTCCTGCCTCCATGGGACAGCCTTGCAAGCTTCCCATGGTGTATTCATATGGAAAATCCAGTAACAAGCTGGATCTCATTCCCCTGACCCTGAAAGAGCCTCCAGTGTGACATCGTTGGGAGGGCCGAGTCGAGAAGACTTCTAAGATCTCAGGGAAAGGATGAATGGAGAGGTTACTGAGCCTGCTCGAGAAATCGACAATTAACGGGGATTTCGTGATTCGTGATAATACCAATGAGAAATGCCAGCCTTCAGTGGTCTATATGATGTCATTAGGGATCAGACATCTGTTTACTGGCTCCTTGTTTAACACTAAATACACAGTTTATTGGAACATTTCTTAGCATTAGAGGAAAAATCTGAAGGTTCAGTGGAGAACAAGATGGAGTTTCTAGCATCTTCTCACAATAGAAAGGAATCATTTCCATTCACTATGAAAAATTGGAAAAAATGTTTTAAAAATAGGGAAAATTAGAATAATAAATCATAGATTGGACTAGGAATAGACATATCATCCTGTTGCAACAATTGTCAACTCATGTGATCTTATATAAAATGGACATGATGAATCTTTCTGCAGGGTTATTAGTTGCATTCTATATACAGTTCTGAGCCCAGGAACTAACCCTATTTGGGTCATTTTATAATCCATAGGATTTCTACTAGGCTATTTGAAGCAAGAAGGATGGCAAAGCGTAATTGTCTGCCACAACAGTTTTTGGTCTAATTAGCAAGACAAAGAACTGAATTAGCTATGTGTGCTTCTGCTTCACAGAACTCTTAGCATGGAAGATGATATTTGATGAACTGGGTTCCTGCCAGGAAACACTGTGATATTTTCCTATGCTCAGGTTTGTTCTCAAAGGAGAAACACTTTAATCATTATGCTAAGCACCCAAAGGCTAGACATAATGAACATAAATAAGCATTACCTAAATTCTTTGTGTGTACTCACATATCTTCCTTTTCCCTTAAACACTGTTGCACATACAAATCACACCCAAGAATACACAATCTGTCTTGTACACTCACGAAAGTCTGGCATCCTTTTGGTGTTCTTTCACATTAGTGCTGGATTATAGTCAAGTCAGTCTTATCAGACTAAATTGAAGTGGGAAAATTAGAAACAGGACCTCGAAGAAACCTATTTTAGAAGCTGGGAAAAGACGAATAGGTCGTAAATCACAAAGGTACAAGAAAGAACAGAACAAGTGAGCAAACCTAGTCAGGTTGTGCGAGCAGGAATGAGGGTCACAGAAACAATAAATGTCTGTAGGGAATTTAAATCATATTAATCACTGACTGTATATGTTAAATGAAAAATGCGTCCCCTAGAGGTATGCAATCTGTAACTGGTCTATAAAAGCTCTTTGTGAATTAATTTTGGCTTGACCCTTTTTGGCAAAAGCCAGGTTGAGTCCACGTGTGTAAATAAACAGAGAGGCCCTCCCTCTTACCTCTCCCAGTGCCAATATGTTTCTTGTCAGATTTCCATAATAAAATAATGACTCTATGTCTCACGATCTGTTAATTCTCTTAGAGTGTTTGTCATTCATATAAGATTTCCTCAGCAGCTGTTTTCATCTGCAGTGAATGTTTCCTGATAGCAAAATATGATTTCATGTTAATATACTGGTCTCTGGGGGGGTTATACAATAACAAGGAAGAAAAGGTATTTGGTTTCAATGGTATGACCTTTCCTTCCCACTAAATACTCAAAAAAATTTGCAGTTTGTTGTTTTTGTTTATTTGTTGGACCATATCTGGTGATGCTCAGGGATTATTCCTGGCTCTGCTCTTAGGAATCACTCCTGGTGGTGCTTGGGGGACCATATGGGATACCAGGGATTTTCAGTTCCAGGTATCAAACTCAGGCCTTAAATATGCAAGGCAAAAATGCTCTACCACTGAGCTACACCCCTAGCCTTGCTCTAGGTGTAGCTTTAATACATTGCCTTGTAAGCTATTTGCAAAATGATAATTATTTTCACTATTACCAGGTTCTAAAAAAAACAGTAAAGTTTACTGGGGTCAATGCTTTAAGAGTCATGATGAAAACTCAGCACAAGTGAACAATCTAATCCAAAAATCAACTAAGTGCTTGAATGGATAATTTTCCAAAATGACCAATTAGGTTATGCTGCCATGCAAGTCTAACCATTAGGGAAATGCAAATCAAAACTACAATGAAATACTATCTGTCAATGTTATGATGGCTACTATCAAAATTTCACAGAAAAGCACAAGTCTTGATGAGAATATATAAAATCCTTTTACATTGTAGGAATGTGCAATGGTAAATACTATGGAAAATATTATTACTGTTCCGAGGACAGTTAAAGATAGTTATAATTTATAACTATTAAAAGAGTTATACTCTAAAAATAGGTCCAGCAATTCTATACTCAATGCTGCTGAGTATACATTCAAAATAATTAGAACCAACAACCATTTTCATGACAGCATTATTTTTAATAGCCAAAAGATGGACACAATCCAAGTATTCATGGTTGAGTGAATGGATAAACAAATGTGGTATGCATGTACAATGGACCATTGTTTGACCTATCAAGGAAGAAATTTTTTTTTTAAATTTTTTATTGAATCATCATGTGGAAATTTACAAAGCTTTCAGGCTTAAGTCTCAGTTACACAATGCTCAAACACCCATTCCTTCACCAGTGCACATATTCCACCACCAAGAACCACAGTAAACCTCCCCTCCTCCCCCCCATCTTCCCAGTCCCCCACCCCACCTGTGTGCTGATAAATTTCACTTTACTTTCTCTTTACTTTGATTACATTCAACATTTCAACAAAAAAAACCCTCACTATTATTGTTTGGAGTCCCCCCCAAAGTCAGACCTGCTGAAAAGGAAGCATTTGATAATTTGTTTTCCATTGCTGAAAATGAAGAGATATGAGGTTGTTTGGCTATAATAGCGGCCACGAGGTTTTGGATTTCTGTAATTTAGTATATTAATAACTAAGTCCAGAGAAATTTCTGCCAGAAGTTTCATCATTGCAAGCTCGTACATCTCTGCTACTTTATATTCCACATATGAGTGCAATCTTTCTATGCCTGTCTCTTTCTTTCTGACTCATTTCACTTAACATGATATTTTCCATATTGATACACTTGCATGCAAATTTCATGACTTCATCTTTTCTAACAGCTGTATAGTATTCCATTGTGTAGATGTACCAAAGTTTCTTTAACCAGTCATCTGTTTTGGGGAACTCCGTTTTTTTTTTCCCAGATTGTGGCTATTGTAAACAGTGCTGCAATGAACATAGAAATGAAAATGTCATTTCTACTATGCCTTTTTGCCTCTCCGGGATATATTCCCAGGAGTGGTATTGCTGGGTCAAATGGAAGCTCAATTTCTAATTTTTTGAGAATCATCCATATTGTTTTTCAAAAGGGCTGAATAAGTCCGCATTCCCACCAGCAGTGAAGAAGAGTCCCTTTCTTCCCACAACCACACCAACACCGGTTACTTTTATTTTTTTGGATGTGGGCCAGTCTCTGTGGTGTGAGATGGTATCTCATTGTTGTTTTGATCTGCATCTCCCTGATGTTTAGCGATATCGAGCATTTTCTCATGTGCCTCTCAGCCATTTGGATTTCTTCTTTGGGGAAGTTTCTGTTCATTTCCTCACGCCATTTTTTGATTGGGTCGGCAGTTTTCTTCTTGTGGAGTTCAACCAGTGCCTTGTGTATCCT
This sequence comes from Sorex araneus, assembly GCF_027595985.1. Classification (NCBI taxonomy): domain Eukaryota; kingdom Metazoa; phylum Chordata; class Mammalia; order Eulipotyphla; family Soricidae; genus Sorex; species Sorex araneus. The sequence goes on from NC_073312.1 coordinate 14,812,915, forward strand.
TGATATCAACCCCTTATCGAATGGGTATTGGGTAAATATCCTTTCCCATTCTGTAGGCTGTCATTGTACTTTGGTCACTGTATCTTTTGAGGTGCAGAAGCTTCATAGTTTAAGGTAGTCCCATTTATTTATCTCTGTTTTCACTTGTTTGGCCAGTGGTGTGTCAGCTTTGAAGATACTGTTGACTACAATGTCGTGGAGGGTTTTGCCGACCTTGTCTTCAATATACCTTAGGGATTCTGGTCTGATGTTAAGGTCTTCAATCCATTTTGATCTGAATTTTGTACATGGTGATAGGTGGAGATCTGAGTCCATTTTTTTGCATATAGCTGTCCAGTTTTGCCAGCACAATTTGTTAAACATGTTTTCCTTGCTCCACTTCACATTTCTTGCTCCCTTATCAAAAATTAGATGATCATATATTTGGGGTGGTGTGTCAGAGTATTCAACCCTGTTCCATTGGTCTGCAGATCTGCCTTTGTTCCAGTACCATGCTGCTTTAATAACTACAGCTTTGTAGTAGAGTTGGAAGTTGGGGAGGTTGATTCCTCCCATTTTCTTTTCCCCAAGAATTGATTTAGCTATTCGTGGGTGCTTATTGTTCCATATGAATTTCAGGAGTGCTTGCTCCATTTCTTTGAAGAATGTCAAGAGTATCTTTATAGGGATCGCATTGAATTTGTACAATGCTTTGGGGAGTATTGCCATTTTGATAATATTAATTCTTCCAATCCATGAGCCGGGGATATCTTTCCATTTCCTTATGTCCTCTTTTATTTCCTGAAGTAGAGTTTTGTAGTTTTCATTATACAAGTCCTTTACCTCCTTAGTTAAGTTGATTCCGAGGTATTTGATCGTTTGAGGTACAATTGTTAATGGGATTGCTTTTATCATGTCGCTTTCTTCTCTCTCATTATTTGCATATAGGAAAGCCACGGGCTTTTGGGTGTTGATTTTATAGCCTGCAACTTTACTATACAAGTCTATTGTTTCTAAGAGTCTCTTGGTAGAGTTTTTAGGGTTCTCTAGGTATAGTATCATATCGTCTGCAAATAGTGAGATTTATTCCTTTTCTACCTGAATGCCCTTAATACCTTTTTCTTGCCTAACCACTATTGCAAGTATTTCCAGTACTATATTGAACAGAAGTGGAGAGAGTGGGCATCCTTGTCTCGTCCCTGATCTCAGAGGGAAGGCTCTTAGTTTTTCCCCATTGAGGATGATGCTTGCCGTAGGCTTGTGGTAGATGGCTTTAACTATATTGAGGAAAGCCCCTTTTATACCCATTTTAGAAAGAGCTTTCATCATAAATGGGTGCTGGATCTTGTCAAATGCTTTCTCTGCATCTGTTGATATGATCATATGGTTCTTATCTTTTGTTGATATGATGGATTATGTTGATTGATTTCCGAATGTTAAATCATCCTTTCATCCCTGGGATGAATGCCACTTGGTCGTGGTGTATGATCTTTTTGATGAGTTTTTGAATTCTGTTTGCTAATATTTTGTTGAGAATCTTTGCATCCGTGTTCATCAGAGATATCGGCCTGTAGTTTTCTTTTTTTGTGGTATCTTTGTTTGCTTTTGGTATTAGGGAGATATGAGCCTCTTTGAAACTGTTTGGGAGGGTTTCTGTTTTTTCAATTACCTGGAAAAGCTTGAGAAGAACTGGCAATAGCTCCTCCTTAAATGTTTGGAAGAATTCGCTAGTGAATCCATCTGGATCTGGGCTTTTGTTTTTGGGAAGACTTTTGATTACAGTTTCAATTTCCTTGATATTAATAGGACTGTTCAAGTATTCCTGGTCTTCCTGGTTCAGTCTTGGGAGATTGTAAGAATCCAGGAATTTATCCATTTCTTCTATGTTCTCTTATTTCATGGCATACAGCTTTTCAAAGTAGTCTTTGATAATCTTTTGAATTTCTCTGGTTTCTGTTGTGATGTCCCCCTTTTCATTTCTGATTCTGTTTATAAGGGTTCTCTCTCTCTCTCTCTCTTTCTTTGTGAGTCTTGCTAATGGTTTATCAATCTTGTTCACTTTCCCGAAGAATCAGCTCTTAGATTCATTGATCTTTCAGATTGTCTTTTGGTTTTCAATGTCATTAATTTCTGCCCTAAGTTTTTTATTATCACTTTTCTTCTGCCTGGTTTGGGCTCCTTTTGTTGGTCCTTTTCTAAGATCTTAAGCTGTGAAGTAAAGTTATTTATGTGGGCCCTTTCTTCCTAAGGAAGGAAATTTTTACATGATTCAGTATGGGTGAATCTGGAAGACTATGCTAAGTGACTAAGTCAACCACAAAAGACAGATAACATTTCATTTGACTTATATGATGTACCTAGTGTAGGCAAACTCAGAACCAGAAAATGAATGTTTGTTACCAGAGTTGGGAAGAAAGACAGTTGCAGATTTGTTGTTTAATGAATTTCATTTTTTTAATGAAAAGAGTTCTGTGGTGAATAGGGTAGGTGGGTATAATAATGTCACTAACAATACATTTAAAAATGGTTCAGATACGACTTCAAGGGGTAGTGCACATGCTTAGCACGTGTGAGGTCCTGAATCTGACCTCAAACATCTCATGCCTCTTATCCAGAAAGGTTATGGTGCTAGATTTTATACTATGTGCATCTCACAACACAAGTGGTAATATTTTTGAGTGAAAATGAGTAACAATGACTATACCAAATGCCAGGAACTATTCTAAGAACTTTACTTATGTTGATACATTTGACCCTCTTAATAATCCTCAGAACTCTATTATTATTTTTTTGCTTTTTTGGGGGTCACACCCAGCAATGCTCAGGGGTTACTCTTGGCTTTGCACTCAGGAATTACTCCTGGCGGTGCTTGGGGGACCATATGGGATGCCGGGGACCGAACCCGGTCGGCCGCGTACAAGGCAAACACCCTACCCGCTGTGCTATTGCTCTGGCCCCCTCAGAACTCTATTATTATCCCCATTTTACAGATGAGAAAGCAGAGGCACAAAGAGGTAAAATAAGAGGACTGTGGTCGTTCTGGGCTAGAATTTGAAGCCAGGCCAATGGACTGTTGCAACAATTTTATGGTTGTGGGTCAAGGACATACTGAGATGGCTCTGAACATTCCTAGAAAAGGTGGGTGGAGGGGCGTTCTGTTTGATCACCTGCTGAAGATGAAGAGGCTAACTTCAAGGCATGCCATCACTGGTGGGGGCAGACCACTGCATCAGGACTTGTCTGGATAAGTCCCACCAACTGGTTTTGGCTCAAGTAGAGTGGCATCTGCAAGTGAGGCCAAGATGCAGCAGACCACTGAGTGTCTGAGGTGGACTCAGGTCTGAGGGGTGGGGACTGCCCGCATCTCCTGTGAAGAACACACGAGCTGTGACCTGTTCTGAGAATTCATGTACCCAAGCTGAGTCCAAGCTCAGCGCTGGGGTCCCAGAGTCCTGGGGCCCCACAGGCGTATGCATTCATGTCACCTTCTTTTCGAAGAGGGAGCCATTCGAGGACTGAAGGATGGCCCAAAGGCACAGATCTCCCAGCCCTGAGATTTGGTCCTTAAGAGCCAACTGCTGGATCTTTCATCTCTCCATGTTAAAGGGTATTAAGGATTGTGGACCCCAGACAGCTATTCACAGAGAAAATATATCTGAAGTGTCTTTTGGAGAGTGGATGAAACCATCCCAGTGTGGATGGGCTTCTGTTCACCTTTTGTTGGCTCTATGTTCTCTTGCCTTTTGAAAATTCTGTTTCTGAGACCCTCAAAGCTGGGCATCAGGTTCAGAGAACTTTGGCAATGCCTACTCCTTCCCAGCAGAGACATCATTCAGGGTACTCAGGACTGGCCCATCCCAAGGGGCTCCAGAGATACCCTGCAGGGAGGCAGGAACTCAGAGTTGAAAAATTCTCAGGAAGTCAGACACTCATACAACAGCCCCACACGCTCCACTTCACACCAGCACCTCCTCTGTGTTGGTCTGAGAAGATACTTTCATAGGATTCCAAGAGCAGAAGAAAGGCAGGGGGAAATCAGAGGCAAGGACCCTCCCACTACTTTCCTGTGGATGGTTGGAAGGAAAAACTGTGTGCAGCCTTTCTGCTATCCAGGGGGTAAGTCATAGAGCTCTGACTTATGAGATGGAGGTGAAAATTTCAAGGGCAGTCCAAGGAATGCTTTTATGTGTGAAATGGATGGCTGCCTGGCAGTGGAATGGAGCGATATTACGGCAGGTAGGGCGTTTGCCTTGCACGTGTTTGACCTGGGCACGATTCCTCCATCCCTCTTGGAGAGCCTGGCAAGCTACCAGAGTATCCCGCCTGCACAACAGAGCCTGGCAAGCTACCCGTGGCTTATTCGATATGCCAAAAACAGCAACAAGTCTCACAATGGAGACGTTACTAATGCCTACTCAAGCAAATCGATGAACAATGGGACAATAGTGCTACAGTGCCTGGCAGTGACCACCCCCCCATTTTTTCACTCTCTTTCTCTGCTTAATAAACCCGAATGCATTGTGGTAAATGTGCCCACCATCTTGCATTTATGATGCAATGTGATAATCCTTGGTGCTAGCTGCTGAATATTTCCAGCGGTCCTTCCTCTGGGCCAATAGAAAGGGCTTTGCCTCAACTCTTTAAAAATAGGCTTGACCATGTGACCTACTTTTGCTAGTGAACTATCTTCTTTTCCCCCGGAAGCACATGATACATTGAGTCTTCCATTTGTCTAGGTTTCTGAATAATTCTTAATGAGTAGAAGACTTATGCCAATATACAATGGACATGTGGTATGCATGGAAAAAAATTTTGAAACTTCTGGAGGTTTGAAATTATTAGTTATTGTAGTAGTTCCTTGCTCATCCTAAAAAGTAAGACCTAGGGCTGGAGCCATAGCACAGCAGGTAGGGTGTTTGCCTTGCATGCAGCCAACCTGGGTTTGATTCCTCTGCACCTCTCGGAGAGCCCGGCAAGCTACTGAGAGTATCTCGCCTGCACAGCAAAGCCTGGCAAGCTACCCATGGCGTATTCAATATGCCAAAAACAGTAACAACAAGTCTCTCAATGCAGACATTTACTGGTGCCCACTCGAGCAAATCGATGAGCAAGGGGATGATACAGTGATAAGGACAGAAGGTCATAAGACTAAGGCCTCTTTGATTTCTTACTGATCAACTATGAAAATGGGATTTTCCAGTTTCCTCCTTGGGCTCAAAAATGTGCTAGAATGGCTCACAGTACTTAGAAAAAAAGTTTATATGCTAGATAATTTAATTTATTTATTACGAGGGATACAACTTGGGTACAGTTAAATGGAAGAAAATAATCTTTAGAATGAAAAGCAAAAGAGAAGCTCTTTCTAGGGGAAAATGAGAAGGTAAATGGTCTTGACCTTATGTATTGCAGAATTACTTGTATTTTTGTTAAAATGTATATTCCTGGGCTTGTCATTAGTACTTTCAGAGCAGTGCTCGGAAATCAGTGTGCTAATTAATGATTTGGAGACATCTGATGTCAGAGGTCCTCTGAACCCATATCATCCAACCACACCACATGAAGAGGTCAACAGAAATCAACCCGTCGGCTACTGGGAGAATGACTTACAGTCTAGAATCTTTGCTCACCATACAAGAATTAGTAGGCACATGAATGTAAAAGCATATTTTGTCTATGCCTGGGGCAAAACTGGCAGCCAATAAGCTGAACTTATCTTGCAAGTCGTTGTAGCTATGTTGGCCCTGAAAGTATTTTATTTCACTGAGCATGGCCTACTTCTTATAATCTTGCATGTTTCAATTAAAGTTCTTGCTTTTGTCTCTGTCCTTTTTTTAAAAAAAAACTATACCTATTGCACTCAGGAGGAACATGCAGTCATGGAAATGGAACCTTGGGCTGCAGCATGCTAATCTTGTGTTCCCACCATTTAAGCCATGTCCCCACATTTTCCCACCCAGTCTTTCTTAAGGACAAAGACTGATGAGACTGAGCTGACTTTGCCGTGGCAAGAATTAACAAGATATGATTAATGTCTTTTTATGGCTGTGCCTTCCTATAACTGTATCCCCACTATTAAATTTTAATTACACCTGATTTTTCTCAATTACATTACCTGCTTGGTGCCAGAATACTTTTGAGATTACGATCTGCTGGGCAGTCCCCACATTCAGTGGATATCACTGTGCACATGTGTCTGAGCTTGGGCCAAATGAGAGACAGTTCTTTGCTTGTCAGTAGGTAGCCATCAATGTTCCCCTCAGGTTCCACTGAAGGAAGTTAGTAGAGATCATGTGGTGATGATTCCCCGCAAGGCCAGGCCCTCTGCCTGCAATAAGTAAATTGCTCTAGTCACAGAAGCTGGTAAAGTAGCAAGGTTGTCACTAACCATCCAAGGACAAACATTTATTTATTTATATTTTGGGGTCACACCCATTGGTGCTCGGGAGTCATTCCCGGGGTTGCTCAGGGGCGACACCATATGCAGTGTCAGGGATTAAATTGGGAGTTGCTGCTTGCAAGGCCAATGCTGTATCTTCTGTGGTATTTATCTGGCTCAAGGACAGAATTTTACACAGCTTTGAGGAAATGAGCTGAAGACTCTTGCATCCTTCTCTGGAGGGGATAGTGCTCAAGGAGATGAAGCAGGAGAGCCACACTTGAGCATCCCAGCATAGAGGATTGTATATCTGCGCTTGCAGATATGTGTGAGTCTGGATTTAAGTGTGCAAGATCTAAGGCATAAGTTTTGTATTTGCCCAGGCACACAAATGATTTGCTCCAAAAATCACTGGAGAGAGCTTAAGTGGGCTTAAGTGGCAATTTAGGAGAAACAGAAAGAAAACGTAGCAAAGGACTCTTAGGAGTGGTAGCTTGAAAGATCCTGGGCTTTGGAGTCAGAAGTCTTGGGTTCATGTCTGTGCTTATCCATATTAGCTGTGTGACCTCTTGTAAGTAATGTAACCTCTCTGAACTTTACTCTCTCACTCTTTGAAATGGGCATAAATATACCTAATACACCCTGTTTAGTTTTCCTTTTTTCTTCATCACACTGTACCAGCTGCTAGGTGCTCATTAAATTCCGTAGCCTGTGGCACCCAGTCAGCTCTGGTGCTCTGAAGTGAAAACATTGAAGATACCTTTCATTTTCCAGAAGTGCAACTTGCTGCTCACTCAGAGATCTGATAGGCTTGGAACTCCCTTGGAACTGCTTCCTACTTTAGAGAGCTTGTCTATCTGATTTTTTTTCCTGACAGTGCCTTGCTTGATGACTATAAAATTCTGCAAATATTGGGACAGGAAACCAAGTGAATCTGGCATGAACTTGGAGTCGAGAGTCAAGTTCAGGATTCCTTGGTTGCTTCTGGACCACTGTCCCCTTCTCCTCCCGCCCCCCCCCCCCAACCTCCAGCATCTGCCGTCTGTTCAACCATTCCTCCCTTCAGGGAAGAAGACTTGGCCCTGGAGTCTCCCTATCAGAGGTGACTGTGGCCCTGGCCTGCTCCCTCTTGTCTTTTCCCCTGAAGACCCGCGATCTCCTGTTCCAGATGGGGACTTCTGGATTGCAATACCAGACCATTCGCTATGACTGGTGCTGGACAGAGAAGGAGAATCTGGGAGTGCTTCCCGGCGTGGTCACCATACTACTACCCCGGCTTGTTGTCCCCCAAACCTGTGGCACTTTCCACAGAACACATTTGTACCATTTATCTTAGCCATTTGGCTAGACCCCTCTTGTCCACGGAATATATCAGGAACACGGCCAACCTTTTCACGGGACTTTTCCTCACATCCTTTCTGTTCTTCTGCTCCTTGTCACCTCTTCTCTCTTTATGACACTTTCAGGGTCTTTAATCCCCATCCAGTCCCCCTGCCATCTCTGAGTCTGGCATCCTCCTCCCCCAGGCCACCCCTGCCTGCAGTTCTCTTTCCAATGTCACCCTTCCCCCCCCCCCCGCCCCTTTCTGCTCTGTGTGATGCTGGGAAAAAGAATCTGACCTAATTTGTATTTTTGAGTCACCTACCTGCCTTTCAAACCTTAATGGTTGGCTGGCAAGCTCTGTGCCTTTAGATGCAAAATGAATCTGAATCTTAGGTGCCAGTCTTTCAAAGGCAGACAATAACAACTCTTTGTGGGACTAATGGCTATTTTCTCCATAAATAATGGTGAAGTCCTCTTTAATTTCTTCTTCATTTTTTTTTTCTCTCTCTCTCTCCTTGAACGACACATCCTGGAAGCTGCGTGTAAATAGCCGAGAAGAACGAAGACTTGTTCTATGGGTGAAAAGCTGGAGTGGAAAGAATACAGCTCTTCATTTTGGCTACAGAGTTTGGCCCAGGAATCTTTGGCAAATTACTCATCCTTTCTGATTTGCGGTGACCTCATCTTGAAAATGGCAATCAAAAGAATGCCGCCCTCATGGCCATAACTCCCTGGGAGAGACTGTGCAGTGCTGCATTGTACTGCACAGCTCTGTGCATGCAGCGGACCCAGGGTCTGCCCTGAGAATCTGACATCTGTCTGGAGAGAAGCCATCAGAGCTTCATTCTCTTTTTTGGCTAGTGGCTGGGCTTCCAGCTTGCTTCCCTGTAGGGGGTTGTAACTGGAGAAAAACAGGAGTGGAGGCTTCTATACAAAGGCCCACACCTTGCATCATTTTCCTAACAGCAAGCGAGTGAGAACAATATAAATGTCTATCAGTGGGATGAGTTGTGAGAGAGTCTCAGGATGGGATTTTTGTACTAAAAAGGCATGAAGAGAACCACGAAGACATCCCGCAAAATGAAAGAAGTCTGTCACGGGATCTGCGGGGGGGAGGGGGGTGGGGGGTGGGGGGAGGTCCTTAAAGGAAGTGTCCAGGATAGGCCAGACTTTGTAGGACATGGAGTGTTGGGGTGGCTGCCTCCGCCGAAGTGGGGGATGGGTGAGGGGAGTCAAGGCAAATAAAAAGGGCGTTCTGTGGGCGGGCCTCTACTAGAATCGCGCCAATCAGATGCATTAAAGGGGTGGATTAGATGGTGAGTGAGCTGTATCTTAAGCGATTCTTTTCACTTTCTAGTTTGGGGGCCACCCCCTGCATTGAGGCCACCCCCTCAGGAATATTTTCAGCTCCATTCTTGGGAGGAGGGGGCGGGGTGTGCTTCTGTAGGTCTCAGGGAACTGCATGCTTCGAGGGACTAGCAAAGGCCTCCACATGCAAAGCCTGCACTTGACCAGCTTAACTGTCTTTCTGCCCTTTAATTCATTAATTTATTTTTTAGAAATGAACAGGGATATAACCATTCCTTGGCCCCCTCACCCCACTGCTGCCAGTTCCCTTGGAGAAGGCATGGCTCCCACTAGAACTGCTTCTTTGCCTTCTGCCCTTTGGGCAAAGCCCAGCCCTGCAGGAGGCGCCCCTGTCGTTGGCTGCACCCAGGACTCCCAACCCCCCACCCCCCCTGCCTCCTCCTTAGCACATCCTCATGGGTGCTTGGAGAGCCCAGTGATTACTCCCGCCTCTGAACGCGAAATAAAAATGTAATGAGTCAATAACGGCGGCTGGGGGAAGGTTGGGGGTTGTAACAAAGGGTAAAGGGGTCTTTTGGGATTGCTGAACTGTCCCAATAACTCACTAGGATGAAGACAACAAAGGGCTTTCCTTTAAATTCCTTAAATATTGGGCTCTTGTATAACAAGACCGTTTGTTTACATTCCCTCCTCCAGACCCATAATAACCATCTAGAAATCCAGCGGAGGCCCCCCCCCCCAACCAATTAATCTCTATAGCAATTTGACCAGGAAGAGGTTATGTGATGTGTTCAGACTCACAGGGCTGGGAAGTTGTCGGGTCAAGCTTTGCTCTTAGGCTTCCCTTACCCCTCTGTGGCCTCCGGACAGCATTGGCAAGGGAAGAAAGCCAAAGAATAGAGAAGTTCATGGTCACTGCGCTTCAGGAGCTCAGCAAAAGCACGAAAGCATCTCCAGCAGACGAGAGTAGCGGAGTTTTCACCAACTCTTCAAGGCCTGAGAGTTTTTCCTATGGCCCGGGACCCTCTCAGAGCGACCCATGTTGGCTCCAGCAGTGAGAAAGAACTCTGGCCCACGAGGGAGGGAGGCTGTGTGCCCCGTCATCACTCAGATGGGTCAGTTGCGATCCCGGTACCAGCCACTTCCACGGAGGAAGGTTTCTGAGGCGGGAACTTCACTCCTCAGTTAGATAATCCCCTCCAGGCACAGCCAAGAAGACACCACCCACAGCATCATTAAATTATAACAAGCCTTGAAACTCACTCCTGAAGCCGGGTCTGTTTGTCCTTGTGGTTTGTTGTCAGGAAGCCTGTGATTGGCCGGTCCAGCTCAGCCTAGCAGGACTTATCTCAGACTGATTATTTATCATTTGATTAAAAAGGCTTCCTCCTCTGGTGGTGCGTCCAAGCTGTGCTGGGAGGATTGGTGGCTGCCAAGGTACTTTTGCTGAGGTTACTGTCGAGCATCCAGTCTCCAGCCCCGGGTCCTGCCAACAGTCTCAAGAAGGAGTCGGGACTCAGTTTTTTATTCCCCTGGATGCCGTCCAGACCACCTTCTTCAGAGTTCATCTCTGTTGCTTCATCAACTGCTTGGAAATAACTTCTCAAACATCAGAGTCAAGGATACAGGTATTAAAGGGGGGAGGGCATGCGAGGGATGGGTTTCTCATTTTTAAGAGTGTTGTGATATTAGAGGCAGCACCGAAAGTGGGAAGGCAGAGACTGGGGGACCGGAAGCCAGAGAAAAGAAAAGGATGAATTCTAGGGTCCTGTGGAGAGGTGTATGTTTGCAGCTGGAAGAGAGGGGTCCATTCTCTGACCTCATATCCTTCCCATCTGCCTGTGGGCTTCCCCTGAAGTTACTCCTGGGGTCCTCCTGATCCTTCACTTCCAGTTAACAAGCAGCTCTGTGCAGGATGGCACCTGCCAATCGGACAGGTTTCTGGGCCCTAAAGAACCACTCAAAGTAGTGATGGCTGATGCTACTGGTGGTGGCATGTGTGTGTATTGGGGGGGGTGTTGGCGGGGGTCCCTATTCCCACTGGCAGTGTTCTCAGGGCCTCACACACTCCCTGGGTCCTCAGAGCCAACTGGTGAGGTGAGTGCCACCCCAGTTCCCAGATGAGGAAGGTAAAGGCCAAGTTAACCCAGTAGGTGGCAGAGTCACTCCTGGACTCCCAGGTCAGGCAGGTTCCTGCCTGCTCGACCCCTCCACTCAGCCTGGCAAGAGGGCACGGCCGGACATGCCCCCTCGATGCTGAGAGGCTCCAGCCGTGCTTGGGACATGGGCAATGGCTGAGGCCTGGCAGGGCATGGTGTTGAGTGGGGTCCCCGGTGCTTTTCATTTCTTATCCATGTGGTGGAGCAGGGTCTGCAGTCCCTCGTAGAGGAGAGCCTGTGGGTGGGAGGGACAGCCCAAGGCTAGCTCAGGTCCCCTCACTAACTTTACCTGGCTGAGACCCGTTTCTCCTGCTTGTGGCTGCCAGGCCTATGTCCTTCCTGTACCTTTGTGCTCAGCCCCCTTGGCTCTGGGCTCACTGCATCCTAGCGGTGAGTTCCCTCAAATTTTTCATCAGGCAAATACTTTTGCCTCCTGCATCCCTTTCTAGGTGCGGAGGAGTGGGGCCCCCCCTCACCTTTGGGGGGCTTTTAGTGTCAACCCCTCTTCCAGGGCTCTTGTCTACAACCTGACTTGACCAGGGTGCGAGCTTGCTGGAAGTACCGAGAGGGACCCTCCTCTTTGTGAGTGAAAACCCGAGAACACCATAGCTGCAAATGCCTAAACCAAGGTCCTCAACTTCCAGGAGTCTCTGTTCTGAGGGTCTTTGTCAAAAAAAAAAAAATCAGGCAGCAAGGGAGGAGGCCCCCTCAGCCCAACTGGGAATGTTGCTCCTTTGCCCTGTGTTAATTAGATAGTCTGAGCTCCACTTTCTTCCTCTGTGAAATGGACATAATATTTTCCCAGTGAGTAACTTTAAGAATGGTCTGTGTCTGGCTCTGGAATTTAGCAGGGGTGGGCTGGGAAAAGCTCCCAGAACTCATCACAGCTGAATAGCGCTGAGAGGCAGTGCATAGAATCACAGCGGTCGGGGGAGGGCTTGTGCATTGTACACAGATACACACATACACACACACTCACTCACACTCACACATACTATTCCTATCCATGATGACAGGAAAAGAAAGGAGGCCTATCTATTTGGGGTTGGGGAGTCAAGAAAGGCTGATTTTAAAGTTGGAGAGATACACAGAGGTTAAAGCATCTGCCGTCCACCCCGGTTCCATCTGCAGCCCCGAATAGGCCTCCCAGTACCACTGAGAAAAGCAATATAAGATTAGGAGTGCTCTGATGGAATGGGGTATGTGTCGGGAGCACTGTGGTGGGAGTCACTCAATAAGCCTAAGCTCCCTGTGGGAGGAGCAAGGACAGACCAGTGTTATGCAGCCTACAGGGAAGGGGAGACTGAGCTTTTCTCATTACCAAGATGCCCATCCCTGGCATTCGAGAGTCCCTGGCTCCAGAGTAAGTAGTAGGGTGAAGTCGAGGTAGCCTCGACTCGGGCCAGTGGGCTTCTCCCTCAGCTGTCTCCCCTGCTGGAGGAGGCTGAACCCTGGCTTGGGGAGGGATACTGAGCCTGTTGAGCCTCCCAGTGCCCTGATTTCTCTCAGGAATGCCTTCCTTGTGCCCCAGCTGGACCCCAGCACCCTCGCCCCTCTGGGCGACTCCTATCAGAAGGAAACCCTTCAGACTGGGAAGGGAACACATCTTTCTTCCTCCCTCCCCCAGTTCCTACCTGTCCGGGATGTTCCACCTGATGGTGGAAGGGCGGAGAGTGGGTGTTCCCTGGGGTGAAATTCCATGCAGGAGCCGGCTGGAAGGGAAGTAGTCTGCTTCGGGTGGTTGGGGCTGGGGGGGGGGGTCAGGCATTGTCTCCTTGGCCGCCCATGGCTACTCCCAGGAACTCCACCCACATGCTCCCCGCAGCCCACGTCTCAAGAGCACTATGTTCCATCTGCATGGCACAAGGCCTCTCTTGTGAGTGCTCTGTCCAGAGTTTACACAGGTGATAGCTCTTGCGAGAAGCTGCTTAGCATTTTTTCCAGACACAGCCAGAAGCTCTAGGGGTGACAGGAAGGCCAAGGCTGCAGAGAGTGATGAGAGGAAATGATGCATCTCAGGGGTTGTTGGCCTCTTGAAGTCTTCCTCAACCATCCTCGGTGCGGGGGGGAGCCTGTCCCTCTGACCGCCAGGGACACAGCAATTCTCTCTCCACAGTTTCTTGCCCCCCCCCCCCCCGGGCTCATTGCACCTGCAGCCACCTGTGAACCCACTCATACATCCCCGACTTTTGTTTTCTGGTTTTGGGGGTTTAGTGGGCTCTTTCCGGAGACAGTGAGGCTTGAGGGGGGAGCACTCTAGATGCAAAGACCCACCACGGCACATCATGTCTTTACTTGCACTCAGGATCGAAACGTAGTTGGTAGGGAGTCAGGGAAGATTGAATATTGATAGAGGGGCAGAGAATCAATGTAATAAATAATACAGTAAACACCAAGTTCATATCTGAAGATTGTTGAGTAGCAGGCTGTATCCCCAAAGCAAATCCCCATCCCCCAGAGATCCCAGGAACAAACCATCAGGATGTACACGCGGGATGTTTGTTTGCCACCTTTCAGGTCAGAGCCCACAGACCTGCTTGTTGCCACCCAAGTGATACCTTCCCCTCTATCCCCCCACTAGCTGCCGTGATTGGGCTCCCATGTGGTGGTCCTGCTGGGTCAGCAGGAAGGAAAACACTGCATCCTTGATCCTGGGGGTTTTGAGTTTCGGGGGTTAAGGGGACAGCTCCCCCGTGCTCACTGCATTTGCTTACTGAGCTGTGCCCCTGGCTTCCGTCCAGTACCCCGTGGGGCTGGCAGGACGCATTGCTGAGACTGGCTCTGTGTAGTGGCTTCAGCATCCTGCCAGAATCAGGTTGGCTCCCCTCCTCCCACAAAGAGTCTTATATATTTTCCTTTTTAAAATTTTATTTCCATAAGGTTGTTCACAATAATGGATTATATTCAATACTTGAACACCAATCCCACCACCATTATCCCACACTTTCCTGCCAGCATTATTTTGAATTTTCCCACCACCCGATAGGCAGATGCTAGATAATTTATTTTGTATTGTTTGTTATGAAGAGCATGAGATGCTAAGTGGCTGCAAGAGTGGCTGTGCACTCCTGGAATTTTAAAATTTTAAATAACTAGGGCCCAGAGGCATCTCTGCATTGAGCTTCTCAGTTCTGAGATTCATTTGCGAGTCTCTGGATCTTGGTCATACATGCACTTAAATGGCACCCGGAAGCAGTTTGTGGGCGTGGCAGCCAGGACCCCGTAAGGGTGGGGAGATGGGAAGGAGCAGCCTGTCCCTGATCCCTTGAGGCCTGGAGTGTGCAGTCACTGGTCCTGCGTACCTGGGTTTTTCATTGGCTCTGGAAGCTTGCAGCTGCCGGGGTTCACAGGGGGCAGTTGGAGGGGATGAAGCCTGCTCCCATCTGAGGCACCCTGTTGAAATTGGTCCGGTGCAAGGTCCAGAGGCATCTCTGCAAAGAGCCCCTTGGTTCCGAGATTCACTGGTGAGTCTCTGAATCATGGCCATTAATGTGCTTAACTGGCACCCGGAGGCAGTTCACCAATGAGTCTTAAAAGAAAGTGACATCCCGACCTCCTTCTCCCCTTGGGCTGCATTTACTCTAGCTTGTGGGGGAAAGCAGGTGGCTGTGGACCTTGGCACTGGGCTGCCAGTAACAGGGTGGACAGTGTTCTGAGTCAATTCCGGAAATTGACTGTGAGAAACAAGAGCCTGGGAAAACTGAAACCCTGGGGAGCTCTTCTTGGACTTGGCCATGGGAACTTGGGGAGGCTCCGCGTGGTGAGGATCAAACAGCAGGCAGGCAGGATGCTGGCTGCTCCACACGCCCAGCCCGGGGCCCTGCCAGAGAGCCCCAGGGGCCGGGGGAGAGGAGCTGAGCCTCCGCTCTGAGGTCCCGTGGCACCTGACCACCACCACACTCCCTCTGGGGCGCATTTTAATTATCGTGTGGGATGATGCTCGGGATGAGCTCGCAGGGTAGGAGGGTGCTGGGGCCCCCTCCCCTACACCCACAGAATTGGCCAGTGTGACTAGATCAAAGAATGTGCCTTGTAGAGTCCTGAGGCTGTACGGGTTGGTAAGGCAGCCCCGGGTCCTTGATGATGTGCCCTTCTCTCTCCCACGCTCCCACCTTCCTCTATCACCCCTGCCTGCTCCACGTTTAATGAGCTCCGTGACCGGGCAACCAGGCACAGTCAACTGCTCTCAAGGAACTCAAAGCCCAGTGGATGAGATGGGTAATTAAACAAACAATTTGATGCTGTTCTACAGCGTGCCGAGTGGCACCCAGGGCACTGCCGTTTATTCTCTGGGCAGCACTGGTCCCCTCCAAGCCCACCCTAGCACCCCTCCTGATGCCTCTTTGTCCCGCAAAACCTTCTCCACTGAGGCTGGATCTCAACCCTAAGACCCTGCTGGGCAGGTTTCTCGGGTGCTCATGCACAGCACCCCCATATCAGGCTGCAAATTGGCCCTGGGTCTGAGATGTATTTCCTGCAGAGGGTGACCTCAGAACTAAGGACAAAGTTGCAAGCCTTTCATAGGGTGAGGAGTGTGAAACTTCTTTTTCTTTTGAGAATCTGTCCTTCCTGTTTGTTGCAAGATTAAACCCTCCTTCTAGCATTTAGTAGCTTGTCAATCTTGGTTGAGTTTAATTTTATTATCAGGCATGGGGAGAACGGAAAACATTGAATTGCTTTATTTCTTTCCTTCTGAGGGCTCCAAGACTGGAAGCGCTGCCCAACAAGCTGTTTGTCACCAAGGTTAACACCCTTGTCCATGTCCAAACAGGTGCCCAAGGAGTGTCTCTCTTAGCATTGAGTTTCATGTAGCAAAGTGACCCAGCTGATATGTTCCAATTCCACCCACTCCCCCAAGACACTTAGCTGAGTGTGATAGCCAAATCCTTAAATAGGGGCTACTGTTTTCTTGGTGTCCCAGGCTCCTGTATGTTTAATGACGTGAGTATCTAATTTCTGGGCCAAACTCATAAAAATCTAAAGGGGAATTATCCGTCTCAGAAAGCAGTTGCAATGGAAATAAAAGCCATTAGTACCCAGGGTTATCAAGATGTTTAATTTTTCATTGAAAATTCAGGAATAAAGTTGATCTTCAGAGTTGGTAACCCAGATCTTCAACTTTCACTGAGGTGTACCTTAGACACTGTTAGAATAGACGCAAGTCTGCTGTCTAGAGGCACCTTTATAGGGGCTCTCGATTCTTCAGCTTAGGGTGGGGCAGCTGGGCTCAGATCTCTTTTGGTTACCCCAAGTTTCGCATTGCATTGAGTTATTCTGCCCTTTTAGATATGGTTCAGGGCATTGGAAGTTTCCCCACAGAGCTTCATAGATAGAAGAAAATGTCCATCAAGCAGGTCTGATTCCAAAATTGCAACTTTTGGGCTGCCACTGAATGTTTCTGTGTTAAATATTGTAGAAAACAAGTGAGTCACGTTTTGCGTAGGCCCCTACAGTGAGTAGGGATTTTTTCCCATGTGACTGTTGTGAGGGCCATTCATTGCAAAGAAGACTAATGTTTGGACCAAGCATCTCTTGAGGTCAAGGATATTGTGTGTGTGTGTGTGTGAGTGCGCACGCGCATGTGTGTGTGTGTAGTATTTGTGGATAGCCCTTTCTTCTGCTGTCTTTCTCTCCTTTAGGACCCAACTTATGTCTTGGCAGAGCACTGTAGCACTGTCATCCCACTGTTCATCAGTTTGCTCGAGCGGGCATCAGTATGTCGCCATTGTGAGACTTGTTACTGTTTTTGGCATATCACATATGCCATGGGTAGCTTGCCAGGCTCTGCTGTGTGGGTGGGATATTCTCGGTAGCTTGCTGGACTCTCCGAGAGGGACAGAGGAATCGAACCCGGGTCGCCCATGTGCAAGGCAAACGCCCTACCTGCTGTGCTATCACTCCAGTCTGTCTTGGCAGAGAAATCTTAAAAATTGCTGGTGACACAAATAATGAAAATGACTAATATATTTTGGAGAGAATTAGTTTCTGGCAGCTTCCACCTTGAACTGATATGAGCCTTTCATCATCACTATTTTTAACTTGCCTATTTAATTATTAAAAGAAAATTTCTTCTTCCCCTGGATCACTTTGTTTTTGTCTGCACCCCAAAGAAAGGAACACATGGGAGTGGGAGAGTGAAAGGGGGGAAAGGACTGTAGGTGAGTACTCTGTGTCCCAGTCTTGGTCTACTAGGGCTTTGGAACCTCTCCTAGATGTCTGTTCAGGGAGTGATGCTGATTTTGGAACTGCAAACTGTGAAACCGCATGCCTATTCCACTTGAGTTGGTATAATTGTATTTGGTTTGCTTCGCTGATCTATTTCACAGAATTTGTCCTTATGGCAGCAGTATGACTGGTCAATTGCTTAAGATCTGTAAGAACATGTACAAGTCTCCAGGGGATGTTTCTCATCTTTTTTTTAATATTTTATTTTATTGAATCACCGTGACAAAAGTTACAAAGTTTTAAGGTTTAAGTCTCAGTCATATAATGATCAGCCCCCCATCCCTTCACCAGTGCCCCTGTTCCCCCACCAAGAACCCTATAGACCCCCTTCCACCCTAATCTCCCCCACTCCCCCGCAACTGAGTGGCCAATGATCTTCACTTTATTCTCTCTGTACTTTGGATACATTCAATATTTTCAACAGAGAACTGACTATTATTATTCGGAATTTTCCCCCAACAATCAAACCTGCTGAAAAGGCATCATTTGATAGTTTGTTTTCCATGGCTGAGAATGAAGATTATAGGAGCTGTTGCGGCCACGCGGTTTTGGATTTCTGTTGTTTTAGCTCAGTTTACACTCTAGATGCATTTCTATAAGTCTCTGAGTGCCAAAATGGGTTAGTAGAACCTCCCGGATCATAGTCTTTAAGGAGCAGAGGGGCCGTGTCCTGCACGGCTGCTCCGGATCTCATCTGGGCCAAGGGCGTGCCGGTAACACCCCCATCCCATGATCTCTTGCATGCCACGTCACTACAAAGCGAGTACCTCTGGGTTGTGAGTCCTAGAAAATGGCGCATGCCACGTGGGCGCTGGTGCTGCTGCCGCTGCTATCTTCCCTGTAGAAAGAAAGCGCTGGGAGAGAAAAGCCTTCCCCGTCCCCGGGCGGCATGGGGTCGTAGCTCAGCTCACAGTCTACATGCATTTCTATAAGTCTCTGGGTACCAAAGATGTTTCTCATCTTGACTTTGTCACAAACCACTATTAATGCCCTGGGCAAGTTGCCTCATCTTTCTGGCTCATTATTTTCAACACATGTCTGAAAGCATGCTGAACTAGATCAGGATATCTCATCCTTGGCACCACTAAGATCAGGGTATGGTTCCTTTGTTTTGGTGGGGTTATTGAGCACCCACAGGTGTTCAGTGGCATCCTGTCCTGTCCTGTGTGATTCAAGAGGCACACCTCACCTCTTTTTTTTTTTGATGAAAAATAGTTCCAGATATTTCCAAATGTTCTCTGGGAAGCAAAACCAACCCTAATGGGATGGGATGATGCCTGAACCAATTTAAGAAACTACAGTAAGATTTGTCATTCCTCTTGTTATTGAGAGCTTACTCTATGCTAGGTACTAGGTTCTTCAGTCAAAATACTATATATTATATTCAAAGGATGCCATCTATCTCATCAAACTATGAATTAGTCTCAGATGATGTCTACATAGACTTTAAAGTATAAAGGGAATTCCTGCCTGGATTCTTAGTAGCTTCATTTAATATCTGAAACATTAACTTCACACATTGTTGTCAGAACTTAATGCTCAGTATATGAAACTGAGTTAGATCGAGGCATCTCAACCTCGGCACCAAGTTATAGTAGATTGTCAGTAATTAACTCATTCCTCTTTAGCTCCCTCAAGTCCGAAAGAATTATATCTTTGATTGTTATCAAAGTCATGAAAACCATTAGCTTTGCCAACACTGCTCTGATGCTTTTGGAATTTATTCCTCTCCCCCCTACCCTGCTCCCAACTGGCATGATGGACTGATCTTAAAAATCTAAGCTGATTACTACTTAGATGGGGGGTGGGGTGGGAGGGGGGTGTATTGGGGTTCTTGGTGGTGGAATGGGTGCACTGGTGAAGGGATGGTGGTTTAATCAGTATTTGACTGTGACTTAAACCTGAAAGCTTTGTATTTTTTTTGTTTTCACGGTGGTTCAATAAAATATTTCTTTAAAAAAAAAATCTAAGCTGATTACTTCCCCTCTCCCTGATATTTGGGAGTTTATACTATGTCTCAGAATCTCCTTTGTCAATATGTGACCTCGATAAGAAGGGCCCCTCCTCAGAGGAGAGGTGGGAGAATGAAATAACAGGACTATGAAAACATATGGTGCAACTGTTTTATTTACTTGTTTTCTTTTTTTTTCTTTTTGGGTCACACCCAGCGATTCTCAGGGGTTACTTCTGGCTTTGCACTCAGGAATTACTCCTGGCAGTGCTTGGGGGACCATATGGGATGCTGGGGATCGAACTCAGGTCAGCCGCATGCAAGGCAAACGCCCTACCTGCTGTGCTATAGCTCCAGCCCCAGTGCAACTGTTTTAAATGCTCCAAAGAAATTCATTTCTGTGAATAGCATGTGTCATTTTTAGATAGTAATTATAAATAATAATAAACATAACACATCGAACAGACATTTTGATATAATGAACATTTGGATGAATGAAAAGGAATAAGATTGTTGCTCCTAGTCCCCATTAAAAAACAGAATCAAAATATGAAACTAAGGGGAAGGATAACTCCTTAAAGACTGAGAAAGAATAGGCCCTCCATGTCTATATTGGATTCTGGTTCTACCCAGAAGAGCTGCTTTCCTTTGGAAAAATCAGGATTGGGGAGATGACTTAAAGGGCTGAGTGTATGCTTTGCAAACAAAAGGTCTGGGTTTGATTCCGAGCACTATATGATCTTCTAATTATCAGGAATGCCCCCAAACACTGAGCCAGAAATATCCCCTGAACCCACCAGGAGTGGCCCTCCCCCTCAAAACAAACAGAATCTATGACGTTTGTTAAACATCAATGAAAATTGTTAAGCCAGACTTACTAAGGACCTTCCTGAGACCCAGGGACCATTTATATAGCATGGACAGTTAGGGAGATAAGAATGACCTTAGTGGTAGAGGGATGGATACTCAATCATTGTATGACTGAAACGCAAGCACGAAAGTTTGTAAATGTAACTGTACCCCACAGTGGTTCACTAATAAAAAATTTAAAAAATAATAAAATTTTAAAAATCTTTTAAAAAAAGAATGACCTTAGTTCCACAGTAACAAGGGAAATTTTAGTCAATGTCAGGGTAGGACTCAGAGGAAATGTTACTCACAGGCAATAGCAAGGGTATGCTAGATTCTGGGGAACCAAACTAACAGGAATCTTTGCTGAAACCGGCTCTGTTGCTGGGCTGGTGCAACACAAAGGACACTGAGCCCTTCAATGGCAGGTTCTAGTTAGGCACAGATCCTGCTAAAACTGGATTTCAGGGAAGCCCCAGAGGCAAGGAAAAGAGTCTGAAGAGTCTGAAGCTTGAATCTTTGGAACCAGGGTGAATATTAAAGCCTGTGTGTAGAAAACTGTGCCCTCATTGCAGATCAGGTGCCTGGTGGGTTAAGAATCCTGTGGGTTTCATCCAAAAGAACAAAAGCAACCGGTGTGGGCATGGATGTGGGGAGAAAGAGACTCTCCTTCACTGCTGGTGGGAATGCCGACTAGTTCAGCCCTTTTGGAAAACAACATGGATGATTCTCAAAAAATTAGAAATTGAGCTTCCATTTGACCCAGCAATACCACTCCTGGGAATATATCCTGGAGAGACAAAAAGGTATAGTAGAAATGACATCTGCATTTGCATGTTCATTGCAGCACTGTTTACAATAGCCACAATCTGGAAAAAAAACAGAATGTCCAAAAACAGATGACTGGTTAAAGAAACTTTGGTACATCTACACAATGGAATACTATGCAGCTGTTAGAAAAGATGAAGTCATGAAATTTGCATGTAAGTGTATCAACATGGAAAATATCATGTGAAGTGAAATGAGTCAGAAAGAGAGAGACAGACATAGAAAGATTGCACTCATCTCTCGAATATAAAATAACAGAGTGGGAGACGAACACCCAAGAGTTGTAGAGATAAGGATCAGGTGGTCTGCCCCACAGCTTGGAAACTGGCCTCACATACTGGGGGAAAAGGCAGCTCATAGAGAGAAGGAAACACCAAATAGAGGATGTTGGGAGGACCCATTTGAGTTGGAAGATGCGAACTGAAAATAAACTATAGACCGAACATGAGAACATGAAGGCCACTCAATACCTCTATTGCAAACTACAACACCCAAAAGGAGAGAGAACAAAAGGGAATGCCCTGCCACAGAGGCAGGGTGGAGTGGTGGGGGAGGGGTAAGGGTGGTGAGAGGGATGCTGGATCATTGGTGGAGGTGAATGGGCACTGGTGGGGGGGTGGGTAAAAGATCACTGTATGAGTGAAATGCAAACACAAAAGTTCATAAGTTTGTAACTGTACATGACAGTGATTCTCTAATTAAAGATAATTAAAAAAAGAATCCTGTGGGTTTACCGAGGGACTGGAGGCTATTTCCTGAGATAACTCTTCCCAAGAAGAAGTAGATGCTTTGTCTCATGTTTCTAGTGACCTAAGAGCTACCCAAGAGAAAAGTTGAGTACCAGAGTTCCAGGAGACAGTAGAGTATTGGGAAGAAATGGAGCACTGAGAGGAGGCCTCGTAGCTTAAGGCTGTCACCGAAATTAGCCCTGTGACTCTTACCCAAGAAGAATAGAAACCATGGCTTTCTCCTGTCTTCCACCTTTTCCAAGTTCCACCATTACCTCCCAGCTCAGACCTCCTAGGATGTGTTAGTATCAGTATTTTAGCTTTAGTGTTAATACTCAGTTTTAAGAGTTATCCTAATTCACTAAACAACTGGGCACAGATAATGTTTGCCTTCCCAGTGAGGCTTCAGGAGTTTTCTCTAGACTAGTTCAAACATGTAACTCATCTCACATATTTCAGTAGCCTCTTGCCAATAGCTCCAACATTTGCTAGAGGAAAAAAAAGAGATATACGGAATCATGTATAATTGCAATATAAATGGAATCTTGGTTAAAATGAAATCACTTATCAGAATTAAACTTGACTGTACTTTAATTGAAGGCTATAATCCAATTGAAGAGTTTGAGTCAACAATTACAATTCCTACTTAACCTCTCATTTATTTTGCCTTCCTAAAATGACTATGCATCTGCTCCCTTTTTTCGGTTTTATTTATTTTTGTGTGCATTGGGGGCGCCCTAACCAGCAGTGCTCGGGGCATTTTTGGCTCTTTACTCAGGAATCATTCTGGCAAGGTTCAGGGGAGCCTATGAGGTGTTGCAGTGCAAGGGAAAAATACTGTCCAGTAGTAGCTGCTTTCTTCTTATTGGAGAATGTCATCATGAACAGAACACATATTTGCTTTCACTTCTACTCTTTTATTATTTTTAGATCACCTTCCTCTCTTGTAGCATAGTGTATATAGAATGATGGTTTAAAGGAAGATTTGGGAAAATATAGGACAAATCCTCCTTCCACCGATTTTATAAAAATGTGTTGTTAGCACCCATCCATCCAGCTACATTTGTGTATGCATTCTCCATGACTGCTATCTTACTACAACAGTATTGCATAGTCACAAGAGAGGTCATCTGGACCCAAAAATTAATTATTGACAGTCTGGCCCTTTGAAGAAAAAAGTATGCTGGAGCTTAACATGCCTAGGTTCAATTCAGGTCTTTGACACTTGCTAGTTTGTGAAAGGCTAGCTTTGACCTTGGAACCATGGTAGCTAATGGAAACTAACAGGATTGTATGAGAATCTAGTAAGATAGTGTGTGTGAAAAACAAACAAACAAAACCTTTAGTTCTGTTCCTGATACAGAGTAAATGCTCAAGAAATAGTAGCTATCACTGATTATTCACTCCCTTATACAGAAAATGTTTACCTTATGCACTCTCTGTGCTAATTCTGGATGGTGTGTGAGTGTGTGTGTGTGTGTATGTGTGTCACAGTGGGGGCAGAGGATTGTGTGGTTACAGCAATAATCAAAATATAGAAGGGCCTGGCTCTCATGGAGCTCAGATTCCAGTGTGGAAGATAGACACTAGGATTAAGAGAGATCAAAAGATAATTTTAGAGAGTGATAGATACTATAAATAAAAGAGGAGGATCTGAAAATAAGTGACAAGGCAGGGGACAAAAAGTTGCAAAGACCTAAATGTAAGAATGAGTCAGCCATGCAATTATCTCAAAAAGGAATGTTCCTGGCAGAAGGGGGACATAAAACAGAGGCACTGGCCAGGGTTGAGCTTGGGATGGTCCAAAAATAGAGCAATGGCCTTGAGACTAGGGCAGAATGAGGGAGGGGAGAATGGTAGAGGACTGGGGGAGCAGGGGTCAGCGGGGATAAGAGAAAGCCTAGAGAAGATGCTTGGACTTTAGAGGCAGGGATGCAATCTGAGATCATAATGGGACAGAAATGTAAATGAGTCCTTGGCCTCATTTTATGACCCTTGTTATAATTACGTTCATCTTCTTTGGTGGTTGGCATTGGTGATGATGGAAACAGGAGACGATTAGGAGCCCCAGTGAGCCCTAGTCAAAAGGGCACTTTAGGTTGTGGCAAGCACATCACATTGCCCCAGCTGAACACAGTGACCTCACTTGGGCTTTTTGCCTTACAGTACCTCTGCCTCGCCCCAAAGATCTTCCACCAATGCCGTTACCCCTTTGAAATCATTCTTTGTCAAGAGCCTTTAAAACAACTCCAGGGGGAGCACTTAAGGTAAAAATCAGTTAACAGTAATTTGAAAACACCCTAATAAATTTCCAGCAACCTAAGACCACCAGATAATTTTTTTTTGGTCTCAAGAGTCCTTCAGAATTCACAGCTCGGTTCCCATAATTAGCATTTCTTTTATGTCTGGACCATTGAGCAGGCGTGAAGAGCTTCTGTGATAATATTTTTACCTGTTTCAGGTCTAAAAGAAAGTTTTAGATACAATCAGTTGTTCCACCTACCCAGGAGTTGTTAATAATGACCACTGGGCATTACTTGCTCTCTTCAAAGCTTTCCTGCAGACTTGGCTTACTGAAATGTAAAAGTATACCTTTAGGTTACCTACCTTTATCCATTTTGGATGACTTCTTCTCTCCTTGTTCTCCTCTTTATTCTCCACCTTCATAGTTTTGTTATCCCCAAAACTCTTTATTGAACAATTCCTTTAGGGTGTCTATGTGCTTCTGCCTCATCTTGCCTTAGATATTGTTCAAGGAAAAAGATCTAAATGTGACTACCTTACAAGTCATGGTTTTGTTTTTGTTTTTGGCTTGTTTCTTTTTTGATCTTTTTGGGTCACACTCGGTGATGCTCAGGGATTACTCCTGGCTCTGCACCCAGGAATGACTTCTGTTGGTGCTCAAGGGACCATATGGGTGCTGGGGATTGAACCTTGGTCAGCTGTGTGCAAGGCAAATGCCTTACCCACTGTACTATTGCTCCAGCCCCGACTCCCTAAAATTTAATGCAAACATTTACATGTGATCTTTCCATCCCCCTAAAGAAGAATCTGCAGTTTCATCATATTATTAAAACATGCCCTGATTCCCAAAGCTAGGAAGTACTGTAAAACTTTCCTGACTCAATCAGTAGCAGAGTTATCTAAGGAAAACATATCACTAGGAAAGAAAGATGTGTTGGGGATGTCTGAGATTCTTGAATACATCTAGTATATGTTATGCTTTGGGAAAGCTACTTAACAAGAAGCTTTTCTTTGTACAGGTTGGAAAACTTTGCTCAGCACCCATAGAAGAACTGCAAATGCTCTGCTGTGCCCACTACATTTCCAGTTCTGTCCTATCCCTGGCATGCTTCAATCAGTCTTAACCACTCTGCAGGGGCAGGTCCGAATAACAACTTTGTTTTACAGCTGAGGAAAATGAGGCACAGAGAGTCTACAGCCATAGGTTGAGTTTACATTTCACATTCCAAGACCCTCACAGTTTTGGGTCATGTAGTTTGTCCAGCTGTAATGAGTGGTTCAGAATAATGATCATTTTGGACATGTCTCAATAATGGTCAGGTAAGTAATCTTGAAGCACGTGCCCCATTAATAACAGGATTCCTACATGTGCCACTTCTGGTTTTGTGAATAAGAGCAGATTGCAGGCCACATGCATAGGCGACTCAGCTGACTGATCTACTTAATTAGGATTTGCCTAAGAGTTATTGTGGTTTATATGACTGAGTGACTGATCAAATAATATATGTTATCATTATTATCATCAACACTGGAAATTAAAACTGTGTACATAGGGCATGCCAAACCCAACAGAGCTTAAAATGGACCAAATCTTATCTCTGAGAGCTTAAAATATTTATTAATTCCAGGATGTTATCAATTGATGAGACTTCAGATAAGATTCATATACTACCTAGATTATATTTATCAATAATCAATGAGTAGGGGTCTAGAAATTAAATGGACTGTCCCCTATGTACTTAAAAGTAACCTAGTAAAATAAGTTGTGAATATTAATTTTATCTAACACTAATTTTATCTAATTAATTTCTAGTAATTCTAAATTTGTGCATGATCTATCTATCTGCTTATATATCTATCCATCTATGTTTCAGTGATTTATGGAGGTAGAATAGAAATTCTGCAGTAGACCTGGGAATCTCTGGAAAAAAGAAACAATGAATAACTTAGTAGGGGCTGGTGAGATAGCAAATTTTAGGGGAAGATATCCCTGTTTGGTTCCTGGCACCTTATGTTCTCCCCACACACACCTCCCCACCCACCCCCACAGCATCTCAGGCATAGCCCTAAAGGCCCCCAAACACTGCCAGGTACATATACCTATACCATAGCATCCTAGAAGCTCCAATTAAAATTTTTTTTTTTTTGCTTTTTGGGTCACACCCAGCGATGCTCAGGGGTTACTCCTGGCTTTGCACTCAGGAATTACTCCTGGCGGTGCTTGGGGGACCATATGGGATGCCGGGGATCGAACCCGGGTCGGCCGAGTGCAAGGCAAACGCCCTACCCGCTGTGCTATGGCTCCGGCCCCCCCCCAAATTTTTTTTAATGAATCACCGTGGGGTACACTTACAGACTTACAAACTTTCGTGCTTACATTTCAGTCATACAATGATCGAGTACCTATCCCTTCACCACTGCCCTTTTTCTACCACCAATGATCCCAGTATCCCTCCCACCAATCTCCCCCTTCCCCCGCTTCCTCCACCTCTGTGGCAGGGCATTCCCTTTTGCTGTCTCTCCTTATGGGTGTTGTGGTTTGCAATAGAGGTATTGAATTGCCATCATTCAGTCTGTAGTCTACTTTCAGCACGTATCTCTCATCCCGAGCAAGCCTTCCAATACCCCATACCTGGTGGTCCGTTCTCTATCTGAGCTGCCTTTATTGCTCCATGACTTGGAAGCCAGCCTCACATGCAGAAGCTCCACACTTTTGCATCTCAGCACACACTGATCCACTGGCCCTATTGGCTGGTTATCACCAGGATTGACTCTCACTGGACACTATTGGGGTATTTCCTCTAAAATTGAATAAGTATATATAAATCTGCAACATAAAGGGGGTGTAAGTCACCCTGTCTCTGAGAAAGGTTGGACTCAGTAATAGAACAAGGTGGAGATGGTGGCAAGTGTTGCTGCCTGGTCTGTTTTCTGGAAAGCCTAATCTCTAACATCTTACTTGCACATTTGAGTCACTGCCAAAATTTTTTTATTACTTATTTAGTTTTGTTTTTTGGGTCACACCCAGCGATGCACAGGGGTTACTCCTGGCTCTGCACTCAGGAATTACTCCTGGTGGTACTCGGGACCATATGGGATGCTGGGATTTGAACGTGGGTTGGCCGCGTGCAAAGCAAATGCCCTACCCGCTATGCTATCGCTCCAGCCCATTGCAAAAAAAATTTAAATATCGTCAAAACTCCCATATTGTATCATAAATTAGTTTTTGCTTCATACCAGGTAAGTTATGTAATTTTGAACTACATAACTTGTAGACTGATTGTGATAAACTTCATAATTTTGGAATCCCATCTTTTGAGAATATTTAAATTAAAAGGTCAAGTTAGTTATGGGAATATGCTTAGAATACACAGCAGAATACATTTTATAAAAGGAAATCCTAGAAATTCTATGCCCCCCACAACAACAAAATTAGTTTCTTTAAAAGCTTTTAAGAAAAAGTTTGAGTTGAACTTAGATTGATCTTCTCGATTAGATTTAATTTGTGAAGTACTAGTTGACTTTGAACACATTTGAAAAAGAATAAAGGCAAATGTAATTCTCCTACTCATCATCTTTGGGAATTTTTTTCTTTCTGACAAAGACTGATTCCAAGAATATTGAGAATAGTTTGTTTACAGATATGTCTTGATTTCCTTTGCAAGTATTTTGAAATTTCTTCCAGTGTCTTGGGCTTCTGAGGAGTTGCCTTCCAGCCTTAGCTTCTCTGTGCATGGTGGAGTGCTGTATCCCATTTTCATTTAGAACCCCAATGCTGGATCAGTTGGGTTGGGTTTGAGTATAGGAGCACAGTCCCCATCACTCAAACTCTACACTTAATATATCTAAACTTGCAGACCCAAAGATCTCCTTGTTCAGAGCTGTTGACATTCACATTCTCCTTTATTACTTTGGTAATCAATTATGTCTTAGGTTTAGACATTAACGAAAGAGATGGTGAACATGTGTTCTGGACAAGGTACTGCTTTGTGGGGATAGAGATAAATAAGTGAGAGAAGTCAAGAATGACATTTAAGATGGAAAGGCAGATATTAAATGACTAATTCTATAATTTCCCCATTCAATTATAGTGAATCCAGTGGAAGAGAAGCAAGGTGCTTCTCATAAGAGGGCCAAGAACGTTCTCATGCAGAAGCAGAAATGAGCTATATTAGAAAGCCCAAACTGGAAAGAAAAATGGGAATTGTTGGGGAGGCCCACTGGCATAGGAAGGAAAGTATGTAAGGAAAAGGCAGTGAGCTGGAAGTCACAGTCATGGCTAGAGCTGGAGTGAGAAAGGATATGAGGGACGAGATGGGGATGCTGAGGTTAGCAGGAACAGACAGAGTCAGGTATTAATGGCTGTTATTAGGCTCTACTTTTAAAACTGTACAGAATAATAGAAGGAATTTTAATTAGCTGGAGTGAAGATCAGGTCAAGAAGTAGGGATATCCGACGTGCTCTGTGTTGCATTTTACTATGTTCATTCTGGATCTGTGGGTAGTTTTGAAGGGTGTTAGGGGGCAACACAGACATGAGGGTCTAGGGAGTAAGTTGGTACCACCCAGGGAAGCTGATGGAGGCCTGGATGAGGATTGTCCGGTAGAGAGGGCCATACAGGAATGATGGGCCAGCAATTTAGAAAATAAAATGGCCAAGTTAGCATTGGATTATGATGTGGGAAGAAACTAGACTCCTAGGTCCCTGCCTACTAAGAAAGGATTATGGAGTAAGAATAATAAAGGGTCTTGAGCCAGCCAAAGATGCTAAGATAAATTATCCAGGTCTGTAGAAATAACAGTGATCAGAGCCGGAGTGAGGAAGGATGAGAGGGAGGAGATGGGGTGGTGAGGCTAGCCCAGACTAACCTCAGAAGAGCCTGTGATTGTGAAAGTTGGGTAAAGGCCTGATCCTTATAGCGAGAGCCTAAACTTGCTCTACAGGCTAGCAGCACCCAGAATCTGATAGCAAGTTATCCCATAGCAGAAAAGTGATGGGTGAGGCTGGACACACACATACCCCAGCTCATTTGGTATCCCCTTCCCCTTGACACATGCCTTGTTTTTGACCTGTAGCTCAGCTCCACAAAGCATGGTGGGTCATCTATTTCCAAAAAAACTGGTGATTTGCAGGGAAGCCTTCTCTCAAATCACAGCTCATACCTCCCCTTCCAGGCTGACCAAGTTCCTAAATTTGGTCCCGAATCAAGCTGCAGTTCCGACTCCTATTTCTCTGACCTTCATGGTAAAGGTTGTATGACTTCCTTCGAGATGCTGATCACACATGGCTCACTTTTATTTTTTAATTTTCCAAAATTCTTACTCAGGCTGAAAAGGCCCTGCTTGATCTGGGTCCTCTGAGTTCTCCGTCCCTGCCACCCTGACCCTTCCTTTCTCCTGTCCAGCCCAGCAAGCCTCCATTCAATCATCCTTGCCAAGCTCCACCCGCCCACCCTAAGGGCTCTGCCTAGTACATTCTCTAGACTTGGCAAGGTCTCTGGTAGGTTCCTTTCACTGCCAGGACCTCTTCAGACTCCAGCCTCAGTGGCGCTGCTGTGCCTGAGGGGTTCCCTCTCTGGTTCCCTTCTCTTGTGGCTTCACCTCTGGAATTTTCTGTGTCAGAGGCAGTTTGCATCCTTCTTCACACTTTCCACACATGTGGTGATTTTATTTGCTTTGTCTTTTGTTCATCCTTCCCTGCACAGGCCCAAGAGACTGTTTCTCTTCTAAGGGATGTGATGTAACGCTAAAGGTGTATCCCCGGGGTCTCAAAGAGATTTGTGGCCCAAAGTGGACTTCAGTTGGGATGTTATGAATGAGTAAATGTTGACTTAATCTGTCTCCAGTGATTCTTGACTGGGTTCCAGAGGTCCAATAGTGATCATCTGGGGCAATCCTATCATCTCTCTCACCTTGGCTCTTGTGTCATACAGACTGAAAGCTGAGGGGATGGCCATTTCAGCGGGTTTCCTTCACTGTTTCTCTTTACTTTGGTCCTTTTATGGCCTAAAACTCCACTTCCTCCACAAAATTCTTGGCAATGGACTTTTGTGGAAACTACCAAAATTCTAGAATTTCACTCCTTACTGTCTTCTTACTGGCATTCTCCTTCTGAACATCAGTCACCTCCTCTAAGGATGCATCACAACCGTCATCAGAACCCTCCGCCACTAGCCCCTCAGCTGTACGGGCCTCCCCTGGCTCCTCTCACAGCCTCTCCTTTCCACACAACCCAGTTTTACTCCACAGGAAATATAAGACCCCTTGAGTTTTTGTCTTCCTGGTGACCAAACTTAGTTAATAATCTCTCTCTCTCTCTCTCTCTCTCTCTCTCTCTCTCTCTCTCTCTCTCTCTCTCTCTCGCTCTCTCTCTCTGTCTCTCTTTCCAATAGCAGAGGTTGTTTACAATCTCTACAATAGACAATAGTTTCTCAGGAAATTTCTTAACTTTCCTTAATTAAGGGTCTTGGAAACCCCAGGACATAAAATTATAAAGTCTTGATATCCTGGAAGAAGGAGGAAACACGTTTCATTTCTTAAGGATGAGCTAATAGTTGTCAAAAATAAAATCTTACAAGCTAATTTCTTAATTTTCCTGCTCTACTAGTTATCCAGACATAACAAGCCCTGCCCCAAGGGCCAGCCAATGGTTGGCAGCCTGGGAGACAACCTACTTCCTGCCAGTCTTGCTCCTAGGGGTGGGAGGGATCAGAGCCTTGTCTTGTAGTCCATCCAGTAGGAGATGCCAAGCCACAGCTCCTAGGAGCCTGAATGCCTCTTGCTTGGTTTATTTAACGTTTCCAGCTTATTCTATGGATGGAATGATTTTCAGTCAAATCCAAGCCATCGTTCTGCCACAACGTGAAAAGTGAGTCAGAGGGATTCTATTCTCTTCATACAGGCTAGAATTACTCTAGCACCCAGATCTGGGCTCAAAAACCTGAGTCAAGGATACATCTGTCTGTAAGTAACAGAACACAGAGTATACTGGTTTAGATAGATAGAAGTGTAACAAAATCCAGGAATATTTTGAGGTGTGTGCTGAGTAGAATTTATTTCTTTAAATTTATTTTTTTTGGGAGATCTCTTAAGCAAGGAGGATACTAGGGGGGTCACATCTGCCAGTGCTTGACTAACTGAGGCAGGTGATTCTGTGTCAGGTCTGTCGCTGTGATCCCACCAGGATTACTCCAGTGGTTCGCAGGAGGCTGTGTGGTGCTGGGAATTGAACTCAGGAACCTAAGCATGCAAGAATGTGCTCCAGCCCTTTGAGATTTCTCCCTGGCCTTTGCTTCCTGGTTTTGAAGCTTAAGGTATCTTAATATCCACAGCAAATGGGTGTGGGCGAAAATGTTCCAGAAATCCACAAGTTTGACTTCAGATTTCATTCCCAGAGCAGGTAGGACCATAAGGCTGCAGGGACAATTAATTCAACTAGAGAACAAGATGACCACAAATTCATTCTTCCTTTAGGACTATACAAGAGAGCACTCTGAACAAAAGCAGGCTCTTGATAGCCAGTAAGTGGGAAAGAAGAGATAAGCAGGTCTCAGTACCTGCCCCAAATCTAGAAAGTCACAAAATTTCAAAGCCGTGGACTAATCAACTTGATTGTTAGTTTGAGAAACTTTTTGGAAACAATCATTAAACTGGAGTTGTATGTGTCTCCTTGGCCTATATGCTCTAAGAGAGAAGTCTTTGTGGCATCTCCTTCATTGCTATACTCATAACAAGGTACTTGCTGGGCATCAGGTACTCAATAAACTGTCACTGACAAAAAAGAGGGACCCAAAGGATCTGGTGGAGAGTAGAAAATAGCATCAATTCAGTAAAGATAATATAGCATTGGATTTCAGTAACTTCGTGGACAATGTTTCTCAGAATTATTCAAAGAAATTCCTATCTACATAGGGGAACCTGAAGCAGTTGAGAACATGTACTAAAGTAAGTTTTGAGCCAAGAATCCAAGTCAATCTGGACCAAAACCTTTTGAATTGGAAGTAGAAGGAAGATAAGGAAAAGCTATTGACAGTAATTTGGGTTTTAGTACAATAAAGGGTTTGCTTCAGACACCTTCTCTGTACCTTCTAGATGGATCACTGTATCACTGTCATCCCTTTGCTCATCGATTTGCTTGAGGCAGAACCAATAATGTCTCCATTGTGAGACTTGTTGTTACTGTTTTTAGCATATTGAATATGCCACGGGTAGCTTGCCAGGCTCTGCCATGTGGGCGGGATACTCTCGGTAGCTAGCAGGGCTCTCCGAGAGGGGCGGAGGAATCGAACCTGGGTTGGCTGCGTTAGAGGCAAATGCCCTACCAGTTGTGCTATTGCTCCAAACCTTTCTAGATGGATGATTTAGACAAGTAGTCAACTGTTTTAGCTGCAGTTTTCTTCCTGTAAATTTAAGACCATCTTGCAGAATCATGGGAATGGGGCCTATTAAGATGTTCAGGAGAAATATTAATATGTAGGATGGCTGGAAAGGATATTATAAAAATATCTTGAAGGACTGAAAAGTGGGAAATAGATGAAACAAATGCCATACGCACATAGATATGTGTCAGTTACTTTGACAGGAGCAGGATAGGTACTGCCTGATTTTCCTGAAGCTTCTTTGCTGATGCAATTGGTAGGATCTGCCTATTACTCCTCTCGCCCACCTCCCCCGAAGGATCTGATTAGACACCCCTTTATTTTTTATTTTATTTTATTTTATTTTGCTTTTTGGGTCACAACCCAGCGATGCTCAGGGGTTACTCCTGGATTTACACTCAGGAATTACTCCTGGCGGTGCTTGGGGGACCATATGGGATGCCGGGGATCGAACCCGAGTTGGCCGCGTGCAAGGCAAACGCCCTACCCGCTGTGCTATCGCTCCGGCCCCTAGACACCCCTTTAAAGGGCAGAGACAGTCTAAGGAGAGAGTACAGTGGGTAGGGCACTTGCTTTGCATGCCACAGGTTGAGTTCAATCTCTAGCACCTTATGTGGACCCTGAGCCTCACTAGGAGTTACCCCTGATTCCATAGCCAGGAGTAATCCCTGAGCACATCTAGGCATGGCCCCCAAACACAACAAAACAAAATGCATAGACTATCACCTTAGGATTCCAGCTTGAAAACAAGACATTGAAAGGCTGGGAAAACATTGAAATTATCTGAAGAATTTGTGGAGAGAACACTTCTCATACTTGTGAATGGTAATATGTGTACTCATGCTCTCTTTTTAAACTTTCTGGTTAGAAGTTTGTGCATTTTATTGATTTACAAAATGGGAGGGTTTGGCTTAATGATTTCTCTATTATTTTTCAGTTTTTCATTTCACTGATTTCTGCCCTATATCATTGATTTTTATTTTACTTACTTCGGGTTTAGTTTGTTTTTTTCTAAGGCCAGCACTGAAATCAATGACTGAGACCTCTTTTAATATAGGTATTTTACTGCTATACATTTCTCACTAAATACAACATTAGGTGCACCTCTCAAATTATGGTGTGTTATACTTTAAATATCATTGGGCTCAAAATTCTTTCAAATTTCTATGACTACATCTCCTTTCAATGAATAGTTTGTAAGAAACTATGTAATTTCCAAATATTTGGGGACTTTCCAGATGTCTTTCAATTACTTCAGTTTCTACTGTGATCAAAGCATATTTTACATGGTTTAGATACTTACAAATCTGTTAACATTTGTTTCTTGACCCAGAATGTGGTCTGTTTTGGTAAATGTTTTGTGGGTACACACACATACACAAAGATAATTTCTTGGGTTCAGAAAGCACAATGAATAGAGTACTTGTATGCTGTTGAACTGGGTCCGATCCCTGAAACCACATATGATCCCCTAAATGCCACCAGGATCACAGAGCTAGGGATAAGCCTTGAACACAGTCAGGTCTGACCCCGAAACCCCACTCCCAAAGACAAATAAAAAGAATGATATTTTCTTTTGCTGGTATGGTGTTTTAAACACTGACTATGAAAAGCTGGTGATGGCATTGTATAAACTTTTTATACTATTTGGATTTTCTTTCTTTCTTTCTTTCTTTCTTTCTTTCTTTCTTTCTTTCTTTCTTTCTTTCTTTCTTTCTTTCTTTCTTTCTTTCTTCCTTCCTTCCTTCCTTCCTTCCTTCCTTCCTTCCTTCCTTCCTTCCTTCCTTCCTTCCTTCTTTCTTTCTTTCTTTCTTTCTTTCTTTCTTTCTTTCTTTCTTTCTTTCTTTCTTTCTTTCTTTCTTTCTTTCTTTCTTTCTTTCTTTCTTTCTTTCTTTCTTTCTGGAGGGTAAGAGAAGGGGGCACACCAGGAGTTACTCAGGGCTTACTTCTGTCTCTGTGCTCAGGAATCACTCCTGGAAAGAAAGCTGGGAGTGTCAGGGATTAAACCTGGTTTGATCAGATGCAAGGCAAGTATCCTACCCATTGGACAATCATTCTGGTCCTCTAAATCTTTCTGCTTAAAGAGTCAACAGACTTTCAGGACTGGAGTGATAGCACAGCAGGTAGGGTGTTTGCCTTGCATGCAGCCGACCCAGGTTCGATTCCCAGCATCCCATATGGTCCCCAAGCACCACCAGGAGTAATTTCTGAGTGCATGAGCCAGGAGTAACCCCTGTGCATCACCGGGTGTGACCTAAAAAGCAAAAATAAAAAAAGAGTCTATACATTTTGGATGTATACACTATGCTTATTCACCTATATATTTCATAGAGATTGTAGGTGCTTCCAATATTTGCTCTAACAAAAAATAGAGCAGTAAACGGAATATGTAGACATCCCAATACATGTGTATTAAGACTTTTATATGTGGGGTCTGAGCAGTAGTATAGCAGGGAGGGTGTTTGCCTGGCATGAAGCCAACACGGGTTTGACCCTGAGTCGACCATTCCAGAGCCCTGCAAGCTACCGAGAGTATCCCGTCCGCACGGGCAGTGCCTGGCAAGCTGCCCATGGTGTATTTGATATGCCAAAAAAAGTAACTATAGGTCTCATTCCCCTGACCTTGAAAGAGCCTCCAATCTTTGGGAAAGATGAGTAAGTAGAGGCTGTTAAAATTTCAGGGCTGGGAGGAATAGAGACATTATTGGTGCCTGCTCCAGTAAATCAACGAACAACGGGATGACAGTGATATAGTGAGACAGTGATGCTGATTTTCTGTCTACTTGCTCTCTCATTTATTGAAAGAGGGGTAGTAGAAGTGCTTTATTGTAGTCATGAGTTTGTCTATTTCTCCTGACAATGTTATACTTTTTTGATTCATTTATCTAAACTTTACTAGATGCACACATATTTAGAATAGTTTTGCCTCTTGATTGAATCATTCATCATCATGAGATGATACTCTATTTCTGGCAATTTTCTTTGCATCAAAGTCTACTTTGTCTGATGGCAATATAACCACCTACATTTTTTTGTGATTTGCAAAGAATTAATATATTGTTTTCCAATATTTTGTTTTCAATTTATTTGTCCTAAAATTATATTTTTTAGTCATAAAAGATTTTTTGTATTTTCTTTTTTTGTTCTAGCTAGACTTTGTATTTTTTTTTTTCATTTTGGGTCACACCCGGCAATTCACGGGGGTTACTCCTGGCTCTGCACTCAGGATTTACTCCTGGTGGTGCTCAGGGGACCATATGGGATGCTGGGAATCGAACTCGGGTTGGCCACGTGCAAGGCAAACGCCCTACCTGCTGTGCTGTTGCTCCAGCCCCCAGACTTTGTATTTTAATTGATGTGATTACTTATATACATCTAGTTCTACTCTTAGGCTGTGCTTTAACCCTTCAATCTTTTCCCTTTCTCTCTGTACTGCCTTTTTTTGAATTAACTGAATGGTTTTGTTTTTGTTCTTCTCTTCTTTCACAAGCCTAGCAAACAGTGATCCTGATCTTAGATGCCCATGCTTGGTGACATGGCACTGTTTGAGGGAACTAGGGATGGGGGTGGGCCACAAAGGCAAGTTTGTTGTGGGAAGTACCTGGAGTGGGGGGCACTTGGTTCCAGGGATAAAACTAAAATTCCAGTGCATGAAAGGCATGGGCTCCTGATCATAGAACTATCTTCCTGGCCCTTTCCTTCCCCCCTTTACAATACTTCTGCTTTATTCCCCTTGCTTATATATTAATTTGTTTTGATTATATAGTAGTTGCTTTGGTAATTAGAATCTATGTCTTAAACCAACCAGTTTACCTTGAAGTAATGTACCTTGAAGTACATTATGCCACTCTATACTTAGTGTAAAGATGTCATAAGAGAATGATTATCCCTTTCTGGATCTTGTGTTGTCAAACATTTTATTCCTTATATATAAATTCTGTAAAACAGTTCTTTTGTTTTTACATGAAGCAATTACCTTCTTAAAAAGTTTTGTAAAAAGAAGAGAGCTTTTTATCTTCATGTGACCATTTTCCTTTTCTTGACTGGCAGTAAGGGGGTGTGAACAGGAGGAGCTTGGACCACACCCAGCAGAGCTTAGGAGAATCAAACCCAGGTTGGCCACAAGCAAGACGAGTATCTATTTACTGTTCTATGTCTCTAGGCCCTTCACGTGAGTTCCCAAGCTCCTAATTCCTTTGTGTTGATTCAATTTTTCTGCATGCAACCATGCAGTTTCATTTTCCTTCTGTCTGCAGAATATTTCTTGTAAGTGCTGTTGATAAACTTTATCAGCTTTTATATATCAGAGTATCATTGTTTTTGGTTTATTGTTGAAATATATATATAAATAGTTCAAAATTAACAGATTTTTCACTAAGAATTTTAAACACGATGCCTTACTCAATCCTTGTATGTAAATTTCCAATGAGAAGTTGACTGTAGTTCTTTGATCATTGGTATAGTAATGTCTTTTTCTTCTTTCTTTTTTTTTTTTCATCTTTGGTCACTGTTGACCTTCTTGTTTTACTTTTACATTGGTTTTAAGCAGCCAATTGTGATGTTCCTTGGTAGAATTTTCAAACTTTTAGTTAGTTTGCTGAATGCCTGGGATTTGAGTTTATGGGTTAAAGTAAATTGGCAAAGTTTTCAGCCATTTTTTTCTTCACCTCAGTGATTCTCTGCTCAATTTTAGTCTGTCTTTTGATTTCTTCTCTCATTTTGGATAGTTCCTATCCTCTGTCTTCAGGTTCCTTAATCTTTTTTTTTCCCTAATGGTGTTTGTTTAGTCTTATTGTTAGTTCCATAGAAGTAGCATTTGTGGATGTTAGCAAAATCCCAGAAAATGATTTTAATATATTTATGTTTGTTTTAGATTTTAAAAGGGATTTTTCATGTCTTAGTATGTGTGCTCTGTATTCCCTTGGACATACAGAATAAAAATTTTAAAACATTATTTTCTAAATAATCACATCCATCATTGCTGTGACTTTGAAAATGATTTTTCTTATTATGTACCATGCTTTCCTGCCTTTTTTTGCCGGTTGAAAGTTTTGATTGGTTGCCAGACATTGTGAATTTCACCTTGGTGTGTGTTAGTTTTGATTTCTTTTAAGGACTCCTGTACATTGTGTTGGTACATTTTGTTCTTGGAAAAGTTTTGATCGCTTTGGGGCTGGCTTTTAAGATTGGTTTGGGAAGACAGAGACGCATTTACTCCAAAGTAACTTTATGCCACTACTGGGCCAAGACCTTTGGAGTCATAAATTATGAGGCTTTCCAGTTTAGTGCCAGGATCGGGCCCTATTTCTGGTTTTGTATGATCCCAGAGTACCTTTCCATTCTGGCTTGTAGGAACAGGAATAATTCCCTGTCTCGTGCAAGTTTAGGTGTTTGTGTTCTCATTCCCTGGAGGTAATTCTCTCCTTGGACTTATCAAGTAAGAATCTTCTAAGGGTGGTACAAGACCTTTTGTTTTGTAAGTTTCCAGAGCCTTTTACTCTCCCTTCCTCCTTCCCTCTCTTCCTTCTTCACATCTGATGGTACTCAGGGCTTACTACTGGCTAAACGCAGGGTTCACTCCTGATACTCTCTGGGAACTATATGGAGTGCTCGGGATCTAACCCAGG
Organism: Sorex araneus; assembly: GCF_027595985.1. Lineage (NCBI taxonomy): Eukaryota > Metazoa > Chordata > Mammalia > Eulipotyphla > Soricidae > Sorex > Sorex araneus. Next base: position 14,850,890 of record NC_073312.1, read on the forward strand.
TCAGAACAGCTCCCTCGTTCCATGTGAACCGCCATCACCTATTTGGGATTCTAACTCAGTGCCTTGTTTCACTGTATCTCCCCTTCTATCTCTTCAGGGACTTTGTGTAATGCTTTCAAGAGTCTTCCTCCTTGCACTGCAGGAAGTAAACTGAGGCAACCATAATTCTCACCTCATTTATTTCCTCTCCCTTTTGGATCACGATCTTCCTACCCTGAACTGACTGCTATGTCCATTATTTCATTTTGCATTTTATTTTTTTAAAAAAGGTTGTCTAACAGGACAGTACAATCAGTCCTTGTTGCTCTGGCTAGACTGGATCACCATAATATTAGTGTGGTCTGTTGATAAAACAGATTGCCAGGGGTGTAACCTGCTTCTAAAACAATTTTCATTAAGTAACCAGAAACACCTCACATTGAAATCCGCATCTTCTGGAAGGACCATAAATAATCCTTGTGCAATGGGTATTGCAGGAGAGCCTCTTACAAATGAGCTTTATGTAAAACAATCTTAATTTTTTTCTGTCTTGGTTCTAATTCCCGCAGCGCTCACTTCATTTCTCATTCCCATGATGAGTATAATGAGAAATCACGGCTGTACAGAAGAAAGGAAAACTTTACTTTCAGAGTCAAGATTGAGGGCTTACCCAGAGAACGCTGACTAACATGGAGTACTGGTTAGTTACTTCACCACCTTCAAAGGGTAGGACCCAGTTTGTGACAGGCAGGAGGATTTTAATGGGAAGCATTTACGTTAGAGCAATAATTTAAAGCAACAGCACACTGATTTTAGCAGAGATGATCTCTCTCTCTCTCTCTCTCTCTCTCTCTCTCTCTCTCTCTCTGTCTCTCTGTCTCTCTCTCTCTCTGCCCAGCTGAATGTGAACTCAGAAAACAATTAGAGCTGTGATAGATATAGACTATGTGAAAAAGGAAATTCAAGGAGACAGTTAGGGTTGGCGTGAGGAGGTGAAAATCAGTGGCAGTATTTCCAGGGCAGGGGTCTTAATTATCTTTGTATTCACAGCTGCCGGAGATAAACTCAACGCCTGTTTAAGTGCATGTTAAAGGTTGTCCTTTTCCTCCCAATGACTAACACCCCAGATAACCACTGGCCATGTCAGGGGCACCACAAATACGGGGAAAGAAACTCTCTGTGCTGTTTCCCACGTTTTATTTAAAGGTCCACTCTGGACTCAGGTTCTTTCAAGTCCTATTTATGTTTCTCTATTAACTCATTTTCTTCCTTGAAGGAAAAGCAGCTCGGGCACTACCGGGGAAATTACACAAGAGAGCTCATTCCGATCCCCACCTCCCTCTCCCTCGTAAATGCTGCACCGCCTGGCAAATCCTATAAAAGACAGACCACACAGAGAAAACACACAGCCCACGCGCACATTCCCAACCCCAGAGCAGAGGGAAACGCAGCGAGAGAAGCCCACACGCACACACGCGCGCGCACGCATGCACCCAGCAGTCGGCAGCCGCACACACACAGCCGAGGCGTGCACAGACCCAACTCGGCAACAAAGCCGGAGAGCCCCGCCCCGCCCCGCCCCGCCCACCCGACCCCGCCCCCTCTGCCCCGCCCCCGAGCCCGCGCGTCATCAGGCCGCGACGCCGCAGCGCGGCCCGGCGGAGACTTGAAGTGCGGGCGCCTGCAGCAGCCGGAGCCCGCGGAGCTGCGCCTGCCGCGAGCTGCCGGGGCGGGAGCGGGCTGCGGGGAGGCTGCGCGGGCCGGGCCGGGAGCGCCGAGACAGGTGCGTCGCCGCCCTCTCCGCTGGACCCGGCGCGACTCCTGCAAGTGGCGGGGAGGGTCCTCAACCCCGTGGCCCCCCGTCGCCCTCGCGAGCCCGGGGGCGCCCCTGCGGCGATGGGGCCCGGCTCGTGCCGCCGGGTGGGCTGGGTCCGTGCCCGGGAGCTGCGGCTGCAGCGCGGGCTTGAGGACTCCCGAGACCCGACGCTCCCGCGTGGGAGAGGGGCGGGGTGGGCCTCGGCCTGGGCATTGCGGCTCCAGGGCTGCTCCCCAAGCAGCTGGTGCGGGGAACACCCCGAGGGCCGGCGGGACTGCGCGCTGGCCAGGTGTCAGACCCTGCGCTCCGGGCTCTGGAGGTGTATGGTCCCCGTCCCCGAGCTGGCAGGGGAGTGAGTAAAAGGGGGAGGAAAAAAAAAAATCTGCCACATCATGCCCATTTTCCAGATGGGGAAAACCAAGGCCTAGACATTCACCAGCTGGTCCAAAATCACACAGTGGGGGTCGTTGAACTCGAGTATGTTTGTTTTCTGAGCGGGTCCTGCGTCCAGCTCTCCCGTTCAGATCCCACAATTGACTGCTCTGTCCTTAATCTGGCGCCTCCAGGATTTTTTTTTTTTTTTTTAATATCTTGACCTTGGATAAACGCTGTGGGGAGGGAGGAACTAAGCCCGAACTTCCTATTGGCACTGGACTCGCCCTCCCTCTCCTCCCCTCTGCTCTCATCACGAGGCTGGCTACCTCTTCTTTTTCTCCGCAGCCAAGGGCTCCCTCTGTTGTAGCTAAATTCTGTGCCTGAAACGGATAGCTGGGTTCGATGTTCTAACACTGAAGCGCCTTCATGCCAGGTGCACTGCTTTGCTCGCTTTGTCTCCTTCTTATGTTACATTGTTACTTCCATTAAATTGTTCAGGTCGGTACAGTTATGCAGAGAATAAGAGTTACTGCTGCAGTCTCGCGGGGATTGAACAGAATTCAGAATATGTCTTCCAAGAAACACTATTAACCTGACATGACCCTTCAAGGTTTTAAATGAATAATTTAAGGCCAGGTGAGAAATACCCAAAGGCTAAAACAATTTGGGAATATTAGGAAGTTTTCGTATTTTTTGGTTATTAACATTTTTTTTGTTGTTGTTGTTAACGGGGAGTTTGATTGTTAGTGAACATTTACCCCTAGGGTAAAAATAAGCTTTAAATAAATAAAACTTATTTATTGAAATGAAAAAAGTTATAAATCAGATATTTCACAAAAAGTAGGCTTTTGTTTTAGAATTTGGTAGATGTGTTAAAAGTGCAAATATTATTTCACTTAAGGCATAAAAAAACAAGAGCTTAATCCCATTTAAAGGGTAAAATACAGAGGCCCTCATTGCCGTTACTCATTTTATGTTGCATAATGTGTGCCTTGAAATTCCCTGCATATAATTTTCAGAAAGTTGGCTCCTTGTGTGCATTCATGTAAGATTTAATACACACATGCCTTTATGCTCCCAGGAGCTATTATAATAGTAACACAAAAGATGTGATTCTTCATTTGTCACATACCTGGAAAGAACTCTTGCAAATTCACATCTGTTTTGTTTAGAATGTCTAGAGATTAAATGCTTATTTAAAAAGACAGTTTAATTGGTTTCATATAGACACACCAAATTTCAGTTTTACGTGTTCACTAAACATCTACCAGTAGTAGCTTGTTTAACCGTCTGTTATGTAGCAAAATAGTGTAGAAGTTAGAAATTTGCATTCCTCGTTGACTTATATGCTGTGTGTTTTTGTAGCACATGATCTGGAAATTGCACTTTGTGACATGGATGAATCTTCACTGACTCTTGGCACCATAGATGTTTCTTATCTGCCAAATTCATCTGAATACAGTGTTGGTCGATGTAAGCACAGCAGTGAAGAATGGGTAAGCTTAAGAAAGGGCTTAACTGACCATTCAATTTTACTCTGTTGTTTATGAAATGGAAAATTCTGAATGTACTATACTCTCAGATCACCTTTATAGCTACAAGAACTGCCCTTAGCTGTTACCTCATGTGACTGAAGTTACTGAAAAATTTTAGAGTATTATGTTAGTTTGGGAAAAAATATTGGTAAGAAAATTTCTAGTGATTCGGGCTGGAGCGATAGTACAGCGGGTAGGGCATTTGCCTTGCACGCAGCCTATTGGGTTTGATTCCCAGCCTCCCATATGGTCCCCCGAGCACTGCCAGGAGTCATTCCTGAGTGCATGAGCCAAGAGTAACTCCTGTGCATCACTGGGTGTGATCCAAAAAACAAAAAAAAGAAATTTCTAGTGATTATGATAAGGCAAAATACGTTTGCTTAGAAAAACACTGCCAGTAGTCATATTTTGGGCGTTTAATTATTTTTCTCTATTCATGTTGCATAATATACTTAATAGGAAATTTATAATGAAAAAGTTCAATTAAAAAATAAATTTCAGTATGCATTTCAATGCATTTTCCTGTATTGTTTTACATACCCATCATGGCATATTTTGAATATTTCTTGAACACCCTATGCTTGATATAAAAAGTGTTGTGGGCTCTTTTTTTTGGTTTTTGCTTCTTAAAAATCTTCTACCAGTGGGATATGAACAGCTTAATTAACTCAAAGAGGCACATTTTTATAATAGAAGGACAGAGGCTCACCTTAGCTATCATTTAAATTATTGTCTTTCTATGTCTTGTTGAAATAAAGCAGTATTATATAAGTTTGCTTCCCATTTAAAGTATTTTGAGTTGTATTTTCACAGTTTGCTTACTCTCTAAGGCTGCTATTGCGCTTTTGTGGGGATGATTTATGGAGGACTAACATGGACTTCTATGATAGGATTCAAGGAAAGGAACTTTGTTTTGTTTTGTTTTGTTTGTTTGTTTTGGGGCCACACCTGGGAGTGCTCAGGGCTTACTCTGACTCTGCACTGGGAATTGCTTCTGCTGGTGCTGGGGGCACCACTTGGAATGAGGGTGGAGCCCAGGTGGACCCTTTGCAAGGTAAATGCCCTCTTGGCTGGACTGTTACTCTCAGCCTCTGACCCAGAGGCAGATTTTTTTCCTCCTGGTAGTACAAAGTTGTTTGACCTTTTGCAAGTTTGTTCCAAATCTTTCAATGAGCCTCTGAGTGTGTTAACAGCTATTGCCAACTTTTACTTTGCTTATGTTCCAAGCTTTGTTCCAGAACTTGATCTTGAAGAGTGTACCTTGAGTGAAAAGCACTTTGGGGAACGTAACAGCTCTCACAAGAAATAGATGTTATCAGTGTCTTCTCTATAGGAAGTAGCTGAATTTTAGACATGAAGTTTCTTGCTATCCTTTTCTCGCCATCCAGACACAGTTTCTTACCTTCATTTTTATTAGGGTGAGTGTGGTTTCCACCCCACTGTCTTCAGATCTGCAACCTTAAAATGGAAAGAAAGCCTAATGAGCCGAAAAAGACCATTTGTGGGAAGATGTTGTTATTCCTGCACTCCTCAGAGCTGGGTAAGAAAGCTGCTGCTACTTGTCCTTCATAAAGGGGCTGAAACCCCAGACATAGACTTCCAAGTTTTCGTGAATTTATGAACAATGAACAATGCATATTTAGACCTCAAGCCTGTGGTATTACAAAGATGTTGGCTCAAGTTTTCTTCTTTTTATTTGTTAGTAGATATTTCCCCTAGAATTGCTGCAAGGTGATAGATAGATTGGTTCTTTTCTTTTTAAGTTTATTATAACTTTAGGCAGAGGATAGATCTTCCTTTCAGTTAACTCTCCTCAAGTTAGTAAGAACCTTCATGTAACTTTCGGGTGCTGAACTTTAGCACTTAAATGTGAAAACCTTTACAAAAGGAGCAAAAATAAGGGGGAAGACTAACAAGTTAAAGCTATGGTTTTACTCTGTTTGGTCTCTTCAGGTCTCTATTTTGGGGGTGGTACAGTAGGAGGGTGTGGGAATCATATGGTAAAAGGATGGTCAATAAAATGTCAGGAGGAAGATTTAAGAAAGAGCATATGGTGGGGCTGGAGTGATAGCACAGCGGGTAGGGCATTTGCCTTGCACGCGGCCGGCTGACCCAAGTTCAAATCCCAGCATCCCATATGGTCCCTTGAGCACCGCCAGGGATAATTCCTAAGTGCATGAGCCAGGAATGACTCCTGTGCATTGCCAGGTGTGACCCAAAAAGCAAAAAAAAAAAAAAAAAAGAAAGAAAGAGCGTGTGGGCTTGGGCTTTATATGGAAAAACTCAAGTCAAACACAATTTTCTGTGTTGCTGTTATATCTGGGTTTGGGTTTCCCTGTTCGCAGAGAGACTACTTGGACCCTAGCTCGAGCTAGAACTAAAGCTTCCTTTGCTTTTGCATTCCCACATGTGGAACTGGTCTCTCTGCGAATGGGAAACCCCAAGCCCCAGTATAACATTGCCACCTAGTAGACGGAGTGGAATCACGTGGAGGAGAGCTTTGCCTCTCGTTGCAGCTTGCCCAAGGGATGAGCAGGCGCAGGCAAGGGGGGGTTCATGGTGGTTATATTCTAAGCAGTTTTTTGCCTTTTAAGAGACCTGTGCAGCCTTCTCTGGAATAGACTAATTATTAGGACATAGAAAACTTCCAGTTCAGTTAAGCTCTGTCACTGAGAGAGGTGGCTTGTGCTCTGGGCTTTGCTAACTGTGGCGGGTGCATTTTCTCCTTGTTATTGGCTTGGCAGGAAAGGGATTTCCTAGTCTGGTATGAAGGGATTTACTAACATGGGAGAGATTTGGGCACCATCCAAGCAATGTGTGATAAGTATTCATGTCTTCTCAAGAATGTTTGATATAAATATTGTTCCTTTTAAAACACAAATGCTTCATGGCAAAACATTTGGGTTGGAAGATCAGGATCTATCTAGTCTAAAGTTGGGCTACTTGAGATTAATGTGCCAGTAGAAATCAATATTTAAATAGAACATCGTGTGGTTTTTCTTTTTAGACTTGGCATCTCCTCTAAGCCTAATTTTAGTAATAGACTAAACCCATACCTTAATTCTCTAGTTAGGAAGGAATTTAGGAGATTATTTGGTGGTAGTCATGCTTTGGTGGTGGAAGTAGGTGAATTTTTTTTAAAAGATAACTGATTTTTTGCCCAAATATACTACCTGATAGAGCATAACTTAATATTCACCTATGGAGTATTTTTTTTTTAAGTATTGTTTGGAAATATTGAAACGTATTTGATATTGTGGCGTATTCGATATGCCAAAAACAGTAATAATAGGCCTCATTCCCCTGACCCTAAAAGAGCCTCCAATCATTGGGAAAGACAAGTAAGGAGAGGCTGCTGAAATCTCAGGGCTGAGTGTAATAGAGACTTATGGGTTAGAGACTCCAAGTAAATCAAGGAACAAAGGAATGACAGTGATACAGTGTTTGGAAATATTTACATTTTAATTGGTTTGGGGCCACTCCCACTGTTGCTGAAGGCTTGCTCCTGCTTTTTGCCTGCAGATGACTCCTGGTCATACTGGGGGGTCCCCCTGGAGTCGCCACATGTAGGCCAGGTACCTTAGTTCCTGTACCATCCCTTTGGTCCCGGTTCGACAACACTTTTAATTTTTTGATATTTGCAACCCTTTATCTGAGATGCTGTGTTTCCTTTTCTCTGTGAAGATTTTACTTCAGTGTTTTACGTCTTCTGCTGGAGACATATCATGATTTCTCAGCATTTATTTTTGGGCAGTTTTACTTTTTGATAAGTAAAGTTAGACTTTCACTGGCTGGGAGATTGCACAGAGGAATTGAGCACAGATGTTGTATGCCAGAGGCTGGGAGTCTGTCCCTGGTACCACATAGGTCCCTAACACCACTGAAAGTAAGCACCATGTTGAGCACTGAGCTGGAAGCCACCCCCAGAAGCCCCGAGAGTGCCTCCTTCCCCCACCCTCAACAAACAAACGTAAAAAGACTTTCAATGTACAATGGGCCAGTTGCTTGCCTCGAAACCATTTGACCCAAGTTCAGTCTGTGGTGCCCCATATGCTCCCCCGAAACCCCATCACCACTGAGTCCTGAGCACAGAGCCCTGAGCATCACCAGGTATGGCCCCCAAACCAAAACACAAACAGAAAAAGTTTTCTAAGTGGAGTTATAAATTATTCTTTCAGGTTATCTGTGAAGAAAGTAACTTCTTCATACATTTTCTCATCAAGTAGACAGTCATGTTATGGAATATGATCCCGAACAAATCATCACTAGCCTCAATTTTTTTATTTGTAAATAGGGTTAGTGTTAGTTAGTGTTTCCTGTTAGTGTATCAGGATTTTTGGTATACTTAATAATATATAAATAACTGCATGGTACTTAGCATGGTATTTTGTGTTTGGGTGACACTGAAGCCTCTAGTATTCCTGTCATGATTTAAAATGATATGTAGCTTCAATCTTTTGGGTTTGGGAGGAAGAGAGATTGGAGGAAAGGGAGAGCGTTAGCAAGAGAGGAAGATGAACTATATTCTTTTCCTGGGGGTTAACCATTTATCTTGAGTTAGTGATCTTTCAAGACTAAAAAAGTGCTTTTTACTTAAACACAGTTTCCCTTCATCATTTAGATTTTTGATGTAACACCGAACTTTGTACTTGAGTTAGAAAAGTCATTAAGTCCAGTTGCATATTTATACCAAATTAAATTTTTTTTAAATTTTTGTTTTATGCAGGATAAATTTTTCAACCCCAGTATCCCATCTTTGGGTTTGCGGAATGTTATTTATATCAATGAAACTCACACAAGGTAAAATAAGTTTCATATTCCTATTAACTCTTGAAAGGAAAACTCCAGAGTAGATACATACGATGAGATTAATGTCTTTGTGTTTTGGAAAGTTGATGTGAGACAGACAGGAAGTTTTTCCTAGAACTGAACAACTGTGATTCTTGCTGCTGCTGTGATGCTCGGATAAGTCTTTCCGTGAGAGTAGATGTCTCTTGCAGCTCTCTCCAACTTACTCCTCTCTTGACTTGGCACATTTCAGTGCCAAAATGTGGAAGGGCTTTATCTAAGGAGAGCTACATGTTTGCATTATCTCCTATTATGGTTTATTTACATGCAAATTACAAAGCAGTGCAACTGTTTGAAATTTGCTTAAGTCTGTGGAGTTTCAGAAGATACGGGCCTCTTTTGAGAAGCTCTTTTGTGACTTATGATTTAGTTTTGTATTTGGGCTGTTTGGCAGAGTGACGCTACCCAAACAGTAATTCACATGTTCAGTCTCAAGTCACACATTCAAGGGTGCATGAAAGAAAGTCGGGCTACAATTATCTGCATCGCTCCTGCGGCGCTTGGTGAGTCCACTCTAGGACCCCTTGTTGGTGGAGCAGATGAAACGGGACTTGGTTTTCCGCATCACAGAACGGAAGCCTCTTGCTTTTGATGCCGTAGACTTAACTTCTCCATGACCTCCTGTTCTCGTTGCAGGCACCGAGGCTGGCTCGCAAGGCGTCTTTCCTATGTGCTTTTTGTTCAGGAGCGAGACGTTCACAAAGGCATGTTTGCCACCAACGTGGCTGAAAATGTGCTCAGCAGCAGTAGGTGAGGCTGGATGGCTACTGGCCAGGGGAGAGGGTGACCGGAGGTGGGGAGAGGGAGCAGTTTCTTTGCTTAACCTTTGGTTTCTTTGAGTCTCCAGATGTATTTTTTTTTTCTGAACATTAAATGTTAAGATGTAAAGAAAGCCAAGGAAAAGAAAAACAAGATTTTGGGGAGCAGGGCCATGGGACAACACCAGTCTTATCTTGTGGATTAATAATTAGGTGGTTTTCTGCTACCTGAAAGGAGCTCAGAGACACATGTTGCCAGAATTCTCTGATTATAAATGTTTGGGACATTGCACTTCCTATCTTGTAGTCAAAATATCCGTTAGAATTTACTGTTGTCCCCAAGGAGCTTGTTTTCAAATGGGAAAGGCTGAACTGAACTCGGATGGAGTGGGAAGCATCATTTGGAAGTCTAGGCACTGGTAGATATCTACCTGGGTCTGGGGAGTGGTAGACTAGAGTGTGTTGAAAGCCTTCAGAGAGATGTAGGTCTTGCTGTTTGATTGCTAAGGCTTGAATAGGCCGACCTGTGCTCAGTGCTCAGTAAAGATCGAACGAATGAATGAATGTTTGAATAAGAAATATAAGAGATCTAATAGTCTGTTGATAATAAAATGATGTGAGTCTGTTGCTTGTGACCATTTTCCTGGCCAGATTGAAATCGGTGCTTTCTAAGAAAACAGTGCTTTAAAAGAATAAACTCAGGGCCAGAGAGATAATACAACGGGTAGGGCGCTTGCCTTTAATGTGGCCTATCTGGGTTCACCTCTCGCTCCCATGAGGTCTCCTGAGCCGTCGTGCCAGGAGTGACTCCGATACAGAACCAAGAGTAAGCTATGAGCCTCAGCACCACTGGGTGTGGCCCAAAAACAAACATAAAAAAAATTGAAGAATAAATAAATAGACTGTTTCAGTGTCCTGAAAAACTGGTCTTTTAGTAGTAATAAATTTTGGGGCTGTGTGGAGTTTTTGCTGTACAAAAATGGTTTTTGCTGTAATCTAAAACTGGTAGCAACAGAGAGAGAAAAAAAGATTGAAACGTCCTTGGATTATTATATATATATATTTTTTTTTTTTTGCTTTTTGGGTTATACCCAGCGATGCACAGGGGTTATTCCTGGCTTGTGCACTCAGGAATTACCCCTGGCGGTGCTCAAGGAACCATATGGGATGCTGGGAATCGAACCTGGGTCGCTGTGTGCAAGGCAAACACCCTACCTGCTGTGCTATTGCTCCAGCCCTCTATTATTATATATTCTGTTTTCTAGGTGAAAACTTTCATGTATATTTCATTCCATCTAGATATGTTATCTAGTGATAGTAACTTGGGTGTTAGAAGTGATTTGAGAACACTTAACTTAAGGCGTCCTTCCAGAATCACTTGAAAGATTGACAAAGTGGGATTAAACTTTCCCTTTTGCTCCCCTGCCCCTGGCTCTGTGTTATTTTCCTGTAGAGCTATGCATTTTTAAACTTTCTGGTTTGAGTTGAAAAACACTTGTAAATATTTATGTCCCTCTTTGATCACTTCCAGAGAATTTTGCGTATAATTCATCTGGGAGTGTCACAGTATTCATTGTTAATAAATTAGGTCTTCAGAAGAAAAATCACACATTGCTTTGGCAGTAAGTGTTGGATACCTCTGAATTATGTGGCTCATTGGAAGCTTCCTTTCTCTCTTCCTGCAACTTTGTATCCCTAACAGCATAGCCAGAGTATTCAGAGATACTTAGTTGCTAGCCAGTGACTTTGAATTACATTCTTCAATTTGCTTCTCAGATTCCTCAGGGATTCATTCACTTTGGAACATAAATGTTCTTACTAATTGATCACTATATCACTGTATCAGTCGTCCCATTTGCTCGAGTGGGCGCCAGTACGAGTGGGTGCGAGTAACGTCTCCATTTGTCCATGTCACATTCAGGGTCAAGGGAATGAGGCTCATTGTTAGTGTTTTTGGCATATCTAATTCGCCACCAGTAGCTTGCCAGGCTCTGCCGTAGGAGATTCTGCATTGCTCTCTTCTGAGAGCTTTGTTTTATAGTCTCTGGATCTTGGCCATTGATGAGATTACATGGTGCTGGGGGCAGTTTGTGGGTGTGACTACTAAGCTACTGAAAAATGGGGGACTTGGGTGGAGGAGGCCCAGGCCCTATCCGAGCAGGTTTGGAGATCTCAGGCACTGGTCCCGCACACCTGGCTCTGTTGGTTCCCTCATAGGTGAGGCTTGTCAAGCGTTTGGAGAGTGACCTTGAGCATGGCTGAGGCTGGGTTCTGGAGGTTTTCGGCTGCCGGGGCTCTACTTGGGGTGGGGAGGGAAACTCAACCTGACCCCCCTCTGAGGGGGCCCCGGTGAAGACAGCCTGGCATGGGGGCAGGAGATTCTGCCCTTACTAATTAATAGCTATTATTAATTAATAATATTGCTATTCAATAACAATATTAAATATCAATGTTGATATTTATTATCACTTGATATTATCCCTCAATGTTATGACAGAGCAAAAGGAAGGACCATCTTGTTTTGCAATCTGTAGTTACAGTTCAGAAATGACTGAAAACAAAGTAGCAGGGAGCCAGTTCCATTGTGTCTTCACTCTCTTGGGTTTCAAACCAGAGTGCAAGAGGCAATCGCTGAAGTAGCTGCGGAGTTAAATCCTGATGGGTCCGCCCAGCAGCAGTCAAAAGCCGTCAGCAAAGTGAGCAAGAAAGCCAAAAGGATCCTTCAGGAAATGGTCGCCACCGTCTCACCGGCAATGATCAGGTATGAAAAGGCAAGGCGGGGAATGTGTGTGGAACAGACAGGACTCGGGACCTTCCTTTGCCAGCACAAAGCTCCTCGCCCCCAAGATACCAGGCCACGTTCTGAGGTTAAACCATGCCCTTTGGATACTCTAACCTTGGGTGGGAGGAGCACAGAAGATGGCCTTAATTACTCCACTGATGGCAGCTGCTGTCTGACTGGGAGTGAGCTAGATTTCACTGACCTATTTCTTAAAATGACATCTTTTTTGTCAGGGCCCTGGGGGAATTGTTCCTACCCAGGGATGCTCAGGACTCACTCCTGGCTCTGTGCTCAGGGACACTCCAGGCAGGACTCAGGGAACCATATGTGTTTCTCGGATTGAACCTGGTGTGTCCTCAGGCAAGGCAAGGGCCTGTCCCCTGCCCATCTCTCTGGCCCCAGCAAGTGCTTTTGTGTTATTTTATCCACCTCAGTATTCTCTGTTCCTAAGCCATTTGCTTCTGAAGCGTGTGCTGTTGGAGGGAAATGTAAGGTCTTGTTGCATTGTATATATTTCTGTAAGTTGCATATGTGCCAGTTAGCAACTTAATCCACACACAAGCACTTGTCGAGGGGAGCTTCAGCACTCTTCAGTGGAGTTGAAGTTCAAGTCAGTTACATACCCATCTATGTGTAGATGCATTTATTCATCCGTTTATTTCACTTCTTTCAGACTGACCGGTTGGGTGCTGCTAAAACTCTTCAACAGCTTCTTTTGGAACATTCAGATTCATAAAGGCCAGTTGGAGATGGTGAAGGCTGCAGCTGAGGCAAGAACCATGTCGATCTGTTGCTTGTTTTGTTTTCTCCAGGTTTTATAGAGTTTTGGAGTTAAAATACATACATACATATTACATACATATATGTATATGTATGTATACATATGTGTGTATTTGTTGCTGTTTTGTTTTGGGGTCACACCCAGCAGTGCTCAGGAGTCATTCCTGGTTTTATCCTGAGGAATTACTCCTGGCAGGCTCATCTGGGGTGCCAGGGATTGAACTCAGATTGGGTACATGCAAGGCATGCGCCCTAGTAGCTGTGATATATCTCAGGCCCCAAGAAATATATTCTTGTATACTCTTGTTGATTCTGGCCCCTGGGAAGATTTGCCCCTTTATGGTAACAAAGAAAGTAGCAGTTAGTAAATGACTTGGCTGGGGGTATCCAAGTCATTTATTTGCTTAGGCCTCCCTCTCAGCTTGTGGAATGAGCTTGAGCTCCTGATTACTCTCCTTCTAGATTCTTTGTGGCCGTATTGTTTTCAGCTAGCTAAGTGTTAAAATCAAAGATGTTCCTGTTACTGGAAAATGTTTATTTAGGGCGAATCACTGACTAGCCAGAAGTGACTCTGACCGAGTATGAAGTTGCAAAGTATGATGACTGAACTCTACATTTTGAATTTTAAATTTGGCATTTTTCCCTTTACTAGACAAATTTGCCGCTTATATTTCTACCAGTTCATAGATCACATATTGACTATCTGCTGCTCACTTTCGTTCTCTTCTGCCATAACATCAAAGCGCCTTATATTGCTTCAGGCAATAACCTCAACATCCCCATCTTCAGGTAAGACCAGCTTTTCCTGTTTGTTTCTCTTTCTTTTGTACTGCCAGCTCAGTGCTTGGGGCACGTGTGGTGCTAGGGACTGAGCCCAGGGCTCCTGCAGGCAAAGATGCACTCCATAAAATAAAATTAAAAAAATTAAAAAAATATAAAAGAAAATGCACTCCAGCCTTTAAGCCATTGATTGCCTTGGCCCCAAGTTGGTCAAAATAAAATCAACCTATTTTGAAATTAAAGTTATAAAAAGTTGCATTTTGAATATGCTTTTTTATTTTATCTTGATACGTGTGATTGTGAAAACAACAGCATTTCTTAAAAGTATAAAAGTAATGCAAGTTAATTTTAGAAAATTTAAATTGTATGGAAAGGCATTAAGGCTATCACCATTTTTTGTGTTATTTCTTTATCTTGGGGTGTAGTCTTGAACTCAGGGCCTTGTACACATGAGACTTTTGTTCTGCTGCCGGGCTACATGCCTGGCTCATGTTTCTGTGACTTATAGGGCAGAGTTGGTGAATGGCAATAGCTCAGCTGTATGGTGATGATTTAACAAGGGTATGAAATGCAGTTGGAAATACAGGAGAGCCAGATTGCCTTGGGCTTGGCAGTAGGGAGTGGGGTCAGAGTGGGGGTACCCGAATAGTGAGGGGACAACCTAGGGGTAAACAAGAAGAACTGTACCTGTTACTTCAGCCTCGTAATGGAGTAGAGCTAGAAGAGACAATAGTTTCAAAACAGCAAAAAGAAAAAAAAAAAAGCTGTGCTCTAGAGGTTTACCTGGGGAGTGTACTGCATCTCATGCGGAGGAAACAGCATGTCCATGGCAGCTGTGTCCTGTGGGATTAGGATGTAGGATGCTTCGGGAGGACAACAGGCTGCAGGCAGTACTGCCACAGGTGGTGAGAACTGGATCCCAAACATTTTGTCGGCCAGGAGTCTAGTGTGCTCCAAGCATGAGAAATGACAGGTTCAAATTTGTATCTTGGAAAGTCATTTTGGAATTAGGAGGGGTGAAATCAGTTCTGACTATTGCGTAGTTCTGGTGAAAGACACTGGAGGTTTAAGTGAAGAGTTTCCGAGTGCTCTTGGAGGGGAGGGCATAGATTTGGAGGCTGTTTTAGGAATTGTGTTTACTAGACCGAGTGCTAGTCCAGCTATGGCTCTGCAGAGGGGCAGTAAGGGAGGGAGGAAGGCACCCGGGTCTTAGCGGTGGGCACCGGATGGGCCTGGGGAATGCTCAGGCAGGCCTACTCTGCAAGAGGGAGAGTGCGAGGAGCTGTGTGTGGAGAGTGGGCCGGCAGTGTGGCAGGTAGGGTCTAGCCGGGTGGCAGGCATCCTTTGCATGCACTGAAGACTGATCCTCAGCCTCATAGTCCAGGGAACGCCTTCTGAACCCTTTGGTTCCGAGTTCCATAGCGAATCAGACCCATGTGAATGCTGGAGAAGAAGGCATTCATTCATGTCGCCAGCCAGCACCTAGCTGTGCTTAGAGAAGAGGTCACAGGATGTTCATCATCCGCTTCTAAGGAGGAATCTTTGTGGATTGTTAGTCACTTTTTTTTATATATGTATATTTATCCTGCAGTTCTATTCTCAAAGAGTGAGATAAGTTTGGGGACATCTTACTAACACCTTCATCATTGACTCTCAAAGAGACTGAAATGCATCTTTATATTAGTGTCACTATTTGAAAAGAGTAGGCTGAGGTTTTTAGTATGGAGAAGTTGACTTAAATCAGTGTTACAGAAAGAGACACGGGTTTATGAAAAGAATTGTTTTATTCCTCTCTCTGTCCATGAAGCAGACTTCTGTTTTGTTTTGGAAGGATGGTTGTTCTTGCTTTCAGTGTGATAAAATTGTCCTTTTCTCACATATACCTGCTCTAAGCAGTATATTTTTTTAGAGAGAGTTTTCTCAAAGGAGCTTTCATTTGTAATAAATGTGCTATAAACAAATTTTAGGATGTCTAACAGTCAGTGTCTTGAGACACTCTTGTCAGGATTTGAAAAGGGTAGAATCTGTCATTGTTCTTTCAGAATCCGTACCATCACCTTCATGGGGTAATATCTTAGAGCAAGCACAAGAGGTCTTTATTACACAGTGAAATTCTAAAGGCTGGTAAACAATACAAATAACTGAAATGTATCAATAATACTGAAAATGGAAACATAACTTATTTTTATTGTCAGCAGCTCAAACAATACACATGGTTTATACCCAAGTGGCAAATGTTAGGGAATAATTTGTATTTGAGTCTTTCTTTGATACTTTTTCATAAATAATTAATGCATTCTTGAATTCACAGTACGTTGATCCGCAAGCTTGGGGGCTTTTTCATACGACGGAGGCTAGATGAAACGCCAGATGGACGGAAAGATATTCTCTACAGAGCTTTGCTCCATGGGGTATGTGTCACCTTTTACCCTTAAAGCCCAGATGACAGTTATCCCTGTGGGTGTGGATGAAAGAATGGACTTGAGGGAGATTTTTAATTATTTGAGTGATTATTGCTTAGGTGTGAGGCTAGATTAATTATTGATAACACCAAAATATAATCTGCTAATATAAAATATATACTAAAATATATATTTCAGTAGTCAAGTCAGAATGTGATAAAATTGTCACAAAAATTGTCAGGATGTTTTCATGGTGGTTGTTGATTATTTTAAAATAGAGCTTGCTGAGTTTTTTTCTGTGTGGGGGAGGTTAAGTTCATGCTTTACTTTTCCCTTGTATCCCAGCATGTAGTTGAACTACTTCGACAGCAGCAGTTCTTGGAGATTTTCCTGGAGGGGACACGCTCTCGGAGTGGAAAAACGTCCTGTGCTCGAGCAGGCCTTTTGTCAGTAGTGGTGGATACTCTGTCGACCAACACCATCCCGGACATCTTGGTGATACCTGTTGGGATCGCCTATGATCGTATTATTGAAGGTCACTACAATGGCGAACAGCTGGTAAGAGCACTCCTGAAGACAGAGGCTTCTGTTCTTTGCGGGATCAGTGTGTTTGCAGGTTTAACTAAGAAGGATGTTTAGTTTTCCCGGCCTTAAAGCGCAGCCTGAGTCATGGTGAGGGGGGCCTGGAGAGTAGCTCTCACCACCTCTCTCGGTTCGGTTGGTAAGCTGACGTGGGGCTTTCCTGGACTTACTGGAACCGAATCCATTCATCAGTATTGGCCTGGGACCTAGGGCTGGACTATGGGAGAAGGCTCAGCATAGAGCTGCCATGTCTGCAGAGGGGGTTGGGGTGGGGTGTTACCTGGTTCATTCTGCCCAGGGTGTGCTTTTGTGCAGCTTCTAAGTTAGGCCTGAGGCATTGGCTGGGAATGTGTCAGTAAAGCAACTATAAATTAATTTGAGGAATGTCAACGCATTTTTATTACACTGAAGTAGAATAGTTACAGAAGACTGTGTGAGCCGTGAGCACGCAGTGCATGCCCATGTAGCCGGCGCCAGGCCAAGGAACAGCACTCCTGACCCGGGAGCCAGCCCCTTCCCCTTCCGCCACTCTTCCCTTAGGCAGCGCTTCCCCTTGATTTCTGACAGAGCAGACTGAGTGTGCGTATTGTGTGCCTGCCAGCCTGTGACTATGAGTGTGTGGTCTCTGTCGCCTCTGGTGTGCCTGTGATGTGATAGCATCATTTGTTGCCTCTAGTTAGAGTGTCCCCATTCGTACCGCTAGACAGCATTGCATTGCAAGAATATATACTTGATTACCCAGTGGTGGAAGGAAGTTCGATTTCCACTCTGGGGATAGGGCTCATTCTTTTTTTTTTTTTTTTTTTTGCTTTTTGGGTCACAGCCGGCAATGCTCAGGGGTTCTTCCTGGCTCTGCACTCAGGAATCACTCCTGGCGGTGCTCAGGGGACCCTGTGGGATGCTTGGAATCGAACCTGGGTCAGCCATGTGCAGGGCAAATGCCCTACCCACTGTGCTACCAGTCCAGTAGGGCTCATTCTTGGAGTCTGGCTTAATGAATGTTTTGTATGCATTTTGTTCGTCTGTGTTTAGGAAGAGAATGGGTGGCATCTCTGTTTAAGTGTTTAACTTTGCAGGTACTGCCAGTCCTCCAAAATACATTTAGCAAAATATAATTGCCATCCCCAAATACAGGGGGACTGGGGACACTTTAGATATTGAAAAATGAGTCGATAGCCCTGATGACTGCATGGTTATGTCTTATGGCTTGCCCCACATTGTGTGAGTGTCCTGTCTGCCCACTCTGCCCTGCCTGAGCCTCCTGAGCTCCCCTCTGAGTCCTGTATCCGTTATGTGGCCATCATTGTGCCGGATGACGCTTTATGAGCCAGTGCATGCTTATGAAATGGATAAGGGGCTAAAGGCCTCTGCCAGGCTGGAGCTGGCGTTCTGTTAGCCACTGGAAGGCGTGGAGGTGCTGGTGATGGTGAGACCTCAGAGAAGGGCCTCTGTCACACCTTCCCTTCCCACAGCTTACCAGCTTTCCAGGCTCCTGTGCCTTTTCATATTGAACTGGTCGCCACTGGGATTCTTGTATACAGCCCCACACACCGTGGGTCAGTAGTACATGTTCTGGCTTTCATCTCCGACATGGAGATCCCAGTGACATGACCACAGCATAATTTTCCTAAGTCGCATTTTAACTGACTCGCTGCTGGTTTACTAATACTGTCACATTTGAGGAGCATGTGTGTGTCGTTCTCACCGTGCCTGCCTCCATTGTTTCAGTGCCATCACACTATAAAATGACTCCTGCGACCCCACCCCTCGTACTCCCCTTTCCCTTTCTAGAAAACACTAGAAAACCGTGTTTTTGGCCAAGTCTGAGATTCATGTTTGTCTCTGGAGCATCCTTAATTGCACAACATTTTCTGACCAGTGTCAGGCAGGAATCTTTATTTTCCTTCTTTCTTTATGGTATTTTTCATGACCGCCTCTAGAACATACAGAACATGTTACTTTGGATAACAGAATGTTGGCAGTGCGTTAGCTTTATTTCTCACCACCTCAATTCTTTCCACATTGGAATTTAGGGAAAACCTAAGAAGAACGAGAGTCTTTGGAGCGTGGCCAGAGGTGTTATCCGGATGCTGCGGAAGAACTACGGGTGTGTCCGAGTGGACTTCGCGCAGCCGTTTTCCCTGAAGGTGAGTGTCCCTGGGTGCCCAGCACGGCTCCAGCTCTGCCTGTCTTCTCTTGAAAACCGAGGGTGGTGACAGGATGGTGCTTCCTAGATTTTTCTACCCCAGCACGTGTGTTGACTAAGAAGAGTGAATTTTTCTTGCCTTTGGGAGATACTGATCTCGACATTCATCGGTGTTTCTAAACATCAGTGCTTTCCGTGTTGTGTTGTGCATCTATATATCAACACGCTCTGTTCTGGTTTGAAATTGTCCTGGGAGAAGTTTTTGACACCATGAGTCCTGAGAGCTGGGTCAAGCAGACTGTGTCCACTGCGATCAGGCTGACCAGCTGATCGGCCTCTGATGCCCATGGCATGCGGCGGGGAGCAGCCAGCGAGAGCAGGTTCCCGAGATGCTCGGGCTCCTTGTCCTGGGGGAAGGGGGCAGAGGAGTGGACTGGCCAGCCCGGGCGAGGAGCCGCCGTCCCACTGCTCTGCCCCACTTTGCAGTTTTCCTGGAGCAGACTCGCTTCCTGTGAAATCTAAGAAGCTCGCCATGTCTTACCACCCTTTCCCCTTGGGTTTGTTTAGCTGTGGCCATGGTGCAGGCCCTCTCTTGTTAGGATCTGCCTTTGAATGAAGGTTCTTTGGACTATTACGTGACATGTAAGCCTTCAAAAGTATGGATGTGCTGACGAGCAGATTAGCACTGGGGATGTAATTTTTATTTCTTTATTTTTCTATTGATGAGGCTAGTTAAAATTTTTCCTCTTGTAAAACAGTGTTCCTGCAGCAGCAGCTCTCTCTGCTTCTGTGAGTTTTCAGTTCCTCGGTTTTATCCCTGAGAGTGTGCCAAGTCGTTCTGGGCTTGTGAACAGCGTGCGGGACGGAGAAAATATTGCTCATCCTCTGTAGCATGGCCCAGTTTATAAGCCATTTAGTGCCTCCTGCCTCTTTGAAGATTAAATTCTGTCTCTGGCGTGTTGGCGCGAGCGAGAGGCCGAGAATGAGTGGCTGTGCTCTGTCCTTCCCCAGGAATATCTGGAAAGCCAGCGTCAGAAACCAGTGACTGCGCCCGTCTCCCTGGAGCAAGCACTGCTGCCCGCCATCCTTCCCTCCAGGTGAGCCCGGCTCCCTTCTCCTGTGCACACGAATGTGTGCATTTTTTTTTTTTAATTGAATCACCATGTGGAAAGTTACAAAGCTTTCAGGCTTAGATCTCAGTTACACAATGCTCGAACACCCATCCCTTCACCAGTGCACATGTTCCACCACCAAGAACCCCAGTATACCTCCCCTCCCACCCCCAACCCTCTGCTTGTGTAGCTGATAAGTTTCACTTTACTTTCTCTTTACTTTGATTACATTCAATACCTCAACAAAAAACTCACTATTATTATTTGGAGTTTCCCCCCCAAAATCAGACCTGCTGACAAGGAAGCATTTGATAATTTGTTTTCCATTGCTAAGAGTTGAAGAGATGAGGTCTGGGTTTCTGTATTTTAGTATTTTAGTAACTAAGTCCAGGGAAATTTCTGCAAGAAATTGCATCATTGCAAGCTCGTACCTCTCTTTAGTGGTCCTTATAATGTGGCGGTTGCCACGCCAACACCCCCCTTCCCCCCGAAAGGAAAAGCCAAGAGAGTAAAATGTTTCCCCTTGTGGGGCGGCATGGGACCGTGGCTTAGTTCACAGTCTAGAGACATTTATGCAAGAAGCTGCCGGTGCCAGAAGTAGACAGGTGGCCTCCGGGATCATGGTCATTCAGCAACGGAGAGGCTGCACACGTGCGGTCACTCGGTCGCATCTTGGCGGAGAGCCGAATGTGTGCATTTTTGCTTCTCTTTGAGGAGCTACCTGAGGAACTTTTCTTTGGGTCTGATAAAACATATTCAAATGACATGTTTTCATATCAGTCTGGAGGTTTTCAACTATTTGTGCTGTAAAATCTTTTTGATTCTGTGACTCATTCTTTGACAAATGGTCTTGTATGTTGGAAATGAGTTCTTTTTAGTGGTTTATGCATGTTTTACAAAAGTGGCACATATGAAAGCGTTGTTTGCCTCCCCCCGCCCACCGACTGTAGAATTTGACTTGAATCATAACTTAGAAAAAGGAATAGGTAAAAAAAAACCACAAAGGATTAGTGAGTTCTTTAATGTATTCAAGAATCGTGTTTTCAGAAATGGCATAAAGGAGCCAGACTGATACTACAGTGGGTAGGGCATTTGCCTTGCACATGGCTGACCTGGCTTTGATCTCTGGCACCCCAAATGGTCCCTGAGTCCACCAGGAGTGATTCCTGAGTGCTGATCCAAGAGTAAGCCCTGGGCACTGCCAATTGTAGCCCAAAACATAAAAACAAACAGAAAAATCGGAAATGACATAAATGTTTTTTGCATTTTTTAATGGATTTCGGAAGTAATGTGCTACCATAAATCTCTTTATGATTTAAGTTTAGAACACATAATACTTTCAAGTATCCAATATATTTTAAAACTTTTCTTTCACATAACGTGCCCTATAAAAATTAAAAAGAGCTAATTACAGAAACCGAAACTTCTCAGGCCCAACGATGCTGCTGAAGAAGGCGCAGATGCATCAGCCGTCAACGAGTCGAGAAATGCAGCCGATGAGTCATTCCGAAGGAGACTGATCGCCAATCTGGCCGAGCACATCCTCTTCAGTAAGTGGGAGGCCCGGCTCTTCTCCGCCTGCAGCGCAGGGTCGGGCCATGCACAACACACAGGCTTTGGAGCGTGCAAAAGTTTGGTGTGCTGACTCAGTCATGCAGCGCACGGATGGGGTGGGGGGTGGGAAGGCTGCTAGGAGCGAGGTGGTGCTGAGGGACCCGAGGCTGGCAAGCGAGATTCCCCCGTGTGGCTCCTTCTGAGTAGCAAGCACTCGCCTGTTGCTTCTTACGCTTTCAGGAAACTGCTTGTCTCAGATTGCGGGCTGCCTCCTTGGCTCATGAGTTTGTTCTCTGGAACTGTGATAGCAGCACCTCGTTTATAGTCCTATGCATGTGCCCTTCGACCCTGCGACGGTCTGTGGGTGCTGGCACTGAGGGCACTGAGCATCGGTGAACGTGGAGAGCCCCGAGTTAGCTGTAGGGACCGCCTGCTGATCAAGAAAGTCCCTGTCCTCAGGAGTAGCGGTCCTCGTTTGGAGAGCTGGGTGGAATTACCTCAAGTGGGAAGACCCAGATTGGGGAAGGGTGTGTGTGTGGGGTTATGATCAGTGTCCTGAAGCTCCCGACAGCAGTGTTGGGTCACGGTAGCTCTGATGTCCTGCAGCAGGACTGTGGCCCAGCCTTTGGTTGGCGGCTCGTCCCCATGCTTGGCTGCTGTCCAGGTCCCCCTCTGAGTCTAGCTGCTTTGCTCCCGGCCACCTTTCTCAGTGCATCTGATGGTCTCGCATCTGGGTGCTAAAAATAACGTGCCTTAATGTTGAGGTCTCATTCCCCTCACCCTGAAAGAGCCTCCAATGCGGCACCATTGGGAAGGATGAGTAACGAGAGGCTTCTAAAATCTCAGGGCTAAGACGAATGCAGACGTTACTGAGACTGCTCGAGAACATCAATGGGATGATGATGATGATGATGATGATGATGATGATGATGATGATGATGATGATGATGATGAATGTTGATGAATGTTGAGGGGCTGGAAAGTAATGGAAAGCCCAATGCTGAGCAGTCAAGGGTGTCTTTTTTTTTTTTTTTTTTGCTTTTTGGGTCTCACCTGGAGATGCACATGGGTTATTCGTGGCTCTGCACTCAGAAATTACTCCTGGCAGTGCTCAGAGGACCATATGAGATGCTGGGAATTGAACCCGGGTTGGCCGCATGCAAGGCAAACGGCCTACCTGCTGTGCTATCGATCCAGCCCCCAGGAGTGTCGCTTTGAGGGTTTTTATCAGTCGTCTTGTTACGCAATTTCGAATCAAATATTCATGTTTTTAAGCTTTTTATAGATGTTCTTTATAATGGCCATACATAGGATACTAGACAGTCTAGGTAGTTTTTTCAAGTTTGTTTCATTTTTTATTTTGGGCCACATCCAGTTGTGTTCAGGGATCACTTCTGGTAGGGCTCAGGGGGACTATATGTAGTGCTGGGGAGCAAATCTGGTTCAGCTTTGTGCAAGGCAAGTGCCCCACCCACTGCACTATCTCTTTGGTCGGAATTCTTGGAATTTTAAAAAGCTATATATTTGAACATGATGGACAATAACAATGAAGTATTTATAAGTCTATAGTAATTAAAAATATTTGCAAATCATGTCCTGAGTTCAGATTACTCCTTGGGCATTCTCATGCTTAATTTATATAATGATAATTTTCTATACTTTTTTTTTTAATTGAATCACCATGTGGAAAGTTACAAAGCTTTCAGGCTTAAGTCTCAGTTACACATTTCTTGAACACCCATCCCTTCACCAGTGCACATATTCCACCACCAAGAACCACAGTAAACCTCCCCCCCCAGCCCCCCACCCCACCTGTGTAGCTGATAAATTTCACTTTACTTTCTCTTTACTTTGATTACATTCAATATTTCAACAAAAAACTCTGAGTGCTGGGTTGTGGACCGCAGTCATTTTCAGAAGTGTTTCTGCCTCTTTCCTTCTTAACTCTGATGAAAGTTGTTTTATATTTATATGGTGCAATCAACTAGGTGAGAATTTCATTTTGCTAACAAGGAAGCTGAGTCTTTGCTATTTCAAGTACTTTTATCCAAGTCATGAAATCAGCATAGAAGTTAGAATATGAGCTCAGAAACTCTGACTTCAGATTCACCCATCTCCACTGTGGTGGTGAATCCACGCTCGAGAGCGGACTTGCCATTTTAGTAGCCTGAGTCCAGGAGCAGATCAGGAAACACTTACGGGCAAGCTCCTGGGACTGGTCCGTGCTTGGGATCAGGATGCTTTCCTGACTGTGCCCTGCTGCAGTCACTACACCCCTTTGCATGAAGGATGGTCTGTCTCCCATGGATTTTTCTCGTACTGACTATCATGAATAGTGAGCTCTGTTAGGTTCCATTGCCATAGTACCTTGTAATGGTCCGAGTTCCTTTTGCTAAATCACAGGTACAGGATGTGGATGGAGGACTCAGATTTAGGTACTTTAGCTACTTCTGAGTAACCACATTCGGTACCTTCTTCACCGAGAGTCTCATCTATATTTGAAATCTCTATACAGCTAACGCATGGTGTTTGCCTTCCAGCTGCTAGCAAATCCTGTGCCATCATGTCAACACACATCGTGGCCTGCCTGCTCCTCTACAGACACAGGCAGGTATGTCCACAAAGCCCCCCGAGGTGGAGTAGAACATCCGGGGAAATTCCTGCTAGAAACACAAGCACTTTTGCCTTTCTGATTGCTGCTCCTCCTCACTGGGATCCTGTGTGCTCACGTGTTTTGGCTAGCGCTTTCTGTCCTCATCCGGCAACTGGCTTTTCCTTTTTCTTTGTTCAATTCTCAGCCAGCAAGGCTGGCAGTTCAATGCCAGGGCCCAAAGATGCAGGGCTGGTGGGCCTTGTGGTGCCAGGGTTACTCGGGCCATGCTGGTGGGCCTTGTGGGACTCCAGGCTGTCCTGGCGATGCTCGGGGGGCCAAGTTGTGCCAGAGATCAAACCGTTGTCAGCTTTATGGGGGCCGTATACACCTTATCCCTTGTACGGTCTCTCTGGCGCTGGAGTCTAGTTTATTTTTCACCCCTTTGCAGAATTGCTCTGCATGGGTGTTCTGGCCCTGTACAGGGAAAGTCAAGACAAGAAGGAAAGTACCTTGAACAGCCTCTCCGCCCCCCGGGAAGTACCTTTTTCACTAGTATGAGGCCATTTCTGTCGGTTTCTCCAGGGCATTGATCTCTCCACACTGGTGGAGGACTTCTTTGTGATGAAGGAAGAAGTCCTGGCTCGTGATTTCGACCTGGGGTTCTCTGGAAATTCAGAAGATGTGGTCATGCACGCCATCCAGCTGCTGGGGAATTGCGTCACCATCACCCACACCAGCAGGAACGATGAGTTTTTCATTACTCCCAGCACTACGGTCCCATCAGTCTTTGAACTCAACTTCTACAGCAATGGCGTCCTCCACGTCTTCATCATGGAGGCCATCATAGGTGTGTGGGGCCCCCAGACCTTCTCATGGAAAAGATAAAGGGCTTAAGACGCAGAGCGGGCTCAATTCAGTTTGGGCAATGGGGCCCCTGATGGCTCTGCTTTTAGTTTTCAAATGAAAGTTTGATTACTATATCTTACTTTCACATTATTTGGTCAAGTATTTCCGTAGTCTCTTAGTCACGGAATGCACGGGATTCCTCTGTGCTGCGGAGAGGCAGGTGCCTGGCTCTCCAGGGACAGCAGGACAGCTAAGTGGGATGAGACACACATGTGGCGTAGAAGTGGACAGAGGGCACTCATTTGTGACAGCGGGGGGAGGAGGAGGAGGAGGAGTGTGGAGGAGACGGAAGCTCCCCCAGTGGGAGTGTGACGGAGTTGGCACCACAGGGGTTACAGGGCACCGATCAGGCGGGGATTTGCAGAGATCCATTTATCCAGTGGATGTAGGTGCTTATTTTTGTCATGTTAGCAGTTAAGGGAATCTGAGGTACTCAAGCCGGCCAGAGCACTTCTTGGCACTCTGGAGCCTTCAGCTTCCCTGATGCCTTCATTTTTGCAGCCTGCAGCCTTTACGCAGTTCTGAACAAGAGGGGCTCAGGGGGACCTTCAGGCGCATCCCCCCACCTGGTCAGCCAGGAGCAGCTGGTGCGGAAAGCCGCCAGCCTCTGCTACCTGCTCTCCAACGAAGGCACCATATCACTCGTAAGTACTTTGTGCCACTACCCTCTTGGTCTGGGACATTTTGTGACATCACGAAGCTCTTTTGCTCTTCTCTGAGAGATGTTTTGGGTTTTGGTCCATTATCGAAGCTTACAGTCGATCCCGGGTCTCAGCGAGCGCCGACCCACTGTGTCCTCGCTGTTGTGGCTTCCTGTCCAGCCCTGCAGCCCGGGCCCGAGCAGACGGTTGCTCCCTGTGAGTCACATCTGGGGCCACTGGGCAGAAGCCTTGGAGACCGAAACACTCGGGAAAGCTCAGTTCTTCTCACTTCCCAAGTGGGCCCAGGAGCCTGAAGGAGCGTTTGGGCTCCAGCACAGCACGTGCGGACACTTCCAAGGCATGTGTGTGTGTGTGTGTGATAGAACAGATTTTCTTTCCTCCACTGAACTCACCCACAAGTAGAAATCATACTTTATTTCACGTCTCATGTTTTGGGCTGGGATGCGACTCAGTGGCAGGGCTCAGCCTTGCCCGTGGGGACCTGTGTCCAGTCACTGGCTTTGCAGTCGGTCGGTCAGCCCACAGAGTCTAATCTCGTCATCACTTACGCGGGCGTGCCTTGGAGCATTTTTGAGGACATGTGTTTGGAGAACGGCTCTCCTCCTCGGCATTCTTGTGTGTGGCAGGGTGATGGTCCTGGGAGAACCCCTGGGTGGCAGGATGGGAGCAGGGAGCTTGAGAGGGGCAGGGCGAATAAGCGTCCCAAGGATCCACCTTGTCCCTTCTGGGGCACTTGCTATTGTGTTTCCTCATGTACCACCTTTGTGTCCTATATTTGTTACAAGGGAAATTATCGTGGGAAGATTGTCTTAGAGTGAAATCACGGGGCTGGAGCAGTAGTACAGCGGGTAGGGCATTTGCCTTGCATGGGGCCGACCCGGGTTCAATCCCCGGCTTTCCATATGGTCCCCTGAGCACCACCAGGAGTAATTCCTGAGAGCAGAGCCAGGAGTATCCCCCGAGCATTGCTCCCCTCCTGAGGGGAGGGAGACTGAGCTTGGGAGCGTCCTTGGCGGGGGGTGGCATTGGGTGCTGTGCCAGCCAGCTGAGTGAAGGCTCCCCCAGACTTCGCTGTCCTCATGAAGAGGGTGGGCAAGAGAAATCTTAGAGCAGGCTTCGCTGGGCAGATTGGTCATGCCCTGGAAGGGAGGGCCGCGCCCCGGCACTGTGCTCTCAGCCTGTTTAAAAGCAGGCGGGGGTGGGGGTGCAGTGCCATTCACATCCCAGTGGCTTTTCTTTCAGCCCTGCCAGACGTTTTACCAAGTTTGCCATGAAACCGTAGGAAGGTTTATCCAGTATGGCATTCTCACCGTGGCAGAGGTAAGAGGACAAGCTGACCATTCTGCTCTTTCGTTTCTGGCTCTTCATTTTCTCATCTTTGCTGTCAGTAGTATTAACTAATGCGGTGACCCGTCACTCCGACGGGGAGATTGCGCGAGGCACGTAGTCAAATCCCGATGAGGAGGAGAGGGAAGGCCCGGGAGGCGGGGGGCCGTGGAGCGTTTTGGTTTCTGTTTGCGTGGCCGTGTTGTCCGAAGCATGCCTCGTCCCTCCCCCGTGGGAGGTTTGGGTTCTGAAATGCCACGTGGGACTCTCCCCGCGGGCTCACTAGCTTGCACCGTGCACGTCTCCCTCTCGAGGTCCTGTTTTAATTCTGGTATATTTGTTATAGAGGATGTGGCCCGGGACGGTAGATCTCTATTTAGGAGAGGTGAGGGTGTTTTCATTTGGCTTTTATTCGATCCTTCCTTCCTCCTCGCCTCTCCTCTGGTGTCCCCAGCGGCCTTGAGCTTGGGAGGGGAAGTGGGGCGAGTCTGCGACTGGCCGAGCGGAAGAGAGCGGCGGCCTCTCGTCCTGACTCGCTTTCCCGTCCTCTCCTCGGCCAGCAAGACGACCAGGAGGACATGAGCCCCGGCCTCGCCGAGCAGCACTGGGGGAAGAAGCTTCCTGCACCGCCGTCTTGGCGGAGCGACGAGGAAGACGAGGACAGCGACTTCGGCGAGGAGCAGCGCGACTGCTACCTGAAGGTACCGCGGGCGGGAGGCTCGGGGGGCTGCGGCGTGCGCTGTCCCTGACACGCGGGAGTCACCTGCCTCTGTCCCTCCCCTCCCGCTCTGGCGCCCTTAGGTGAGCCAGTCCAAGGAGCACCAGCAGTTCATCGGCTTCCTGCAGCGGCTCCTGGGCCCCCTGCTGGAGGCCTACAGCTCCGCGGCCATCTTCATCCACAGCTTCAGCGGCCCCGTGGCCGAGCCCGAGTACCTGCAGAAGCTCCACCAGTACCTCCTCACCAGGACCGAGAGGAGCATCGCTGTGTATGGTACGGCCCGCCCCCCGCCCCGCTGCTCTCTGCCCGCTGGACACGGGCGGAGAGGCATGGGTTTCACAGTCACTGCTGCGAGGCGGTGTATCCTCACACCCCCTCTCCCCCTCCCCCTCCCCCTCCCTCTCCCTCTCCCTGTCTCTGTCTCTCTGTCTCTGTCTCTCCCTCTCCCTCTCTTTGTCTCTCTCCCTCTCTCTCCCCCCCTCTCTCTCCTTCTCCCTCTCTCCCTCTCCCTCTCCCTGTCTCTGTCTCTCTCTCCCTCTCTCTCCCTCTCTCTGTCTCTGTCTTTGTCCCTCTCTCCCGCTCTCTCCCTTTCTCTCCCTCTCTTTCCCTCTCTCTCCCCCTCCCTTTCTCCCTCTCTCCCTCTCCCTCTCTCTCCCTCTCTTTCCCTCACTCTCTCTCCCTCTCTCCCTCTCTCCCTCCCTCTCTCTCTCCCTCTCTCTCTCTCCCTCTCTCTCCCTCTCTCTCCCCCTCTCTCTCTCCCTCTCTCCTAGCATCGTTGCTGAGAGCCCCCACATTGTTGCCCCTAGTTATATTTTTGTTCCTTCTTTTTTTTTTTAATTAAAGGACTGTGATTTATAATGCAGTGTTACCGATGGTTGAATTTTAGGCATAGAGTATTTCAGCCCCAATCCCACCACCAGTGTCATCTTCCCTCCAGCAGCCTTCCCAGGTTCCCTCCCGTCCCAGCCCCCGCCCCACCCCCGGCTGTCGCCTTGACAAAGTTCCCGTGGTTGCCACTTAGATCTCCTGTTTCCCGGAGATCTGAGTGTCTGGGCTCTGTGGCTCCAGCCCTCGCCCAGGGCACGGGCATAGCAGAAGCCCCTCGTACCCGGTTCTTTCTCCTGGTGCCCGGCCGTGCTCCGTCGCCCACCACAGGCCTTTTCCCGCCTTGGAGAGATAGTTTTGGTTGATGGGCATTTGGGTGCCTTTAGGCTCAGACTCACAGCGAACTCAGTTCGCTGCTGTGAGCACTTCCGCTGGGCCGTGCCTGACCCTGGCTTCAGGGGGCACGTACCCCCCTTCACATGGGATACTCAGCAGAGGTGGCGCGGTCATCCCTTGCCCTGGCTGACATTTGATACAACCTGTCACATGCGGGTCGTGAGTGGCACTTTGTACAGGATTGAGAT
This sequence comes from Sorex araneus, assembly GCF_027595985.1. NCBI lineage: Eukaryota > Metazoa > Chordata > Mammalia > Eulipotyphla > Soricidae > Sorex > Sorex araneus. The sequence goes on from NC_073312.1 coordinate 14,879,953, forward strand.
GACCCAGAGCTGTTAGAAGCAGAAGGGCCGTGGAGACGGTCCAGCTCCGCACACGCGCCCTCCGCCCGTCTCCGTCACCCCCCTTCCTCCTTTTTCCCTGGGAAAACGATGCTTTCAAGAAACCCAAACTGTTCAAGCGTCAGCTCACAGCCCACCTGGGGTAGGCTCGAGTGGGGGCCCCTCCCCTGTCCTCACTGTGTTGGGCTCCCCCTGCTCGGGGGCCCTGCAGGGCTGACGGGGTCTTGCCTTCCTTTCCAGCTGAGAGTGCCACCTATTGCCTCGTGAAGAATGCCGTGAAAATGTTCAAGGACATCGGGGTGAGTGGCCTTGCTTACTGTGGAAGGACTTCCGTGCGCGCTTGTCTTTGCTCCCTGTGTAGGTCTGGCGTGTGGAGCCCGACACTCAGTGTCTGCCGGGTTCGCCGGTGTGGGCTGCGCCGGGCCTGCCGGGCCAGATCTGTGTGTGCTGGCCTCTCCCGGGTTCCCTCCTCCTTGCTGAAGCGTTCCTGCATTGGAGCACAGGCTGGTGTGTCTCGAGGGGTCTCAAGCCAGGACTTGGGCGGGGACATTCCTCCTGTCCCAGCCTCATGGTTGTCGTCTCCTATCCTTGTGGCACGCCCAGGGCACCTGCAGATAGTCCGCGTCTCACATGCCATTCGCGCTGAGCTGCCCGGAGGAGCAGTTGCTTTCCCCCCCCGCAGGGCCTTATCTGGGCTTTCTCCCGCCATCGAGCGTGAAGTCGGACTCCCTGGTTGAGCTCCAGCTGCCGAGGCCCCGGGCCCAGAGTCCCGCCAGTCCCGGGTCTCGGCCTTTCTGGGGGGCGCGTGACAGGGCAGGGTGACCGGCATGTTCTTGGACTCCTCCGGTCCTGAATTCCGTCTTCTCCCTTCCCTCCCTAGGTTTTCAAAGAGACCAAACAAAAGCGAGTGTCTGTTCTAGAACTCAGCAGCACTTTCCTACCTCAGTGCAACCGGCAGAAACTCCTGGAGTACATCCTCAGCTTCGTGGTGCTGTAGGCCACGCTGGCCCCCGCTCTCCCCGCCTGCCACGTTCCCGGCTGCCGGGGACGGGACACGCCCCTCACGGCCCTGGCCTCAAGCCGGAGAGTGGACGGTGTGGCGTGTGGTCCGGCCCGCCCCGCTCTGGGGGGACCTCCTGGGAGACAAGTGCCTTCGCCCAGCCCCCGTCCGTGCATCTGTGCACACCCCCACGCTGAGGTGACAAAGAACCCCCGCAAGCGACACTGGGGGGGTTGGGGGGGCGGGGCGCAGCCTCCGAATGCGATCAGAATCAGTAGAGTACAAAAATGAAATCTGAAAACAGTTATTTTGGAGCTTATTAAAAATTTATGTTTTAAGTACGACTTAACTGTTAAGGACTAATTACTGTGATGGATTTTCTTTTTCTTTCTTTCTTTCTTTTTTTTTTTTTGAATGTAGTTGTGTTCTAGAACTGAATCTTATGGAGACTTGTGCTGTCAGGAGATTTGTTGGTTTATTTTCTGATGGTCCGTGCTTCCTCTGAAAATAACTGAGTCGTCCCTTCACTATTTCTTTGCAGTTTTACCTTTGTCAATCGGTTTTAAATGGAGACCCTGATCCGACCCTCCCCGCGCCCCCCCACCCCCCAATCCAAGTGCTTTACAAAAAATGTCTGGGCTGATGTGCATCACAGCCAGGGAATCACTGTGCTGCCCCCTGCTGGCAGGCTCTGGAAGTGTCTGGCCCCCGTCAGGGAAAGATCCTGTGAGGAGTTAAGGTCCCGAGCTACAGCGGGCAGTCAGCTTGGCTGGCCACAGTCAGGGGAAACCTGGCCAGAAAGCTGAACTCAGAAACTCTCACCCATATCCAAAAAAGTGCCATTGTATTAAACGACCAGCAAGTATTTGAGACTGACTCCCGCGTCACCTCTGTTCCGCTTCCAGCCCCTCCCCTCTCAGCCTGCTGTGCGGACAGCGGGGTGCTGGGGGTGCTGACTTGCTTGATTGCTCGGGTGTGGCCGGGGTTGGCCCCGAGGATGGTATGTGGGTGCGGGCAGGGCCCCCACTCCCTTGACAGTGAGCAGCCTGTCCGGTGTGCTGACAGGCCAGCCGGCTGGTCAGTGGATGGCATTTGTTGATTTTTAGCATCAAGAAAAAAAAACTAAAATCACGGTTTTTACTAGTTTTTAATGGGCTTCTTCCTAAACCCCCAGGCCAAACAGCGGCAAGCGATTTGACAATTATGTGGCAAACTATTATGAAAAAAATCATCTGATCCTGACGGGCAGGTGCCTTTCCGTGAGCTGGGGCCATATTTGTTAGTTTGTGGTAGAAGTTGTGATGGATTCTCCGTAATCGTGTGGTACCGGGCCATTTTCCGAACAGTGTATGTTTCCTTCTCTCCTCGGTATTACGGACCCGGGCATCTTTTCCAGATGAGCGATGCGTCGTCTTTTGAGTTGACCCTAAGAGGCCTGAGAATTCGGTTTGTGCTTGGAGGTGTTTGGATTTTGAGCACTACCAGTGGTTTGTAACAGTCCCGCAGGGTTTGGGAAAGGAGAACGCCGGGACTGGGCCCGCAGGTCAGTGCTCCCGCCAAGCTCAGGGCAGTAATGCTGGGTGGTGCCACCCTGGAGGTGTCGCTCTGTGCTGCCCTGTGCATCCGCCCCCCAACCCCCCACTGGAGCCATCACGAGTGTGGCGGTAGCTGGGTGGAAGGGACTCCTGGCGGCCGAGCACTTGACTTACAACTCAAGTTCTTCCTTGGGGAGAATCCCCCCAGGGGGGCTTTATCTGTGGCTGTTTCTTACAGGGCAAGCAAACATTTTGCCAGTCCCTTTCACTCACCCTATAAAATACAGAGCCAGGGCGACCCAAACGCTCAGCTAACTGGTGATGAGTTAGTTAGGTGGAGGCTGCCCTTGCAGGAGAGCCCACCACCTGGCCCGCGGCCTCTGCCCAGAGCCTCACCGGCCATCCTGGGCTTTGTTTTCCCTTTCAGTTGGTTTGTTTTCTCAAAACCTTAACCGCTTCCAGGAATGCTGCATCTGATTTGCTAGCACTCTCTCGCCACGTAACTCACTGTGAGAATAACTGCGCATGCTTTTCCTAATTAACTGGTGCTTTGAAACCTTTTCTTAAGGAAGAAAAATCTCAACCAAAGTTATGCTCATCCAGACACGCTGACCCTTGAGTTAATTTTTTAGCACAGCTCATTCTTCAGTGCCTGATTACTGAAACACATATGTCATCACAATTAGGCTTCCAGAAGCACTCTCTCGCTACAAGATTTATTCGTATTGTTTTCCAAGAGTGAATGGCTTCCATGTAAGATTAAACAAACTAGGTGCTTGTAAATAATTTATTACAGTTTACTCTTTTGCATTTCTCAGAAACTGAAATGCATGCTCTCCAGGGGGAGACTGAGTCAAGCTAAAACACAACCTGACAACAGCCAGGAAAAAAAAACAAAACAAAACAAACAACAAACTCATAATAAGCAATATGCAGCTGCACTCTTTCAAAATGAGAATGTTCTAAGTTATTCGGAACAGGGGAAGGAAATTTTGTTCTCTTAAATCTTTAAGAAAAACAAAGGGAACTAATTAGTGCGACGCGTGTAGAAGTAGTAAGAGAAAGCACGTTTGCTGGGTCCTTCTGAGGCCTGTTACCTCTCCTGAGAAGAGACTTCCTTAGCGGTGGCGTTATGAGGACTGTAACCTCAGATTGTGGAATTTCCTGTTCCCTGAAGGGGAAAGCATTTCCCATAGTTCTCTGTGTCATAGGTGTTTTAAAGGTGTTTCTGCTGGTCAATGAATTTGCTCTTTCCTAGAAACTCACAGTGCACTTCTCGCAATAAGGGCTCTGGGTCTGGCCACGCACGGCTGTCTGACCCAGCACGTCCCAAGTTACTGTAGCCTAGGACCTCTCCCCCCATTGGGGCTTGAACCTCTCTCTAGTACCCCATGGAAGTACTATATTAGATCGTTCCTTATGGGGACATAAGAATAATCAACCGATGGCACTTGGGCAGAATTTGTATGCATTTTGTACAATTGGTACAGTTGTATTATCATTTAATGGATATCTGTTTCTTCCCCTTGAGACAAAAGCACAGAAAACTGTAATATGAGTGTTCTTTCCTTTGATGGAAAGATCAACTGACATTGATTTCTTTTTTTTCCATTAAAAGCAAATGTAACACAAAAATGAAATGGGATGGATAATTCAGATCTGGGAGGAAACACTGCATATTTGAATGCAGATTTTTATCCATAGATAGTTCTAGTGTTTAAACATGATAGAATCTATCATCAAGGTTTATAAGATTTAATTTGGATGTAAATCTGTTTTTTTCCTAAACACTCTTAGGAAGTTGAGACTTGGCATTTTAGTTTAATACAAACTAATGATTGCATTTGAAGGAGACTTTGACTTTATTTCTAAAGATCTAAAGCTCTGAAATGCCTTGATGGAAGGTGTTAAACTGTTTGCCTATTGTACAAAGAAATGTTAGATCATTGTAAAAAGAATTGCTATGAAGTACTGTAAAATAACACACGTGACTTTGTGAGAGAGACTTATTTGAAAATGTTGATTGATTTTTATGCCTGTGGATGTATTGTAAGAAGCACAGAAATGTAGTTTTGTTTTAATAAATAAAAATATTGAACATCTTTTGTCCTCCATTTGTAGTTAAACATTGCCCACGTTATTTTATTAATAGTTGTTTGACTTTCCTTGGACTCTTCTTAACACACTTACAGTCTTAATGACAATCTCACCTGAGTTCACGAACTTGCAGTGTACGATTTTATTGTTGACCTGGAGCCCTTCAAACTTGGGCAGACTTGGGGATGTACGTTGGGTTTCTGTGCAGATTCCTGGAAAAAGGCTCCTGCCATATTTTTACAGACGTGTCACAAAAGTATGCACAGAACTGGTCAAAGCTCCTCACTCATTCAATATAAGTTCTCAAATACTAGTTTGCTTTTTTTTTTTTTTTTTTTTTTTTTGCTTTTTTGGGTCACACCTGGCGATGCACAGAGGTTACTCCTGGCGGTGCTCAGGGGACCATATGGGATACTGGGAATCGAACCTGGGTCAGCCGCATGCAAGGCAAACGCCCTATCCGCTATGCATCACTCCAGCCCCTAGTTTGCTTTTTTGACAATTGAGACAGGTCTTTTATGAGTGCTCTGTGTCTGGGTCCTTTGGAAGCACCCAGACGTGGCTTCTCCCGAGAGCAGAGTGGGTGGCAAGCATGTGCCCTGGGTGGCATGGCTGCCCCCCTACTCCCTGCGACCATCCTCACCACTCAACTCCCACCCTTTGCCTTCTGTGATGCTGGTGCCCAGACTCCCCTCACCTGAGCCTAAGAACATCCCGTTCTCCTCTTTGCCAGAGCATCTCTGGCTGGTGCCAAGCACGACCTGCCAGACGTGAGCAGCATGAGCCCGTACCACTATTTCCCTAGTCGGGGACCGGGAGCCTCATCTCGAGATGCTTAGCCCCGTGCTAAGTCTCATCACACCCATTCCCCTTCTGACACCCGGCAGTCTGTCTTCTGGATGTATCAGCAGCAAAGTCCTAAGAGACTTCCTCAACCAACACAAAGGCTTTTCCTTGTCTGCCACGTGTGATGTCTCAAGGACTGGCTGAGTTCCCATGACCAACTCTTTCTTGATCTTCATGACTCCACTGTCCTCTCTGCCAGCGCTTCCTTGCTCCCCGCACCCAGACGTCACTGCTGCTCCTCTGATTAAAAGGATTGTGTGTGCGTGTGTGTTGTGGGGGAGGGTGCTTGTTTTGTGTGTGGCCAGTTCAGGTTTTATCCCCGGCACCCCAGAGCCCCACCAGAGCACAGAACTGGGAGCCTCCTGAGCGTTGCCAGGTGTGGCCACAAAACAGACAATACAGCAAGTCTGGTGCTCGCCTTCCGTGCAGCTAACCCAGGGTGGGTCCCCAGCACCGCCTCCTCTGAGTCCCATCAGGCATGATGCCCGAGCACCTGAGCACAGAGCCAGGGGTAAGCCCTGAGCGCTGCTGCATCTTCTCCCCCCCTGCCAACTTCCCCACCTGAAGCCTCGCCAATAAAAAAGCCATTGTTTTTGATTTTGTCAGAAATTTTTTTTAAATGCGAGAAACCCGGTTTTCACATGTTGAAGGCCTCCACAGAGACTTCTAAGATTCTGATGTATGAGATAGGAACAACCCAAATGTCCAACAACAGACGAATGGATAAAGAAGTTGTGGTCTCTGGATGCAATGGAATACTATGCAGCTGTAAATTAAACAAACAAAAAAAAAACCGAAACCCTCAAGTTTGCTATTACTTGGCGGGAACTGGAAGGCACTGTGCTGAGTAAAGTGAGCTAGGGCGGAGGGACAAGCACCGGGTCATCTCATCTGTGCCTGACAGTGAAACAAGGCTCCAGATAGGATTGTTTGATCACCCTATGCACTGGGATATAGAACTACAGAAAGGAAGACTGGGGAGAGGTGGATAAAGGGACATGAAGTAGCGGGTAGGGGTGTCCTGGAGCTTTTGCTCGTGGGCCGGTGACGGAATGGTGTCCCACTGTAGTACTGTAACACTGAGGTCCCATTGTTAATTGATTTGCTCGAGTGAGCACCAGTAACGTCTCCATTGTGAGACTTGTTGTTACTGTATTTTGGCATATCGAATACACCACGGGTAGCTTGCCAGGCTCCACAGTGCAGGCGGGATACTCCAGGTAGCTTGCCGGGCTCTTGGAACGGGATGGAGGAATCGAACCTGGGTCGGCTGCGTGCAAGGCAGACGTCCTACCCACTGTGCTATGCTATCGCTCCAGTCCTGGTGTCCCACAAGACCACAGATATCAGCCATACTGTGAACACATTGCCTTAAGTGTTAAAAAATAGAATAAATCGATGTTGAAACCAACCCCCCAAGACAATGGAAACAATTTGGCGGGAAGTGGACAGGATTTGGGCCACCCGCGCTGGTGCCGAGAGGCTGTCCTTAAGGGACCCTACACTGGGATTCGCATCACCTGTGCCTTAACCCTTGGAACGTTGCCTGAACCCTTTCTAACGTTCTAAATCCCAGGCGCCTGCGCCCACGCAGGGGCAGCGTCCAGAGCCTGGAGCAGGCTGGGGCACGTGCCACAGCCCGGAGATTCTGGTTTTCTGTTTTCATGATCTTTGTTTTGTGGCTGCAGCATCCCCCCCGCCCTCCTCGCTGTTCCCCTCTCCCCCTACCACGCCTCTGGAGGAGGTGGCGCCCAGGAGTCCTGGAGGCGGTTGCAGGTTCGAATCCGGGTTCCGCAAGCCTCCTGAAGCACGGCCTCCCCTGGCCGACACACGGGTACCGAAGAACCTTCCCGAAGCAGTAGCATCGCGCGCCCAGCCCGGCGCCGGGGTGCGCGCGCTACCGAGGGTGCGTTTAGCTCCGGGGCGACTCAGAAGCCTTCCTGCGGACCCCCTGCTTTCCCGGACGCGCCGACGGACACCAGGTAGGCGGGAGTCCCAGGGGCCGCGGGCAGGGGGGAGGAGACCTCGGCGCGACGCGGGAACTTCAGCGGCGAGTTGGGTGCGGGACGAGGGATGCGGCCACGCCGCGCCTGCCAGCTCCGCCCACGAGGTGGCGCTGCTGCTCCACCGCGGGCGCCCAGGGTCCCGCGGCGAAGGTGGGACCCCAGCGCCCGCGCTTCCCCCTCCCGCCCCGGGGTGCCCCTGGACAGGTGGGGCGGATCGACTGCCACGTGCCACTAGCGACCCTGGGAGGGGCCGCCGAGAGAGGGAAGAAGGGAAGGGGAGACAGATGCGGGGCGGGGGGCGTGCGCCCTTCAGCTCACCCCGCGCCCCCACATGGCTGGGCCCTGGTCCCCGCCCCTCTCTGCCTGGGGCTCCCGGACCTCCTGTTCCCCGAGCCCCAATGCCGCGGCTCCTGTTTTCACTAGAAGGTCCGCGATGGCTGTTCCTGCTTCAGGACCCTCACTGCACCTCTGCTATGACACCAGACCCATCACCCCTCCCTTCCTCCCTCCCCCCTTCCCTCCCTCCCTCTATCCACCCATCCACCTTTCCAACCATCTCTCCTTCCTGCCCTCTATTCTTTTTTTAAATTAAATCACCGAGAGATACAGTTACAAGCTTTCATGTTTGAGTTACAATCACACAATGATCAAATCACACAATCGCAATCACACAATGACCCATCCCTCCACCCGTGCACATTCCCCAGCACCAATCTCCCCAGTGTACCCCCTTTCCCACCCTCTCACTGCCTCCATGGCAGGCAATTTCCCCCATACTCTCTCTCTACTTTTCTCCTGCCCTCTATTCAACCATTCCTCTTATCTGTTCATTGTCTTCCTTTCAATTATCTAACCTTCCTTTCCTCTTTTCTACTTTCTCTCCCTTTCCTCCCTCCATCCCTCCCTCCCTTCCTCCCTTCTTCCTTCCTTCCTTCCTTCCTTCCTTCCTTCCTTCCTTCCTTCCTTCCTTCCTTCCTTCCTTCCTTCCTTCCTTCCTTCCTTCCTTCCTATCCTTCCTTCCCTCTTTCCTATCCTTCCTTCCTTCCTTCCTTCCTTCCTTCCTTCCTTCCTTCCTTCCTTCCTTCCTTCCTTCCTTCCTTCCTTCCTTCCTTCCTTCCTTCCATTCCGGCATTTATGGAGCACTGTAACGGACACAGAGTGAACTATGCCAATGGCCATTCCTCCTGCAGCTTCCATTCTAGTGTCTAAAAGGAATAATTAGGGGCCTAAAGAACTTCCAGGTTGCTGAGTGCATGGAGGAAACGGTGGTGCTGAGGAGAGTGCAGGGAGGAGGGCCCGGGAACCTTCTCTGACCTCCTGGATGGTTACACTGTGAGTCTTAAGAGCGAACAAAGCAAGGGGGGGGGGGTGGCGGGAGGGTCCCTGGAGGCCGGGCAGGGGGCGGCGCCCAGAGGCCTGTTGCAGGGTGGGCTTTGGCTGCTGCAGACCGACTTTCATCCACAGCGCTGAGTGTTGCACTCGGTCAAACTGAGACCCGCAGAACTGAGACCCTCTGGCCGGCTGGGGGCCTGGGGGAGACTGGCACTCGCCGATCCAGGACCGGGAGAGGGACGCGCGGGCTGGAAGGCCAGTGACCCACCGCGCATGGCCGGGCAGGCGCCTCCAGAGGGTGTCCAGGGGGGGCGGTCCTGAAAGCCGAGTCCAGAGCCAGCCGGGCAGCGGCCCTTCTGGCCACTAGAGGGCGCCGGCGCCCTTCCGTGCCGCCCGCTCTGGGGCACCTGGTGGTGGAGGTGGTGGTTGGGGGTGTTGGGGGCGGGTCTCGAACCCCAGAAACCCACGGGCCAGAAGCTTCCCGCTCCTGCCCCTGCGTCTCCCATGTGCCTGCTGGTTCTTTGGGAGACCAGATCTGGCGCCGCCAGTGCCCGCAAGCGCCCTGGAAATAGGGGTTTTCTTCCCGGGGCTGGGTTTTGATGGGGGAGTCACCATAGGGACCATCAGAGACCCCCCAATGTGTTTGTGTGTGTGTGTGTGTGTGTGTGTGTGTGTGTGTGTGTGTGCAGGTACAGGGCATTCCTTCCTGGCTGGATACTGTGCTCCCAGGATTCCAAGCCGCTGCCCCACGTGCCTACTGGGTGTGGCCCCCAGGGAGCCGTGGGCTGGGAGGGGCTGGCACCCCCGGAAACCAAGGCGGCAGATGCGGGGGGTCCTGCAGGCGGGGTTGCAGCGCGGGTGGCTTCTGTAGGAGCCGGGAGGAGTGTCCTGGGCAGGAGACCCAGTGGGGACCCCGAGTTGCCGGGGCCTGGGGCGGGGGGGCCCTGCAGGGTCCAGAGAGACCCTGGTCTTGGAGGGGTATGGCAGAGGTTCCGGCTGGTGGGGCTCCCGCCACCAAGGCCCGGCGACCGCCAGTGGGCTGCGGGCTGTGTCCGCTGTCCCCGCTCAGCCACGTGGGCCCCTTCAGCCCCTGCCTGGCAGCAGCTTCTGCTCTGGCAGCGGAGCCGTGCCCGGTGTGCATCGCTGCCCCTGCCTGGCCCGACCCCTCCGCCGGTTAGTTGTGTAACGGGCTCGTCTGACACGCTAATATATTTGGGTTGAAATACTGTCAGCAGATGAATTCCATCATCCTGAGCACCAGCGCCATGGAAATTGCCGAGTCAAGGACCCTGGCGGAGCGCGAGGCGCTCAGAGGGCGGGAGAAGCAGGAGGCTGGCGGCTGGGCATGGTGGGACCTTCCAGCCGGGCGGTTCTCGGGGTGCTGCGGGGAGCCCTTGGGGCGGGGGGTCGGGAGCAGTTCCCATCAGGACAGGTCTGCAACCTCAAGGAGAAGGATGGAGAGAGGCGTCATTTACAAAGGCGCGTGACAGCTTTCCCAGGACGCAGAGGGCCAGAGCTCCTTCCGGGCTGTCCTGCCGCTGGGCCTTTGCAGATGAGACGCCGGGGCTGACGCTGCTTCCCTGGGCCGCACAGCCCCTCGGGAGGCAGAGATCTGAACGCAAAACAGGAACCTGGGGGCTGGGGCCCAGGGGCTCCTGTATTCAAGGATCTTTGTGGAGACACATCCTTGGATTGGAGGGAGGCTAAGGGGGGTGCAGACCCACCAACAGCCCAACAGAACATGGTGGATGGTGGCGCATGACCAGTGACTCAGAGAGGGGCTCACCTTGCTGATGTGATGTCTCCCTTCGCCATCTCTCTCTCCTTCCTTCCTTCCTTCCTTCCTTCCTTCCTTCCTTCCTTCCTTCCTTCCTTCCTTCCTTCCTTCCTTCCTTCCTTCCTTCCTTCCTCCCTCCCTCCCTTCCTTTTCCTCCCTCCCTTCTCTATCTCTCTCCTTCCTTCCTTCCTTCCTTCCTTCCTTCCTTCCTTCCTTCCTTCCTTCCTTCCTTCCTTCCTTCCTTCCTCCCTCCCTCCCTTCATTTTCTCCCTTTTCTCTCTATCTCTCTCTCCTTCCTTCCTTCCTTCCTTCCTTCCTTCCTTCCTTCCTTCCTTCCTTCCTTCCTTCCTTCCTTCCTTCCTTCCTTCCTTCCTTCCTCCCTCCCTCCCTCCCTCCATTTTCTCCCTTTTCTCTCTATCTCTCTCTCCTTCCTTCCTTCCTTCCTTCCTTCCTTCCTTCCTTCCTTCCTTCCTTCCTTCCTTCCTTCCTTCCTTCCTTTTCCTCCCTCCCTTCTCTATCTCTCTCCTTCCTTCCTTCCTTCCTTCCTTCCTTCCTTCCTTCCTTCCTTCCTTCCTTCCTTCCTTCCTTCCTTCCTTCCTTCCTCCCTTCCTTTTCCTCCCTCCCTTCTCTCTCTATCTCTCTCCTTCCTTCCTTCCTTCCTTCCTTCCTTCCTTCCTTCCTTCCTTCCTTCCTTCCTTCCTTCCTTCCTTCCTTCCTCTGTCTTTCCTTCTTCCTTCCTTCCTTCCTTCCTTCCTTCCTTCCTTCCTTCCTTCCTTCCTTTCTTTCTTTCTTTCTTTCTTTCTTTCTTTCTTTCTTTCTTTCTTTCTTTCTTTCTTTCTTTCTTTCTTTCTCTCTTTCTTTCTCTCTTTTTTATTCTTTCTTTCTCTCTTTCTCTCTTTCTTCTTTGCTTGCTTGCATGCTTGTTCTCCCTGTTTACCCCTGAAAGGCAGGAGTCCTTCGTCCATCTTACCCGGGGGAGACCAGGCTCTGGCAGAGCTAAGTGGTCCCAGTGGCGGAGGTGGAAGAGGTGGAGTCTACTAGCAAGAGGCTTTAAAAGAACTCTCTGTTCACCCTGGAAAATTCCACGCTCATGTAGCAGAGGAGAGCGCAGCATAACAAAGCCCCGCAGAGTGCGCACTGGTGACTGCCAGCTCGGGCTGGTCCTGTCTCTTGGCCCACTCTCTGCCTTCCCTCCTCGGGACAATTTCACAGCAAATGTCTGACATCGTATCATTTTGTCCACGAGCATCTCAGCCTGCAGCTCTGAGGGATAATGATCAAACACAGCCGGGCACCCTCCCAATGTCACGGCCACTCCCAGTGGACAGCGACCAGGGTCGTCCCAGCTCTGTGGGCCACTTCTCCTTCCTCCTCTGCTCCCCAGAGCCACCCGCCACAGCTCTGTCATCTCCTCACTGTCGACCCGGTGGCCCTTCCTCCCTGCTGTCCATGTAGCTGAGAGATCTGGTCTGTGACTGTGCCATCACACGGCCCCTGCCCATTGGTGTCTCCGGGGCTTGTGTAATGGGGTCCCCTGGGGCTGACAATTGTCTGGAGTCTAGAATTTGCATCTGGAGGCTGGATCAGACTCAGGTTCGATTTTGCAGGGGCATTGTCCAATCAGAAATCAAAGGCAGCCTCTGTGTGTGTGTGTGTGTGTGTGTGTGTGTGTGTGTGTGTGTGTGTGCGCACACACATCCACATGCACATGCCCATACATGTGTTCTGGTTCTGACCGGGGTCTGCTTCCTCCCCATCACTAACCTTTAATTAATAACCTTCTGCCCTGCCCTGTTCTCCCCCTGCCTACCCTCCTCCCCCTGCCCTGGGCTCCCCCTGCCCTGGCCTCTCGCACCACCACCCCCCCCCCCCCCCCCCGCCCCGTCCTGGCCTTCCCTGAGCTCCCCACTGCCCCAGCCCTGGACCTCACCTACATGTTCCATCTGCTCCTCCTTATCCCTCCAAGTTTCAACTGAAATGTCACCTCCCCGGGGAGGGTCCCCGGCCCCCAGCTAGCACACACTGCGCCCAGGCACACTGCGGTCTAATTGACAATTGAGTGTTTGGGCAGCGGGGCCTCTTCCCCCCGACTTGGGCCGTGCGTCTGGTGGCACAGACCATTCCGTTCAGAGAGCATAAAGGACTCTCTTGTTTTCTTTCTTCTTTTTCTTTTTTCCCTTTTTATTAAAGCACCACGAGCTACAGAGTCACAGAGTCCTTCATGATTGGGCGATAAGTGGCTTTCCGTGGGCCCTTTGGCACTGACTCCTGCTGTAACCCAGCCTGTTCGATTGCTATCTCTCTGGGCTTTTTCCCGGGCTGGGGGCAGGGTGATGGGTATCTTCGGCAGTGCCGGAGAAGCATGTGGGGACTGCATCTGGGGCCCGCACATGCACAGCACATGCTCTAGCCCTTGGAGGCACCTCTGCCACCCCTGAATCTCTCTCCCCTCCCCCAGCGCTGGGAGTCAAACCCAGGGCCTGATGCACGCAAGGCGTGTGCTTATCCCTGAGCTATACCCCGTGTGTGCTTCCCTGATAGCACTTTTCCACACGCAAGAATTGATGTCTGTGTTTCCTGGTTCACTTCGGACCTATCTCTCCATCTAAGTGAAATGCCCTCCAACTAGGGACCTTCTCGGACAGTGTCACACCTGCATCCCTCAGTCTGAGCACGACCCAGTTATTGTTTGTAGATGACAAGGGTTTCGTGGCATAGTCAGAACTTTACTAGCATGACCCAGGTTGTGGCTGAATTCTCTGCAGCCCGTGGGCCCCATTCCTGCTCATTAGTGTATGTGTGTTGGTGTCCACACACCAACACACACCATGTCTTCTCCAGGCCCCGTACCTGGACATGGTGCCTCTCTGCTCCATGGCACAGATTTCCCGGATAGTGACCAGGAAGGATAAGGTAGCAGGAGGAAAGACCCAGGGACCTTCCTTTCCCGGAAGTGCACAGAAGAAGAAGGATCACAAGGGTTTCTGAGGAAGGAAGCTCCTGGTTTGATTTGCAGGCGACTAAGTTGCTGTGAGCGGCTTCCCTGTATGTAGATGGTCGCTAATGGCGAGGGCCTGTTCCCTTTGGGACACAAGAACAGTAGTTTCTAGAAGGATGACCACACATTTCCGGGGTTCCTGCTAGCATCTAGTTCTGGTACAAGTGGCTCACTCACAGCCAGACCCTCTGCAGTCTGGGTACCTGAGTCCTCTGACACGTGGCATATCTTCCACTGGCATCTGCTCTGTCTTGGGCAATGCCCCTGGCTCTGAGACCGTCTTTGCCAGTGGCAAAATCATATTTAAAAATTATTAACTGAGCATCATCACTTCTATTTCCTTCTTGGTCCTTCTATCCTCAGTGTGAGGTCTGACTTGCTCCATATCAGTTTGACTGAGAGAGGATGGGAGGGAGGGGAGGGAAGGGCAGGGCAGGGCAGAAGAGGTGAAGGGAGGGGAAAGCAGAGAAGGGGAAGGGTGGGGGAAGGCAAAGGAGGGGAGGGGAATGGAGGGGAGGGGTGGGGAGAGAAGGGGAGAGGAGAGGAGAGACGAGGAGGGGAGGGAAGAGGAGAGGAGGGGAGGGGAGGGCAAAAGAGGAGAGGCGAGGAGGGGAGGGGAGGGGCAGGGAGAGAAGGGGATAAAAGAGGAGAGATGAGGAGGGGAGGGGAGAAGAGAGGAGGGGAGGAGAGGGCAGGAGAGGTGAGGAGGGGAGGGGAGGGGAGAGGAGAGGAGAGGAGGGGAGAGGAGAGGAGAGGAGGGGAGAGGAGGGGAGAGGAGAGGAGAGGAGGGGAGAGGAGAGGAGAGAGGAGGGGAGGGGAGGGGAGGGGAGAAGAGAGGAGAGGAAAGGAGAGGAGAGGAAGGGAGAGAAAAGGAGAAGGGGAGGGGAGAGGAGAGAAAAGAAGGGGAGACAAGGGGAAGGGAGAAAAGGAGAGAGGAGAGGAGAGATGAGGAGGGGAGGGGAGAGAAGAGGAGGAGAGGGGAGGGCAGAGGAGAGGAGGAGGGGGAAAGAAGATGAGAGAAGGGAAGAGAAGAGGAGAGAAGAGGAAGGGATAGGAGAGAAGAGGAGGAGAGGAGAGGGCAGAGGAGAGGAGAGAAGAGGAGGGGAGGGCAGAAGAGGAGAGAAGGGGGGAGGAGAAGAGAGAAGAGGAGGGGAGGGCAGAAGAGGAGAGGTCTCTTCCCAGCTTTGGAATTCCAATGGGCCAGGCCCTCCAGGGAGCTAACAGGAAGTCTGTCAGGGGCAAGGGAGGGACAGGAAACAGCCTCACCACAGCAGGGCCTCCTGCATTCCTCATCCTTGTTTTAAATTACCTTTTTTATTGTTGCTGAGTAAGGTCCTGTGTCCACATTAGTGCATGAATGTTTACGGTTTGGATGTTCAGTTACTGAACCTCACAGCACCCAAGTGCCCGGCACCCTCCAGCACTGCCCTTGCGTGTTTCCCGGCCCTCCCTTCCTCCCCTGTATGCCCCCATGCCTGGCGATCTTGTTCTCTGATTAAGCACCAAGGGCCGTTGTGGGATCCCGTGTGGTCCCTTGTTTGGTTTCTCTCTACACAACAGGTGAGTGGGATCACCTGGCACTTGCGCTTTTCCCTCCGACTTACTCTGCTTTACACGGTGCCCTCCAGCTCCACCTCAGTTGTGGCAAACGGCAAGACTTCCTCTTTCCTGAGAGCCTGAGTGTTCCGTTGCACTCATAGACCATCACTTCTTTCTCCCTTCATCTGCTGTCAGATATTTGGATTGTTTCTCTATCCTGGCTATTGGATTAAACACTGCAGTGAGCAGAGGTGTGCATACATATTTTCAAATGATGTTTTTGTGCTCTTGAGGTAGATGCCAAGAAGTGGGATAACTGGGCTGGTGTTGTGGAAGCTCTATTCTTAGCTTTTTAAAGAAGCCTCCACACTGTTTTCTGTAGAGGTTGAACCACACAACACTCCCACCATCAGTGGATGAGGGTTTCTCAGCACACATGAACACTACCATGAACACTAGCTGTTTCCTGTGTCTTTGACATGTGCCATTCTCATTGGTGTGAGGTGATACTTCGCTTGTTCTCTTGCCCTGATAGTAAGTGAGGATGGACACTTGGGCATTCCTGTCTCACTGGAAGATGATTCATAGGATTTGGTGTGTGGGGGGGGTGGATTTCGGGGAGGGCACAGGTAGGGTGAACCCGAGAAGGACTGAGCCCTGGAAAAAGCAGCCATGCTCTGTCATGAATGTTGGCACACAGATGAAGACCAAGGGCAGCCTGGGAGGCACTGGGGTCTCAAGGAAGAAACTGCTGCTCTCTGAGTGGGAAACTGCTTCCCATGGGAGACACCTAAAGGATTTGTCTTCTCTCCACCATAAGAAGGCGGCTGAGATGGTTCTAGAGACGTCCCAGGTCTGTGAGCTGAATAACAGAAGTGACTTGTGCAGACAGAGGATTCCCATATCCAGATGGTCTTTCCTTCTCTCTCCTCTTACCAAGTGTGGCCTTCTGGAGCTTTCTGTGCAACCTCGGGGGCAGTGGGGGAAGGAGAATGGACCTGAGTTAGCGGATTGGACTGTGAAAATACTTCTTCCTTTCTCCCACTTGGCTGTGGTCTTAAAGATGGGGACAAGATAAGGACAACCTTGGTGGGGGGGACAGGGAGTTGGTATTAGGTTTTGAACTGATGAGTCAGTTGGCTAAGAACAAAAATTGCAGAGAAGGAAGAGAGGGGAGGAAAGGGGGAAGAGAGAGGGAGAGGGGGAGGGAGGAAGAGAGAGAGAGAGAGAGAGAGAGAGAGAGAGAGAGAGAGAGAGAGAGAGAGAGGGAGAGATGGAAAAAATCAATCTCCGCCTGCCAACAGCACAGCTGGTGGGCGCCAGATGGGAAAACAATGATATGCTATGCGGATCAGGTCCTGCTAACAAGGCTGCTGGCAAGCAGGAGAAACCACCTGCAGCCGATGGGCAGGAAAGCTGGCACCTCAACTTTGGCCTGCGCATCTCCCATCCCAGGGGCCCGTGAGCCCTGAACTTGTTAACCACTGGAGACCCGCTCGGCTCATGGTCAGCTGCCAATGGCAGGGCCGCTCTGGCCCTGGAAGGCCGATGGTGCCAGCGGGGCCACTGGGGCACCTTACTGTCCCTCCACAGTGAGCAGGGCCAGTGGCAGATGCTGGCATTGGCAGCTCCAATACGACAGAGCAGAACATAGATGCGCTCTGCGTGCCAGCCTCTTCTTTGACACCCACCATCCTCTGACTAGCATCTGCCCCTCTGTTCTGATGGGAACCGGGCGGCTGCTTCCCCCCACCTGCCGGGTCAGGCTGGCACTGGGGCTGGCTCCCTGGTGAGGGAGAGAGAACGCACCTGGGGACTCCGGGCACCGGTGTGCTTGGCGCTGACTCTGGCGGGGCTCCTATCTCACACCGCCCAAGCCCCCTTCAACCTTGGTCTCCTTCTCTGTCGAAGGAGGTGCCTATCTCTAGGAATGGATGGAAGGACTCAGAGGGGCGAGAACAGGGGGTCTGTGGCTGGGCTTGGGGGGTGTCACTAGAGCAATAGTACAGCAGGAAGGAGCTTGCCTTGCATGTGGCCAACCTGAGTTTGGTCCCCAGCACTCCATATGGTCCCCTAAGTCCTGTCAAAAGAGATCCCTGACTGCAGAGCCAGAAGCAGGCCCCTGAGCATGACCAGGTGTGGTCCCCAAACCAAAGATGAGCAGATGATGGGGAAACGGGATTGGGGATTGGTCCTCATCCTGAAACCAGTCCCCAGTACTAAGCCTACACAGTAAGGATGACTTTAAGACCAAACACACACACCCTGCAAAGCCCTTGGTGTGGTCAGGTACCCCCACCCCAAGGTGCTCTCCGCCTTCCCCCCCCCCTTACAGGAGCACAGGGCTTAGATTTCCCCTGAGCTCTCCCCACCTCGGAAATAGATCTTGTCCCCCACGCCCGTCTCCCCCACTCCTTCTGGAACTTGCTCTTTTCCTTCTCCCCAGGGCAGGCCTTGGGGAGGGTGGCCGCTGCCTCTCCCCGGCAGAATTCTATTAGAGGTTCACATTTCCTGAAATCCTGCCCTTCGAAAATTGCCTGTTTCCAATTACTGTACCTCCCCGTAATTAGATGAGAACAAGCGGAAAAGATGGCTTTTGTGGGAGCCACAAGCTGCATTGGCTTCCACGCGTTTAACCTCATTAGGGAGAACAAACATTTTGCTGATGAACTTTTGACCACGCGCTCCGAAGACAGTCTATCCTCCGCGCTTCCCGCGGGGACGCGGCTCTGGGAAAGCGGAGGGTGGAGTTCAAGGCCCTTGCTTCAGCCTGAACACCCAGTTCCTCTGCGGGCTGCTTCCTCCTCTGTCAAGTGACAGGCAAGACTGTGGCCTTTGACGGCCCTTTTGAGCTGCCCTATTGTGCTCCAACACGCATCAGGCAAAGATCAAGCCAGCAAGATGGAGAGTAAATGAGTGTCAGCGGCCAGCGCAGCGCTGCTTTCTAAGCTTCCTTCTCTGTGAGCACAGCTGGGGCCAGTGATGGCACACCGGGGTCCCCTGGGAGGACCCCGTTTCCCCCTTTTAATCCTTATTGGGAAAGGACCACCTGGGGTGACACGGCTTTCCAAAAAATTTCTTTTCCTTTTTCCATTTTTGAGGGAGGTCTCCCAAAAGGTGCTCCAAAAGCCCAGATTACTCTGTGGGCTTCTTGGCTAATGAGATGCTGATTCCATGAGGATGCGGCACTTCTCTGCTCCTGCATTGCAGAGGGGTCCCCAGGCTGTAGCTGGTGATGTATACGGGGCCATGTGGACTTGAGAATTGAACCTGGGTTGGCGCGTCCAAGCTATTGACTCTAACCCAGTCCTATCTCTCCAGTCCCAAAGAAAGCCATGTTTTCATGCAAAGGATGTTCTGGAATGGCTGACTTTCAAGATTTCTCTGGAGTCCTTGACCTTGGCTTTGGAGTGGAGCTATTGGAGAAAGGTTTTCAATGCTTGGGTGTCCAGGTCACACCTCAGAATAAGTCTAAAAGTATTGGTGTGTGGGAGGAAACATCTCTGCGTTGTGAAAATTGCCCACTACTTGCTGTGGGTAGATGAAGTAGGGGGCTCATCAGGCTGGAACAGATTAAAGTGCAGTGAATTACTGGGGTCTGTGCTAGAATCTGGGTCCAGTTGGTCTAGGCAGAGGGTGTGTATCTCTATAAATAGGAATTTTAAGACTTCAGGCATAGCTGGATCTAGTAAGGTCTTAGAGACATCACCAAGATTTCATTTTATTTTTGTTTCCACTTTCTTCTGTGTGTTAGCAAACTTTGTTGGGGTGACAAATCCAGAAGCATTGGACTTATTCTTTCCCAGTTTCAAATGCAGTGAAAAAGAGCTTTCCTTCTTGGAGGTCCCAACTCCCAATCCCAGGATTGAATCGACTGCCTCCTAGCTGGGGTCATGGACCATGGAGATTTGATGTTGTCGCCAGAGTGATGGAATATGCTGACTGCTCTTTGAGCTACATGCCCACCTCCAAGGTCAGTGGTGAGGTTGTAAGAGACCTTCAGTCTGAAAGAAAAATCACAGTTCTATTTTTTTAAAATTTATTCTTTTATTGAATCACCATGTGGAAAGTTACAAAGCTTTCAGGTTTTAGTCTCAGTTATACAATGCTCGAACACCCATCCCTTCACCAGTGCACATATTCCACCACCAAGAATCACAGTATACCTCCCTCCCTCCCCACCACCTCCCCAGCCCTCCACCCTACCTGTGTAACTGGTAAATTTCACTTTACTTTCACTTTACTTTGATTACATGCAATATTTCAACAAAAAACTCACTATTATTGTTTGGAGTTTCTCCCCCCTAAAGTCGACCTGCTGAAAAGGAAGCATTTGATAATTTGTTTTCCATTGCTGAGAATGAAGAGATATGAGGTTGAGTGGCCGCACTAGCAGCTGCACGGTTTTGGATTTCAATCACAGTTCTATTACCTGGAGAAGAAGGAATAGATGCCACACACTCAAACCAAGATACCAGGAAAGTAGTATCGCCTCTATGAGTTGAAAAAGCTGCACACACTTTTACAGCTATTAGCAGGAGCAGAATTTGAACCTTATTCTTTAATTTTTTTATTTTATAAAGTAGTTCACAATATTTGATTACATTTGATATTCAAACACCAATCCCACCACCATCACACCTTTCCACCGGGTGTTTCCATCCTGAACCCTAATCCCTGCCCCAAAGCAGAACCAAAATAATATATTTCCCTCTAAGGCTGGTTGCCTCCTACTTTGAATTTCATCCAATGTGGTGCAGTGCTCTTGCAGTATGGGTAGAGTGTGTCCTGTGAAGTGGCTGCGGCTGCGCGGTCCAGGGAAAGGTTCACCTGTATGAATCCTATTCTTTAGGATGCCCAAATCCCTGGTTCCAGTTGCTGCTCTGGCACAGTGCAAACCCTCCTGCCATATGGCCTTCCTGTCCAGGGACCATAGTCCTCCTTAGATCTGCCTATTCCAACTTGGCAGGCTTCCTTCTTCCTTTGAAGCAGAAACATTTACGCCCAGAGATTTCCTTGGCCAGGGTTTGTTCCACTTGAGTCCTGCTTCCTTATAGGGCATGAGGTGTTGAAAATAACGGCATGGTAAGGATGGAGGGCAGAGGAGCAGCTGGGCTTTCCTGTGGCCTTGAGGTGGGTGTGTTAGTGTCTCTTTACTGGGCTCCCAGGCTGGAGACTCTGAGATTCACTTTGAGTTCAGACAGAGGGAGGGAGGCTGTTGAGGAAGGGAGCAGTGATAGAAAGAAAGGTTTTCCCTCACAGGCACTCACCCCTTATGTTTCTTTGTCACTGTTCCTGCATCAGGAACTGCATCCCTCGTGGAGACTGACTTTCCCTCTTCCCAGATCCTTTGGGGGGTAGGACCATGATACCTATTTCTAGAAAATCTTATGGTTTTCTTTGCTATGGCTCCTTGAATGAAAAGACCTGCATTATCTTTGCCATAACTGCACCTGTGTGTGCAGCTGTGCATTATGTGTGTGCATGTGTGTACTTGTGACTATATGCTTATGTATGAGCATGTGTGTGCTTGCATGTCCGTGTGTTGCATTTACGTGTCTCTGTATGTCTATTTCTATGCCTGTGTTTCTGTGCATATATATGTATATCTCTGTGTATATTGTGTGTGTATATATGTGTGTATATACACACACACACACACACACACATATATATATATATATATCCGGACTGAGCAATAGCACATTGGGTAGGTCATTTGCCTTGCACGTGGCCAACCCAGATTCTAGTCCTCTATCCCTCTCGGAGATCCCAGCGAGCTACTGAGAGTATCTCGCCCACACAGCAGAGCCTGGCAAGCTACCCATGGCATATTCGATATGCCAAAAACAGTAACAACAAGTCTCACAATAGAGACTTTACTGGTGCCCACTCAAGCAAATCGATGAGCAATGGGATGACAGTGATACAGTGATATATATATGTGTGTATATATATATACATGTATATATATACATGCTTGTGCATTTTGACATATGTGTAGGTGTGTGTTTGTGTGTTTGTGTGTGTGAGTGTACATGTGTGAAACATACATTTTGTTTTGCCTAGATGATGAATAAATTGAATAAAGCTATATGAATAATGTTTGTCTCTTTTACAAGTTAATCCAAGATTGAGGAGATAAAGTACTTTACCCTTTTCACAGGAAGAGGAGTGAAAGATGGCTGATGGTGTTCCCTAGTTGTGCGTGCCAATGCCTGGAGGTAAGAGAGGAAGGATCAATGGCCACATTCATCACCAGGAACTCCACGCCTACAGGCTCTCCTGGTAACTTCCTCCTCCCAGAATAAAAGCTACACATCATTTTCACCTTCCCAGCTCCAAACCCTTATTTTCCCATCTTCTTTCATGTAGATTTTCCTCCATCTTTTTCCTTTTTCATCATTTAGGCTACAACTGGCAGTCTCAGGGCTTACTCCTGGCTCTCTGCTCAGGGGTCACTCGTGGTGGGACACAGGGGACCATATATGGTGCTAGGATCAAACCAGGCCAGCCGTGCACAAGAAAGGAGCCTTACTAGCTCTGCACTATCTCTCCAGATTCTCCGTTTCCTTTTTTTTTCATGTGATTTTGAAAGAGAGAAAAAATTGACAAGGACCAGATTTAGAATTTTGCCAGGTTTGGCTTTATTTCCCTCTTAGTGATATCAGTTTCTCTTCTGACAAGAAGGGCTAGGACTGAGTGATCTCACTGGTCTCCTCTGGCTTTTAAGTCAATTATAGTCTCCTGCCCTAAGCACAACCTGCAACCTCCCTGCCCACATTCTGGAACTAGGTGGAGTGCTAAGTGTTGGCACCCACTGTAGCTTAACCCTCTGCATCTTATCCTATCAGTCTAGAGGAATAGGAGGGGATGACAGGAGTCAGGAAGGTTCCCTGGAGGGCAGTCCCAAAGGCATGGAAACTCTGGCCCCCTGACCGTCAGCGGGAGCCCCATAGACTAAATCACTAGTTCCAGTGTGAAAAATGTGCTTTTCTAGCCAGCATCCCAAGCTAATTCTGGTGCTAGTAGGCCCAGAGCCAAATTTGGAGCGACTCACCTATCAATTAGCATCAGGAAACCTGGGACCACTTCTAGAGGGGTTGGATGATTCTGAGTTACAGGGGCCATCTGTGCCTTGCCAGGTGGTCAGATCTGTTGTCTATCACAAACAATCCCACATTCCCACTGGTGGAATTAAAATTTGTTGTATTGTCCCCAGCCCCTGTCCCTTGTTCTCTGCGGGTAAATGGCCCCGGTAGAGAATCATGTTTCTGCAGTGCTTCCCATGGGGACCTGAGTCTCACCTTCTGTTCAGTAGACATGGCTGTTCAAAAGTTGAGGTTCATTACTCCCGTGGTGGGTGTCACAGACCACAAAATGGGGTATAGTTTCATGATGGCAGCAACCTGTGAATGGAGGCTGCTCTCCTTTAGAAAATCTCTTGGTGGGACCCACCAAGCTCGCAGTGTGGGATGTGACTCCCCCCCACTCCCAAGAGACCTCTGGACCATCCTGTGCTTTGGGCCCCCTTGCCACCATTTCAAGCAGGGATGAGCATCACGGAGCACTCAGCATGCTCACCATGGGCTGGATGCTTTGGAGAGGGCATCAGTTTTTTTTTTTTTTATTGAACCACCATGTGGAAAGTTATAAAGTTCTCAGGCTTATGTCTCAGTTATACAATATTCAAATACCCATCCCTTCACCAGTGCCCATATTCCACCACGAAAAACCCCAGTATACCTCCCACCCCAAACTGCATAACTGATGAATTTCACTTCATTTTCTCTTTACCTTGATTACATTCCATATTTCAACACAAAACTCACTATTGTTGTTGGAGTTTCCCCCCAAGAAAGACAGCCCTACTACCAAGGAAGCATTTGATAATTAGTTTTCCATTGCTTAGAATGAAGAGATATGTACCTCCACTGCTCCAAATACATAACTCTTTTTTTTCCCTTTTCCCTTTTCCTTTTTTTTTCCCCTCATCCCCCTTCCCTCGCCTCATAGTATGGTAGATGCCACGCCGCGTTTCTCCCCGAAAATGGGAAACAACCGGGAAAGAGGGATATTTCAAGAGAGGGCATGCATCAGTTTTGATCTTCCCAGCAACCTTATGATGTGGCTCCTGGTATCACTCCTAGCAAAGAAATAAAAAAATGTGAGTGAAATGAGGGCTCAAAGGGCTGGTATTTAAACTTGACCCATTGGACCTCAGAGACGACAGCATGAAACACCACGCACATTTTGTCCATTTCCTGAAAAATATACCCAGTCTTGCCAAACAGTGGAGAAATATGATTTTGGCAGAAACATCTTATGCTGAAATTCAGGGCTGCTTTTTGCGTGGAGCTTCTCTGATCTCAGCTGAGCCTGCCTCTTGGAGAGCAGCTTAGGCATGAAGCCCCACCTCTTCCTGCCCAAATTCCTGCCTGTTTATTGTTGTTTTTTTGTTTATGGACCACATCCTGTGATGCCCAGGGGTTACTCCAGGCTCCGTGCTCAAGAATCACTTCTGGGGTGCATGGGGGACCATATGGGATGCTGGGGATCAAACCCAGGTTGGCAGCATGCAAGGCAAGCACCCTACCCACTGTACTATCTCTCCAGCTGCAAGTTCCTGTCTGTTTGAAAGTATCTGAAGTTAGAAAGGAGCTGAGGAGAGGAGGAGGGGAGTTGGCAGAGGGCACTGAATAGGACTCAGGACATGGGCACCAAGGGAAAGTTGTGAGTGAAGTTTTACAAATATCCCAGACGCCCTTCTGTAGAATAACAGGGACTTTGGGTCTGAGAAGCAAGACGCCCCTCTCCTCCCCACCCCCCCAACTCCCTCATGACTGACTTTATTCCCTACAAACCATAAGCAGGGGAGAGTGAAGGCATTCTCGAGAGTGGCTAATGTGTCTGCTGGTGAGATGGAGAAGCAGTTACAAAGCTCGAGAAGCAGAGCAGGTGGCAAGTGCAAAGTGCCATGAGCTGTGAGTGGCTGCCACGCTGGGCGGGAGTCACACCTCTAACCGGAGCTGCACTTGAGCAGAGGGTGTGAGAGAAGTCTCTGGGGGTGGGGGGAGAAGGTCTTATGTGGGGGCAGGTGACAGATGGTTCCAGAAGGAAGCAAGAGGCATCAGGAGGGTCTAGAATGCTGACAGGTGGCGTGGACACACGGAGGTGCCTTGTCTGGGCATATGGCATGTTTAAATAGCAGCCCGGGGTGAGATGGTGATGCTGGGAAAGTCCCAGAGTTACATGTGCACAGTATGTCTGTTTGCTAGTGAGAGAAATGCAGCTTAAATAGATATCAGCAAACCTCAAAGCCGGGAGGGAAATGAACATGAATGTGTATCTGTGTGGAAGGGAAGGCTCAGAGTTACCCTGGAAAATCCCAGAGGTAATTTGCCTCAGAACTGTGCTTGGATGGTCAGATGAAGGTGACAGGGCTTTGGTTCCCTTCATTTTGGGGGGTCTCTGTTCAAAGGGCAGCTCCCGGGTAGGCATCTCAGGATGTCTCTAGCTCACACACGTCAGAAAGAGATTTGCTTTCTCAGAGGTGCAGGCCAACCTCCTGGCTTCAGTCTTCATGGCTAATCTTGGGTTTTTTTGTTTTTTGCTTTTTGGGTCACACCCAGCGATGCACAGGGGTACTCCTGGCTCATGCACTCAGAATTATTCCTGGTGTTGCTCAGGGGACCATATGGGATGCGGGGAATTGAACTTGGGTTGGCTGGGTGCAAGGCAAATGCCCTACTTGCTGTGCTATCGCTCCAGCCCCCTCATGGCCAATCTTGAGGTCAATGCTTCCCCAAAATTGGGCGTAGGTCAGACCCCCTCCCAGTGTCCATGTGCGATGGGCAAGGGATGGGGCCTCATGTAGACAGGGTGGGCAATTCAGTTTTCTCCCTCCATAATATAATCTATTGACACCCACAGGTAGACCTTGAAGGGGTGGCCACACAGAGAACCCTGCCTCCCCGCTACCCCCCAATTTCCCTTCTCTCCTGTGCTAAGGCCAGACTGGCAGGTTTAGTTGATGGTGATATTCTAAGCTGTGGTTATTTATTTATTTATTTTTGCAGGCATCCTCCAGGGTTGGGTTTACTGGTCAGCATTGTAGAAAGTGGTAGAAATGGACACTAAGCCCTACTTTCCCCTTCTACCTTTTAAAGATATAAGCTTCTTTTTAAAATCCAATAAATCAAATTTGGGGCCCAAGCAGTACTCAGGGGGCACTTTGGGCCACTGCCAGAGACACTCAGCTAATCAGGCCTGCTGGGTCACTGTGTGGGCTTACCAATGGGACACTGCTCAACACCCACAGAGCTGAGGGCCAGCACGATGATATCAGGAGATGGTTGTCAGGGGCCCAGGTTCAGATTCAGGTTCTTGTGCATGCTAGGCATGTGTCCTGACTCCTGAGCTACCTTCCTGGCTCAAAGTAGATCAGCTTCTTTAGAAAGGCTGGGTCCTTAGATCCTTTCTAAGTCTTCTCCCCTCCAACTCATTGACTTCATCTTTTTTTGTTTTTGCAATTGTTTTATATTTTATTTTCATAAAGTTGTTCTCAATGGTTCATTGCAGATAATATTCAAACACCAATTTCACCGCTGAGCACCTTCCCACCACAATAAGAGGGAAGTGTGTGAAGGTTGTTGTATGCTGTTGTATTTCATTCGGAGCCATTTAAGCCTGTATGTAAGAGAATCCCAGCAAATATGTTAAAACTAAACAAATGTGTGCTACTTTTGGTACATAAGCAGGCTAGAATATAAGAGGTCATGTGCTACAGGAAATTCTCTGACACTCTCTTCTGGGAGCCTTCGTTTGTAATCTCTGGATCTTGGCCGTTGATGAGATTACATGGTGCTGGGGGGCAGTTTGTGGGTGCAACTGACAAGGTGCTGGAAAATTGGGGAGCTGGGGGGAGGAGGCCCAGTCCCGATCCCAGTGGGCTTGGAGGTCTCTGTCACAGGGCCCGCATACCTGTTTTTTTCTGCTGGATCCCACTTGGGTTAGGCTCCTCCCAGTGTGTGGAGGTGGCCTTGAGCATGGTGGTGGTTGGGTTCTGGAGCTTTTTGGTTGCTGGGTTCAGCTTGGAGCGGGAAGGGAAACTCAACCTGTCCCCCTCATCCCCAAGTGCCCCGGAGAAGACAGCCTGGTGAAGGAAAAGGAAATTCTGCCCAACTCATTGATTTCTATAACTGCTTATAACACAGCTGACTCTCCAACTTCAGGAATGACTAAAAGAGCTTCTTTTTACCCAAATACTGTTCTTCCTTCTAGTAGTGAGACCAGTGGGCAGAAAGGGGGAGATGGTGTGGGCACACTTCCTTTTTATTTGGGCCACATTCAGTGGTGCTCAGGGATTACTCCTGGCTCTGCACTGGAGCATCATTCCTGGTAGAGCCCAGGGGACCATATGGAGTGCCTGGGGTAGAACCCTGTCAGAGGGGTACAAGGTGAACGCCCTGCCCAATGTGCTACCACTCTGGCCCCACACACTTTTTGTTTTTCATTACCCTGAAGGGAACTTAGTATTCCTTAGTAGCCATTTCCCATTTTCCCTCCCCCGTGGGTCAATAAATCATAGATCTACTTTGTGTCTCTATAAATTGGGCTGGAATGGCTATTTCATAGAAATGGATTTTATGATCGACTTCTTTCAACTGACATATTTTTGAAGTTCCTCTAATTAGTGTCACGTGTCAGTTCCTCATTTGTATTTGCACTATGATCTGCAAAAATTTCTCCCCTTTTGTGCATTATATTTCTTCCCTGGGGTTATCATTTGCAGAACAAAAGTTTTAAATATTAACTAAGTCCAATTAAATACTTTCTTTATCGTTTGTACTTTTGGTGACATTTTCTAAGAATTCATAGCTTAGTTCATGATGGCCTATATTTTCTTCCAAGAGTTTTTATGAATTTAGGTCTCTGATTCATCTGTGTGTAGGTACATATACATATATGTATATATATGTATGCACATATATATATTTAGTGTGTGCAATCTGATTTTATTCTTTCTTATGTGGATAACTATTTGTATGATAGCCTTATTTGTTACACAATTATTCTTTATCCAGCAAGATTCTTTAAGCACTTTGGTTGGACATCACTTGACCATTGCATTAAATCTTGAGTTAAGCATGTGGAAGGCTTAAAGAATTCTAGGCCAACTCTCAGGTGATTAGTAGCAACACAATTTTATTGCCAGTACTCCAGGTATCATTGAGGTTAATTTAACACCACATTCCACAAGGCAAGGAGCTGTGTATCCAAGATAGCCAGCAAGAGGGCTCTGAAAATGTCCTCAAAGACATTGTTCTTGACCTTCATCTAGCTACAATTTGATTGTTTTGAGTGAGATACATACATATTAAGCTTTCAGAGACCTCAAAGTTTAGAAGAGAGTTATTTAAAACTACAAGTAATATAATTTAAAAAATCCCAATTCTCTTTATAGGCCAGAAAATGATAGTGAAATACACAAAATGAAATCAACCTGAGATAAATAGGAACACTTAGTTTTAAAAATTAATTACAGAACTACTAGGTATTGGAGACTTGCCTGAGGTTTTAGTTAATAGAATTACATGTCCTATATTTGGGGGTCGATAGGCCCAATAGTATCTGCATTAGTTTCTCCACATGTTTGGGAAACATTTAGTTGATTTGTCCATAGCTATGGTGACAACCTTTCGCAGTGCAGGAAGTTTCTGATTGAAGGCTCAGTACAGCTGCTCCGACCGCAGTTTCACAACCTTGGACATTCCCTGCTTGCTGGAATTCTCACTGAGCCCCTTCTATCCAGAAGCCCAAGAATGTAAAATTTTGCCATGCATAGTTTATGTTTGTTGCATTTTTCTGTCTTTTTCTGAAAATACCAAGGGATTTTCAGGTTCTACGTTATCATAGGGACCTCTGAGTTCCTATAATTTATGGGGCGGGCGCGGGGGTTAAGTCCTTGGAAGGTAGCTTTTCATTTCATTATAATGATAAAATAAGTTGCTTCGGAACTTTCAGTTTCAGAACTTTCAGTTTCAAAAAACTATAGAAATCATTACTCCCTAGGGAAATGCAAATCAAAACTATGTAATTCCACTTTTATTCATCAGGATGACGAGAATCAAAAGATGACTATGAGAAGAGTTAGGAAGAAAGTGGCACCCTCAGACATGTTTGATTGAAATTTGAAATGGTCTCATGATTGGGAAATTAGTCTTACTGTCCTTTACAAAGTGAACATTGGTGTAGCATGTGGCGTAGCAACTCTGAAAACAAATTGGTTTATTAACTGAGGGATATACAAATAACTACATGTAAATGTCCATACAAACACTTTCAGAATTCCCCAAAAATGTAAATACTCCGAATGCCTATCAGCTTTAAATAGATAATATTAAACGTGACCTATAAATACAATAGAATATTGTACTTATATTATTATTTATAATATATAATTTATATTATTATCATATTATTTAGTGATAAAAATGTAGTACCCACACATGTTACATTAGACAGAACTTAATAACACTATACTAAGTGAGAGAAGCTTAGTACAAAAGACCACATAATGAACAATTCTACTTCTAGTAAATTTCTAAAATGGGTACAGGAAATTAGAGTGAGAGAAAGTGAGACAGAAATTATATTAGTACTTTCCAGTGTGAGGAAGGATGGGAGCAATGAAGTAACTACTTCATTATAGGATTTTTTTTGGAAAATAAAGATATTCTAAAATTAGGTAGTTGTCATATTACTAATATTTTGTAGCAGGACTTAATGGCTCCTGCAACAATCTTCACACACACACACACATTAGATAGTTGTCTTAGTAAATATACTAAAGACCATTGAATTCCATGCCTTAAATGGGTGTATTGTTTGGTATGTAGATTATGTTTTAATAAAATTTGGAGGGAGAGAAAGTTGCATTTTAGAGTATGAGTGTTCTATTAGAAGAATTCTCTGATGAAATAGAAATCAGCTGAAGACAATTCAGTGTCTAAATTATTTCATAAATAATCATGATTGAATGTCCAATTGCCCCCTACTTATCAAGTTTTTTTTTTAATCACAGTGAGATACACAGTTACAAAATTGTTCATGATTGGGTTTTAGTCAAATATTGTTCCAACACAGTCTCCTGCCCCCGCACCTGGCTGTCTTCACCGGGGTCCCTTGGAGGAAGGTGTATTGAGTTTCCCTCATTGCCTCAAGCAGAGCCCTGGTAACTGAAGACCTCCGGAACCCAGTCACAGCCATGCTCAAGGCCATTCTCCACATGTTCAGATGAGCCTCACGCATGAAGGAACTGGCAGAAGAACCCAGGTGTGCGGGACCCGGGGCTGAGACC
This sequence comes from Sorex araneus, assembly GCF_027595985.1. NCBI lineage: Eukaryota > Metazoa > Chordata > Mammalia > Eulipotyphla > Soricidae > Sorex > Sorex araneus. Next base: position 14,909,463 of record NC_073312.1, read on the forward strand.
TCCAAGCCTGCTCAGATTGGGACTGGGCCTCCTTCACCCAGATCTCCCATTTTCCAGTAGCTAGGCAGTCACACCCACAAACTGCCCCCAGCACCGTGTAATCCCATCAACGGCCAAGACCCAGAGACTATAAAACAAAGCTCCCCCCCTTTTTTTTTTTTTACAAAGCTCCCTCTTATTGTCTGGTTCTCCCTCTCGGAGAACCCAGCAAGCTACTGAGAATATCCTGCCTGCAGGGCAGAGCCTGGAAGCTCCCCATGGTGTATTTGATATGCCAAAAACAGTAACAATGATGGATTTCATTCCCATGACCCTGAAAGAGCTTCCAATGTGGCATCATGGGAAGAATGAGTAAAGAGAGGCTCTTAAAATCTCAGGGATAGGACAAATGGAGATGTTACTGGCACCCACTTGAGCACATCCATGAACAATGGGATGACAGTGATACAGTGAATGTTCTAACACTTGTCTCTTCACCAGTGTACATTTCCCACTACCAGTGTCCCCAGTTTTTCTTCCCCCAGCTGCCCTACCCCACCTCAATGGCATGCACTTTTGTTCTCTCTATCTCTCTCCCTCCCTCCCTCTCTCCTCTCTTTCTCTTTCCCTCTCTCCCTCTCTTTCATTTTGAATTACTCCATTTTAAAAGTATGTGTTAGCCTCTAATTCTAATAATCATTCAATTCTTATTATTGAACAGAAATATTTAGAATTCCCAATTTCAAAGACAAATATGTGTATTTTTACCTTGATGGTATCATTTGCTGAGACCATGCTTTGCTTGCGTGGAAATGGACTGGTTGTCTGATTATATGAAGAGCTAGAGAAACTTCTCACAGCTCCAAATGGAAGGGAGACAGGTGAGATTCCTAAAGAAAGTACAAGTTCTCTCTCACGTAAAAAAAGTATACAAAGGACCAAATGTGATAGCCTCTCAGGATGTGTATTGCAAACCATAATTCCCCAAAGTAGAGAGAGAATATGGGGAAAATTGTCTGCCATAGAGGCAGGGGGCAGGGTGGGATGAGGGGCTGGATACTGGGGACATTGGTGGTGGAAAATGTGCACCGGTGGAGGGATGAATGTCCGATCATTATATGACTAAAACTCAAACATGAAAGCTTTGTAACTGTATCATGGTGATTCAATAAAAATAAATTAAAAAGAAGTGAATCTTCAATAAAATCAAACATAATTACCTAAAAGAAAAAGAAAGAAACAAAGATGTTTTCATTTGAGCAGTTAAAAATGTTTGTATTTTATATTCCATATATGACCTCACAGCTGCTATTGTGGCCACACAACCTCATATCTCTTCATTCTCAGCAATGGAAAACAAATTATCAAATGCTTTCTTTCCAGCAGGTCTGACTCTGGGGGTGGGGGGCAACTCCAAACAATAATAGTGAGTTTTTTGTTGAAATATTGAATGTAATCAAAGTAAAGAGAAAGTAAAGTGAAATTTATCAGCTACACAGGTGGGGTGTGGGGCTTGGGGGGTGGGGGTTGGGGGGGAGGTTTACTGTGGTTCTTGGTGGTGGAATATGTGCACTGGTGAAGGCATGGGTGTTCGAGCATTGTGTAACTGAGACTTAAGCCTGAAAGCTTTGTAACTTTCCACATGGTGATTCAATTAAAAAAAATGTTTGTACTGAATTCTGACCTTTACTGGTGTGATTGGGATTCCATTCTTCCTGGGCTAACTCTGACTTCTGTGGTAGAGAAGACCGAGGCTCTACTTCCATGACCGGGGCAAGATTTAGGGAGTTTCTTTTTAACGAAGAATTGGCTTCCCCATTTAACCAAGAGGTCAATGTCAGAGCTGTAGACAACCTGACCTTTTCGGATGATCCCTGCCAACGGGGCACTCTTAGGCTGAAGCACTGCAGCATGTATATGTCCTTTGATATTATTTGGGGAACATTATATGCTAATCAGGATACAAATGGTAACACAAATAGACACAGGTCCTTAGCAGAATTAGTATGGAAGATGTTGATCAGATAAGAACATATAGATGCAGGCATTGGAGTCAAAATCGTTGAAGGAAAAAACTGCATAGGACTATGTGGAATTATCATTGAATGACCATATGCAGTGTATGTAAAACAGACCATGGGAATACTTTGGGTGTTTTTAAGAGAATATATTTATTTATTTATTTATTTATTTTTTAATTAGTTTATTTTTAATTAGAGAGTCATCGTGAGGGTACAGTTACAGATCCATACATCTTTATGCTCATGCTTCCCCCATACAAAGTTCAATAACCCATCCCTTCACCAGTGCCCATTCTCCACCACCCGTAAACCCAACATCCCTCCCCCCCTCCCCAGGCCCGTCTCCCCCCACCCCACCCTGCCACTATGGCAGGGAATTCCCTTTTGTTCTCTCTCTCTGATTAGGTGTTGTGGTTTGCAATAGAGGTGTTGAGTGGCCATTGTGTTCAGTCTCTAGTCTGTATTCCGCCCGCCTCACCCTTCCCCCACATGACCTCCAACCACATTTTACTTGGTGGTCCCTTCCCTGAGTTACCCAGAATGAGAGACCAGCCTAAGAGAATATATTTAAATACAAGTTCATCTGGCCTATTGCCACTAACTTACTGAAAGGAAAATGGCTCATTTCACCGTGGCTCCTTATTTGAGGGGAGGGCTAATATTCTGAGCTCCTTGGGTTTTATGGGTAGAAAATCCTAGGGTCATGTGTAAGGAACAGCCCAACCAGGATGTAGAGGGAAGTGCGGGGTGGTACTTCTGCAGTACACCACTCTGGTGAAAACTTAGTGTATGCCTTCCGCCCTGGGGTTCTATATACTTTAGGTGAGTACCAGATTTGGATCCAGGGTGTCTTCAACATTCTTACTAATGTAATGGGTTTGCTGTGCTCATTGTGAGGAACTCTGACCTGCCCATCAGCCTTTTGGGTACTAAGTCCCATAGGAACTTGGTGTTTAGCAATTAGCAGAAGTGAACTCCTTTCCCTTCTCTCCCCCATCTCCAGCCAAGTTTTGAGAAATTTCCATCTTGCTTTCCACAGAGATGGAACCAGATGACATTCCCAACAGCAGCGGGTGAGACTTTTTTTGGTAGGTGCCATTCTCATAGGCATGAGATGCCATCTCATTGTTGTTTTGAGTTGCATTTTTCTAATTATGAGTAGCAATGAGCATTTTTTTATATGAATGTTGGCCATTTATATGCTGTTTTTGTGGAAGTATCTGTTTATTTCCCATCCCATTTTTGGATGTGGTCACTAGATTGTGCTAAGTTTTGTGAGAGTTTTATAGATCTTAGCTATCAACTATTTATCAGAAGTATTGTGTACAGTTATTTTTAAAATAGATTTTATTTTATTTTTATTTTTATTTTGCTTTTTGGGCCACACCCAGCAACGCTCAGGGGTTACTCCTGGCTCTGCACTCAGGAATTACCCCTGGCAGTGCTCAGGGGACCATATGGGATGCTGGGAATCGAACCCAGGTCAGCCGCGTGCAAGGCAAATGCCCTACCCGCCGTGCTATTGCTCCAGCCCCTGTGTACAGTTATTTTTATCCTCTTCAGTAGGGCGTGTTTTTTTTTTATTAAAGCTTGAGCTTTTTTTTTTCTGTGCAGAAGAATTTTAATTTGATGTAATTCCACTTGTTTGTTACACACCTATGTTCACTGCCACGCTTAGTACAATAGCCAAGATATGGAAACAACCCAAATGCCTAACTACAGATGAATGGATCAAGAAGTTGTGGTATATGTGTGCAATGGAATACTATGCAGTTATTAAAAAGAACAAACTCATGCACATTTCAGCAATATGGATGGAACCTGATGATATCATGCTGAGTGATGTCAGTCAGAAGGAAAGGGACAGATACAGAATGATCTCTGTTACTTAGGGAAGATAAAGATACACAATGAGGTAGCAACATAGGTCCAAAGGCAACGTAATGGGAGAACTGCTCCACAAAATTGACTTGGAGGGCTTGAAGAAGAGGGGTTGGGGTCTTTAGGGGAGGAAGGCTGGTGATGGGTATGATGTTGGAATTGTCTATGAGAAACTATTAATGCAGTAGTTTAAACTACAAACTATTGTAAGCCAAAATAAAATAAACTATGGAGATCACGGTGACCACCTCACTAAGTTCTTTTCAGGATTTAATAAGATAATCCATGTAAGGTACCTGGCCCATGAAAATGCCTTAGTAAATTTACACTCTGATTTGAAGCTTTCAGGAGATTTCACCTTAGGACGTGGACCCCTTAGTGACAGTAAATAAAGATGTTCATATATCTTGCACTAGATCTAAGTCAGAGGAAACAGTTTTACTTTTGTGTCCACATGTCCTGGAGCAGTGCTGGGAAAATGTTGGATGCTTAGCAGTGTCACTATGTAAGAAGAAATGAAATTAAAGTTGCAGAGGAATCGTTTCATAGCTTCCTGCTGTGTCTCAGTGGGCCTTGGAAAATCAATTAGCTACAGTTCATTGGTGATATGATTGAGAGTAGATCTTCAATGAGGGGATTTGGACCTCCATGCAAAGACATGAATGAAAGCACAGCACGGCTGTACACACCCTTTATAGTTCCTCATATGAACATACAGGCCTGATGGGAATAGATCTCTCATAAGGAAACTACGTTCAAGTAGAAAAGATGATTAAAACATTAAATTGTTTTTGAAGCATACATGGCATAGATAGGATTAGAGTTTTATTAAAAGATTAATATTTTATTTGCATTTGGTGGGAGCTACTTGTTCTTGTCTTTAGCAACAAACAAATTTCTTAAATATAAGAAATACTGGCCTATTGGAGGTGTGCGGGACCCAGGGCTGAGATCTCCAAGCCTGCTTGGATTGGGACTGGGTCTCATCCACCCAAACCCCCCATTCTCCAGTATCTAGGCAGCCATACCCACGAACTTCCCCCAGCGTGCTGTGTAATCCCTTCAACAGTCAAGATCCAGAGACTATAAAACAACACTCCCAGAAGAGAGCAATGCAGAGTCTCTTGCCCCTGTGCCTGGCTGTCTTCAATGGGGCCCCTCGAAGCAGGGTGGGTTGAGTTTCCCTCCTTGCCCCGAGCAGAGCCCCGGCAGCCAAAGACCTCCAGAACCCAGCCACAGCCATGATCAAGGACTCTGTGTATATGTTCGGACGAGCCTCATGCATGAAGGAACTGGCAGAGGAATCCAGGTGTGCGGGACCCGGGGCTGAGATCTCCAAGCCTGCTTGAATTGGGACTAGATTCGTCCATCCAGACCCGCCCATTTTCCAGTAGCTTGGCAGCCACACCCACAAACTGCCCCTGGTGCAGTGTAATCCCATCAACCACCAAGATCTAAAGACTATAAAACAACACTCCTGAAAGTGGGCAGCCACATTTGTGCCTGTGAGACCTCATGTAGCTTAGTTCTCCCTCTCAGAGAACCTGGCAAGGTACTGAGAGCATCCTGCCTGCACGGCAGAGCCTGGCAAGCTCTTGATGGCATATTTCATATGCCAAATACAGTAACAATGATGAGTCTTATTCCCATTACCCTGGAAAAGCCTCCAAGGTGGCACCGCTGGGAAGCACGAGTAAAGAGACACTGCTAAAATCTCAGGGCTAGGATGAATGGAGATGTTACTGGTGCCTGATTGAGAAAATCTATGATCAACGGCATGACAGTGATATAATGATACAGTGATACTGGCCTACTGGGTTGAAAATGAACCTGCTCTCAGATACATTACGAGTTAAGTGCTTCATTTCTTCATTTAGCTGTGAATAAAATGCAGCAAATGGACCCAGGGATGTGCCCCAGTGTTGGAATACATGTCTTGCTGTCATGAGATCCTGAGTTGTATCCCCCATATCTCAAATAAATAAATAAATAAAATTGAACACTGTCACCTACACATTTTCTGCAAACTCTCATCTGAAGAAGAGGACATGCTTCTTTGGCCATGATACTGTGTGTCTTCTGTAAATGTCTGCTGCATCTACCTTTTAGTTTAGAGTCGAGTCAAGAGCACAATGCACATCTTGCTGAACCCAATAATTAAATGAAGTTCTCTTGATCAGTGCTCTCAATCGCAATATATCATATAACTCCTAAATGACTTGAATTGCAATTCTCATGAAATAGGGACTTTTTTTCCTTGCTCAGAGGAGATTTTATTAGTTTAGGCAGGGTGATACCATTTCACCGAAGCTCTTCAGTGCCACACGAGAATGTCATGCAACGACTGGAATGGGAAGGAATGGGAGTGAAGATAGACGGTCGGCAACTACACCACCTCCGCTTTGCTGATGACATCGTTCTGATAACACCAAGCATTAGCCAAGTGGCACAAATGCTGGCCGACTTTGACAGTGAAGGTGGAAAGGTTGGACTGCAGCTGAATCTTAGCAAAACAATGTTCATGAAAAATGAACTAGTCCCTGATGTTCCATTTGCTCTCAGCGGAACGAACATCTCTGAATGCAGCAGCTATGTGTACCTGGGTCGAGTACTCAACATGAGGAATGACTTGGCGCCAGAACTGTGCAGGAGGAAGAGAGAAGTGTGAAATGCCTTCAAGAGCGTTGAAGAACTGGTTAAGAGGACATAGAACCTCCTGCTCCAGGCACATCTTTTCGAGTCCACCGTTCTTCCTGCACTAACATATGCCTCAGAGACCTGGGCCCTAGGCAAACAGGATGAGAACGCTATTTAGGTATCCCAAAGAGGAATTGAAAGAGCTATGTTTGGAATATCATGTCTCACTCAAGTGAGAGAAGGAATCTGGAGCTTTGACCTCCGTCGATGGTCAAGAATCAGGGATGCTGTGTTGTTTACCAAGGCATCAAAAATCAGATGGGCCGGATGCGTAATGTGATTCAGAGACAATTGCTGGACTAGAGCTGTTACCGACTGGATTCCACAGGACGTCAAAAGACCGCGTGGCTGCCCACCAATGAGATGGTCAGACTTCTTCATGAAAACCCTGCATGAACGGTTTGAGGCTCTTCCTGTTCCTGGAGTGAGCAGATATCATTGGGCTACACTAGCATGCTACAAGGATGAATGGAGATGTTACTGGTGCCTGCTCGAGCAAATTGAAGATCAACGGGATGACAAGTGATGATATCATCACCTGTGATTCTGAGAGTGATTGGACTCTTCCTGACTCTCAGGTATGTGTCATTTGAATGAAACATGAGATTGACAAGAAGTAAAGTGGAAGCAAAGGCAACAGTACCCAAGATCTGGTCTACAGGACTAACCTGACCATGGCAGGAAGTGGGACGATGGAGGAAGTTGTAGAGAACATTGAGACCTGGCAACAGGAAGCAGACACTCTGGTGGAGAATGTGGGTATTAGAACACTGTATGCATGAAATACTAGCACCAATATTATTGTAAATCATGGTATCACTTGTCATCCTGTTGTTCATCAATTTGTTTGAGTGGGTGCCAGTAACGTCTCCATTCACCCCTGTTGCATGCTAGTGTAGACCAACGGTGTCTTCGCACTCCAGGAACACGAAAAGCCTCAAACTGTTCACTCAGGGTCTTGAGGAAGAAGTCTGAGCATCTCCTAGGTGGGCGGCCACGTGGTCTTTTGACTTCCTGTGGAATCCAATCGGTAACAGCTCTAGTCCAGCGGTCATCTCTAAATCACATTATGTGTCCGACCCATCTAATTTTTGACACCTTGGCAAACGAGACAGTGTCCCTGATTCTTGCTTGTTGACCAAGGAGGTCAGAACTCCAGATTCCTTCTCTCAGTTGAGTGAAACGTGATACTCCAAGCATAGCTCTTTTGATTCCTCTTTGGGATACCGGAATAGTGTTCTCATCCTGTTTTTGTAGGGCCCAGGTTTCTGAGGTGTATGTTAGTGCAGGAAGAATAGTGAAGTTGAACAGATGTGCCAAACATGAAAGCTTGTAACTATCTCATGGTGATTCAATAAAATTAAAAAAAAAAAAAGGAAGATGCTCCTGGAGCTGGAGGTTCTTCATCCTTTTAACCACTTCTTTGATGCTCTTGAAGGCGTTCCACACTGCTCTCTTCCTCCTGCACTGTTCAGGTGCCAGTTATGTGTGTGTACGTCGAGAACTGAACATGACAAATGACCTGGCACCTGAAGTGCGCAGGAGGAAGAGAGCGGCGTGGAATGCCTTTGGAGCATCAAAGAAGTGCTAAATCATGGTACCTAAAATAAAATAAAAAGATTAAGAAGTAATCCTAATTTCACTGGAGAAGTTTGGCTTATGAATTAGTCTGGATGTCTGGATTCTTAAAGCATTTATACCACTCTGGCTTTATAAAGAATGGGAATTAAAATTCCCCTTGGTGAAAAGATTCCAAGTATCTTAGTACCTCTGTCGCCTGGATGCTATCCATTACTCTGTTTCTCTTAATTTTAGGTATCAGGCATTGAAAAATCATGACAACATAGGTCAACATAGTACATTGAGAGCACATGCAAGTGGAAGCTTCTGGAGAGATTTTCAGGTTATATTTTTGGGAATCTGGGGGAACATCTGGCAGTGCTCAGGGCTTAGCCCTGGCCCTGCACTCAGGGATCACTCTTGGCATGATTGGGGGATTATAAGTGGTGCCGAAGATGGAACCCGGGTCTGGTGCAAGTAAAGCACGCACCCTAACTGGAGTAATATATTTCCAGACCCTCCAGTCTACTTAAAAAAATCATGGGAAACTATCAAAAACAGGCGTATAAATTAATAAATTTTAAAAAATTCTGTCCTGTTTTGGTGCCATTCCTGGTGGTGCAGGGACTACTTTGGCTCTGTGCTCTGAGAACATGTAGTGCCAGGTTAGAACTGGGCCCGTGCATGAAAAAACATGTGATCAGACTGTTGAGCTGTCTCCTCAGCCCCCCTGGGTCTACTCTGGTGTTCTATAACCAAAGCTGGAGGTACTGCCCAATCTATGGTTCATGAGATCCAATGCATGCTTTTCTTCTTTCCTTTATCTCTTCACTGACCTACCTTTTGATATGAACACCAACGGAGTCATTGACCCTTCTAGCTCAACTTGGTAGTGACCTTGGCCCAGATCTGCAGCCGTGGATTTGACTATGGCCTGCTTGTATTTCCCAGGAGTCTTCAATAGGTGGTTTTCCATGTGTGTACTGAGAGGAAGCAAAGAACTTCACTGCGAGGCTGAATTAGTTTTAGGGGTGTTACCTATAGTGTTTGGTGAGTTGTTTTGAAAAGATTCTCATCTGTCTGTCTGTTTTGTTAGTTGAAACTGTGAGCCTGTGTTTAAAGTTATTACCATGCTAAGAATAGGTTTTAATTTGATGTGCAGTTACCTCTCTGGCATGCACCTTTGGTTTGTTGCCTTGTCTATAACATTCTGAGCTAAGCCAGTTCTAGGTCATGCTCTTTTGAGAGTTCTCTGTTAAGGTAATTCCTCTAACTTCTTATATTATTTGTAATGCTGGGCATCACTGAAACTGCAACTTCAGAGCCTATTTCTATCATCACTGCTCTTGACACCACTTAAAATCTAACATATTTATGCATGGACCAGCCCGTCTACTGTTTGGCTCAGTTTTTCTTTTTCCCACTTTTCCCATTGCTTTGCTGCATCATGGTAATCAGATTTCTACCCTTGTGTTTCCCTCTTCAAAATACAATCCCTCCTTGGCATTTGCAGATTTCTAAACTCTCACCTATGTCAGAGACTTCAACAATTTCCTGTATGATGATAAGGACCTGCACCTTCTTTTAATGAGTCCTAAACTAAAGCAGCTGGGGATTTTATTATGGTAGCGTGGAGGTGGGGAGAAGAGGAGTGCCCGAGAATCTAGTTAAATACTATTTGTTGTTTTAAATCCTGCTTACATGAGATGGAGCCAGTCAGAGGGGTCACAGAAGTAATTAAGGGGTGGAGATAGTAACACTTAAGGGGGAATACAGGTCAGGCATTCCTCTTTATCTGGACTGGATGGGGGCAGGAAAAGATGCCTAAGAACAAAAGAACAAAAGCCAGGTCTCTACAGTACAGAGCTTGCAAAGATCTTTGAGTCTCTGGCCCTTGTGTGTCTCCCAGATCTCACACTAGGACCACCCTCAAGGAAACAAAGCAAGGAACAGGATGAGTGGCATCATATGTGGCTGAGGTCCATAAAAGGACAGAAGGAGTGACATTCACTGGAAAAGGCAGGACAATGAAGGGACTGCATGAGTGACCTTGTACATGGAAAGTGTGTACAAGAGCAGGGCCTGGACGTCAATCTGGGTGACACCTAGAATTACCTCGTTACACTGTACAATAAACTTCAGTGGTATAGACCGTCAGTTTTGTTTTTATCGTGCTAATTTTACATATAAAACTCAAGTATTCATGTAGGAACAAGACCTGCTTTGTTATAATAATCTGTAGGTTGGAGTACCACTTCCTCCTTCTATGGTGCCACTCATTTCCTTTGGGTGCAGTTCAGCTTCTTATGGGTCCTGTACTCTTGCCTTCCACAGCCAGAGATGATCCAGTCTTATTTGCTGCTGAACTCTTTTCTTCTCCCAGCCCCTTCCTGCACACATGGAGGTGAAATTGCACTATTGCTCACACTCTCCCTTCCTGGATGGGCTCGCAGCTGTGATGTGACCCTGATTTAGTTCATGCTTCAGCTGCTGCCTGCTTCTCCAGTGATGCTGTAAGTTCCACATATTGTTCTGTGTCTTTGTCACTATGCCTATTTCCTCCAGAGTTCCTGGCTATCTTGTTTCCTCAGTTGGCCAATAATCAAAATAAGAAAAGTCTTCGAAAAGTTCAGGGCTCCATTTCTCTCCGTTTATGGAGATGCTAAGGAGTAATGGAGACTGTAAGAGGTTCCATGTTATTAGGGTTTCTATAGGGTTTTTTTTTAGAAAATGATCAGAACCATAGGCCCTGCCTACAGAACTTTGAGCTGGTTGTTGCGCAATTAACTCATTTAGCACACACAACTACTTAGTGTTTTATGCTAGAGAGTCTGGATTGGGAAGACATAAAGACCGGGGTATGAGCCAGCATTCTGCTGTAGGAGAGAATGAGTCATGAGGTAAAAACAAAGAAGGAAAGAAAGAAAATATTTAGGCCAGAGACAATGCCTATAGCATTAGATAACTGAAATTCTTTATTATGCAAATTCATCTGCGTATTTGACTATCAGGAGGGGTCCTCATTAACTTCCTCTTTCTTTTTTCTCATTGAGATATGGATTCTATTTTTTTGTTTGTGTGAGGAGAGATGATAGAAGATACAGAAATGATGACGTGAGCATTTTTGCTGTAGGAAAAGTTCCCTCTGCTTTGAAGATTTGAACTCTAAGTGAAAAATGGGGCGGTGGCAGCATCCACGTGTCGAGAGCCACCCTCTAAGACCCCCAACCCGGAGGTAGGACTTTTTTAGTGATGTAGCCTGTAGGTGGTCCTGGGAGGGGGGGCATTACTGGCACGCCTTCTGCCCAGATATGATCCGGAGCTGCGGCACGAGAAACGGACTCTCTGCTCCTAAAGACTTTGATCGAGAGGTCTTCTAACCGATTTTGGCACCCAGAGCGGCTTCTTGCAGCTATGCATCTTGACTGTGAACTGAGCTAAAATATCAGAAACCCAAGAACTCAGAGTCTTCACTCTCAGCAATGAAAAGAAATTATTAAATGATGCCTTTTCAGCAGGCCTGATTGTTGGGGGGAAATTCCAAACAATAATAGTGAGTTCTCTATTGAAATATTGAATGTATTCAAAGTATAGAGAGAATAAAGGGAAGATCATTAGCTACTTAGGTGGAGGGGTGGGTGGGAGGAGGGTATATTGGGGTTCTTGGTGGTGGAACATGTGCACTGGGGAAGGGATGGGGGTTTAATCAGTATATGACTGAGACTTAAACCTGAAAGCTTTGTAATTTTTTTCACGGTGATTCAATAAAATAAAAACTTAAAAAAATAATAATAAAAAAGAACCACTCACCATATACCACTGGCATCTGAACCTCTGGGGCAATGACAAAAGGTGGAGGGCATTGCCAGATGCTCAATCTTTTATCCACTTCACTAGAGAAATTCAGTATGGTCCAGTGAGAGCAGAGGGCAGAGAAGAGGAGGCAAGACCTCATGCTCTCAGTGAGCCATTGAGTTTATGCAAGAAAGATTTCTACACACATTTCCAGTTGCTCTTATAGACACAGTAACAAGTTCAATTTGTAAGAGTCTGTCTAAAGGATGTCAACACACACACGTTGGAAAAGAAATATTCTCACAGGGTAGGTGTTAGTCATGTTTCTTATTGCAGACAATTTGGAGAAATAGGGTTTGGACCACAGGGCATGAGTGTAATACAAATTCAATTGTTCGGAGGTGGTTTGAAGAAAAGTTAAGTTTGTTTGCCCTGGGAGTTCCAGGCCATCAAAAAAGTGTTTACATGATAGAGTTATGGGTGAATGCTCTCTTGGAAATTGTAGCCTGAGTCCTGAGCTGTCAGTCCAGCGTCTGGATTTTACATTCCTTGAGAACTCTCAGCTCTGCCAAGAGAAATCGGTCTCCATTCAAGGATTTCTTGCTGTTCTCTGCAAATGGGCACTTTATATCTTTGCACTTTATTTTACCATCGTTCATAAACCTGGAGACTTTACAACTTTGTTTGCTTGAGGTTGCAGCAATGAGGTTAGTTGCGTGAAATTGAGATTGCTTTAAACATATTACTATAATTTTCCTCTACTCTTAGCTTCATTTGGGGACTGGAGATTTTGTGGCTGCCTTAATGATTATTGCTTATTGATATGTCATTGGATATATGTTTGCCTATTCCATAGGAAATTTAATTTGAAAGGAAAATGTTTGAGGAGCTCAAACCAAAATCCAAGAGTGCAAGAAACTAATTGAGTCTCTAGGCTAGAGTTTGGAATTTAGATTCACTTGGTCTGGGTTCTAACACAATTCTCTTACTTCCTAGATGTGATAGGATCGTAGCTCTCCCAACCCGTGACCTTTGCATGCGTTTCTGTTCATGTCATTAAAGGGAAGAATCCATGGCCCCACTCACACTTTTGTATTAACCTGCTCCTGACAACAGAATGTAAAGAGGTGTAACTGTGTCAACTCCCGGGCCCTCAGAGTTCTTCCACACTTCCACTTTGCAGAGGGACATTGCTTCTGCCCTCAGACAAAAACTTCTGGAGTACAAGAGATGACATGGAGGTAAATGGATACGATCAGCCAACGTTCAGAGATGGAGACACCCAAACAGCCAGAACCACCGTTCTGTAGTCCATGGCCAAAGAAAGTACATAGCTGAGAGAAGAAAAAGGCATAACTGAGCCTGATTTGAATTTTCAGGAAAATTTGGGAATTTTTGTAACTCTGAAATAGGCAAATTGATACATTAGTGATTAATCAGTACTGTATACAGGAGTGATAATATACATTATATGTAAATCCAATAATTTATTATGGGCACTCTAATTTCTCTGTCCCTGTTCCCTGTACTGTCAAAAGGCCTCAGAATGTTATTTCAAAGCAACGCCTGAGATGCTCTTATCCCAGGGTTTGTGCATAGAGCATGGTAACAGACACCAGACCCTGTTCTTATGGACAGACTTACAGGAAGGCTCAGCCCAAGGTTACTTGGAGTTACTGGTTGACAATATAGAACGCTTTGGCCCCTAAATGGGTCCTACTAGGAGGGAAAGGAAGTGTGGTAAGATGGGTGCACTTGAGGACTTCACTCCCAGTCCTAAGAAACACAAAGGTGAGAGGCAGCTTTCATTATTGGGTGCAGCAGTTCCTGTAATTTGGGGAGCTCCTGTGGCAGTGGGCCACAGGAGAGGGGAGATCTTCCTTTCAGCCTCTGCTCTCTGTGGCCAGTATATTGCTTTCACTTGCTAGGTGAAAACTGAGCTTTGAGCGTCAGGTTTATTAATACTTCTTTGAAGAGAATTGGATGTTTCAAAGGGAAAGAAGCCCAGATTGGTGTTTGTGATGTTGGTCCTGACTTAACTCTATGGGAATCTGCTCTATCTTGGGGATGGATGGAGAATTTCATGAACCCAGTCTTTGCCATAGCAAACACTGAGTTCAAAGTGGAGATAGAACATGTAAAATGAGTTTATAAAACTTGCTGGGTCCACACATGCCCATTAGACCCCACACCCCCACCCCAGCATTGATTTCCTTTTCTTTTTTACTTCCCTTACTGCTGAGACAAAGATGAAAATACCAGTCACCATTTGTATGGATGCATCACAAAGATTATTGTTGATTACTTAAAAAAAATCACAAAGAGAGCTTCAGGGGCAGGAAATAAGAAATATTCGGTGACTTAGTCATGCCGTTTGATGGATCCCAAATGCTAGTCATGACTCAGCTGTGGTCTGCATTCTGACATAGCAAAAAAGTGACCATATTTACATTGAGAGAGAAAAATGATGCTCTACTGTCTTACTCATCTTCCTCCTGCCATGGTCCAGTAGTTCTAAGCACAATTTCTCAACACCTTTATCAATATCATTAGTCATCTCCCCCTAAATCCTTGAAATTGTTTTCACAAAACCATTAGAATGACTCATCCTCTTCTCCAAAAGAAGGTGGTTAATGTTTGTTACTGAATGCAGGCAGATTTGTACATCTAAAGGAACGTGTACATCTGGGTACCAATTTGGGGGTTCAGACATGAGGGACCAATTCAGGGGGTTCATATCTGAGTCCACTAACTCTCCCAGAGGCCAGTAAACTCACCATAGACCCTATCATGGTCCTAGGTTTATAAAAAGATCTCTGTAAAATCCAGCTGGACAGGAAATAAGCAGAAGAATATATTCACTTCCTAGAGCACTTTTGATGGAGTATGAAAAGTCCCCTTTTACTTTAATGTGTAGTTTATCTATTATTAATGGTATTTTCTAGCATTTGTCTTAGTGTGTCTTCTTTATCCTGGATTGACATCACCAAATAGAAGTTACCAGATGCTCAGAAAGTACTGTATTTTGGAAACAATGTTTAATCACTTAGCTGAAGGTCATTGTTCTTGGGACATTGACCATAAAAATGCTTCTAAAACATGGAAATCAACCAAAGGATCTGTTGAGCAAATGGGAAGCATGAGAGAAATTTAATTATTTAATTAATAAATTAATTAATAACTGTGAGACACACAATTACAAATTTGTTCATGATTGGGTTTGGTCATTCAATGTTCCGACATCCTTCCCTTCACCGGAGTACATTTCCAAGCACCGATGTCCCCATTTCCTTCCTTTCATGCCCCACACATAGTCTGCCTCTATCGTAGGCAGTTTTCTTCTCTCTCTCTCTCTCTCTCTCTCTCTCTCTCTCTCTCTTACTATCTCTGTCTCCTTTTGGGCATTATGGTTTGCAATACAGATACTGAAAAGTAATTATGTGTATCCTTTTATCTACGGGCACGAATGACTTTTGCTTAAAATTTCTTCTGCCAGAATTCCTTAGATTCCTATAGTCAGTCCAATGAGAGCTATTGTACACAAAGTTCTAAAGGAAAGTCATCATCTGCTCTTATAAAATGTCATAGCAACAGTCCATACAAGTCTGGTTAATGAAATTATGATTTTCATGCAATGTAATTCAGTCATTTTGAATGGCAGTATAGCTCTATTCTGATTAACATAGAAATATGTCTATGATCATTGAGGAATAAGGCAGTTTGTAGAACAGTCTGTCCCTAGATTTACTGTCCCTTAGATTGTATGAATATGTGCTGGGTCCTTATTACAGCTGTGATTATATAGAATTGGTCCCAGTTTTCAGGGAGTCAAAAGAAGAATGAGAAGAATCCAAAGTAACTGAATGATTTCAAGGGGAACGGTAGAAGAGTTCTCTGAGAACACAAGGGAGCATTAGCTACCCCATCCATAGGGAGTCAGGAAAGGCTTCCTGGAAGAGAGTACATCCAATAGTTATCATGTTAAACTTGTGCTATGCTGCAATGTTATGTTGTTTAGGACATCCTTAATTACATTATAATGTTGAAGTTAGAACCAGAAAGTAGGTTGAAGGTAGAATTTGGAGGAAGAGTTTCAACTAGATAAAGGGATCCTATGGAAAGGCCTGAGAGAGGCCAGGATTAGCAGGACTGGGTTAAGCTCAACCTAGCTTGTGTGTGCGTTCAAAGCAACAAGTGAAACACAAAGTGCTTTGGGGAATTACAATTTTTTTTGCTTTTTTGGGTCACACCCAGTGATGCACAGGGGTTACTCCTGGCTCATGCACTCAGAAATTACTCTTGGCAGTGCTCAGAGGACTATATGGGAACCTGAGAATCGAACCCGGGTTGACTGTGTGCAGAGCAAATGCCCTACCCACTGTGCTATTGCTCCAGCCCCGAGAAATTACAATTTTGAGTTTTATTCACATTATTTTTAATGCATATCTATAGTTCTAATATGTATAATGAGTGTATTTTCTTTTCCTGTGTGTGGGGGAAATCTTTTAAATTTTTTTGTTTGAAAGTAAAAAGTTAACTGTTTTGTTGTTATTGATGACCTTCAGCTAAGTGATACCTAGTGGTGTTCAGGGCTTACTCCTGGCTCTACATTCAGGGATCATTCCTAGTGGATCAAGAGATCTACTCAGGGGATCATATCAGGTGACAGGGATGGAACCCTGGTTTGTTCTGTGAAAGGTAAGCGCCCTGCCTGCTTTACTCTCTCTCCAACCTTCAAAGTGGTGAACATTTTCTGTCTGGAAAATTTAATTAAGTAGATCAATGGTCAAGTTGAGAAGGGCAGGTAAATCTGACACACTATGAATTAAATGTAATGAAGAAATTATGAAATTACCCATGGTTTTGTTCAGAATAAAAGAGAAGACGATCATCTGCATCATGTGTTACTCTGGATTGTCCATGAGAATGTTCCAGCTTAAAAAGTACCTAAAAGGGATCAATCTCATTTTTCCTTTTCCCTGAGATGAAAATATAAGATCTGAAATTGTCAAATATCTTTTACTTCCCTTGGGTGGAAGCACATGAGTTCTGGGAATTATATCATAGGAGGCCTCAGGGTACCAAACCCTTAAAAGAGAATGTTATGGGACATTACTTCAGGTCCTTTCTAATAATGGAGAGAGCTGCAGTTCCCATATCACTAAAAACTTATCAGGCTCACTATTTCCTTCTGCCCAAATGGCAGTGAGGAGAACAAATCAGGATGAGACAAGGAAATGGATGTAGAGTGCCTTTGTGTGTTACTTATCTTTGGCCAGTGTTGTGGACTCTCGCAAAAGAACCAGCAAAGAGACTGTTACACCTCACAAGTGAGCACAACTGAAATCAAATTTTGTATATCTTCTTACTCTGTGATATATACCAGAGTCCATTTGTTCACTGGTAAATGAACAAATATGATACAGCATGATTGAGTGCTATGATTGGGTAATGATTGGGTACTTTGGAAGTATCCAAGAGGAAATTCTATTCCAGACCGGAGGTGATTGGGGAAGACTCATCTCCAGAAGGTAGAAGACAAGGATGAGGCACTCACTCATCTGAGTAATAATTAGCCTCATAAAGGATTGCAGGGTAAATCTAGTATATATAATCCAAGGAACCGGAAGTGTTTAGGTGGGATCCAGAATGTGCCACAATAAGATATGTGTGTTGGACATCAGACAAGTGAGATGAAGATGGGATGGCTCATGAAGTACATTTACTGCATGTTTAGGAATCTGGATTTTTCTCCAAAGCCAATGGCATCACTAATCTTCCTGATTGCAAAGGAGTAAGAAAGAGTAAGAGACTGAAGTGGGTAAGAGACTGAACTTGGGGGAGCTGGGAAAGGAGAGTGATGATCGCTGACCTTGAAGATGAAGGCTCAAACATTTGCCAAAAAGAAAAATTCCAATCTTCTTTTCTTCTCAGAAATGGTAATTGATTTATAAAAACCAAATTAATTTTCCCAGAATGAGTGGTTCAGAGAAACAGACAGGAGTCAAGGGGCCTTTTCTAAACATTGCAGTACATTCTGTTGAGAATTGAAAAGCTTGAATAGCTTTAGGGCTTGGGCAGGTGATAGATTCATGAAAATTTTAATATTTAAGTAAATAAAAGTAGCTCAAAAGTTATTGAATTCCCTGCACTCCTATTCATGGACTGAGGTTACAAAAAGTCAGTCTCTCCTCTCAGGGCTATAGAGGCACCATCATGGGCCTGAGATATATTCATGCCTCAGGCATTGTCTGGGTTAAGAAAGCAAAATTCTAGTAAAGGCATCAATTTTCAAATAGCTATGATTAAAACAATATTTCTTCATTTATATATATTATACCTTCATTTATAAGTGAAACAGATTCACTTTAGCTCTCCTTGTAGATTTCCTCAATCCAATGAAGTTGAAAGCATAAATATCAGTAGGTTGGGCTCTAAGAAGAATTTTATCATGTCCAATATCCTCATCCTGAAAAGGTTGAGAATGACTATTTTGCAGAGTGATATAGGACTGGGGTCTATTTCCAGATGACATCATCTGGCTGTGACTGATTACTGACTGCAAATTTGAATCCAAACCCAATAGGTGATTTTCAGCAGACTTCCTGGAGGAACAGGGACATGGTGGATGAACTTTCTGTATCACTGTATCACTGTCATCCCATTGCTCATCGATTTGCTCGAGCGGGCACCAGTAACATCTCCATTGTGAGACTTGTTACTATTTTTGGCATATCGAATAGTTTGCCAGACCAAAATGTCTTTGTCCCTGTATTCTTGCTGCTCCTTCTTTTCTTCTTTAGTACTGGCATTTTTTCCCTCTGCCAACAGTGGCCCTTCCAGAATGCCACAAATTTTCCTCATGAAGACTTCTCTAGAGTCACCCACATCTGGATATGATTTCACAACAAGCCCATAGAAATTTCCTTGTTTGGTTTGATCATGATGCTTACAACTGAAACTAACACAAAAATTACCATTAACAACAAGCAACTTGACATTTATGAAGCTTTCAAAAATTAGCCAGCTTTCAAAAATTAGCCAGCTTTCAAAAATGAGTCCAACCCGCAGAGGCTGAACAAGTGCAGACTGAGGGGGCCTTCTGTGGGCAGGAGAGCAAAGCAGGTGTGGAGGAAAAAAGCAGATATGACTGTGTTGCACTGCAAAAACAGCCACTCTGGGCCGGAGCGATAGCACAGCGGGTAGGGCGTTTGCCTTGCACTCGGCCGACCTGGGTTCGATCCCCGGCATCCCATATGGTCCCCCAAGCACCGCCAGGAGTAATTCCTGAGTGCAAAGCCAGGAGTAACCCCTGAGCATCGCTGGGTGTGACCCAAAAAGCAAAAAAACAAAAACAAACAAACAAAAAAACAACAGTCACTCTTTGAATTCCAAAGTTGGTGCTTCTCCTTCACTGTCTAGGAATTCCAGTAGGAATTCCATTTTGTGACACACCAGGCCACACTCAGGGCTTCCATAGGAAGTTCTCAAATAGAGGTGACCAAACCAAGGCAAGACAAAATCAGAATCCTTGGAGAAAAGTGAAAACTCGAATATATTAGAGGTGCATTGTGGTCACCTTAAGGGCCATTAGTGTTGTATGCTAAAACAGACTGAACGTGTCCATCAAAACCATCTGACTCAGTAAGGTTTGGGTGGCACCTGCATTTATAACATGCAATTATAACTAGCTCTTCAGGGATACCATTGTTACTGCTGCTTTTTTATATGTATATATATATATATATTTTATTGAATTACTATGTGAAAAGTTACAAAGCTTTCAGGCTTAAGTCTCATTCATACAATGATCAAACACCCATCTCTTCACCAGTGCACGTGTTCTCCCACCAAGAACACCAGTATACCTCTCATCACCCCCCCGCCCTCCCCCGTCTGTGTGGCTGATGATTTTCACTTTACTTTCTCTTTACTTTGATTACATTCAATATTTCAACAGAAAACTCACTATTATTATTTGGAATTTCCCCCCCAACAATCAGACCTGCTGAAAAGGCATCATTTGATAATTTGTTTTCCATTGCTGAGAATGAAGAGCATTGGATTTCTGGCATTTTAGTAATTAAGTTCAGAGAAATTTCTGCCAGAAGTCACATTACTGCAAGCTCGTACCTCTGCTTAGTGGGCCTTATAAGATGGTGGTCACCATTTATAAGGAAACAGGAAAGGCTGAGAGAGAAAAACCTTTCCCCTCCTGGGGCAGCATGGGGTCATAGCTTAGTTCACAGTCTAGAGGCATTTCTGCAAGAAGCCTCTGGATGCTGAATGTACTTAGTTGGCCTCTAGGATCATAGCATTCAAGAATGGAGGAGCCGGTTGTGTGCGGCTGCTCAGGGTCACATCTCGTTACTGCTGCTTTGAAGACCCCACTGCTCTAAACTCTGAGAACCTTGGTTCCAGGTGAGTTGGAGCATAGATAGCTCCTAGCTCCAAAATTTTATGGAGTGAAAGGGGCTTTGGTATGTAATGCTTATGTTGAATGATGTGAGATGATTTTTATAAGCATGAGATAATTTTCCTGCCTGAATTCCATATACATAATGCTTATGAGGGGAAGAATACATATAGTTAGTGTTGGCTAACGTGGGACTGACATTTATGGAGCTATGTGTATTTTTCAGTCTTTCTGGTTTTGTTTGTGTGCCAGTTGGGGTTAAGGGATGAGGTTGTAGGACTATTGCTTTAGTATGAGTGTCTGTGGTTCAGGATGTTGATGAGGTCGAGCTCTAGAGGCATCACCTGGGAGGGAAATATCAGTGAGAAGTGGCCTCTCCCATGGTTGACATAAAGAAGGGCTATTCTGGACTACTTGGTTGGAGCAGGGTCAGGGCGGGGCTTTCACCAAGGACAGGTGATGTTTGGAGGTATAGCAGATGGTAGCAGTGAAGCTCCGAGTTTGTCTAGGACTGTCAGAATTCTTGGCCTGCCAGAATTCTGAATGGAAACTGATAAGAGTAAGTTAGTTCAACTTCAAACCTTTGAGGATGAAAGTTGAGACAGGAATTGGATCGAGTAGAATAAGGTACCATCCTCTGAATGAGTAATTAGGGTGTAGGAACAAGACAGAGAGTAGGTAGCAAAATGTTAGAAGTACCCATGTACTTCCGGCCTGAAGATATGCTTGTTTAAAAGAGAAGAGCCAAGTGGAGCTTCAGGATAGAAGCCTGTAACTTGTACTCTTGGAGACAGGCATCTTGTAAATTTTTGATGTCAGCATAGTCTGAGCTATTGTGAATCAAGTTTTCCATAATGGTACCAAAACTGTGTTTGTCTTCTCTCAATACAGTGCCAGTCGGCTGTGCTATGCTAACAAATCTTCATGACACATCTGGTCCGAGGATGAAAGCTCTCCAAAGGCTAATGCTAGAATATGCTTGTCTAGGTGGCCAGTAACCATTTCCAATCATCTGTCCTACTGTGATGGAGACTTGTTATTCATAGAGGGAGCAGCTCACAGCATATCCAAGGCTCTTCATAAAGAGAAGGTGGGTAAGCCAGAGCAGTTCTTCTATTTACCGAAAAAGATTTCCCCATATTTATTATTCTGGAAACAGACTGCCTTTCTATGAGAGAGCCATTTACTGTTTACGATCAATAGAGATGATCTGATAGGTAGACAGGTAATGGTAGCAAAGATAATTTGAGTTTGTCTCTGCAATTGGCCTGTGAACAGAAGGAATAAGTTGTTTTTTCCCTTTTGGGTTTGCCAAGTTACTTTGCTCTCCTCCCATTCTCACCATTTTGAAAGGGAGTGTCAAGAACAAGGATCTGTAACGCAAAGTAAAGTTGAGGGGATAAGAAGATGCAAGTGGCCTGGACCTCATGTTGTTGAATGTCAAGTTCTGGTTATTGTATGCTGTAATTTAACTTTTCAAGTGGTATTCCTGATAATAAGGGCCAATACATTTCCCCTACATTTAATTGAGCTTGATGAATACTCAAGAGTCCTATCTTCAGCTGTGAGTCTCAGAGGGCAGAGGAGTTTAGAGAACTCAAAGTGAAAATCAGGAAAAAAAACATGCTAATGAGTTTGCATGGAAAGGCAGGGAGAAGACACCCTCATAATGCTGAAGGAGAGAGGAGTCCTGGTCCCACATTGCCACCAGCTACGTGACCTTTGGTTTCTTTATTTATAAGTTGAGGACACTGAAGGGCTACATTTGAGCAGGGTCCATTTCAGGTCTAGCTAGGAAAGCTCTTTCCCTTCTTCATGGCACAGAGACTGGACCCTGTGTTCCGTTATAGTATAGGCTGACATCCAGGTTCACTGCCTACTGTCCCTTGCTTTGGTGTCTCCCCTCAAGACTTGCTGTTGCAGCTGTCTTGAGGATGCAGTTTGGCTCACAAACTTGTGTGGACCCTCTCACATCCTCAGTGAGAAGCTTCGGTGCCTCAGAGGGAGGGTTGTTATTCTTAGGTTCATTAACCCTTTTTAGCTTCATGGAATTACAAAGGTGTTTTTGGTTTCCTCCCTCACTGTGATGGGAAGTCAAGCATTAGGATCGCCACCATCATAATTTTATTCTTTTGCCATGCCCCTATCTGCTTCAAAGAGCTTTCCATAATGGATCAAGCCCATTCAAGCCCATATTGCACCCCCAATAGTCGTTGTGAGTATAACTTTTCTACCTCCCCCTGCCCAATCATCATCTGAACTTTTGAAGTACTCTGCACTCACAAGACATCCTCAGAGTTACCTTTATGTATACTCCAGAATCCCTCAACCAGGAGTAATTATACTTTTATTTGTCTCTCTTCCTAGTGCTCTGTCCCTCTCCAGGAGATTTTATCTCACTTTTTTTCTTTGGGCTTTATGTTATTTACTTTTCCTTGGTATAGGGATCTCCCTCATGGGCTGAGGTTCTGTGCCCGTCATCTCTGCAACCTTGAGTGCCTAATATAGTGTGGCCACTCAAGAAGGAAGAATTGTTGGGTCAGATCAACAAGATTTGGTAAGGGGGATCATGAGAGGGTTCCCATTAAAGCATTCCCATTCAGATACTAAATGCATCTCTCTCAAGAGTCTTTGAGATACAGTGTGGTTGGAATAAACTTCTTAAGAATGCTAGTATTTCAGGTTCATTTAGTCTTATGCAGGTCAGTAACATTTTTGAAACCTATCAGACCTTGGAAAGTACAGTGCATTGAAATTAAGTGATTTAATTAGTCTTTATTGGCTCATAAAATGCATTTCAGTGACATGCAGTTTATCTTTTGGGCAGCAGCGGGGTGAGTGTATGAATGGAAGGAGGTAAGATTCTTTCCATGTGTTTGTTTTCCATGTTGAATGTCCCAGGGTTGTCCTGTTTGATAAGTGATGTGGAGAGAGATGCTGGAAACACCATGCCAGATATATCACTTCACTAGAGCTCAGTAAACCTTCAGTTGGGAAATGGAATGCAGAAATAGGCAGTGAGGAAACAGGCAAAACGCTCTGAGGAGACAAATCAGCTTATTTCTAACTTTGCCCTGCCAGTATTGGGATGGAAGCATGGCGACGATTATGTTCTGAAGGTTTTTGAGTGTTGGGGTCCCTCCAGGGTGCCCCAGCTGAGATTCAGCCTGGTACAGGGTCTGGAGGCATCTCTGCAGTTTGTGGCTCTCTTCTGAGATTTATTTGTGAGCCTCTTATAGATGTTTCTTAACTGATTACTTCCTCGAATTATTCTGATATTTCTAAATGCCATGCAAGTATGCTTTTATTATCTTTTTTGATTATTCAGTGTTAGGTTTTCTCATTCACTTCCTACTATTGAAGATGCCAATTTACCTTCTACGCATCCATTTTCCCTTTATTTTGTCTCTTAGTTGTTAATTTGTTTTTGGGTGGTTGTTAATTTACCACCAAATGTTTGTCTTATTGTGAACATATACAGCAGGTTCTGGAATCATGGAGTTTGTTCAAGTTGTTTCATTGTAACGTTGATGGAAAACAAATGTTTCTTGGGGGAGGTCTAAACATTTTCTCTGTGTCTCTGTGGAGTTGGCATGTTCTCTCCATCTCTGTGTGGACCTAGTATGTTCTCCCCATGTCCGTGTGGATTGAGTATGTTCTCCCCATATCTATGTAGAGCTTGCATGTTCTTCCTATGTCTATATTGAGCTTGCATGTTCTCCCCACAACTGTGTGAAGCTTGTATGTATTTTCATGTCTTTGTGGAGCTTGCATGTTTTCCCCATGTCTTTATGAAGCTTGTATGTTCTTTTCAAGTCTTTGTGGAACTTGCATGTTCTCCTTATGTTTCTGTGGAGCTTGCATGTTCTTCCTATGTCAGTGTGAGTTTTGATGGGTGCACTTAATTCCTCCTGCACCTCACAGATGTGCACATAAGGTTCATGGTATGTCCCAGTGTTCTCAGTGTGAGAGTGTGAGTGTGGGTATGCATGATGTGTCCATGAGGGGAAGGAGCCCTGTCCAATGAATGACTTGCCTTGCACCCTGAGCTGCAATGGGTGGGTGTGGTGTCACCTAAAACCCTAAACTGGAATTAGGAGACTGGAAAATGGATCACTGAATATGACAGAGTATCTGGGGTTCTTTTGAAATTTGGTGACATTTTTGAGACTAGAAATATGTTGTTTGACATTAACTCTTGTTTATATAAATGAGTCTTTGGTAAACCTTTTTTATGGTGTGAAACTTTATATAAATACCATGATTTACAAAGTGGTTAACAATACAGTTGTTTCAGGCATTCAATATTCTAACACCAGTCCCACCACCAGTGTGCACTTCCCTCTACAAATCTGTCCAGTTTCCCATCCACTTCCTAGGCCTGCTCCCTTAGGAGCAAAAGGTAATTTACTTTATATTGCTTGTTACAACATATATTTTACAATGGTGTTGCTAAAGTCCTGGCCTGAGGATTTACTGAGCAATTAGGTGCGAGTTGAGCATTCTCTGTTATTGTTTTCACTCATTGAGCTTAGTGGGCTTCTACTATGTTTCCCATCGAATTTTCTGTGCTTCTATTGGGCTGTCAGCTCTGTGAAGGTTGCAGTGTTCCATGGTCACAAGTTGCAGGAACTTCGAAGCTGGGATGATCAGCTGCTGGTGTCTCTGGCATGTCTCTGAGATCATTTGTGAATCTGGACTATTTTATTTGGCAGGGGTGGGAGCTGGATGTGGGTTGGGGGAGCACTTGGCAGAGCAGATATTTGGTCTAGCCACATCCCATGAAGGCCCCAGAGATCTGGTCCTAGTGATGGCCAGGACTCTCTGTGATAAAATGGCAGCTTCTCTCTGAGATCAGTCTGACCTTTTATTTTCTCCCCATTAAAAAATAATTAAAGTACTGTGATTTGAAAAATTATTGATAGTTCCACTTTAGGCATATAATATTCAATGTCAGTCCTACCACTAATAACCTTTTTGATTCAGGCCATTCTCACTGGTGTGAGGTGATATCTTTTTTTCTAAAATTAAATTAACTTTTTTTCTTTCCATTTTATTTAAACATAGTGGTTTTTTCCCTCATCCCCCTTCCCGCGCCTCATAGTATTGTGGACGCCACGCCGCGTTCCCTCTGAAAATGGGAAACAACCGGGAAAGAGGGATATTCCTCTCCTCGGCCGGTGTGTCATTGTCCCCACTTTCCCAATCACCCCTCAAGCCCTCAGAGCAGGCCCCAAATAATTTATTTTATATTGCTTGCTACCACTAAAAGGGTAATGGAATTATAAAAAAAAAATCCAGTAAAAGAAAATTTGTGAAAATTGTTGTATCTCACCACAGGGGGACAATAAATCTTTATCTAAGGGTTTACCATATGTTCTTGCTAGTTGAGTCTTCTGGGTTAGTGTTTTTGTTTGTTGAGCCTGTTTGTCTTCATGTTGTATTCCCATCTAAGCTGGTGTGCTCCTACTGGAATGTTAATATTGCAGCAATTGGGGATGCTCCAGAAAATCCAGGATACCTAACTGGGCAGTGGGCATACATGATGGTGGTGGTGGAATATGGGTGTAGCTACCAGGGTTTCCAGAAGTACAGGGATGGGGAGTGTGGGGAGGTCACCTACCACCACCCTGAGAAGTCTGGAGTTCTAAGTCTAAAAAACCTCTGGAGTACCTGAAATTTTTGGCAGTTTGGTGTCTTTGCAGAGTTCAGTTATGAGGGGGTGGAGTCCAGCCATAGGCATTGTGGCAGTTCTTGGGGTGTGAGTACAGTAGAGGGGGTTTTGCAGGGTGGGGACCCAACCCCTCCTGAGGTCATCCTGTAGGTCTCATTTGGGGACCCATGTACCCAAGAAATTTTTTGTAGCTAGTTGATATCTTTCAAGATTTAATCATGAGTCTCTGAAGCTGGGCTGATAAATGAGCTTACCTGGCAGTGGTGGCAGAATGTGGGTATAGCTGCCAGGGAGTCCAGAAAAAGTGATTCAGCGGTAAAACTGATTCTGTGACACCTGTTTCACTTAAAGTTGGAGTTTTCAAAATCATGTTGATAGTGCTTGTGAGTTCACAAAGTAAATAAAGGATCAGCAGGGGTGGTCGTTATTGCCTGCCACTTGCATTCTGTGGCCACCTCCCCACCTCCCCAGACCCCCCCAACAGAGAGACAGAGAGACTGGGGGCCACAGCCTGATGGTGAAAATGGCCCCTTTAATGCAGAACTGCTAATATACTTATAGAACATCTGAGGGGGCTTGAGGTAAGGACATAGGTGAGATGATCATTTACATAGATAAACACTTGGTGGAAGAAATTCTCTTGGGGAAATTAACTCAAGGAGACACTCTAGTCTCCAAGGGGAATCTACATTTGCTTTTATCTTTCCCTCTAGTTGTCAATTGTAAAGCAGAAGAGGCAAGTGCACACGCAGTGTGTGGACTGGATCTGGACAGCCGGTGGTCAAGAAAGGCAAAGAAAGACTGAGAACCAAGCTGATTTGTTACTGTTTATTCAATCTTTAAACTTCCATCTCCCACACTCCCAGCTCCAACCTTTCTATGGATCTACTCCGCTCTTTCCCTAGTCTCGCCTTCCTCATGTCTCTCTCTCGGAACCCCTTTTTGCTCATGGCGCAATACATTGACGTCACCAAAAGCACCAAAAGATCTTACAGGAAGAACATTGAGGCAACATTATTCTCTTGTATCTGCAGTCCAGAAATCTAGGCCTCCAGAAAGTAGATACAAAACCAAAACCAAAGCCTTCCTTGTGCTGAAAGCACTCAGATTTACATACCAAAGACTGGGCTGGGCTGCCACATGAAATCTACATTGTCAATTACAAACTAGGCAGCACCTGAAATCTACATCCCAAAGACTAGGCTGGGCCAGAGTCTGGAATCTACAATGTAACAATTCAAGCTTAAAAAGTTCAATAACAATAGCAGAACACCTATTCTCTCTTTCAGCAGGACCCATCAATGATGAAATCCCATGGTTGTGTTTCTCCTCTCCTTGTCCAACAAACATATAAGCATTCATAGTATTAATCGTTCTGTATGGGCATAGCAAGAGATGCATTAAACTTTTAGAATTGCTCTCCTGGGGTCATCTCAATCTCAGACTACAGTGCTCAGGCCAGATTAGTCTTTCCTATCCCCTAGCAGGGTCCTAGTCTAGTCATTACTTTAAGATCATGACAGCACTTGTCCATGATCAGACTCTTAACTTATAGTTAAGAATGAGGCACTTTGGCCAGGCCCATCTGGATGCCAGGGTAGCACATAACTTACCGCTTGCCCTGGGTCCGTCTCGTCCCCCGTTGGGACCCTGCCTTTTAGAGGGCTAGGAACTGAGGGCAACCAAGACTACAGTCAAGAAAGCAGATGCCCGGGAATTACTAATATTCAAAACCAATTAAATCCCAATTGCAAAGGCATATTAATAAATGTCTTTCTTTGTCCATACAAAAAGGACTTGCTCTGAATAAGCTATGCAAAGGACTCAAGGAGAAGAGAAAGACATTATTTACAAGTCAACAGAACACTAAGAAAGAAGCTACAAATAAAAACAGAGGAATGGGAGCACTGTGACGGGAGTAACCCAATAAACCTAAACTACCTGAAGCTATGTAATCCTACAGTCAATACTTGCAGTTGTTAGATGAACACAGTAAGAGATAAGGATCCTAAAACTTAGTTCTCTGGACTTTGAGAGCAAGCAAAGATTTTACTCTAAACCCCAGACTAAGTCCTCAGGCCGTTCAGTTTGTCTTTCCCCATGGAGATCCTGTCTCTTAAGTCAAAACAGCTTGCATCAAGACCATGCATTTATGCTTTCTAGAATGTCCCATTTCGATGCTGGTGTAGCTTTGCCACTTGCCCAGGTCATCCCAGTCCCACAGCGGGACCTCCCTTTTGGGGTGTTAGGAACTAGAGCAACTAAAGCCTGAGTCAAGTAATTATGACCAAGTAATTATGCCCAGGGCTGGAGCGATAACACAGTGGGTAGGGCGTTTGCCTTGCATGTGGCTGACCCAGGTTAGATTCCTCTGTCCCTCTCAGAGAGCCCGACAAGATACCGAGAATATCCCGTCCACATGGTAGAGCTTGGCAAGCTACCCATGGTGTATTTGATATGCCAAAAACACTAACAACAAGCCTCACAATGGAGACGTTACTGGTGCCTGCTTGAGCAAATTGATGAACAACGGGATGACAGTGCAATTATGCCCAGGAGTAGATATATTTCAGAGTCAATCAACTCCCAAATATAAGAGTCATAGCATTAACGGTCTTTTTGTGTTTAACCAAAGAACTGTCATCCCGTTGCTCATCGATTTGTTCGAGCGGGCACCAGTAATGTTTCACATTGTGAGACTTTTTGTTGCTGTTTTTG
The DNA here is from genome assembly GCF_027595985.1 of Sorex araneus. Taxonomy (NCBI): domain Eukaryota; kingdom Metazoa; phylum Chordata; class Mammalia; order Eulipotyphla; family Soricidae; genus Sorex; species Sorex araneus. The sequence continues at coordinate 14,938,204 of NC_073312.1, forward strand.
GCATATCAAATACACCATGGGTAGTTTGTCAGGCTCTGCCGTGGGGGTGCGATACTCTCGGTAGCTTGCCAGGTTCTCCGAGAGGGGCAGAGGAATGGTACACGGGTCGGCCGCGTGAAAGGCGAACACCTTACTGCTGTGCTACTGCTCCAGCCCAACCAAAGAACATTTCTCTATAATCACTGTATTAGTGTTATCCTGTTGCTCATCAATTTGCTCGAGCAGGCACCAGTAACGTCTCCATTGTGAGACTTGTAGTTACTGTTTTTGGCATACTGAATATGTTGTGGTTAGCTTGCCAGGCTCTGCTGCTTGGGTGGGATACTTTCGGTAGCTTGCCAGGCTTTCCGAGAGGGACAGAGGAATCAAACCGGGGCCAGCCATGTGCAAGGAAAACACCTTACCTGCTGTGCTATTGCTCCACCCATTTCTCTATAATAAATTATAAATAGGCTATAGGGGAAATAAAAAAAGCAAGTACAAATACACAACATTTCAAATACAAAGCAATACAAATACAAAGTTCAGAATTACTAGAAAATTTTGGCTTATAAGTGATCAAGACTGACTTGGGGAACTGAGACAATGAGAGGTAAAATACAAAGGAAAGTTTCAAGATTAACTAAATTAGGGATGCTAGCAAGGACAGGATGGGCTTCTCTGGGAGGAGGAAAAAGGAGCAATTCACAGATGAAGCCTAAAACACGTTGGGTTAATATCCAACAGTGCTAAGTGAATTCACTTGTAGTTCCTGATACAACTCAGTACAAATTCCATCTCCGCTGTTTTAGAAGTTCCTTTTGCCTATGATCCATATTGGACCCCCTATTTTCTAGCTTCCAGGCCTTTCTCTTTGTTATTGCTATTTGTGTGAGAATTGTTCTTGTCTTTTCCTGGAAAAGCATTCATGGTAAATACCGCTTAAAACAATATGACTGAAAGTGTGTAATTCTAGCTTCACATTTGGTCAATGGTTGGTTCAGTATGGAATACTGAGTAGTGAATCACTCACCTCAGAATTTTATTATTTATTTTTCAGTTTCAGGGCTGAAAATGCCTAACAAGTCTCCCACTCACAGCTCCAAATCAGTATAGGCTGCTTGGTTGAGAACAGGAGGGATGGAGAGGTAACTCAGAGGCAGAGCACCCACAATCTCTACACCAACCCCCCCCCCCCAAAAAAAAAAAAGAAAACAGAAAGGGAAATCAGGACAGAAAGGGAAAACAGGTACCAAAAGATGGTTCAGAGGTTGGAACATGCCTTGCATGTACCAGGCAGTGCTCAGAACTCCTGGCTCTATCCTCAGGGATCATTCTTGCTGGGGATCAGGAGGACCATATCAGGTGACTGGATTGAACCCAGCTTTGCCAGCTGCAAGGCAAGGGCCTTGCCCTCTGTGCTCTCTCTCTCCAGTCCTCCCTTTAGACATTTATTAAATTTTATTACAAAAAGCATTTTCCTATTTTCCATATTTCCCCTGTCTCTATTGAGGAATGTGACTTCATTTGGACCCGGCTTGGTGATCCATCTGCTTTTCCTGTCTGGAAGAATGTAGCATCCATGCTACACATACATAGTGTGGATTGATGATACACATTGATGATGTGGCTTGGTGATGATGGACCTTCTCAACTGGAACCCAGACCTCTGGTTCTGAGATAATTATTTTATTTTCTCTCTTCCTGTCTTCCTGCTTTCTCTTTCTGGAGCTCCTCTTTGTTAATTTCCGAGTCTTCAGGCAGATTTTCTGATCTTTTCCTTCTGATTCCCATCACTTTCCAGACCCATCATAAATTTCTCGCTTTTGCTCTGTGATTCTAAAATTTTAAACCACTGTTCCATCGTGGCATTTTTTTTTAACCACACATCATGTTCTGTTTTAATGGCTGCCATGCCCTTGCCTTTTACTCTGAGGAAATTAATGACAACACTCTTTGGATTGTTTTTCTGCTTCCTACACATTAATAACCGCGTGTTTGTTTTTCCTGTCTATTATTTTCACGTTGAACTTTTCTGTTAGGCACTGTCTCAAATATTGGAGGATCCTTTGATCTCTGCTCAGGTTTTTATTATTGTTGACGGGAGCAGGGAGCTGTGTGGGCTTCAGGGAACCACCTAGGATACTCTGGGCAACTTGACTGACCAGTCCTGGAGGTGCAAGCTGCTCAGGTCCAGTGATGTTGGGGGGTCATCAGGATCACCCCAGCAGCCCTTGCAGGCTCCCTGACTGATAGTGCTCAGAGACCTTGTTGGGGAAAGAATTCAAGGACTTGTACATGCAAGGCATGCTCCGACCTCTGAACCATCTTCTGCTACCTGTTTTTCCTTTCTGTTCTGTTTCCCCTTTCTGTTTTGTTTATGTTTGTTTGGTGGTGGGTGTAGATATTGTGGGTGCTCTACCCCTGAGCTACCTCTCCATCCCTCCTGTTCTCAACCAAGCAGCCCGTACTTATTTGGAGCTGTGAGTGGGGGCTTGTTAGGTCAGACTTCACTCTGGGCCTCTGGGGAGGCTCTTTCAAGTGGGGAGTTTGTTTTTACATCTTGAGTTCATTCCCTCTGGATTTTTAGTTTTCCCTGGAGAAAAAAAATCCCAATCTTCTGCCTGGGGTTTATAAACCTGTTGAACATATATAGAGTGAAGTGAGAAGGAGGATTCAGATTTCGATTGAGTGTTATGTGGACTTTCTCCTAGGGACCCACTGGAGGTTTGAACCTCAGTCACGAGGGGCCCAGTGTGGATTGTAACCACTTCCCTTTACTCTCCTGCTGACCAAGTATATGGGTAGTTTGCTTGCCATCATGAACTGGTGTATGAGGGAATGAAATATGATTCTAATCCCAACATTGACCTTCAATCTATCCTATCTTCCCAGTGGGCCCTTAGGTTCAGAAACACTGTGCCTCTGGGGGCTAAGCATTCTTTATTTTTTATAGCGTAGGCAATATGCTTATAATAGTGTTGATGTTTATGATCTTGGCATACCACCACCAAAGTTGGTAGAGAGTTTGCCCATAGGCAATTGTAGGATATCATTGGTTTGTCCTTTATCCTTTGCCACAAAGTGTTTAGGTTTATCTGGTAATAATCTCTAAACATTTTAAGACAACATTGGTATGTCCTGTTCCCCTTGCCACAAGGAACTTAGGTTTATCGGGTCACACCCATTAAAGTGCTCCCAAGTCACTCCCATTCCTTTGTCTATCTGTAACCACTTCTCTATGCTCTCTTCCCCAACCAGTTAATCAGCTTTTCCCCCTAATCAGGTATTGTAAGTTAATATTGCCTTTCTCCTCTCCTTGTGTTTTTTGAATAGTTTAAAGCAATGTCCTTTTTTTAAAAAAAAAATTTATTTTATTATATTGAATCACCTTGAAAAAAATACAAAGCTTTCAGGTTTAAGTCTCAGTCATACAATGATTGCACCCCCATCCCTTCACCAGTGCACATGTTCCACCATCAAGAACCCCAATATACCCCCCTCCCACCCATCCCCCACCTAAGTAGCTAGTGATCTTCATTTTATTCTCTCTATACTTTGAATACATTCAATATTTCAACAGAGAACTCACTATTATTGTTTGGAATTTTCCCCCAACAATCAGGCCTGCTGAAAAGTCATCATTTAATAATTTCTTTTTATTGCTGAGAATGAAGATTCCACGCGGTTTTGGATTTCTGATATTTTAGTTCAGTTCACAGTCTAGATGCATTTCTGTAAAAAGCCGCTCTGGGTGCCAAAATTGGTTAGAAGACCTCTTGGATCATAGTCTTTAGGAGCAGAGGGTCTGTTTCGCGAGCAGCAACTCCAGATCTTGCAATGTCCTTTTAGTATGGACAAAGAAAGACAGTTGTTAATATACTTTTGTAACATGGGATTTAATTGGCCTTGAATATTATTCCCTCCCAGGCATCTGCTTTCTCGACTTAAGCCTCAGCTGTCCTTACTTCCTAGCACCCCCAAAAGCAGGGTCCCAACGAGGGACGGGACGGACCCAGGACAAGTGGTGAGTTATGTGCTACCCTGGCATCGAGATGGGCCTGGCCAAAGTGCCTGATGCTTAACTACAAGTTAAGAGCTTGGTCATGGACAAATCTGTCATGATCCAAAAGTAACGACTAGGACCCTGCTAGGGATAGGAAAGACTAATCTGGCCTGAGCACTGTAGTCTGAGATTGAGATGACCCCAGGAGAGCAATTTTATAAGCTTAATGCATCTCTTGTTGTGTCTATACAAAATAATTGATATTATGAATGCTTATATGTTAGTTGGACAAGGAGAGGAGAAACACACCCATGGGATTCTGTTCTTGGGTGGGTCATCCTGCTGAAAGAGAATCTGTCCTAGAAGCAGCATCCCCTGATGGAAAGAACTTTACCCCTATTGATTGTGACCACACCTATATGTAAGCCCCAACCCCTCATGCTTGGGGATTTAACTAGGCTGTAAGAGTGGGCTGGAGGTTCCAGTATGAGATCTAGAGAAGCCAGATCGAGATCCAGATCCAGAGTGAGAATGAGAATAAAGTAGCATGGGGGAAGAAGAAGCAGGAGGAGGAGAATCAGAGGAGAATGGAGATGGGAATGGAATAAACTGCAACTGAGACCAACCAGCCTGGTCCTCGTTCCTTCCTTCACCTGCCTCATCATTGCCATCAACCTCTCTGGGGTGGGGGAAGCGTCTGGAGACTACCGAACACGGGTGGCAGGAGAGATAGAGTGCCTGTGCACTGTGCCCCCTTTTTTTGTGTGTCTACACAGGCAACAACTGCTTTTTGATTTATGGGTGGTGTAAATTGTGAAGTGCCACGTAGAACACATTTGTTTTGAGTCACATTTGTAAGTTGAGCCAATATCTGGGAGAACCATAAGAACTCATGGAATGTAAAAAGAGATGTAGATAAATTTAAAAAATCTCATCATTGTGATTTAACTGTTAGGAAAAAACACCATGTTGCTTGCAAAAGAGGCAGTGCTAAAAAAGGCATGCAAACATCGTGAGCAGTGTATTTTTTTAATTTAATTTAAAAAATTTTATTGAATCACCGTGAGATAGTTACAAGCTTTCATGTTTGGGTTACAATCACACAATGATCAAACACCCATCCCTCCACTGGTGCACATTCCCCACCACCAATATCCCTGGTATACCCCTCCTTTCCCACCCTCCCCCTGCCTCCATGGCAGACAATATTCCCCATACTCTCTCTCTGCTCCTGGGCATTATGGATTACAACACAGACACTGAGAGGTCATCATGTTTGGTCCATTATCTGCATTTGGCACACATCTCCCATCTCAACTGATTCCTCCAGCCATCATTTTCTTAGTGAACCCTTCTCTATTCCATCTGCCTTCTCCCCTTCGCTCATGAAGCAGTCTTCCAGCTATGGGGAAATCCTCTTGGTCCTTGTATCTACTGTCCTTGGGTGTCAGGCTCATGTGATGTTATTCTATACTCCACAAATGAGTTCAGTCCTTCTATGTCTGTCCCTCTCTTTCTGACTCATTTCACTTAGCATGATACTCTCCATGTCTATCCATTTACAAGCAAATTTCATGACTTCATCTCTCCTAACAGCTGCATACTATTCCATTGTGTAGATGTACCAAAGTTTCTTTAACCAGTCATCTGTTCTAGGGCACTTAGGTTGTTTCCAGATTTTGGGTATTGTGAACAGTGCTGCAATGAACATATAGGTACAGATGTCATTTCTACTGTGCTTTTTTGCATCCTTGGTATATATTCCCAGAAGTGGTATTGCGGGGTCATATGGAAGGTCAATTGCTAGTTTTTGAAGGACTGTCCATATTATTTTCCAGAAAGGCTGGGCCAGTCGGCATTCCCACCAACAATGAAAGAGGGTCCCTTTTCCCCCACATCCACGGCAGCACTGGTTGTTTTTGTTCTTTTAAATGTGTACCAGTTTTTGTAGGGTGAGATGGTATCTCATTGTTGTTTTTATTTGCATATCTCATTGTTGTTTTTATTTGCATCTCCCTGATGATTAGCGATGTGGAGCATTTTTTTCATGTGCCTTTTGACCATTTGCATTTCTTTTTTGAGGAAACTTCTGTTTATTTCTTCTCCCCATTTTTTTATGGGGTTGGAGGATTTTTTTCTTGTACAATTCTACTAGTGTCTTGTATATCCTGGATATTAATCCCTTATCAAATGGGAATTGGGTAACTATTCTTTCCTATTCTGTGGGCTCTTTCTTTCTGTATTTTTGTCACTGTTTCTTTTTTTTTTTTTTTTTTGATTTTATTTTTTTTTTTATTGTGGAAAGTTACAAAGTTACAAAGTTTTCAGGTTTAAATCTCAGTTATACAATGCTCGAATACCCATCCCTTCACCAGTGCTCATATTCCACCACCAAGAATCCCAGTATAGCTCCACCCCGCCCCCTCACACCCCAAACACCCCCACGCCCCTAGCCCCCCCACCCTAAGCCCCCCCCCCGCCTGTGTAACTAATAAATTTCACTTTACTTTCACTTTGATTGCATACAATATTTCAACAAAACTCACTATTATTGTTTGGAGAGTCTCTCCCCTAAAGTCAGACCTGCTGAAAAGGAAGCATTAGGTAATTTGTTTTCCATTGCTGAGGATGAAGAAGTGTGAGGTCGAGTGACCACACTTAGCGGCCTCTCAGTTTTGGGTTTCTGTAATTTAGTATTTTAGTAACTAAGTCCAGAGAGATATCTGCCAGAAGTTGCATCGTTGCCAACTTGTACTTCTCAGTTACATTATATTCCACATATGAGTGCAATCTTTCTATGTCTGTCTCTTTCTTTCTGACTCATTTCACTCAACATGATACTTTCCATGTTGATCCACTTGTATGCAAATTTCATGACTTCATGTTTCCTGACAGCTACATAGTATTCCATTGTGTAAATATACCAGAGTTTCTTTAGCCAATCATCTGTTTTCGGGCACTCTGGTTTTTTCCATATTGTGGCTATTGTGAACAGAGCGGCAATGAACATGGAAATGCAGATGTCATCTCTACTATACCTTTTTGCCTCTCCGGGATATATTCCCAGGAGTGGTATTGCTGGGTCAAATGGGAGCTCCATTTCTAACTTTTTGAGAATCGTCCATATTGTTTTCCAAAAGGGCTGAACCAGTCGGCATTCCCACCAGCAGTGAAGGAGAGTCCCTTTCTCCCCACATCCACGCCAACACCGGTTGCTTTTGTTTTTGGGGATGTGGGCCAGTCTCTGTGGTGTGAGATGATATCTCATTGTTGTTTTGATCTGCATTTCCCTGACGATTAGTGATGTTGAACATTTTCTCATGTGCCTCTTAGCCATTCGGATTTCTTCTTTGGAAAAGTTTCTGTTCATTTCATCACCCCATTTTTTGATCAGGTTGGCAGTTTCCTTCTTGTGGAGTTCAACCAGTGCATTGTATATCCTTGTTATCAAGCCTTTATCGGATGGGTACTGCATAAATATCCTTTCCCATTCTGTAGACTGTCTTTGTATTTTGGTCACTGTTTCTTTTGAGTTGCAGAAGCTCCTTAGTTTGAGATAGTCCCATTTATTTATCTTTGTTTTCACTAGCTTAGCCAGTGGCGTGTCAGCTTTGAAGATACCTTTGGCTTCAATGTCGTGGAGGGTTTTGCCGACCTTATCTTCAATGTACCTTAGGGATTCTGGTCTGATGTTGAGGTCTTTAATCCAGTTTGATCTGATTTTTGTACATGGTGATAGATGGAGGTCTAAGCCCATTTTTTTGCATGTAGCCGTCCAGTTTTGCCAGCACAATTTGTTAAACATGCTTTCCTTGCTCCACTTCACATTTCTTGCTCCCTTATCAAAGATTAGATGATCATATATTTGGGGGTGTATGTCAGAGTATTCAACCCTGTTCCATTGGTCTGCCGCTCTGCCTTTGTTCCAGTACCATGCTGTTTTAATGACTACCGCTTTGTAGTAGAGTTGGAAGTTGGGGAGGTTGATTCCTCCCATTTTCTTTTTCCCAAGGATTGCTTTAGCTATTCGTGGGGGCTTATTGTTCCATATGAATTTCAGGAGCGCTTGCTCCATTTCTTTGAAGAATGTCAAGGGTATCCCTATAGGGATCGCATTGAATTTGTACAATGCTTTGGGTAGAATTGCCATTTTGACAATATTAATTCTTCCAATCCATGAGCAGGGGATGTCTTTCCATTTCCTCGTGTCCTCTTTTATTTCCTGAAGTAGTGTTTTATAGTTTTCATTATACAAGTCCTTTACCTCCTTTGTTAAGCTGATTCCGAGGTATTTGATTTTTTGAGGCGCAATTGTGAATGGGATTGCTTTTCTCAGGTCACTTTCTTCTCTCTCATTATTTGCATATAGGAAAGCCATGGACTTTTGGGTATTGATTCTATAGCCTGCAACTTTACTGTACGAGTCTATTGTTTCTAGGAGTTTCTTGGTAGAGGTTTTAGGGTTCTCTAAGTATAGTATCATATCATCTGCGAATAGTGAGAGCTTGATTTCTTCCTTTCCTACCTGAATGCCCTTAATATCTTTTTCTTGCCTAATCGCTATTGCAAGTACTTCCAGTACTATATTGAACAGAAGTGGAGAGAGTGGGCATCCTTGTCTCGTCCCTGTTCTCAGAGGGAAGGCTCTTAGTTTTTCCCCATTGAGGACAATGCTTGCCATAGGCTTGTGATAAATGGCTTTGACTATATTGAGGAAGGTCCCTTCTATACCTATTTTGGCTAGTGTTTTCATCATAAACGGATGCTGGATCTTGTCAAATGCTTTCTCTGCATCTATTGATATGATTATATGATTTTTATCTTTTCTTTTGTTGATATGGTGGATTATGTTGATTGATTTCCGGATGTTAAACCATCCTTGCATCCCCGGGATGAATCCCACTTGGTCGTGGTGTATGATCTTTTTGATAAGTTGTTGAATTCTATTTGCTAATATTTTGTTGAGAATTTTTGCATCTGTGTTCATCAGGGATATTGGCCTGTAGTTTTCTTTTTTTGTGGTGTCTTTGTTTGCTTTTGGTATTAGGGAGATATGAGCCTCATAGAAACTGTTAGGGAGGGTTTCTGTTTCTTCAATTTCCTGGAAGAGCTTGAGAAGGACTGGCAAAAGGTCCTCTTTAAATGTTTGGAAGAACTCACTAGTGAATCCGTCTGGACCTGGGCTTTTGTTTTTGGGGAGACTTTTGATTACCATTTCAATTTCCTTGATGTTAATTGGACTATTCAGGTACTCCAGGTCTTCTTGGTTCAGCCTTGGGAGATTATAGGAGTCGAGGAATTTATCCATTTCTTCTAGATTCTCTTGTTTCGTGGCATAGAGATTTTCAAAGTAGTCTCTGATGATCTTTTGAATTTCATTGGTTTCTGTCGTGATGTCCCCCTTTTCATTTCTGATTCGGCTTATAAGGGTTCTCTCTCTCTCTTTCTTTGTGAGTCTTGCTAGTGGTTTATCAATCTTGTTTATTTTCTCGAAGAACCAGCTCTTGGTTTCATTGATCTTCCGGATTGTCTTTTGGGTTTCCATGTCATTAATTTCTGCTCTAAGTTTTATTATCTCTTTCCTTCTGCCTGGTTTTGGCTCCTTTTGTTGGTCCTTTTCTAAGGTCTTGAGCTGTGAAGTCAAGTTATTTATGTGGGCCCTTTCTTCCTTCCTGAGATATGCTTGCAGAGCTATAAATTTTCCCCTTAAAACGGCTTTAGCTGCGTCCCACAGGTTCTGGTAGCTCGTGTCTTCATTCTCATTTGTTTCTAGGTATCTTTTGATTTCTTCCTTGATTTCCTTCCTGACCCACTCATTGTTCAATATCGAGCTATTTAATTTCCAGGTGTTTGATTTGGTTTTCTGCATCTGTCCACAGTTAAGTTTTATCTTCAGTGCATCATGGTCTGAAAAGATAGCTGGTACAATGTCTATCTTGTTGATTCTGTTGAGGTATGTTGTGTGGCCCAGCGCATGGTCTATTCTGGAAAATGTTCCATGTGCACTGGAAAAGAATGTGTATTCCTTTTTTTGGGGATATAAAGCCCTGTATAGATCTATTAGCCCTCTCTCTTCTATTTCTTCCTTCAAAGCCAGTATTTCATTGGTGAGTTTTAATCTTCTAGATCTGTCCAGAGGAGACAGTGCAGTGTTGAAGTCTCCAACTACTATTGTGTTGCTCGAGATGTCCTTCTCGAGGTCTCTTAGCAGCTGTTGTAGGTATTTAGCTGGTCCCTCATTGGGTGCGTAGACATTCAGGAGTGTGATTTCTTCCTGATGTACACATCCCTTGATTAATAAAAAGTGGCCTTCACTATCCCTTCTAATCTTTTTCAACCTGAAGTCTATGTTGTCCGATACTAGTAAAGCCACTCCGGCTTTCTTGAGGGAGTTGTTTGCTTGCAGGATTGTTTTCCATCCTTTGACTTTGAGTCTGTGTTTGTTCTGGCTATTCAGATGTGTTTCTTGCAGGCAACAGAAGGTTGGGTTGAGTCTCTGAATCCATTTTGCCAGTCTGTGTCTCTTAATTGGTGAATTCAGACCATTGACATTAAGGGAGATTATTGTTATGGGATTTTGTGCCGTCTTTGTGCAAGGGTTTGTTGTGCTTGTAGAGGTTGTTCTTGTCTTACAATAGCCCCTTTAGTGCTTCTTTTAGGTTTGGTTTTGAGTCTATGAAGTTCCTGAGCTGTTGTTTATCCCCAAAGTAGTGTATGATTCCTTCTAGTTTGAATGAGAGTTTAGCCGGATGAAGTATTCTTGGTGAAGCGTTGATTTCATTGAGTTTTTTCACTATATCCCACCATTGCCTTCGAGCTTGGAGGGTTTCCTCTGATAGATCTGCTGTGAGCCTAAGGGGTGCTCCTTTGTATGTGATTTCCTTCTTGGACCTTGCTGCTTGGAGTATTGTGTCTCTCTGGAAGATGTCCATCATTGTAACTATGATATGTCTTGGGGTTTTTCTGTTAGGATCTCTTTTAGCTGGCACTCTCCGGGCGCCTTGAATCTGGATGCCCGCATTGTCCAGCTGTGGGAAGTTTTCCGCAATGATTTGTTTGACTGTGTCTTTTTCGTTGGGGTTGGTTCCCTGTGGTTCTGGTAGTCCAATGATTCTAATGTTGTTCCTCTTGAATTCATCCCCTAGGACTCTGATTCTGGCTAGAGCTATTTTGAGGTCTCTTGCCATGGTTTGATGTTGCCTGTAGGCCTCTTGCAGCTCATCTTCAAGCATACTGATTCTGTCTTCGGCTGCAGTCATCCTATTGTTGAGGGCAGTCAGAGAGTTTTTGATTTCATGTACGGAATCCTTCATTTCTTTTTGAAGGTTTTTTATTTCTGCTCTCATTTCTTCCCGTATTTTGTCGGCTGTCTGTTGTATTGTTTCCGCCAGGTCTTCCTTGAAGTTGTCCATCTTTGCATTGAGTTGATTGAACATGTTGAGGATTTCAAGTCTGAATTCTTTCTCAGAGAGGTCAAGTTTGTAGGAGGCGCCCATTGAGGTTTCCGGATTCCTTTGATCGTCCTCTGGTTGCAATGGGGATTTTCGCTGTTTCTTCATGTTGTTTGTGGTGATATGAAAGAGGGCTCTTGATGATGAGTGTCCCTGTTTCCTTTTGTTGTGAAAAAGGATTGTGGATAGGCTCAGTTAATAGTGGTTGGCTTTTTAATTGCCGGTGTAGAACCTGGTCTTCTACTGAGATGTTCTTATGTGAAGTCTTGTGTTTTGTTGTCCTACTGCTTGCGAATAGCTAGGATGTTAGTCTTGGATAGGATGTTGAGAAAACTACTTTCCGCCGCGTTAGCGGCGGCCGCCGGTAATGAGGCCACGCCCACTTTTCTTAGGCCACGCCCCCTGGTGGTTAGGCCACGCCCCTTTCCCACAGACCTTTGCGGGAAGACAGGACGGCGGCGGCGCTTGGGGTCGGCGTGCCGGCCACTCGGCCGGCAGTCCGGAGGGGAGGGAAGCCCGGGGTGCTCAGGGCCGCGGAGCAGGCTGGGTCCGGAAGGGCGGGTCGAGGGAGCGTCACAGACCTTTGCCGGAAGACAGGACGGCGGCGGCGCTTGGGGTCGGCGTGCCGGCCACTCGGCCGGCAGTCCGGAGGGGAGGGAAGCCCGGGGTGCTCAGGGCCGCGGAGCAGGCTGGGCCCGGAAGGGCGGGTCGAGGGAGCGTCACAGACCTTTGCCAGAAGACAGGACGGCGGCGGCGCTTGGGGTCGGCGTGCCGGCCACTCGGCCGGCAGTCCGGAGGGGAGGGAAGCCCGGGGTGCTCAGGGCCGCGGAGCAGGCTGGGTCCGTGTCACTGTTTCTTTTGAAGTGTAGAATCTTCTTAATTTGATGTAGTCCCATTTGTTTATGTTTGCTTCCACTTGCATGGTCAGTGCTGTTTCGTCCTTAAAGATGCTTTTAGCTTCAATATCATGGAGAGTCCTGCTTACATTTTTTTTTTTGCTTTTTGGGTCACACCCAGAGATGCACAGGGGTTACTCCTGGCTCTGCACTCAGGAATTACTCTTGGCGGTGCTAGGGGACCATATGGGATGCTGGGAATCGAACCCGGGTTGGCCACATGCAAGGCACACGCCCTACCCACTTTGCTATTGCTCCAGCCCCAAAGTTCTGCCTACATGTTCGTCTATGTACCTTATAGATTAATGTATGATATTGAGGTCTTTAATCCACTTTGATCTGACTTTTGTGTCTGGCATTAGACAGAGGTCAGAGTTCATTTTTTTGCGGGTAGCTATCCAGTTTTCCCAGCACCACTTGTTGAAGAGGTTTTCCTTGTTCCGCTTCACTGAGCAGTGTTTTAGGTTATTCAAACCTCTAGGTAAATGATTTGATTAACCACCATTTTTTTTTTTTTGAGGAAGGGAGGGAGTGTTCTCAAAAGAGAGAGAAAAACTGATTTTGAAATTCACTACATTAAGAAAAATGACAACAAAGGACAGGGAAGGTTGGGAATAAAGATAAAAGAGGGTCAGTTTACATTTTAAAATGTAAGGATCTGTTAACATTTGAGAAGACAGAAGCAGCAGCAGAGTGAGATGAAAGCCAGCATGAAAAGTAAAGGGAGGGAAGAGAGAGGAAATTATGCACTTCTAAATTGGTTTGTATGCAAGTCAAAGTGACAGGCAGAATTTGAAATTTCAGAAGTGTTTCTGTATGGTTGAGGACAGAATTATGAATTTGTAAACATGGAATTACTTTTAAAATGTAAAATGTAAACAAAAACCCCAGGAGATAGGAGGCCTAGCCTTGCACAGCCCTAGAAGGAGAAATATGTGAGACAATAAAAAAAATCAGAAAACAACTTGCTAGAAGAGGATCAAGAAGTGAAGCATCTCTAGCTCCCTCCTTTCCCTCCTCCTCCTCCTCCACAGTGTGTTCAAAAGTGACTGATTATTATATATATTAATGTGATATATAAATACAATTTGTGTGATTGTGTTGATCATAAACACGGTTCTTAAACCTCTTTCTAGATTGTGTCTCTCCACCCCCCCCCACGTCCCCCCTGTAGGAGTTGATCTATCAGGGTGAAGTAAGATGGCTTGGCAAATAGAAGTTGTAAAATTTAGAAAGAAAATATGATGATTTGCATACAATTCTGCAGAGTGTCTCCTTTTGGGAGAGGGAAGAGTGGAAGGAGGGAAGGATAGAGAGAGAAGGGGGCACACTGGGGACCAAGTGCAAACAGTCTGCGTTCCACAGAGAAATTTCACTCTTTCCTCATTGCTTTCTTTAGTCTCGGCCACAAATCTGTGTTTGTTTGATGTAATCCATACTTAAAGTGGAGGTGCTCAAAGTGACCATGAGTCTAGTTTCCCACAGGCAATACTTGGCTGGCTCTACAAAACATCTTGTCTTCTGACTCCAAGAAGTCTTCTGTCTACAGCAATTTTCGTTCCTTTAAATCCCTTTTGAATCCCATAACCATTTTTAATTCTCACCCCTTCCCTCCCAAGCAAAGCCCAATATATAAAGCCATCAGAGGAAAGCTTCCCTTGTGGAACGGGTTGGAGGATCAGATGACCACCTGCTATTTCCCCCTCTGTCCCCTCGGGCAGGCTCTAAATTGTCTTGGAAAGACTGCAGTGCTGTGTGCGGCTTGGTGTTTAAAACCATTACTCTCAGCTCATAAACCCTGCAGCTTAGTTACTATTGGATGAGCACAATTAAATGCCAGCAGTTATTAGAGCTTTGCGATTCTAAAGGAGCCCTCTCTAAACCTAGTTAATGAGCAACCTCTGCTAAATATTCATGAGTGTTATATTAGCCAGGCCTTTGTAATCTCTGGCTCTCTTGAATTTTCACCTGTGATGCTTTTACATAATCAAGGAGGTTGAGATGGTCAGGGAAGAGTTGCTTGGCCACAGACAGGAATACACTATTTCTTGCTGAGATTTCCTAGGTTCTCACTGGAGAAGGAAAATATTTGAGTCCCTACCATGCAGACAAGTTCTCTCTGGGTCCATTGAAGCAAAGATGAAGAGTATTTGGGCTGTGGCCTTGATGACTTCACTGTCCAATCGCAGATAGAATGCATGTTCTATAGCAACTGGAAAGCTCTAGAATATGGCATAGGTGCTAAATCATCTGTGACAGCTACTGGTGTTAGGAGAGGTCAGGAAAGAAGACTCATGAGAGGGGGAAGGGATATGGACATACAGTACTGATTGTGCCACTTGGAAGAGGTTGTGTTTTAAACATATGAAAGCTTGTGACAATGCTGCTATGTGCAAATTCATCGGTGCCATTTTCCCCATAGTGTATGCTCACTTCATGGCTCTGTGTCACAGTATGGTCATTCTTGCAATATGCAAATATTTTTAAAATCGTATTTTTATTTTCTGAATATTATTATATGTCTTATGGTGAGCCAGGAAAAGTGACCTTTACTGTTAGTACTGCAGTAGTTTTGGGGCAATGGAAACTGTACCTGTTAAAGAGAACAAACGTATAGATCTATGATATATGTGTCCCGACTGCTTCATTTACCCCATTTGTCTCCTTCTCCTCTGACACCGTATTCTTGAAAACTCAAAAATATTAAAAATCACGACAAATTAACTCTATAAGGCCTTAAAATGTTCAAGCTAAAAGAAGGGTTACAGACTCTCACTTTAAATCAAAACAGGAAAGCTCAGTGAAGCAGGAACATGAAAAGCTGAGATAGGCAGAAAGTGAGGTCTCTTGTGTCCACCAGTTAGCTGAAGGGTAAATGCCAAGAAAAAGTTTGTGGAGGAAATTACTGGTGCTACTCCAGTGAGCCTGTGGAAGATAAAGTAAAAATAGCCTAACTGCTGATACAGAGAAAGGTTTAGAGGTCCAGACACAAGGTTAAATCCTTACAACATTCCTGTAAACCAAAACCTAATCTGGAACAAATCTCTAACTCTCCTCCATTCTATGAGGGCTGGGAAGCTGTGGGGGAAAAGCTGAAGAAGCTGGTGGAATCTGATTCATGAGACTTACTGGGAAATGTCTTCTCCATGTCCTGTGCATGGAATGAAAAATAGCAAGTTCTGATGGAGAAACCATAGCTAGAGCTTCAGACGATGCAACTAAGATTACTGATGAAAGGACCAATGTTTCAAGGTAGACAAAGCAACCTCTTATTTTAGGAAGATGTCATCTAGAACAGCAATAGAGGTGAAGTCATGCCTGGTGTTGGAGCTTGAAAGTCCAGTTTGACTCATTGGCTAGGGGAGAACACAGCTGGAGAAGCCAATGCTCATTTCCCATCCGGTAATGGTAAATTCCAGAGAAGACTCTGGAAACCTGAAGAATCGTGCTCAATCAACTCTGCCTTTGTTCTAAAGAAGGTGCAACTAAACCTGCATGGCAGCACAGCTGTTTATAACGTAAGGTTTACAGTTGAGAGCTACTGCTCATAAAAAAATTCCTTTCAAAATATTTCTGCCTATTGACAATCTGCCCTGCTCCTCAAATGCTCTAATGGAGAGGTCCAAAGAGATTGCTGTTGATTTCATGCCCGTGAACACAACATCCATTTTGCAGCCCATTCATCTCAGCATTATTTTGACTTTCATGTCTTTTTTTATTTTAGAAATACATTTAATAAGGCTATAGCTGCCATTGATAATGATTCCTCTGATGGATCAGGGAAAATGTCAGTTGAAAAATCTTTTGGAAATGACTCATATTTCTAGATTCCATTAAAAGCATACATGATTCATAAGCGGTTGAAAGATCAAAATTAGCAGTAGTTTAGAAGAAATTGATTCTGTCCTTGATAAATTACTTTGAGCGGTTCGAGATTTGGTCAAGGACAGAACTTCAGATCTCGTGGGGCTCCTGTGAGAACCAGACTAGACGTGGAGTCAGGAGAGATGGTGGAAACTACTCCCGGTGATGTCGTGTGAGCACCACAAAAGAATATTATAGAAAATGATTTGGTAAGGGAAGTGGCAGGGTTTGAGAGGATTCACTTCATTTTGAAACTTTTACTCTGGGTAGATGTTCTCAAACAGCATCAAGTGCTGCGGGGAAATCTTGCTAAGAAAGGAAGAGTCAAGTGTTGCGATAACTTTCCTTGTTGCCCAAAGCTACCAGCCCGAGCCATCGTCACCCTGATCAGTCAGAAGCTATCAGCTTGAAGACAGTACCCTTCACAAGCAAACAGATTATGACTTGCTGAAGATTTGGATGGTGACTAGCATTTTATTTTTGGTCTAAGTTTTTTTTTTCTTTTCAGGTGACACCCGGTCATGCACAGGGGTTACTCCTGGCTCTGCACTCAGGAATTACCCCTGGCGGTGCTCAGGGTACCCTATGGGATGCTGGGAATCGAACCTGGGTCGGCCACATGCAAGGCAAATGCCCTACCCGCTATACTATAGCTCCAGCCCCAGCCTAAGTATTTTTTAATGGGCATTGTGTTTTTCCAAAATTGGTCTTTTGAACATTTGAAAAAAAAGGCATAAAGATAACTTTTTTTTCTCGCAGTGGGAGATCACAAAAATTGTGCTTCTTGCTTTGTTGGGTGATGTGGAACCTAGAACTACAGTTTGGCTACAATGTACCTATGGTGAGGAGTAACAGCAGAGCCCATGGATTCTGTTGCTGTGCCTTAATATTGGCAGGAAGTAGAATTGAGGGAAAGGGATGAAGGGTTCAAGACAGGAACAGTAAAAGGAATGGCATGCATGCAGGAACTGAAGTGGTTGTGCAGAGAAAAATGAAGGAACAGATTTGAATGATTGTAGAACAGGCTGGAAACAGAATAATTGGAATGGATTGGGGGTCAGATGGGGAATTTGTAAATAAGACATACCCCTTAATGCAATAATTTCTCACAGGAACTGAAAAGTGCAAAAAAGGTTCAGATGTCTAGCACTGTCAGTAGTTATAGTAAAGTGACTTGCAGGTAAATCCTGGATATATGAAGCCAGACAAAGGAACTGTTGCTTAATTTTATGGACAAAGAGAAACGATTAGAGGATGTTGCAAGCAGGAGTTACACTTTAGAAGGAAGACTCTTACAGTGCATGTTTTTGCAAGATCTGAAGGGTGCTACCTCCTCATTACTCCAATCACAAATTTGAGTCTTCTGTTGCTGGCAACTTTCCACTGATGGCTCAGGTTGGGGTTGATTTTATAAAAGTTCTGATAATTACTTATGGTTAGTTTCATTTCCAAATAAGCTGTAAATGTTAATCAATCCAAATGTACTTATGGATAATACATTGGTAAACAGAGTTAATGAAGTGCTAACAATGAAACATCAAGATGCCTCACTTAGATAAACTATTAGATGATGTCATGTCCCCATTGATGTTTTTTTGCAAACACAGAAAGTACGTTTGATAGATCAGACTGTTATCAGACAAGTACCAAGCCTGGCCTTTGTAACAGTGATGTCATTTATGTATTGATTTCTATGAATTAAGAACTAAAATATTGCCTCCCTCTTCAAATTTATTTTCAGACCCGCAGGTTGAGTCTTCACAATTCAGAGGGTAAACAAAGCTGGGAGCCTCAGGTTCAAGGACAGAAAGGGTTTGGAAACTAGACTGTGATTAGCCAGTCACGGTGCTTACATAGTGATGTTGCTCTTTACCATTTACCAAATTCCCAGAATTCAATGAGCAATACATTTCAAATTTCTTTTTCTTATTCTATCTTCAAAACAATTCGTTATTGTGTGCATTTTTGTTTTACTTATTTTGCAGGCGAGGCGACTAAGGCTGGAAAATTAAGTGACTCATGAGAGCACAGCTAAGAAACGTAAGTCGGGAGGCCCATCTACACCTTTCAGAGAAGATTCTAGTTTTCTAACCACCTCTTTAAACTGCTTCTTCATTATGATAATTTCTTCTCTGCTATAATTTCTGTGGCATACATTTTTAATTGCCTACCCAATAGATAAATTTGTTTTTTCCATTTCCCATAGATTTCGTTTGAGTAGGCAATTTATCCAACTCAAAGACCTAACCAGTCTCCATTGCACCAAAGGGTGGTCATGTGATGTTTTTGCCAGGGAGACAGAAATGGAAGGTCCTTGCTTATTTACTAGTAGAAGCATAAATACCTCCACCAACTTCCTTACTAATTTTTGTGTTGGATGTACGTGCAATGACTTGAGGTCTGACAAACATCTTCCAATTATGTGGACATAAGCCAGATGCTGGGGTAGGAGAGTATGAATATAACATTAACTTCAGTCTTTGATGATACTGGAACAGCTGCATAGATCTTGGCCTGATTACATCCTAACTACCTATTACGTGATAAAAAGCAAATCATCTCTGATTCAATCCTCTACTATTACTTGCTGTTTACTACAGTACTAGCCAATAAATTCATTATGTCTTTATAACACTTGATGTACACCAGGGTTTTTAAATTGTGATCCTTATTGACATTTTGAACTAAATAAATTTTGGTAGTGAGAGCTTGTCCATGCATTGTAGGAGATTTAACAGCATCTCTGTCCTCAACTCACCAGCCATGATAAACAGAAATGTCTCCCAACAATGCCAAATGTTTTCCAGGAGGCAAAATAGCTCAGTAGAGTCCCATTATTGCATATCATCTTACTTGATCTTCTCAGTGCTTTTGGAGCTTGGTAGAAATGTTTAACTAATTTAAAAGATGAGAAAACTGGACTCTTAAGACATTAAATGACCTGCCAAAAGTTATTAGTAAGTGGGCTAGAACCCAGGACTTTTGGTTCCAAGTTCAGTGTATTTTCCATTGTACTGTTTGTTATTTGTTTTGCTTAAGGCCACTAACATAATTAGTAGAATAGACCTGTGCTTTAGATTCTACCTGATTGTTGTAAAGAAAGATTGCAGCCGGATAAGGCAGTGTTCCGTGAGCAGAAGATAATCAGTGTAATTTCCCCCCTTGCCCTCTTGAACAGAAATGTGTTACTCGGGGTTTCAAAAGGCATTTCCCAAGTCAGGGCTTCCTAATGGTGCTGAGGCCAGTGTCCTGGCTGCAGTTGGATTGCCTTCTCATATTTAAAAAGAAAGAAAGAAAGAAAGAAAGAAAGAAAGAAAGAAAGAAAGAAAGAAAGAAAGAAAGAAAGAAAGAAAGAAAGAAAGAAAGAGAGAGAGAGAGAGAAAGAAAGAAAGAAAGAAAGAAAGAGAGAGAGAGAGAAAGAAAGAAAGAAAGAAAGAAAGAAAGAAAGAAAGAAAGAAAGAAAGAAAGAAAGGAAAGAAAAAGGCCGATATAAGCAAACCTCAGCTTTTTCTATGCCTCATCGATGATATTATTCTCAATAAACTGTTAGGAAGTTGGAACAAACCTTGAAAACTCTCTGTTTTGTATGATTTTTTTCCCCGCCCCTTTTTCAATGCACCACGAAAGCATACTGCAGCAAACACAAACCACATACACATTCCTTTCTTTGCCTCGCATTCCTCATCTGACTTCTCTAGTGTTTCCAGATTTCAGGGGTTGTCCACAGGGATGAATCTGAGTGGCATCATCATACGTCTCAATTCTGGGCCTGTACGCAAAAGAACATGGACTCAGTCCATTACGAATGTCAGGAGACTGTTCCTCACCGTTCTTCAGAGGAGGGCAGCCCTCCTGCGGGAAGAGGAGACCTTCAAGGGAACAGCACTGTATTGAACCACTCCAGCCTTGACCTTTGGCTCCTCCTCCTCTTTTTTTTTTTAAATGCTTTTAGACAAAAAAGTCGATGTATTTTTAAGTACGTCTCTGTCTGGTGTCTTCAGAGACTCCCGTGAAGTCTGCTAGACTTGCTAATAGCAACCCAGGCTGAATCATGTTACTTTCTGTACAACCTGCCTCTGTCAACATTGTCTGGACTTATTTTAGGAAGTTATTGGGTTGTTTATGAATAAATTGTGAAACAGTTGTCTCAAAACAGTTCTGTACTCTACCATCTTAACACTAAGGTAGGCAGAGGAGCACCCTCCCCCAAACAATATTTTAAAAGGTTAAAAATGTATTGGCTCATAGTTCATTTTATTTTAATATATATTTGTTTTCCTCTATTATTGCTTCCTAAAATATTTTTTAAATGATGGAATAATGAAATAAATCATAAATATGTGATTCCAGTTCTGTGAAACAAGAATACCTTACTTCAACAAGGAATTATAAAATGATTTAAAGAAATAAAGGTCTAGCTGAATAGAAAAAATAACAAAAAACACAATAAGGCAGCAATATAAATATTCTCTGATTATGAATTGGAAGCTTCTATATTCCATTCAATTGTTCCTTTTTTTTCGCTTTTTGGGTCACCCCCGGCGATGCTCAGGGGTTACTCCTGGCTTTTCACTCAAGAATCACTCCTGGTGGTACTCAGGGGACCATATGGGATGCTGGGAATCGAACCTGGGTTGGCCACGTGCAAGCAAATGCCCTACCCATTGTGCTATCACTCCAGTCCCTCAATTTTTCTTTATATATTAATATTATCTATACATGGAACAAATATTTCCGGCCTACTGTATGATGGGGTATATATTAAACATACATATTACAATTTAAAATAATTCCTTTTCTATGAAGTAACTTAGTCTCTTAGGGTCAGGATAAGAATAATCACTAGCAACATACTATAAATGTATAGAAATAAAAATAACAATGAAAAGATAACATGAAAGTGACAACTTTAAAGTCCTTATTGGTGAGCCAGAGGAATAGGTGGTTGGATTGCAGGCTTTGCATGCAGGAGAATTTGTTCAATTCCTAGCACCACACATTGCTGGGAGCAAACCGTGAGCACAGAACTTGGAGTAACACTTGAATACCTCCAGGTGTAGTCCTGAAACTATCTCCCAGAAACCCCCACAAAACCTCAGTGACATTTTTCACCTTGTAATAGCTTCATTGTGGGGAATTCTGATATTTATCCCAAGGAAATGCTGGAGGGAATTTTTTCCCTACTATTTACCTTTCAGATGGAATAATTAGTGTCCAGGTCATTGTTGAGAGTTCTATTTACATGTTGGAATATTTTTTCTCTGAGTGCATTGTCACTGTGTTTACAAGATAACACAAGTGCATCTCTAATTCTGGTTCTCATTCTGCTCTCATCTGGGTTTTAGAGTGAGGTTGATCTGGCCTTGGACATGAGAGTGAGTTTGTAGAGTTTCCTTTGCCACAAGCAGATATTTGTTCTAGAGTTAACCTTGGGTTCAAGCATCATTCTGTGAAGTTTCATTACCAACACCTTTATTTATGATAAATAGGAACAAAACTGCATCTGGATATTTTTATTCTACTGTTAGAACCTCAAAGACAGGAAAGACAACTTATTAGTATCCCTAACATTCAACAATCCTACTTGGAAATCATAACAGTCTTAAGAGAAGTTTGCAGTGGGATTCTTTTCTCATTTTGTCTGTAATACAGTAGAAAGAAACTGAAGGTATCTGGACAAGTATGTGGCAGTGTCAGGGACAGGGACTAAAATCTTGGTGGTGCATCTATGCATTGTCTGGGCTAAGTTGATTATTTGATGAGCCGTACTTTCTCTGTTAAACTTTTTTTTTTCCCTTGTAATTTGCTATGAAAACTAGATGTTGTATACCTAGAACATTCAGCATAATGCTTAATATATAAGAGATCAGTGAAAATTTGCCTTGTATTGGAGTTGTACTATGAGTTAAAACAGAGAATTGGGGATACAAACACCTGAGATCAAGAATGGTGAAATGGGCAAACAGAATGTAATTTGAGGAATTCAGAAATGGAATGCAAAGCCACCCTAAGGTGGACTTAGGAGAATACCAACATTATCTAATACATGGGTATTGATTTTATTTATGCAAACTAAAAACAGACTAGCAGTATATGTCTAAGGGTTTTTTAAAATTTTGTTTTTTGGTCCACACCTGACAGTGTTTAAAAGTTATTCCTAGCTCAGTACTAAGGAGTCACTCCTGGTGGTGACTGCGGGACCATCAGTGGTACCAGGGATTTAACTAGAGCCTTCTACACATAAAACATTTGATTCCAGCATGTTGGAGTTATTTCTCTAGTTCTAAGTCATACTTTTTTTTTATTAAATTTACCTTGTATCCATTTCTTTCTCAGAAGAGAATTAAATTTGATGTGAAGGCAGCATCAGAATAAAAACTGAGTTTCAGGAAGGAAAGGACCACCTATATATTTTTCTCATGGAATTTCCAGTGTCTGGAAAAGATCTGTGGATATTTATCACTTGTATCACTTGTCATCCCATTGCTCATCTATTTCCTCGAGTGGGTCCTAGTAACGTCTCCATTTGTCCCTGTCACGTGCTAGTGTAGCTCAATGGCATCTGCTCGCTCCAGGAACACGAAGAGCCTCAAACCATTTATTTGTGGTCTTGACAAAGAAGTCTGACCATCTCGTATGTGGATATTTAACTAATCAATAAATACTTAGCGAATGAATGAACAAATGAACCTAGAGATAATAGGAGTGTGAGTCAGTTGAGAAGAACTCCTGAAAACACGAAGCTTGAGAAAGATCTTGATGAGGAAAGGGGCAGAAGACACTTTGTCGTGGTTAACAACTTTAGGAAATTCTTTATGTTTTGTAAAATAAAGGACTAGGAGTAATTCATCATTTGCATTGGTGATCTTATGGTTCTCTGTGAATTTCAACATGGTATATATACCCATGACATTAGTGAAAAGAACGTGGAAAGAGTGTGGAAAAAATTCTTGAATTGGCTCTTGCATTTGTTGGGTGGCCCTATGACGCCAAGGCAGAAGCAGTCGTAGAAGTAAAGACCCCGAGCTCGGCAGGAATCAATATAGCTATGCAGAAGGAAAACAGCGAACCAATCTGGGAGTTTTGCATTTGGAATATTCCAGGTTGTAGACAGTGACTCTATTTTGTTCAAACATGCCATTTGGTCTTGCTTCATCCTTCCCAGGGATCTTGAGGGGTGCAAGCAGAAGAGAAAAAAAAAAAAGAAGACAAAGGACAGGCTTTGATGCATTCATCCCTCTCTGCGAATCCATTCAAGTCACAACTGAACAGTCATGACACTCTCCATTAATTTAATGAAATTAATTTTTTTTCATACACGGCTTTTAATGCTACAAAGTACTTTACAGTGAGAGGCAAAACGAGATAATGAGATAATGTTTTATAGAACCATGCGGCAGCAAGTTTCCTATCATTAGCAAGTCAGAAGAATATATTTAAGATGACATGGATAGAAGAAAACTGAAATAGCAACAAGAGAAGAAAGGGCAGAAGCAGGATATGGCTCTCAAAGCACTTTATCTTTAACTATAAAAATAGCTCAATTTATTGGAAAAATTCAGAGGAAGCTGAGAGTAAGTGAGCCTAGGAGGCAAGTACTTGCCCTTTCTAAAGCAGTTTTCCCCAAGAAAAATTATTTTTCACTTCATACTCATCCAGGGGATAACCTGGAGTAATAGATTGTGGATATTTGGACTTAGTCAAATCTGATTTCAGGCTCAGTTCTGCCATTATCTAGCTTCCTGATTTGGCTTTTGTTGTAGTCATTTTTATCATTTATAAAATGGGTGTGAAAATATTTCATCTGGTTAGACTTAGGGAATTACATTTTCCCACAGTTTTAGTATGTAGGTGGGCACAATCTATGCTTAACAAATACTATTCTAATTGCTGCTTTTGTTAGTAAAAATAACACCATAGCAATTTAAGACATGATTTGAATCTTTCTTGCTGTGTGTGTGTGTGTGTGTGTGTGTGTGTGAAATTTGGGAGTGGCTTTGATTCACTGGAGCTCCAAATTTGAGTCCAAGTCACTAATAATGGCCCCATGATGATGCGATTATTAATTTGAACACTTAGGAATTGCAATTCAGTTTTGGTCAATGAGACATAAGGAAAACCATCCAGGGATACTTTTGTGGAGAATTGTTTCCTCTTTAAAAGAGATGGATGCATATCGAAACGGCCTTTTTCTTCTAGGGCTTGTTCTCTTGTCTACACGAGGTGCATGAAATTGCAACAGTCATCTTCTGGAGTCTAGGCATAAAGTGATTTCCCAGTGTCTCTCTAGAAGAAACTGATCTGGAAAGAGACTAGAAATCTGGACTTGCATGGTAATACAATCAGAGAAATTAGCCATCAGTGAATCTCTACCTCTTGACATTTATTTTAATAATGTTAATTTGAGTTTTTTTGACGTTCGTTTCAGAAAGTATTTTGATACAAGGAACCTTTACTGCTGGAGAAACATTTTGAAGTCAGCGCCTGTTCAAAAAGATCTGTCTGTGCCTATGGAATCCTGACCCATTCAATCTGGGACACAGAAACAAAGTTACAGATGATTGGAGGAGTTCAACTCTTAGCTCATTCCTATATATCCTATCTCTCAAGTGCTTCCATATCTTTTAATCTCTACAATGCATAATTAAAAGGAAGCAGGTTGCATTATTATCATTTTAAAATAGAAAATGAAGACTCAGGAAAGTTCAACTGTTTGCTTATATCTTCCTAAAGTGATAAAATTCCTACAAAAATGCTGGGTACAGTCTTTAGATGAAGAGATGGAAGTCCAAAAATGCTATGGCAAGTTAATTCTCCAGTGTGGCCTAGAATCCTGCTTTCTTGATATCTTGAATTTCTGAAATCACTTTCTTGGACCAAGATTCTCTGATGTCAGCCATGAATATATGAGTGGAGATTGGCCTATCAACTCCAGCCACTTCATTCAATAAATACATCTATAGCATATACCCTGTTATGCTTGATATTGTGTATCAGTGGTGGACAAAAGGGGTTGATTCCCTCTGCTCACTTCTCTAGTGGGGGCTGCTGCATTGGGAATACTGTGAGTGGGATTGACAAACGTTGGTGAGTGTCCTATCCCCGCGCACTATGCCTGTGAACAAAGAGCCAGATTTGGCAAACAAACGGGTTCCAGGGCATGTAGCTTGATAGAAACTCAGTGGGTGAGAGGGATGTTTTGAGAATAGGCAACACCCATGGAGAGTCAACATGCAGGAGTTAGAGCTGAGTAGGGATGGTCAAGGGTGATAAAAGAAAGAACTCTAGAATCCGGAAGCAGTCTGTTGGCTGGGTGGGCTAGATCCTGACTGTCCTTCTGTCCTGACTGGACTTCTTCAGCCTCCGGTCTTTGTGTGAGTGCTGAGCTTCTGGAAGGGGTCATTGCTTTCCCCCCTCTCATTAGAAATGTGCTCTGACAATGCTCAAAGACCCAGTTCTCACCTGAGGTGTAGCCAGGAAGAGTGATCACGAAGCAGTGGGTAGTGCCTGTGAATGTTTAATCACTGGCTCTTTGTACTTCTTGATTTGTGGCTCTTGATTTGTGTTCTCTATTCTCTACCTTTAAATTAATAGATGGTTTCTGGCCATTTCTCCTCTTATTTTATTTTTCTTTTGCATTTTTCCTTTTCTTGTCTCCTCTTTTGCAGTTCTTTTTGACCCTTTCACCCCGATCTTAAAAGATGTTTGAGAAAGAGCTAGAACCAAAACCTTACCTTTTATTTAAATAAAATATATTTTTAAGATTTCTTATTGATTTTTTTCTGTTATTCTACAATACATCAAGTTAGAAGGATGAGGTTAGGTTTTATTTTTTCAGCATGGAAAAATGAGCACCATATGGGTTTTGCCTAATAGCACAGACCTGTGTTTTGCTTTAGAAGTGAAGTGCTTTCAGGATGAAATGTCCAACATGGGATCATAAGCTTTCTGCAGAAGTCCTTCAATTTTCAGAAGAACCCCAAGTTTCAAAGTTGCTCCTTTCTTCAACATGATTTAGAATTTTATTTGTTCAGCCTGTTAAATAGAGCCAAGAATATTGGGACTTGAGATATGAATTTTGTTAATGAAACAGCATTTAAAAATGAGAGCACCACTGTCTTGGCCATTACACTGACTGTAGATTAGTAATAATGTTCTGAGGACCCTGTCTGATCAGAAGCAGTTTTTAAATAGCAAATTCCTTATGATTAGCGAATACAATTGTTGGCTGCTATCTTTTGAGAACAGTTACAGGGAAGATATTAAAAAATATAAAAAAATTAATGCAATTCAGTGGGTGGGAGACACATTTTCAAGATAGAAGGAAGCAACAGAAAATGAACTAAAATAGAATGGAATTTAAAAATTAAACAGCAAGTTAATTTGTCACTCTTGGGTAGGAAATTTCCCAATGACGAAATGATGACCTGGTTGAATAAGGGGTGGAGTGGTAGGTGAGAGGTGTAGTGGGGAGAAGAGGGTAGGTTTAAGGTCCTGTGCAACAGACCTGTGTCTGTCTTTCATTTTGAATAGAAGGGGAATGTGTATTGGAAAGCTGACCCATGGAGACCTAGCAGTAGGAAGTCTTTGCTAATATGGACACAATGGGAGTGAAGGGCAGATAATCTAGGACTAATCTAATTCAATCACTTTAATCTCATGCACTCCAAATGGTATCCAATCAAGAACAGATGATGAGATGATTAAAGTGGAGAATAACAACAGATAAAAGGATGCCCATTCAGGAAAGGGAACTCAGGAACAGGATATACAGGATGTACAGACAAAACAACAGGAAGAAGAAAGCTCTCTCTCTCCTTGCCCACTCACCTATGCTGAGAGAGATAACAGGGCCAGGCAAAACTCTTATGCCCAAACAAACAGAAATATTAGGCAGGGTTCATATGTTCTAACAACAAGGCACTGAGCACAAGGATCTCATCCATGCACACGTGGCCAGGGCCAGAAGCTAAGGAAATCCAGGACAACAAGAAATGGACAGGTATAGTCCTGGGGAGGCCGAGGACCAGGTTATAGAGTAGCAAGTCCTGACAAGGGGATATAAGTGACAGGGTTCCTCTCAGTTAAACAGATCCAGAGCAGGAACACAAACACTGAAATCAAGAACAGCATAGGGTCAAGATCAGATCCTCATACATCAGAGGTGTCCAGGATGTGATAAGGCAGACAGTCAGACACAAGTGACGTGGATTACTGGTAGCCCAGAGCCATCTATTTGAGCAATATAGTACATTATTCTCTTAAGCATCTGAGTTTTGTATGCAAATCTTTCATAAAATTCTCAAGAACACACTAGCATGAGAAAATCCACGTTCTTTCTAATAATAACCAAACTTGTTTCATGATATTAGAGAGGGAGAGAACAAAAGCAGAGAACAGAGGAATCTCTATGATTTTCCCCAGGTCTTCCTCTATCCATTGATGCCCAAGGTAGGCCCATTTAGAGGTGCATGCTCCAGACCACATCCTGATTATGTAGTGTGCTTAGATACATTGCAGTGCTTGTATAAGTTAAAAGCTGAGTCTTTATTTGACTTTTGTGTATAGCATTAGAAAGGTCTGAGCTGGGTATTTTCTTGTGTACAGCTGCCCAGTTTTCCTAGCACCACTTATTGAAGAGGCTTTCCTTGCTCCACTTCATATTTCCTGATCCTTTATCAAAGATAAATGATTACATACTTGAGGGTCTGTGTTGGGACATTAAACTCTATTCTATTGATCTGAGGGCCTGTCTTTATTCTAATACTGGGCTGTTTTAATTACTACTACTTTGTAGTACAGCTTGAAGTCAGAAAAGGTGATGCCTCCCATTTCCTTTTCCCCAAAGATTGCTTTAGTTATTCATGGGGGTTCATTGTTCCATATGAATTCCAGGAGTGTTTTGTCTATTGTTTTGAAAAATGTCACAGGTACCTGTAGAATAACATGGGGTTTGTCCTTTCAGCCTTGCCACAGGGAACTTAGTTTACCTTAGAGCAATGTCCTTTCTGTATGGACACAGGAAGACAGTTAATAAAACTCCCAAGCTTTGTAACTTGGGAGTTGATTGACTCCAATAATATTTACTCCTGGGCATCTGCTTTCTCAACTCAGTTGCCCTTAGTTCCTAGCACTCCAAAAGCAGGGTCCCGACGAAGGACAGAATGGACCCAGGGCAAGCTGTGAGCTACCCTGGTATCAAAATGGGCCAGGTCAAAGTGCCACAATACTCAACTATAAGTTGAGAACCTGGTCATAGACAAATACTGTCTTGATCCAAAAGTAACGATGGGACTAGGACCTGCTGGGGTTAGGAAGACTAACCTGGCCTGAGGACTGTGGTCTGGAATATATAATGAATGTCCTCAGGAAGAACCAAATACTAAGTCTGACATATCTCTTACTGTGCTCATACAGAATGACATTGCTAGAAATATTTGAAGTAGATTTACTACAACTATTTAAATGTATAACTAACTGAGGAAGGAAGAAAGTGACACACCCTTGTTTGGACCCCACCCTAGCGGATCTCCTAGTAATCTGAAATAATCTCCTCAGATGAGATTTTTGTTAATCTCCTGGAGGTGTGGTTTTACCCCTCTTTGTTGATTTGTTAATGTCAGCCCACCTTTGTGTCACCACCCTATGTGATTGCTATATAAACTAAGACTGTGGGGGAAGAGAAGGAGACAGCAGAGACAGAAGAAGAGTCAGCAGGATACAGACAAAAGAAGACACAACAAGGAGAGCACAGAGGCAAGAGAGAAGCAAGGAGAAGACACAGAAGTGGGGAGAAGACACAGGAGAAGACACAGAAGAAGAAAAAGCAGAGAAGACAGAAGGGAGAGAGAAGACACAGAAGCAGAGACAGAGAGAGGTTGCAAGAGACCAGAGGAGAGACTACAGACACAGAGACAGAGATAGAGAGACAGACAGAAGAGAGAGAGCACAGTGGCACACACAGAAGCAGAGCACAAGGAGGAGCCATCACTATCCGGTCCATACACAGTGGCTTGGCATGCACGCAAGAGAACTGCCCTGAAAGCCCTTGGACAACACAACACAACACAACACAACACAACACAACACACATCATCTCCCCCTCCTGTGAGCACTCGCGTCTTTGAATTTTTTACAGGTATCCTTTTAGGGATTACATTGGATTTGTACAGTGCTTTGGGGAGTATAGCCATTTTGATAATATTAATCTTTCTGATCCATGAGCAGGGGTTGCATCTCCATTTCCTTATGTGCTCTTTATTTCCTGAAGTAGTGTTTTGTAGTTTTCTTTGTTTAGTACTTAACCTCCTTAGTTAAGCAGATTCCGAGGCACTTGATTTTCTGAGGCACAATTGTGAATGTGATTGTTTTTCATTCTCTTTCATTACTTAAAACTTTATTTTTACTATTATATGCTAATACAATTTTATTATTTTTACTATTTCATTATCTTTGCTTCTCTTTCACTATTTGTATATAGGAAAGCCATGGATTTTTGTGTATTAATTTCATAACCTGCCACTTTACTATACAAATACATTGCCTCTAGTAGCTTTATTTTATACAGTCTTTAGGATTTCCTAAATATAATATCATCTCGTCTGGAAATAGTGAGAGTTTGACTTCTTCCTTTCCTAATGGATGCTCTTGATATCTTTTTCTTGCCTAACTGCTGTGGCAAGTATTTTCAGTACTATATTGAAATGACAAGAATAGGCAATACAGTATGCAATCTTGTCTTGTGACTGATATTAGAGGGAAGTCTTTTAGTTTTTCCCCATTGAGAATAATGCTTGCTGTGGGTTTTCGGTAAATGGCTTTGACTATATTGAGAAAGTTCCTTTGACTTCTATTTTGTTGAGAGTTTTTTATTTTTCAAATCACCTGAAGAATCTGCCGCCAGTACTCATCAATAAACTGGCTCGATTCTTCACATGCTACTTGTCTGAATGCAAGGTTCCATCTCAGTGGAAAACCAGTAGGACCGTTCTGTTGTACAAGAAGGGAGACATCCACGACATCGGCAACTATCGCCCAATCTGCCTGCTGTCTGTCGTCTACAAGTTGTTTACTCATGTCATCCTGAATAGAATAGGCAGAACACTAGACGAAGAACAACCATGCGAGCAAGCTGGGTTCCGAAGAGGATTCAGCACGATAGACCATATCCACACAGTGACCAAACTAATTGAAGTTTCTTGAGAGTTCAAGATGCCACTCTGTCTAATGTTCATTGACTTAAAGAAGGCCTTCAGTTCTGTTGAGACTAAAGCGGTCATCAAAGCCCTAGCCAAACAGGGCATTCAAACTCAGTATATCAAAATCCTCGGAGAGCTGTATTGTGGATTCACCACCAGGATCTCACCATTCTACAAGGAAGTGATCATTGATGTAAAGAGAGGGGTGTGGCAGGGTGATACCATTTCACCGAAACTCTTTTTTTTTTTCTATTTTTTAGAAAGTTTAATTTAAATTTATTTTTATAAAATAGTTCACAATATTTGACAATATTTAATATTCAAACATCAATTCCTCCACCATTAATAAACCTTCCCACCACCATATTTTGGATGTTTTCTTTCTTTTTTTTTATTATTATTTTTTATTTATTATTATTTTTTTATTTTTAAAGAAATATTTTATTGAACCACCGTGAAAACAAGAAAAAAAAATACAAAGCTTTCAGGTTTAAGTCACAGTCAAATACTGATTAAACCACCATCCCTTCACCAGTGCACCCGTTCCACCACCAAGAACCCCAATACACCCCCCTCCCACCCCACCCCCCATCTAAGTAGCTAATGATATTCCCATTATTCTCTCTATATATTGAGTACATTTCATATTTCCATACAGAACTCACTATTGTTGATTGGAAATTTCCCCCAACAATCAGGCCTGCTGAATAGGCATCATCTAATAATTTCTCTTCATTGGTAAGAGTGAAGACTTTGAGTTTTGGGTTTGGGTTTTGGGTTTCTAATATTTTAGCTCAGTTCACAGTCAAAATGGATGGCTGCAAGAATCTGCTCTGGTGCCAAAATGGGTTAGGAGACCTCAGGATCACAGTCAGTAGGCGCGGAGGCTCTGCTTCTCGTGCCGCGGCTCTTGGTTCATCTCTGGGCGGAAGGTGCACCGGGAACACCTCCCCTCCCAGGATCACCTACAGGCTACGTCACTAAAGAGAGTCCTACCTCCTGGTGGAGGGGTCTTAGAGGGTGGCTCTCACCGCGTGGCTGCTGCCGCTGCCGCCATTTTCGCTCAGAAAAATGGGGTGGAGAGGGAAAAAAATCCCTCCCCGGGCTGCATGAGGTTGTAGTTCAGTTCACAGTCAAAATGCATGGCTGCAAGAATCTGCTCTGGTGCCAAAATGGGTTAGGAGACCTCAGGATCACAGTCAGTAGGCGCGGAGGCTCTGCTTCTCGTGCCGCGGCTCTTGGTTCATCTCTGGGCGGAAGGCGCGCCGGGAAACTCTTTAGTGCCACCCTTGAGAACATCATGCGACAACTGGAATGGGAAGGAATGGGAGTGAAGATAGACAGTTGGCAATTACACCACCTCCGCTTCGCTGATGACATTGTTCTCATAACGCCAAACATTAGCCAAGCGGCATAAATGCCGGCCAACTTCGACCATGAGTGTGGAAAGGTCGGATTGCAGCTGAATCTCAACAAGACAATGCTCATGAGAAATGAACTAGTCCCTGAAGCTCCATTTGCTCTCAACGGAATGAACATCTCCGAATGCAGCAGCTATGTGTACCTGGGTTGAGAAATCAACATGAGGAATGACTTGGTGCCAGAACTGCGCAGGAGGAAGAGAGCAGTGTGGAATGCCTTCAAGAGAGTTGAAGAAGTGGTTAAGAGAATGAAGAACCTCCGACTCCGGGCACACCTTTTCAATTCCACCATTCTTCCTGCACTAACATATGCCTCAGAGACCTGGGCCCTACACAAACAGGATGAGAATGCTATTCCTCCAAAGAGGAATCGAAAGAGCTATGCTAGGAGTATCATGTCTCACTCAAGTGAGAGAAGTAATCTGGAGTTGACCTCTGTCGATGGTCAAGAATCAGGGAAGCTGTCTCATTTGCCAAGGCATCAAAAATCAGATGGGCCGATCATGCAATGCGATTCAGAGATGACCGCTGGACTAAAGCTGTTACAGACTGGATTCCACGGGATGTCAGAAGACCTCGTGGCCACACACCAACTAGATGGTCAGATTTCTTCGTCAAATCTCTGAATGAATGATTTGAGGCTCTTTCTGTTCCTGGAGCGAGCAGGTATCATTGGGCTACACTGGCTCTGAACAGGGACAGATGGAGATGTTACTGGCGCCCGCTTGAACAAATCGAAGATCAACAGGACTACAAGTGATACAAGTGATACATATGTATGTATAGAGGGATAGTTGGATGCAAGGCAAATTCTCAATGCTGTAACCCCTGTATTACTTCTCCAGCCCTTCCCCTGTGGCCTTTGGTAGAATGGCAGTGCTGACACACAATTTTCAAGATTTGGGACACCAAAATTATCAGAGAATAAACATAGGGTGTTTTTAATTTAAGCTCTGTAGGTGGTGAAGATTTACAACATCTCAGGAAAATTATACATAAACTTTGTCACCTTTTTGGATCATACTTTACCATAGAATGAATGTTATTAAAGGCAGTTATATTTGAGGTCTAGAATAGGGAAATAGTTTACATATAATTTAATAGAAACACATCAAGATCCTTATAACATCTTGTAAAAACCCATGTTCCTCAAGAAAACTCAGCCTCTATACTGGCAGGAAGAAGTATCCCTTCTCTGATCCCACAGACAAGATGTGGTGCCAAGAGAAGGTGTTTTTTGAAAGGATCTTATAAAGTGTGTGTGTGTGTGTGTGTGTGTGTGTTTGTGTGATGGATAGAGTAGGATTTGTACAGTAACTCCACCAACACTTCAGGTGCCAGGATAGAGAGGGTAGCTAGACCTAGTATGGTGCTGTGTGGGATTTTATTTCAGTGAAAGACAGAGAGGAGTATTGGGAGGATGTTAAGAGAGAACTTTAGAGAACCATTTGGGATTCTGAGTGAACTTAGGGGTTCTGACATCAGAATGTTGCGGTTGGAGTGAAAGGGTTGCTGGGACCAGCCTGTGTGCTCAATACTAGCCAAGTGGAGGCTCCCATGAAAGTGAGATTACCAGAGGGGAACAGGAGGAGTAGTGGACAATGAATAGCAGTGTCTATTAGATGGAGAAGATGGAGAAAGTTAAGTTATAGTTTGAGGGATTGTATACACACTAGGAAGAAATTCCTTAAGAATTAAGGCAATATAACTCTTTCAGATTCAACTGACGTTTGAACTACTTATGTATCACATTGAGTACTTCACCTTATTATTTGTTTCAGGCTAAGATAGTTAATATATGACTTAAATTTTATTACCATGGATTTGTAGGCTTGGTAGGATCACCTTCTTAAATCTGTTTAATTGGCTTAATCCATTCAAGAATAGGAACTGAGTGCCAGCAAAAATGAGTCCCAGGCTAATGGCAAATGTCTTGATTTCTGGTAGGAAGGTTGATTTTATGTGGAGAATCAATGTTTTAAAGTCATCATTTAATTTCCTCTTATGTTCCACATGTTAATTGCCAGAGGAAACAATTTCATACCTAACTGAAAGGGATAAAACAAGATGTTGTTGAATGTCATTTCAAATTACTTGGAATGAGAAAATCTGCAAAAGTCACAGATGGGCACTGCCCACATGTGATTCAACAACAGTGACTTGAATAATTTCATTGAACAATAAGGCAGACAGATATCTGTCTGATATCTTAGAGAGTAGCTAAGTCATTGATGTTCCAAAGCCTTGGGATGGGCATTTCCAAGATAATACTGAGTGTAGAATTTTCTAGAAATTCTTCACAGCTGCTATTTTATATAGTTAGCTTGACATGTTGTCAATGTCACTGTCACTGTCATCCCATTGCTCATCGATTTGCTCGAGCAGGCACCAGTAACATCTCCATTATGAGGCTTGTTGTTACTATTTTTGGCATATTGAATACGCCACGGGTAGCTTGCCAAGCTCTGCTGTGCAGGCGAGATACTCTTGGTAACTTGCTGGGCTCTCCAAGAGGGGCGGAAGAATTGAACCTGGGTCGGCCACGTGCAAGGTAAATGCCCTACTGTTGTGCTATCACTCCAGCCCTAGCTTGACATATTAGGCTTATCAAATTTTATGGCTCAAACTTATATTTATATTAAAGATGCTTAATTATTTTTATTATCAAATTATATGTATTTATACATATACATACACACAAAAAAACCCTTTATATAAATTACTTTTTAGTTTCTTGACAGCTCTAGGTAACTGAAAAGTCCTATCACATTCCACAATAAATAACTGCATTTTGTATTACTTGAACCTTATTGAGTTTACTTTTTAAATTTTTAAATATATGGGTGATGTGTTTAGCTGAAATGTAAATATTATTCACAGGATCAATTTTTAAAAATTTTCTGTATTAGTTATACAGTGTCCCATTGTTCTCTTCACATTATGTCACAGTATTTTTATTAAGTATTTAGTCCTTTAAAAGTTTTAGACTTTTAACTTGTGTTTTGTGATTGTTACATGGATACTATTATGTGTATAATTATTTGTATAGTTTGAAGATTCATGAAAAGCAATTTGAACTCAAAATTAGAACATATACACAATACAAAGATGTATATTGTGTCACTGTCACTGTCATCCCATTGTTCATCGATTGTGAGACTTGTTACTGTTTTTAGCATATCGAATACACCACGGGTAGCTTGCCAGGTTCTGCTCTGTGGGCGGGATGCTTTCCGTAGCTTGCTGATTCTCCAAGAGGGTTGGAAGAATCGAACCCGGGTCAACTGTGTGCAAGGCAAGTGCCCTATCTGCTGTGCTATCGCTCCAGTCCATATGTTTTAATTATATATAATTTGTCTGTACACATTTTTGGTATATCCCTAAATTCGATAGCACAGCGGTTGGGCTTTCGCCTTTCACGCGGCCGACCTGAGTTCGATTCCTTGACCCCTCTCAGAGAGCCCGGCAAGCTACTGAGAGCATCAAACCCGAGAGGCAGAGCCTGGCAAGCTACCCGTGCGTATTGGATATGCCAAAAACAGGAACAACAAATCTCTCAATGAGAGACGTTACTGGTGCCCGCTCAAACAAATCGATGAGCAACGGGATGACAGTGACAGTGACAGTGATGGCCCCAAATTTTTGTATATTTTAGATTCTTAAAAAAAGTTTTAGTGTTAGTGTAGTAGAATATTAATTCAAGCCTTCTAGAAGTTTCCTATAATCCATCACAGATGCTAGCAATATTTGTTAGCTAAAGCTTAGCTTAGGGGATATCCCCTTTTCTAACTGAGCAGATGGTAAGTGCAGGGCCTGAGAAAGGAAAGGGTGGACAGGGAATTTAGAGCTGGAGTAGAAAAGAAGGATGCCATATCATATAATTTTTGTGCCTTCCCTCCTCCAAGTCATTGCATGACTATAACTCTGATTTACCCAACACTATGTGATATGATTGAGAGGTTTCTAGGCCAAAGTAAATATAAAATAGCCTGGATCTAAATCCTAGCTTCACTGCTTACAACGAAGTCACCTTGGATTTAGTTTTGAAGATATAAATACAGGTCTCAAATACAGTGGCTTAAGTAGATGGAGGTTAAAATTACTATTAAAGTAGTAATCTGGGTAAGAAGTTAAAAGTTGATAGGGTCGCTTTTTTTTGCGGCCCCGCTCGAGATCGACCCCGGAGGCAACTGAACCACTTTGGACACGAGCGGCGCCCCCAAAATGCCTCCAAACTGTGTGCTGGGAGCTTCTGGCCCAGGCGCTGCCATCGAGCAATGCAATTACCAAAAGAATTTTCCTTGGACTTCATATAGAAATCCAAAACCGCGCGGCTGCTATCTCAGCCGCGCGACCTAATATCTCTTGATTGTCAGCAACGTGTAAATGTTCCTTTTTGGCAGGGCTTAACGTGGGGGGAAACTCCAAACAATAGTACTAAGTTTTTTGTTAAAGGGTAAAAGATTGTAGCGATAGAATTTTAGGCAGAATTTTCCCTGGACTTTAACGGGTCGGACTCTGGTGGGAAATCCTAACAAGAATAGTAAGTCTTTTGCTGAAATATTGAAGGCCACCAAAGTGGTAGCCATCTCTATAGACTGAACTAAGCCATATCCCCACGCCGGCTGAGAAGAAATATCCTTCTTTCTCGGGAAAAAACGCGGCATGGCGTTAACCATAGTATGATGTCCATTAAGCTGACACGGAACTGGTGGCGTGGGAACCGGATGCAAGGGAATAAATTATTATGTACTTGGAACAGCGGGACGCTGGTGGAATCTTGAGCCAGGGCCGATACCAGCGTATTACTTTTGGTTCCAGAAACTGCTTGCAGACATTATACCAGACTATCAACTAAGCTAGAGCCCCACGCCGGCTGATGACGAGAAATAACCATCTCTTTTGGTTTGTTTTCCCTTTGTCAGGCAGCGTGGTGATTACTAAACAGGCGTGATCTCGGTGGCGCGGGACGAGGGGGGAAAAAAATAGAAAAGTTATGTAACAAACAGCGGGACTTAATATCTCTACATTCTCAGCAATGGAGAGCCATCAAATGCCTCCTTGACAGTGGGACTGTCTTCTCTTTTTTGGGGGGAAACCCTAGCAACAATAGTGAATTATGTGTTGAAACATGGACTGTAACCAAGATAAAGCGTAAACGAAGGGAAACTTATCACTTACAAGGGCGGGGACTGGGGGGGTGGAAGGGGGCGGGAGGTATAATGGGGTGGTTGGTGATGGAATATGGGCACGGGTGAAGGGAAGGGTGTTTGAGTACTGTATAACTGACATAATCATGAGAACTTTGTAACCCTCCACATGGTGATTCAATAAAATTTAAATTAAAAAAAAAGTTGATAGGGTAAAATGACAACATTGAAGAAGTAGGTTTTTATCTTATTCTGACAACTGTGTCTTCATTGGCATGGCCAAAGATGGTTGACCACTAATTATTTCAGCCACAAATAGGGGGAGATTGAAGGGAAGGATTATTTTATAATCTAAAAGTTATGCACATAATTTCTTCATAATATTCATACATATCATCATCTAGCATTTACTCTCAAGGTCATGAATACTGTAGCAAAGTTTATATACCCCATAAACTATTACTGGAGAAGAAAAAAATGAAAGATATTTGGGTATTTAAGTAGGGGTATTGATAGGAAGATTATCTTGCATTCTTTGAGACTGACTTCCTAGATCCCATTTTCCCATCTTTCAATTAAGAGTAATGAAATTTCACTTTCTTTTTTTTGCTTTTTGGGTTACACCTGGTGATGCACTCAGGAATTACTTCTGGCTGTGCTCAGGGGACCATATGGGATGCTGGGAATCAAACCCAGTTTGGCAGCGTGCAAGGCAAACACCCTACCCACTGTGCTATCGCACCAGCTTGCAATTTCACTTTACTGGGTGGTGATTGTGTTTAGTTGGTGTTTTCATGGAAAGTTCTAGCTTTAGCCTCTAAGTTTTAGCAAGTGCTAAGATGAGCTGTTTACCCAAAGCTTGGGCCAAGTTATCCAATGCATTGATATCATTACATGTCATTTAAAGTGTTGACATGTAAAGGATGAGGAAGGTAGTGGCGATGATTGGCATGGATGCTACTCAGAAGCAATGCGGTGCCAAGTGCTATCTGGTCAACCCCAAGTTTCCATATGCAGCACTACCAAGTAGAATAGCGTGACTTCTAGAACTAACTGCCTTGTTTAGACAGTTGGCTCTGACTCAGAGCCATGCTATTTGGAGGTGCCTTACTCACCTCTCTTGACCTCAGTGGCTTCATCTCTATCACATAGCAAAAACATCTGCATAGGGTTTGGTAGTTAAATGGACTCTCATTTTCTAAGTGCTTCTAACAACACAATACACATTGAACTTACTGTATTATGGTTTTTCTTCAATAACAATAAGTCTCTCAATGAGAGACGTTACTGGTGCCCGCTGGAACAAATTGATGAGCAAAGGGACGACAGTGACAGTGACTGTTCTCTTGACTGGCTGCTCTCCAGTCTTTGACTTATGCTAATAAGACTGTCAGAGGTATGCTGTTCAGTCCTCAGGCAAAGAACCTGTTCCTCTACAAGGTCTATTAAAAAAAAAGGGAGGTTGATTGTTTCCTTGGTGAAGAGAAGGAATCTGCTTTTCTTTCCACTGCATACCCAGGGCCTGGAACACTACCTGTCTCCTTGTAATTCCTTGATGACTAGATTCTGGAGACTTGATTTGCCTAGGGGCAGTAACATGTGTCAGAGTTAACTTTCATTTCTAAGGTGTCATTTGGTAGTATGGAGAGCGCATGTCAGCCAAAGGAGTGGTCATGATCTTATGGGTTACCCTGATCAGTACGTTTCTGGCCCTAAGCAGTGAAAGTACTATTGCAGCCAGAGATTTGTGTGGAAAGCTACCTGTAAGATTTGAGTGGAAAGAGGGTTTATCAAAACTTTAACTTTTCCATGTGTATTAATGAGAATAATAGTTGCCTTTTGGGTTTTTTTGAAAGATATGTGTTAGTTCATTAAAACTAGGTGTGCCTTATGTACTGGACACAGTGAAAAGTATATTTCCCTCTATTTGGATGGAGCCTTGCTACCTCTGAAGGGGTCAACATGGGAGAAATATGACTCATGGCATAAAGCACTTGTGCCACCAGAAGCTGCCCTTAAAGCTGGGAAGGCCTTAGTTGGGAGGTTTGCAGGGAAACCTAATAACCAGTAACTTCCTTCCAAAGAGAGAGCAGCCACCTTTACTGATATAAAATCATTTTGATATTTCGGCACAGCACTTGTTTCCAGTTGAAATGTTTTTTTCCAACATGGGGAGATTCTGTGCCCTGTTCGGAGAAGCCTAGCGGGCCCGTTTTAAGTGATGGTAATGTGATTTGCTGCACACATCAGAGGCTGATGTCCTTCTTGTCCAGCAGGCAAATTTGATTTCAAACTGTGGAGCCAAATAAAAAGGAACTCTGGGAGGCAAAAATGAAAAAGTGGGGCAAACGTGGAAGTGCAACAAGGACGATGGACAAGGGGTGACAGATGCGACATGGAGGGTAAACAGGGAACATTTGTCTCATTTCAGTTTTCACACGTGGGCTGGGGGGCCCCTTCACTGTCTGGGTGACATTTGTCTCCTCTTAGGTTCACAAAGCCAGAGGCTTTCCTTGATAACACACAAACTAAAGGGATTTTGTTCATTGCAAGTGGCAGAAAGCACAACAGAGCCTTGAATGTCTTCAGAGCGAATCTCACAGAGCTCATCAGGTGGAGTTTAGGAACTGTAGCACTGTCGTCCCATTGTTCATCGATTTGCTCGAGTGGGCACCAGTAATGTCTCCATTGTCTCCATTGTGAGACTTGTTGTTTCTGTTTTTGGCATATAGAATATGCCACGGGTAGCTTGCCAGGCTCTGCCGTGCAGGCAGGATACTCTCGGTAGCTTGCTGGGCTCTCTGAGAGGGACAGAGGAATCGAACCTGGGTCGGCCGCATGCAAGGCAAACACCCTACCCGCTGTGCTATTGCTCCAAGGAACAAAGCCGTGGCAAAATTCTATTTCTGCAGGTGACAGTATGAGTCCCTGAGAACTGTTTTGCATACTCTCAAACCCATGGCTGCCCATCCGGGGTCAGAGGCCCTCATGTTATTCCTCTGCAATAAAAGTTTCTTTGGGCTTCCCATTTGTCTACAGTGGTTCTCTGTTTACCATCAGTTTGCTGTCCACTCTGGCATTTAATTCATGCCAAACAGCGGTGGCTTTCCAAGGTAGGCGACTCCTGGTCTTGCCATTCATATATTTTAAGAAAAGCTCCTAGAACAGTTATTTTTTTTGAGGGGGGTCACTCCCAGCGATGCACTCAGGAATTATCCCTGGCGGTGCTCAGGGGACCACATGGAATGCTGAGAATCGAACTCAGGTCGGCTGCATGCAAGGAAAATGCTCTACCCGCTGTGCTATCTCTCCAGCCCCTCCTAGAACAGTTTTTGAGAAAATTCTTATGATGTTACTTCCATCCTGACCAGAGAGATTTTAAAAAAAAATATTTTTATAATGTTGGTCACAATAATTTATTACATTCAATATTCCAACTCCAATCCCACCACTGTTACACCTTCTCACCATGATTATTTCAAATTTTCCCAACCACCACCCAGACGTACCCCAATAGCAGGTCCTAAATAATTTATTTTGTATTGCTTGTTATAAACAGTCTGCTTCAAATAATTTGTTAAAAGTTTCCTTAAAAGAAAGTGTGTGAAAATTGTCGTATATCACCCTGGAACCACTAAGCCCTTATTTGAGAGATTACTAACATGTTGTTGCAGGTTGAGCCTGTGTGCTGATATGTATTTTTTGATTGAAATTGGTTGCCTTCCATTTTTTACCCCATCCAATGTGTTGTGCTACTCCTGGTACATCAGTGGTGTAGAATATGAGTGAGATGTCATGTGTCCGGCACTTCAGGAATTCTAAAATTTTAAATAGGGCAATACAGCTGGATGGTGACTTTGGGGTCAGGAGGCGTCTCTGCAGCTTGTTGATCTCTTCTGAAATTTGTTTATGAATCTCTGGATCAGGGCGATTAGTGAGCTTATATGGTGCCAGACACAGTTTGTGGGCATGATGGCTAGAATCCCTGAAGAACAGGAAGCTAGTTGCAGGTTGGTCACTCCCAAATCTGTGAGATTCTGCAGATTTGGTCACAAAACCCGCACACCTGAGTTTTCCAACAAATTCACTCATGGATGAAGCTCATCGTGAGCCTGTGGAGATCAACTGTGAGCTCAACGGCAATTATGTTCCGGGGGTTTTGGGCTGCTGGGGCTCTGTTGGGGCTGGTGCAGAGAGATATTTTTACCTTGGTGCAGTTCAAGGTAGAAAGGGGGGATTCTTTAGGGATACAGTCTTGTGCTACTTCTAAAAACTGTACAAAGCAGGTAGTGAAGACTCTTCATCAAACTTGTCATCAAAGGACTTGTCATTATGTCCAAGAAGTCACTGATAACTAAGGTGAAAATGAAACTCTTGTACAGAAACCTGACTGAAGAAGAAGAACAAAGCTCTGTAACTCTGAGAGACTGAATGGGGCACTTCAGTACCAATTGATCCAGGAGAATCTGTTTAGGCATTCTTGTTGAGATAGCGTGACTTTCCATATATCCCTGGGGATATATGGAAACACACAGCAAAAATGCTATCTGTGCTTCTGTGTTTATTGCAGCACTATGCACGATAACAGAATCTGGAAACAACCTGAGTGCCCCATAACAGACAACTGATTAAAGAAACTATGGTCCATCTACACACTGGAATAGTATGCAGCTGTTAGGAGAATGAAGTCATGAAATTCACTTACAAATGGATGTACATGAGTGAAATGAATCAGAAGGAGAGGGACAGACATAGAATGATTGTACTCATTTGTGGTATATATATATATACATATATATATATATATAATATGAGACTAGTACCCAGCGACAGTTGAAACAAGAGCCAAGAGGATTGGTTCTTGGTTGGAAAACTGCTTCAAGTACCTGGGGAGAATGTAGTTGGGGTACAGAAGAGACCATTATAACAAAGATAGTTGGAAATGATCACTCTGGATAAGAACTGCACGCTGTTCCAAAGTAGGTAAAGGACCAATCATGATAAACTCTCAGTAATATATTGTAAACCATAATGCCCCCAAAAAGGAGGAGACAGAGAGAGAGAGAGAGAGAGAGAGAGAGAGAGAGACAGGCAGACAGACAGACAGACAGACAGATAGATAACAGAGGGAGAAAGTGCCTTCCAAGAGACAGGCTGTGGTGGGAGGGAGAGGGAGAGAAACTAGGGACATTGGTGATGGGAAATGAACACTGGTGGAGGAATGGGTGTTAGAATACTGTATGACTGAAACCCAATCATAAACAGCTTTGTAACTGTATTTCACAGTGATTCATTTAAAACAAAAAACCAAACAAACACGTCTTTTGAGGACCATGCAAAGAATAGATATTTGTTTTGTCTTTCCTTCATTGAAAAGGAAGTTAGTGACAATTTTCTAGATACGAGGAACCATGCCAGAAGGCTATAGGAGACTACAATCTGGGTTAGAGGATTCTTTTAACCCTAGGTGCAGAGAGCTGGGCTCTAAAGAGATGCTTCTAACTGTGGAGAATGAGTCAGTCTGACGGAAGGTATTTATTTACTCTAAGAGGACACTCTGCTTTCCTGTGGAAAGTTTGGAATATGGGAATGATGAGATGAAAAGGATTAAAGGCAATGGAAACAGATGAAATATTTAATAAGCTTATAAAGAAAAGGAGTGGAAAGAACCTTTGTTAGGGAAATAAGTGGCAATTTTAAGAGGCAGCTTTATCCCTTTCGTCTCTCTAACCTCAGCATCTGATCTCAGCGGTGAACTCTGTGTGTTTTTCCTAGTAGGACCCATGAGGTCTGGCTTTCTACTGCAATCACCTGAGCCCCAGTCTTGACCTTTGGAACTGTTTGTAACCAAATGGATTCAGTACAACACACTTCTGCAATTACAGGGGAGGAGGATGCTGCTACCTCCCCTAGTTTGCTAGTTTGAGGAGATGCCTTAGGGAGCTGGAGTGGCAGGGTGGGGAATAGCAGGTGGCAAGAATGCAAAGCTCCACAGATTAATATCTTGGTGAGGTCAGACAGTGGGTTCTGGCCCGGGGCATGGCGGCGATTTTGGATTGTGGGAGCAAGCAGATATAGGGGGCTCAGCTTGGGCGGGCACTGGCAAGCCTGCCCTCCTTTTATGTACCCTGTTGGTAAACTCAATCACAAATAACTGTGATAGTCTATTTCATGGTGGTTCAATTAAAAAAAAAAGCATAGCTCTATACCCATTCCCATCTCCATTTTGCAGAGAAAAACATACTCACAGGCAAAACACAGACCATTGGCCAGAAAGAGGCAGGGACAGATTCAGATTTTGTTAGCTGGGGGTGAAGTGCCAAGGATAGGGAGTTCTCTCCCAGCCTACTCCCTCCTTTGACCAGTGCCAGGACAATGGCCAAGGCACACCAGCTCAGAGGGAGGAATAAAGATGCAGCGAGTGGAGAGAGGTGGACATAACATGCTTGAGATTTCTGCCCTGCCGTGTACTTTCTGCTTAGGCTGGTGTCACTTCCAGGGACCCTAGCTGTCCTGGGCCACACTGGAGGGATGTTATGACACGAGGAAGAGGGTGAGGGGAGGGAGAGGGAGAAGGAAAGGGAGAGAAACAGAGAGAGAGAGAGAGGAGAGAGAGAGAAGAGAGAGGAGAGAGAAGAGAGAGAGAGCCTCAAATGGATTTGGTGGAAAATTATTAGAACCTTAAAAACAATTCTCATTATTTCTCTCTGTCACGGTTTTTATAAAGCATCCACATAAAACCACCATCAAGACAAACTTTTGTGCAGAGTCCTCAAAAGTCCAATCCTGGCTCAAGACTGCTAAGACACTCTGTAGGGCAAAAAGTTGAAAAATTGCAACCCATAGTACAGAGGGAGGGTAGTGGGGAGGGTAAAGGGATTGGTTTGGCTGGGGAATCTATTCTCCAGGAAGAATTGCATGGGCGCACAACCTGTTCTGAAGCAGTGAAAGCTGCTTTTATGGGTGCAGGCTATGGGAGCTGGGGAGAAAGTGACTGGGCTTGGGGTGCTCAGCTCAGGAGGCCGTGCGTGCAGAACTACATAGAGAGCAGAAGCAGACTGAAGTGTTGGAGGAACAGAGAGGGGGGAGAGAGCCTGGGGAAATGAGGCTAGGAGTCCAGAGAAAGGACAGGGGTACATTTTGGGATTTTTTCATGTTAACAAAGTGGAATTTAAGACAAGCTCAACTTCATTGTTGAGGGTCAAGGAACCGCAGTTGACATCTGGGTTACATAAATAATTCAACTATGAATTGCCTAAGAGTCCAGGTCCCGGGACTTAGTCAGGGTCATCGTATCTTTTAATATTTAAAAACAAAAGAAGTTTGTGTTCCTTGTCTCACGTATAATGAAAACCCAGTTGTAATTTGTATGTTTTCATGAATATCTGGGGACTTATTCATCTATCACCAACTTCTTGGTTTTGAACAGTTCTTGAACTTGAC
This sequence comes from Sorex araneus, assembly GCF_027595985.1. Classification (NCBI taxonomy): domain Eukaryota; kingdom Metazoa; phylum Chordata; class Mammalia; order Eulipotyphla; family Soricidae; genus Sorex; species Sorex araneus. Next base: position 14,982,612 of record NC_073312.1, read on the forward strand.
TTGGTTCACTTTCTCTGGATGTTCATTTATTTTATCTTATGCTCACCTAAATGTGTCCCCAAACTCTTCTTTCCCTCAATCATCCCCAACTCAAGACAACTGATGTTAACTAATTGAGGAGGAGTTACAACACAGACCACATAAAGGACTTGAATTAGATCTTCCCTGTCTAATAAATCCCCATGGCTTCCCCCCCACTACTGAAGATGTCTTACTATATGCATCTTTTTGTTTGTGTATTACAAACTCTTTACCTCAGTTTTAATTATGTAAATGTACTATACTCTGATCTATATTAGAAGTTCCCATTTCTGGAGTCAAATGCACTTTGTAGCACTGTGAAGTCCTAAACACATTCCTAATTTCATCTTTTCCATCTATTCCCTACTTTAGTTTCTGTCAAGAAGTGGTACTTAACAAAAATTTGCTGAACAGATAGAATTTGTAATATATAATACATTTTAGGGAATAAATGAGCGTGACCCATAATACAGGCATAATTGGTCTATGTTTTAACCTTTTTTTCAATCTCTATTAAGCCTTTCCTTCAATTTTCAATTTTGTAAAAATAGCTCTGGCATTTTGTAAAACCTACTAACAAATGGAGACCTATCCTGGCCACTTCAACACTCACTCAACTGAACAAGCTAACCATTCTGCGAGGTACCTAGGACAGTAACAAAAGTTGTGTAGGTGTTATTGAAGGATGCGAGAGGGGTGGGAGTGGTGGATCCTGGCTTTGAAATTTTTCCGTAAGAAGATTCTTATCCTCAAATCAAGGGGAGAAGAACTGATGGGAAGCAATAGGGAACAGGGGTCAAGGCCCCAAGTACGTTAATGGTGTAAAGGAATGGTGTAGCTAAATATCCAAACCGCAGAGTCAACAACACTGAAAACAAGAGACCCAAACTTCAACCACTACACTTAGAATGGTTCCTGTTGAGGTGGCAGGCTGGTGATGAGGAGGGTGGTGGGATTCGTGCTGAGACATAGTATGTCTAAAACCTGACTATGAATAACTTTGTAAATCATGGAACTTTAATAATTTTTTAAAAAGAACATTCATCATCATCTTCATCCCGTTGATCATCAATGTTCTCGAGTGGTCTCAGCAACCTCTCCATTCGTCCTATCCCTGAGATTTTAGAAGCATCTCTCTACTTGGCCTTCCCAATGATGCCACATTAGAGGCTCTTTCAAGGTCAGGGGAATGAGACCCAGCTTGTTATGGCTTTGGCATATGAATACACCATGGGAAGTTTGCGAGGCTCTCCCATGTGGGCAGGAAACTCTCAGTAGCTTTCCAGTTTCTCCCAGAGGGAGAAGTAGGTTATAAAATATTGCGCAGCCGTGAAGCGGCTGCGTGCTTCTGAGAGCTTGTTTTTAAGTCTCTGGATGTTGGCCATTGATGGGATTATACACACCTGGATTCCTCTGCTGGTATCTTCATGCATGAGGCTTGTCCGAATTTGTGAAGAGGGGCCTTGAGCATGGCTGTGGCTAGGTTCCGGAGGTCTTAGGCTGGTGGGAGCTCTGCTCGGGGCGGGGAGGGAAGCTGGAGCCCATCCTCTCCGAGGGGCCCCAGGGGAATACTGCCAGGTGCGCGGGCAAGAGACTCTCTGCCATTAATCCCTACACAGTATTATATATTACATGTTCCATATGTTCAGTAAATGTTTGTTAGCTCATGGAAGCATGGTTTTTAAACTCTGGCCTCTTTCATGCAAAACATGCACTCTGACCCCTTGAATAATATCACTGGCCCCTCTATGACCATTTTAAAGCAGAGAATAATGCACTAAATTCATCCTGGCCCCTCATCTCCAGAGTCAAATTGTCACCAGTCAAACTGTCCTGTACCTCCAGTGCTCAGCAACTCAGCAACTCAGATATACATGTCTCTTCCTGATTCTGTTTGAAACACTAGTGCTTGCTTGGACGCTGTTGCCCTCAGCGAAAGAGAGCAGGAAAGAATCACAGGTAGAGCAAGGGTAGAATTTTCTAGACAATGAGTATCTTTCCAGAGTGGGCATGAGATGGGAGGCAGGGTTCTTTACCAGAAAGCAATTCTTTGCTGCCTCTCATTGAGGGAGTGTCATGCTTAGAGGAACACAGAAGTTGGAAAAATTGATAATAGTCATCATTTTCACTTTATTTCCTGATCTTGGATTCCAGTTTCTCAATAAGATGGGGTTCATTGCATGTATTTGGACATTATTGCTGTATAGATGGAAAGAATTGATGCTCTTCCTTGGTGAGAATGTGCAAATGGAGAAGAGCTGCACCTGGGATGTCACTGTCACTGTCACTGTCATCCCATCATTGCTCATCGATTTGCTCAAGTGGACACCAGTAATGTCTCCATCGTGAGACTTGTTGTTACTGTTTTTGGCATATTGAATATGCCATGAATAGCTTGCCAGGCTCTGCATGCAGGAAAGATACTCTTGGTAGCTTGCTGGGCTCTTAGAGAGGGGTGGAGGAATCGAATTCGGGTCGGCCATGTGCAATGCAAATGCCCTACTGCTGTGCTATTGCTCCAGCCCACCTGGGAGGTATTTAAATGAATTCAGATAAAAAATGGAGACCAAAATATTTCATGTGGTATATGCAAAAATACCTTTTAAAATTAATTTTTGTCACTTTTTAATTTAAGAATTGCGGTTTATAGTCCTGTTAGTAGTAGAGTTTTAGGAATACACTAGTCCAGCATCACATCTGCCACCAGTGTCAGCGTTTTTCCATTAATATTTGAAGATCCCTTCCCACCCCCACTCTTGGCAAACTCACTAAAAAAATTAATTATTATAGTCTGGGTCACCAACAGATAACATCCAGAGACTATAAAACCAAGTTCCTGGAAGTGAGCAACATCTTATTGAAGAAGGCGACATCTTATAGCTTTGTTCTCACTCTGGGGGAACCTGGAAAGCTACCGAAAGTTTCTTGCCCACATGGGAGAGCCTCGCAAACTCCCCATGGCATATTCATATGCCAAAACCAGTAACAATGATGGGTCTCATTCCCCGGCCCTGAAAGAGCCTCCAATGAGGCACCATTGGAAAGGACGAGTAAAGAGAGGCCTCTAAAATCTCAGGACTAGGACAAATGGAGACGTAACTGAGACCACTCGAGAACATTGATGATCAACGGGATGATGATGATGATGATGATGATGATGATGATGATGATGATGAGGCTGGGTCACAGGTTTATAATAGTGTCAATGTTTATGGTTCTGATGTATATAGTTACTTCATCTCACTATCAACAAAGTGCCCAAGACCCTCCACCAATGTTCTTATGTTGCACCCGGTCCACATCATTCCCCCAACTCTCCTCTTTGTGTGGTCATCTCAGTTCTGGAAACCAGGGCCAAGGGTTTGTCATCATTTGATTCCTTTCATTCCCTTGAAAAAGAAATGTTTTAAACATTTCAATTTGTGTTCAAGGCATAAAAGCCTATATTTAACATTCATTTAATAAAAATCATTATTTGAGAAATATAACACACAAATCAGATTGTCCTGCAAGGCTGTGAATTTTCCGAATTTTAATTATTAGTATCTTGCTATAGAATAATGCTTTCTGACTTGGTTTAGAATACACTTTTATGTTCTTGGTTTCAATGAAGTCCCTTGCTATCTGCACTTTTCTTTAGGGGAAAAACAGCAATTTAAAACCCTGCCAAGATTTACTTATTTCCTGATTGCCCCAGGGTGTCCAAGCTCACCATTATAGTGAATCTAGAACTTGAAAAAGAAGGCAAGACATAATTCTACAGCTTTCTTTGCACACAAATTCAAAGTCAATGGGGATCTTCTTCTACTTCTTCCAGAGTTAGCTTCATTCTTGCCACATAACTATGAGTGGAAAAAAAAGAAAGCCCATTATCAACTTCTCTTACATAAACTTAAATCAGGTTTTATTTGGAAATAGAAAGAGATTTGTTTTGGATTTAAGAATGAGTGAAAACTTTGTTTATTCTCATTTTGGGCCAGCTTCTATAGAGGAAATTGTTGATTTAACATTTCTTATTAACCTAGACTGGATTCCCTTTGAAAGACAGATCTTGGCCACTATTTGAACAGAGCTATGATTTCCTGACTTTCATTTGCATACAAAACTTATCTTTTCATCCCTTTTCTTCCCATTGGTTTAGATGTTGGGAGGCCATGGTTATTGGAAGGTTGGAAAAATACAGTTTCTGTCAAGTCTCCAGTTCCAGGGACCTCTATTATATAACAGAATGTGAACAGGGCCTGCCTCAAACCTCAGCTTTCTGTGGGACTGACACTTCCCGTCAAGAGAATCATTAAAAATTCTGCTTACTGATGGGCTGATTCTCTCTATAGCAGTTTGATTCGTCCTCCAAAATTTCCCCAATTCTTAATGATTGATTAGAAACCAGCTTTTCTGTCCCATTTTTGGGTCATGGAGTATGCTAAGGAATATCACTGTAAGGGTTTTAATGTGTTAGATATTTTAACAGTAGTGACAAAGGTTTACATTACTTAAACTCGTATTACTGACAGGCATTTGTTGGGTAGTCATATTAATGAACTGGTAGGGGTGAAATTTCAATTTCCTCTGGGTTATTCTTGGACAAGATGTGCAATCAAATTAATATCAGACAGGTTACAGGATAAAGAATAAATTTACATTTGTATGATCTCTATCTCTATATTCTAAAAACTAAACAAGAGTGTTTATTGGTAGAAGACTCTAGGGTCTTAAGGAGAAAGAAGGGAAGGCTATGATTTAGGGAAAAAAACATGCTTTTCAATTGTATATTTTCCCTGTGATACAGATAATTTTCTCCAATAGGAATCTATTACTAGAAATAAATTTAATGTTGGATAATACCTGTGATTTGATAATTATCAAGAAAATTATAATTATTACAGCATTCTTCTCATTAGTTAATGGAGTGGTAAAGAATTTCTTTTTGATTGGCCATATAAGATAATCCATAGGCTGAAGTGACATATTTTAGGAAAGCCTGTTGTGGACAAAGAGTAAAAAAAGCCTGTTTGGATAAGAATAAAAAGTCTATACTTCAAACTCTTTTATTCCTTTATAGGACTGTTTATCCTCTGATGTTGATGATTTGACTTTGATTTACATATGTGAGAAAACTAAATTTAAGCAACATTCGCAAGACTGCAGACCTTCGAAGTTCTGGAGCCAGAATTTCAAGTTATGCCAGATACCAAATCCATAATCTCATCTTCCTCACTACATCTCTGTTTTGTGCAAAAACCTGCATAGCCATTAGCAGTGTGTTTGTTAAAAGCAAATCCTTAGATCTTATTTCAGCTCATCTCATGTGACTTCTCTGAAGCATTTTTGTTTTGAGGCTAAAAAATTTGAACATGAGCATCTCAATTAAATTGCCCCTTGGAAAGATTTATTTGCAGATTGCTTTCATCTTGACCATAGCTAATCAGAGAAAAGGGAAAACAAGTGGCCAGAAGTATTCTTTGAAATATAGCATTTGGTAGAATTGGCACATAGTAGCTTTTAAGAATACAGTCAGTTCTCACAAGCCTGCCTGGGGTTGAAGTAAAAGACAATTTTAGCAGTAAAGAAAATGTCTTAAAAGAACCCTGGCATCGAAGAATGTGAGGGTAACTACGATATAAACATCTCCACATTTCCATAGTCATGTTTCTAGAAATACATGCTGTCCACTCATGTTGAACCAAAGGCAGTGGTCTAACATTCACAAACTCACCTCCCTTCTTCCCTGACTCAAAGTTTTTCATATTTCAAGCTAATCACGAGGTGCTCAGTAATCAACAGAACCGCTGCCCAATGAGGCTTTTAGCAAGCAGGTCAGACAGTGCATATATAATGCCACAATACACATATGGCAGATCAAGTAGTGACAATCAGTATAATGGAAAAAAAAGATGAAGCGAGTCGCTAGAGACTGCTCTTTTAGAAAGTGCAGGAAAGTCTTTCTCATGATAAAGACTTTCTCATAATCAATGAGAAGGTGCCTGGCAACATGAAGGGATGAAATTACCCGGGGTTTTGAAGAAAGGGCACTGGGGACAACAGGGACACAGCAAGTGTAGAGGTTCTGAAGCAGCAGCATGCCTGATGGAACTGCCATGACAGCATATCCAGAGGCGGCTTGAGTGATGGGCAGAGGAGAGGAAACAACCTTGCAAGCTGCCCAGGGTGAGATGGGGGCTGGATGAAGTTCACACTACATGGTGTCGTGGAGGGCAGGGTGTGGTTCACCTGGCTTGCTTTTTAAAAGCAGGTGCAATGAGGATAACCAGAAATGGAAGCAAGGAAATCAACAGGAGGTTCTACTACTCTCTTAGTAAGATGAAGGGTGATTCAGGAGCCCTACACATGGCAGGCAGCATCAGTGGGATAGCGCTAAACATCTGCCTCTATTAGCTTTCAGCCAGAGCCATCTTGAAAAGTGGCCTTGAGCATTTTCTCTTCCTTCCCTTGCTTTGTATAGACGCAGCTCCTTTCATCAAGAGTCTTTTTTGTCCTACTCTTGAATCTGGGATAACTTTGTGACTGGCTTTGGCCAATATGCAAGGCAGAAGCAACCTGGTGCATTTTCAGAACTCTCCTTTAAGAAGTCTGGCAGCCTTGCCTTCTCAGTGGGGAAACTAGTCATCCAGTAAAGGCAGTTGGGCTGGATTTTTGAATGATTGGATGTCAGTGAAGGAGAGAGGAAGGAAAGGGCGGGGGCAAAAAAAAAAAGAAGAAGAGAGGGAGGAAGAGAGGAGTCACATGGAGGAACACTTGGCAGGGGAAAGATACTTTCTAAGATTTCTACCCCAGGCTGTGTGACCTTGCCAGAGAACTGTCTCTCTGAATCTTGCCCGAATCCCCGATTCACAGAATTATGAGGAAGAACTTATCATCATTCAAAGACATTTGGATTTTGGGGTGTTTTTTATATGTGGATTTTGGGATCACACTCTAGACGCTCAGGGGTGACTCTTGAGTATGGACTCAGAAATTATTCCTGGCAGTGTTCAGCGGACCATAGGGTACTGGGGATCTAACTTGGGGGAGAGACAAGCACTCTACCCACTGTACTATCACCCTAGCCCAGATCTGGGGTGTTTTATTAAGTTGTCATAGATATTCAAAATTCTTAATACCATTAATCCTTTTCAAAGGAAGGCAATCAAGAGTCAGTGGACCAAATTCATCCTGGCATCTTGTTTTGTAAAGAAAGTTTTATTGAAACACAGCCAAGTTGGTTTGGTTCCATACTGTCTTGGCTGTTTTCATCTCCTTAACAAAGTTGAATAGTTGCAGCAGAGGCCATATGGCGTGCACATCATAAAACATTTATTATTTGGCTCTTTACAGAAAAGCCTGCTGACCCTAGTTACAGATGATTTCTCATGAGTTTGAACAACTTGGCCAAGATCACACAGCCTGGAGGAGGTGGGGACTGGTACTCAAATCCAGGTTTTTTTCCTTTTTGATTCTCATGTGTTTTACACTCTGTCACACTAACTCTTAAATCAGTTCTAACTTCAAAGGTGCAGACCCAGTGCAATAAAAGAAACTGTTGATATGTGCTACATTGCATAAAGTCAAATGAACATGACGCTGTTCTATGTAATTTAGGAGGTAAGGGAGACTTACTTCCTTTTTTCATTACATAAAATTTTTTTATGGTATATTTATGTTCTTCTCGTCCTACAGTCTGTATTTATAAATAAGACCTATAGCCAAAGCTCAGCCATAACCATGCACTAACATACTACACAGGTCTGCTTGGCAGTTGCTGTGGAATTAATATGGCTCTAAGTTTGAAAATATTTTCTATGCATCCATGTGCAAAGAAAATTTGCTGACTTTTCCAAACTATGTCCATCTTTTTTTTTTCAATCCAATTTCGGACACTGTTCCAAGTCATCCTTATGCAAGGACCCTCGTTAATGTTGGTTTCTGATATAATGAATTATTGTGGTAAAGTGTATACTGGGGATTGGAACTTCCACTCAGAATAACATGACTTAATAATTTACAATCATTTATAAGTAAATGATTGTAATCATTTCAGTGGTTAAAACAAGTGACATGACTGTCCTTAACTTCAGGTGGCCAGGGAAGTACTATCCTTCCATTTGTTCAGAAGGAGAGAAGCAATTACTGCCATGGGGGAGATAGTAATTGTAGTGATTCTCAAATTGTCATCAACATGTTTCAAGGAAATATTTCTGTACAGGGCCAAGAAATTGATAATATTTTTGTATCAATAATTAGGTATTATACTCCAAATAACTAAAAAATAAAATGAATTGTCAACTTCAAATAAACCAAATTTTCACTAAGCAATAAGCATTAAATCTGTGAATGAGACAATTTGATGCATATGGGACTAAGAGATAAATACTAGCTATGCAGCTTTAGAGGTTCATGAACAGCTCATGAATGAGAATCTTGGAATCTGATGGGGAAATATTTGGAAGAAATAATTTATGCTCTTCTATAGTTACAAGCAGTTACTTCTGCAGTAGGTAAAGTACTTTGCTCTGAGTCCCCTGATTAATAAGTAAGAAAGCCGGAATTTAAATGAAGTGATCTCACTGCAGAGCTGTGAACTTTACCACTATGATATCATGGTACTCAAGTAAGTTTGACTGTAAATTCTAATGACAAATGTATCATCCCATGTATACTATTTTAGTCACACTGGTATTTTAGTGCTATGTCCCTGAAAGTACTGAAATATACCATTTTCTGAGTAAGAATATAGATGTATCAATATGTTTTATTTATTTTGATTCCATTTTTGTCTTATTTTGCACTGTTTACATTGTGAAAGGACAGTAGGATTTCCATATATCTTTAACCATTTATTTAGGAAAAGGTGTCAAAATGCATATATGTAGGATAACTGCAAATGTTCTGTTAACACTCTAAAGATCTGTAGTTGCCAGTCTCTATAAAATTTGAACTAATTTAAGGCTCCTCCAAGCAGCATATAATGATACATTTTTATGGGTTGAAACATAACATTCATAATAGTACCAAAAGTCTCTGACAATTTGAAAAATGATTAAAGCTATTTAATTGCCTTAATTTTGTTTGGTCATTAATTGTTTTGAAAATAGTATCAGTGCAGTATCATGATTTATCCCTTTTTATCCAGATTGCTTCTTTTCCACAGTTACCAATAATGTTGTTAATGTCTGATCAGAAATGATCTTTCAGGTCAAAGAAGCATGACATGAAGTGAATGTGTCAATGAAGCATTAAATTAAACTATACGGACTAATAGGATACATATAATCAAATTTGCTTCTTAATCTAATGTAGTGTTTTGATTGAAGTATGTAAAGAAAAATTGGTTGTCATGGGCAGATAGAAGCCCAAGAGGAGAATACTGTAATAACTGTGACTATTCATTTTCACAATATACCAAAACTTGAGAAATGATGTGTCTAAAGTTTGGTAGTGATGAGGAACATCAATGAAATTTTTATATTTTGTTACGCTAAAATATATTGAACTATCTTGCACTTTGAATGGATAGTCTTTAATATTTTCCATTTTCATGACACAACTTTCACATAAAAGACTGATTTTATGAAGTACAGATATCTTCCAAATGCAAGCTTAGTTCATATAATTTGTTGAACAGTACTTGTTATCACTGCTGAGTTCATTTTAAAGTCCCTAAGTATTAAAAGCTGTCATTTTTATTTTCACGATGTTAAATGCAGGCTTTCCTAAAACTTGAATTTCAATAAATAATTTTAAAATTAGCAAAAGTGTCAGTATTTCTCTTAAAATGGCAAACTTCAACAGACCCACAGACCAATGGAACAGAGTTGAATATTCTGTCACAGACACTCAAATATATGATCACTTAATCTTTGATAAAGGAGCAAGAAATGTGAAGTGTAATAAGGAAAGCCTCTTCAACAAGTGGCGCTGGGAAAACTGGACAGCTACCTGCAAAAAAATAAACTCTGATCTCTGTCTAATGCCAGGCACAAAAGTCAGATCAAAGTGGATTAAAGACCTCAATATCAGACCTAAATCCATAAGATACATGGGGGGAAATGTAGGCAGAACCCTCCATGACATTGCAGCTAAAAGCATCTTTAAGGGTGAAATACCACTAACCAAGCAGTGTTAATGAACATAAACAAATGGGACTACATTAAAGAAGCTTCTGCACCTCAAAGGAAACAATGACTTAAGTATGCACGGAAAGAGCGAAGAGTGCAAGGAATGGGAAAAAATATTTACCCAATTCCCATCTGATAATGGGTTATTTTCCAGGATATACAAGACACTGTTAGAATTGTACAAGAAAAAAACCTCCAGTGCTATCAAAAAATGGGGAGAAGAAATGAACAGAACTTTTCTCAAAAGAGAAGTACAAATGCCAGAAGACACACAAAAAATGCTCTACATCACTAATCATCAGGAAGATGCAAATTGAAACAACAATGAGATATCATCTCATACCACAGAGACTGGAATTCATCAAAAAGATCAAGAACAAGCAGTGCTGGTGTGGATGTGGGGAGAAAGGAAATCTCTTTCATTGTTGGTGGGAATGCAGACTGGACCAACCTTTTTGAATGACAATTAGGAATTCCTTAAAAAACTAGAAATTGAACTTGCATATGACCCCGTAATACCACTTCCTGGAATATATTCTGAGGGTCCAAAAAAGCACAGTAGAAATGACATCTTTACCTATATGTTCATTGCAGCACTGTTTACAATAGCCAGAATCTGGAAACAACCCGAGTGCCTAAGAACAGACGACTGGTTAAAGGAACTTTGGTACATCTACACAATGTAATACTGTAGGATAACATAGCCTCAGGTAGTTTAGGTTTATTGGGTTACTCCCATTACAGTGCTCCCATTCCTCTTTGTTTATTTGTAGTTTCTTTCTTAGTGTTCTGTTGACTTGTAAATAATGTTTTTCTCTTCTCCTTGAGTCCTTTGCATAGTTTATTCAGAGCCATGTCCTTTTTGTATGGACACAGGAAGACTTAGCAAATGTTATGCTTTTGTAACCTGGAAGTCATTTGACTCTACATGATATTTCCCTCCTGGGCATCTGTTCTCTCGACCTAAGCCTCAGCTGCCCTTACTTCCTAGCACCCCCAAAAAGCAGGGTCCCGACGAGGGACGAGACGGACCCAGGGCAAGCGGTGAGTTGTGTGCTACCCTGGCATCGAGATGGGCCTGGCCAAAGTGCCTAATGCTTAACTATAAGTTAAGAGCTTGATCATGGACAAACAGTGATAACTAGATTTGGACCCTGCTAGGGTTAGGAATGATTAATCTGCCCTGAGTGCTGTAGTTTGAGTCTGTGGCAAGATGTTGCCAGGAGAGCTGCCTTGCAAGCCTCAATGTATCTCTTGCTATGTCCATACAAAAATAACTAGTATTAAGATGTTAATGAGTGTTTGGATTAAGGAAAGAAAAAAAAAACCTTAAGAATCAGGAAGGGCTTTGGAATGTCCTGCCCTCAGGAACGGCTTTATTATGTTGATTTTGCTACCTGGCTGTGTGTAACCTAGGGGCAAGGGGAGAGAGGAAAAAGGGAGGAGAGAGATGGAGAGGGGCTGCAGTTGATCCAGAGAGAGGCCGGAGCTGGGAGTGCGGGAGATGAGAAAGATGGAAGATTGAATAAATGGTAACTAATCAGCAACCGGCTTGGGTTTCTTCCTTCCGTCTCTTGCCCTTGACCGACAGCACACACAGTGGTTCCAGAGCACCAAACATGGGCGGTGAGACAGAGCTGACCCGAGAGCCTGTGAGTGCACGCGCCCCTCTGTGTGCCTTAGTTTTTTACAGAATACTATGCAGCTGTTAGAAGAGATGAAGTCATGAAATTTGCTTATAAGTGAATGGACATGAAGAGTATCATGGTAAGTGAAATGAGTCAGAAAGAGAGGAACAGATATAGAAGGACTGCACTCATTTGTGGAATGTAAAATAACATAATATGAGACTGACACCTAAGGACAGTAGACACATGGGCCAGGAAGATTGCCCCATAGTTGGAAACCTGCCTCATGAGCTGGGGGAGAAGACAGCTGAAATAGAGAAGGGATCACTAAGTCAATGATGGTTGGAGGAATCGTTCGGGATGAGAGATGTGTGCTGAAAGTAGATAAAAAAAAAACGTGATAGCCTCTCAGTACCTATATTGCAAACCATAATGCCCCAAAGTAGAGAGTATGGGAGAAATTGTCTGCCATACAGGCAGGGGGAGAGTTGGGAAGGAGGGATATACTGGGGTAATGGGGACATTGGTGTTGTAAAATGTGCACTGGTGGAGGGATGGGTGCTTGATCATTGTATGACTGAAAATCAAACATGAAAGCTTTGTAACTGTTCCCCACAGTGATTCAATAAAAAATTAAAAATTAAAAACTTTAAAAAAAGCAAACTCCATTTTTGAGAAAATTTCTGCCACCTATACAATTCATTCATTTTTTGTTCTTTCAAATAAAAATGTTCCATAAAAAAGTGGTTATACAGCTAGTAATAAAATAATCCCATACATATTTTTCCATGAGACTAGTGTCATACTTGGGTATGCATCAGAATATTTTATGGTACTTCTAACCTTAATCACACAATATGATAAAGACATGCATACAATATTGTCTTTTAGAGAGATAAATAGTTTTACTGTTTTTAAAAGGCTTCCTTGGGTATTATTGCCATTAAAATATGAGTATATAACAGTGAACAGTGTAACCTCTAGTTATTAACTAGTTGTGCAGTTTGTAGTCACTACTTTGATTCAGAAATTGTTTTTACATGATGATTGAAAATATCAACACACTAGCAAAAGCAGAAGTAATGCTTAAGTTTCATTATAAAGCTTGTTTCACATTTTTTTTAAAAAATTGAATCACGGTGAGATACACAGTAACAAAGTTGTTCATGATTGGGATTCAGTCATACAATGTTCCAATACTCCATCCCTTCACCAGCATATGTTTCCCAGTATCTCCTGTATCACTCCTGTCATGCCCCACCCCCATATCTTTTCTTCTCTCTCCCTCTCTCCTTTTGGGCATTTTGGTTTGCAATGCAGGTACTGAGAGGCCATCATGTTTGGTCCTTCACCCACTTTCAGCGTACATCTCCCATACAGAGAGATCCCTTCCAACCATCCTTGTCATAATGGTACCTTCTCTATTACAACTTGGTATTTTGTTTAACCCAAATTATTGTCAGGTGGACTTGTTTCTTTAATGCCACAGATTTATTTGTGAGTCTCAAGGCATTTCCAGAAATCCAGTAGTCACATTTCAAGAATGTCTGCTGCAGGATAACCTGGATAAGGTAAAAAACATTTTTCAAAGATAGTGTGGACTTCTGTTGTGGTGGTGAGAAGAGCAAAGAATTCTTCATCGCAACAACTCTTGCCAGAGCTTTGCAATGAGACTTGACCAGTACTCTAATGCTCTCAGAAACTGGAGGGCACACAGGCTTGGAAGATCCAGTTCTCTTTTGAGTTTCTGTCTGCAAAAGAAGAGGTGTCAAGAGAATTTCCTGATTGTCACATACCAGACTTTGTTTTTTTAAATAATTTTCAAAAACTCTTTTCTTTTTTACCTTTTCTCATTTTGAAGTGCAAAAGAAACTGTGTCTGAGATGCTATAGGACAATGGGTTGTCACATGTCCTTCCCCAGAGCAGTTGCACCCACATCAGCCAGGAAACCTTCTTTAGAAATACAAATTTGGGGAAACTACTCCAACTGTTCTGGATCATAGTCAGGGGTTGGGACCCTGAAGCCTATGGTTTAATAGGTTCTCTAGATGATTCCATTTCTTTTGTTTTTTAATGTTTTATTTTTATTTTTATTTATTTTTATTAGTTTATTTTTAATTAGAGAGTCATCGTGAGGGTACAGTTACAGATCCATACATCTTTGTGCTCATGTTTCCCCCATACAAAGTTCGAGAACCCATCCCTTCACCAGTGCCCATTCTCCACCACCAGTAAACCCAACATCCCTCCCTCCCTCCCCAGTCCCATCTCCCCCCACCCCACCCTGCCACTATGGCAGGGAATTCCCTTTTGTTCTCTCTCTCTGATTAGGTGTTGTGGTTTGCAATAAAGGTATTGAGTGGCCACTGTGTTCAGTCTCTAGTCTGTATTCGGCCCGCATAGATGATTCCATTTCTCAGCAAAGCTTGTTAATACAGCTTCAGGGATGCCAAGAATATCACAGGAGGAAAGGTCACGTGCTTCGCTTAGCAACTCAGTGAATCATGGGGTCTCAGCAGAAGCTATCATTTTCCTTTTGGGCCAGCCTTACTGCCTTTCTAAGCTACTTGGGCTGTGTCCCTCTCCCTATGCCCCCATACAATTCCCCAGAACTTAACACACGCATGCTTCTCAAAACCCACAGTCTCTAAAGTTGCTTTGTTTAAATTTCTTTTTATTTGTTTGTTTGTGGGGCCACATCTGATGATGCTCAAGGATTGACTTCTGGCTCTGTGCTCAGGAATCACCACCCCTGGCAGGCTTGGGGTACCATATGGGATGCCAGGGATCAAATCCAGGTTAGTTGAGTGCAAGACGAGTACCCACCCTCTCTACTATCACTCTAGCCCTTTAATTAATCCCTTTGTAAAGGAAGTTCTAATTTTTTCGTGCACAAATACACAATATTACACAAACACACACATAGCCATGTAAAAAGCAGAGTGACATGATCTTATTGATAATTGGGTTGAAGGAAAAAGAATAGACACAGTGGAATACATGTTGTATAACTTTTCAAATCAAGTTTAAGATGAAGAATCCTATCAAAGTGATAAAATAATGATAGTGTGTAGAGGATAGGAATAGGCAGGAAATGGCTCCATGAAATCTTCTGGAAATGATACCATGTGGTGGCTATGTAGGCATATAGATATAAACAATTGAAATATGCATTAATATTAACTCCTGGTGATGTACCTTTCCCTCATTAAATATTAGTCATAAATCATCCTGATTAATATAGTAAATAAGCATAACTTTTACACAACTAATAAACCAGAGTAAAATCCTACTAATGTGACCAATCACTCTGCCATGTTTTGGCCTCATTAAGGAAACTTCTCTGGACCTGACATGGGTTGCATACCTGATTTTTGAAGATGAATGTGACCAAATTAGATGAGGAAGACTGAAGCATACTCTGTAGGCCAGGTGGTGTGAAGAAATAGCACACAGTTCCCAGGCTCAAATGCAAACAGGGGCACTGATACATTTCTCAACATTAGACCCTAAGCACTTTCCAGGGACTAATTTCCAAAGCAATTACTTCCTGCTGTTAATAGTCAATTAACAAGTAGGAGATAACACCTCAGTTGTATTGCGGTTAGATATACCAATGTAGAGGCAACTAATTAACACCCCGCCTTTTAATGTACTAATTAATCTTATCAGGCAAGAACAGTTTTTTAGACTATGCTGAAGGCCCTGAATCTTCCAAATTTTATTTTCACCATGCCAATAAATAATTGAAGCCTACAGCTTTCATTTGTCCTATTCATCCCTCTTCTTTGATGCCACACAGCTTTGAAGTACCATCCCTAATAGGGGAAAGCTATTTATCTAGTTTTTTAATAGCCTCATGAATATTTCTTCACTGTTATTCTTCACTAACACTTGCCAGTTGTCAACATTCAAGCTTTCTCCCTGAGTCATGTTTTCTTTCTTTTCTTTTTGAGTCTTTTATTTAGCTTCTTTCACTTAGTATATTCCCTGTGGTCACCATGGTTGTATAAGTTACATCAGATTTTCTTAGGACTAATATTTAGTATAAGGCTTAATGGTCTACACAATGTCTCACAAACCTAGGGAATGCTTGGAAATGTAGATTCCTAGCCTTCTACCCTACCCTTAATACCTATCCAGTTATTCCACTTCAGAAAATTTAGGTTGAGCCCAGATTCTGCATGTTAACTCCCTTTCCCCTGACACACACACACACACACACACACACACACACACCATCTGACCTTTACATTCGTAGTGGGGGAAGAGGTAGATGATTTTACTTTAAGAAGTGCCACTTGACTTGGTTGGCATTTGGTAGTTTTGTCCAGCAGTGAAGTAAAGGTGTCTTGGAAATAGTTAAGGTAATATTTTAAAAAGGTGAATAGCTTACTTGGGTCTCTTACCTTCCCTGTTTGAGCTGTGAACAAGTTGGGCAGCAAAACAATATAGAATAGCTGATGGGAGTTTAAAGGTCTTCCTTGCTCTTTCTAAGGGCTAATTTGCAAGATAAGGTTAAAGGCCTTCCATGTGGTCAACTCTTAATCCCCCAGCATGGACACTGCATATTCTAGACACCCAAAGCTAGGAATGTGTGGTCCCCAAAACAAAGCAAATAAGCCAAAATCAAAGATAAAACAAGTAGGCTGCAGACTAACCTCCAATTTTAACAGCACAGTCAGCTTTCTTTTTTTTTTTTTTGTAAGTCCAGGAAAAAACAGTAACAAAAAGTCTCTCAATGAGAGACGTTACTGGTGCCCGCTCAAAAAAATCAATGAGCAATGGGATGACAGTGGAATCCTTTGAATTCTGGAATTAAATGCTGACTTAAACAAAAGTACTTTAAAGTACTTTTAAAGAAAGCATATAATCCCAGAGAACTTTTGTTCTACCCAAATTTGGCAACATTTCCCTGCCCATTACTAGGTCTAATTTTCACTGTACTCTTGGACTTACATTTTTGGTACTTGCAACTACCTGCTGCCTTGGGTCCACCCACTCTGCCCGTGATATTACTCAGGATATCTAGTTTCTCCGATAGATGCCCCTCTCCTCTCCAGAATTTCTTGTTAAAATGTAAGTATTTGATTCCAACCAATCTCAAGATCAAGATGTATTATCAAGCAAAATTATCAGGACAACTTGAATTTCAAGTGTTTTTTTTTTTCTGAACATCAGCTACCATTGTTCTTTCTACCACTTGTTTAGAACTTGTTTGCCAAAAACAGTTAACTTGTCACGTATGTGTAAGGCAGCTGCAAACTGATTCCCAGTAAATCGAAATGTACAAAGGAAATGAGTTTCTTCACATAGTCTCTAGATGATCTTGTCTCCTTCTGAGCCCCCACAAAGCATATTATCAGGCAACACCACTGCCTAATTTAAGAACTGATAAATTTATCCACTTAATCTTAGCCAAAAGACTGAGAAGTGATGAAAACTGATACATTTATCACTTTTAAATTATTATTAATTATTATTATTATTATTATTACTTTTGTTTTTGATTCACATTCTGTTGTGCTTGTGGCTTATCCCTGGATCTGTGCTCCAGGATTACAGAGCTTCAGAAACCATGTGCAGTACTGGAGATTGAAGTCAGTTAGGTTGCATACAAT
This sequence comes from Sorex araneus, assembly GCF_027595985.1. NCBI lineage: Eukaryota > Metazoa > Chordata > Mammalia > Eulipotyphla > Soricidae > Sorex > Sorex araneus. Next base: position 14,999,998 of record NC_073312.1, read on the forward strand.
GCAAGCGTTTTACCTACTATACTAGCTTTCCTGCACCTTTATCACTTTCAATGGGAACAGAAATGCTTAAGGTTTATTAGAATCATCAGAAGTTCACTATATAATTTTATCAGAGGAATTTCTAGTTAAAATATAAATATTTCCTTTCAACCGAATTTTTTTTTTTAAATTGAGAGTAAGTCTATATTTTCTTATCTACATGGGAAAACTTTTGAAGCTGTGCTAATTTGATGGTGATTGAGGGTCATAGGTGTAAACCAGCTCTCTCTCAAGAGAACTGGGTTATACGGTTACCATAATTTTCAATATAATCTTTCAAAGGCTCTTTATCAGAAGGGTCAGTTGACTTGACCTCCCCCTCTTGAAGTCTATAGACCCTTCATGTCTTGGGTCTTTAGGTTTACTCTGATCTGAGCAGTCATCCCTCTCCCAAGACCCCACCCACGCAGGACATCGTGGATCTTCTGCTATGTCTCATCTTGCACAATGCAGCGGAGATGCTGATAGATGCAGATTTCAGATGATTTAATATACACCTAATTCTTAAGAATCACTTAATTTACTTGAAAAGAAAGACTTTCCAAAACTAGAAACATCAAAGAGCAGAGATTAAGCATAGTTGTAATTCAATACACTTAAAGATACATTTTATGATGTATTTTGTTATTTTAAAAATTTATTGCTAACAGTATCAGGTAGAACTGTTGCAACCACTGTGGAAATCTCTTCCCCTTGACTGATGTTGGCAAGGGTCTGTGTGCTTGGAAAACACAGATAAACTGATCTTTAGATTTCTTCTTTCCTCCATCCTAGTTTTGAGGTCAAGAATACAGAGAAAGAGGTGGTTTATGTCACCTCATAGAACTGGGGTAAGAAGCCTCTTTGTCCAGAAACTAGACTTTTTGGGTTTGCATGTCTAGCACTGTACCTTGACCATCCTGTTCCCATTCAACAAGAATGGCTGCTGTGCTCAGTTTACATAGAACCATAAAACTCAGCCTAGGTCTGGCTTTCCTTCCGTTCTTACTTTCCCTTGGCACCTAAGAACTAGAGATCTCACTGAAACTCCTCTGTATCCATAGACAAGATCACTAGGCCCTCTTTTTATCCACCTAGCCTTGACTTTGTGGACTCCAGGACTGGTCTGTTTGGTTTCAGTTCAACATCTGCACTACCTTGGGAGCCATGAGAAGTCAGGAAAGCAACCCTGATGTTCTTTCAGTCACAGCCTCCCTGTGCTCTTAGTGGGTGTGATGCTTAGTGCAGTGCTAGTCTGCAGGGTGACTCCCCATCTCTCAAACCATGTGCCGGGTCACATCACTGACATGCCAGCACCTCCCTCTTGTTTAGGGCTTCTAACTCTGGATACTTAGATCATCTGGTAGGTATTCCCATCTCTTTGCTACATTCCATCTGGATCCAAGGGAGAGTGTTAAATCTTCTTTTCTTGGAAAAGAAGATGCTGAGACATAGATCAAGATGTAGAAGGTTAATTAGGCAATTCTCTAGGATAACTGGCCATCGAGGGCAGAGGGAGAAATCCTGATGTAACAAATGGAGAAGTTAGACTGTGATGCAACTTCAGTGGCCCTAGTTTGCTCTCTGGGAAGCTGGAAATGGCCCTTAGGAGGGGGACAAGAGGGCTAGGCCTTTTCATATCCTACTCCTTCCAGTTATAAGATGGGGGCTGAACTGCAGAAGAGAGAGTTGTTGGCTTCAGAAATATTTTTGAAAAGTTGAGAGCTGAGGATACCTGTCAGAAACTCCATTAGCAACTGATGATAAATAGCTTTCTGTAACCCACTAAGGGGTCAGTGGGACTATAGTGACCTCTGTAGATTGAACTTTTCTCTGCTTCTACATATTTCCTTCCACTCTGGGGTAGCCAATATAGGCAGAATGTTACGTTCATTAGCAAATGAAAAACAAAGTTTTATGATTTTGTCAGGGCCAGCCCCTTATCTATTAAGTGGGGACTAAAAAGACTTCAGAAAATTGTTTCATTTTCAACAATGTCTGACTTATAACCAATTATCTTGCAAGAAAATGCTATCTCAAGTTGAAGCTCAATTATAACCCTTTCTTTCTCATTGTGACTCTTCTGTAATAATCCTAATACATTGAAAGCATCTGATAAAATAATTTGGGCTAAGTAGGGAGAAGATGCAGTATGCATAAAGGTCCATGAGATGAACAAAGCAACATTATTTAAAAAAAAGTAATTGTGAGCTACCTACACATATTTATTTTCTGTTTCTTTCTACTCAATTACTTGTGGACTGGGGTTGTGTTAGTCCTGTTCCTTCTACTTTTTCCCATAGTATTTATCACAGGGTTCTTAGTATGTGATACAATAAGAAAACAATTACCTAGCTTCATCAGTTTCATGAATGCTCACATAATATCATATAGATCACTGTATGATATTATATGAACATTCATGAAACTGATGAAGTTCGGTAGTTCTGTCTGTATAGCTCCCCGCCCCCCAAAGTAGCAGCTTAATAGCAAGCGTTATATCACACAGGTAGGTCTTAAAGACCAGGGATTAGCTTAGACAACTTAGCTCTCTGGTTCTAAGGGTGTTTAATGAAGTTATGGACAAGTTATTGATCAGTGCTGTAGTAATCTCAAGGATGAATTGGAGCTGGAGAATGTGCTCTCAAACTTAATTGGTTCTTATGGGAAGATCTTAGTTTCACCTGCTATTGACCAGAAATTGCAATTTTTAAAATTTAAAAAAAATTTTTATTTTTTATTAGTAAATCACCGTGAGGTACAGTTACAAACTTATGAACTTTCTTGTTTGCATTTCAGTCATACAGTGATCATTTGCCCATCTCTCCACCAGTGCCCATTCTCCACCAATGTCCCCAGTATTCCTCCCACCACCACTACGCCATCCTCCACTACTCCACCCACCTCTGTGGCAGGGCATTCCCTTTTGCTTTCTCTTCTTTTGGGTGTTGTGGCTTGCAATAGAGGTATTGAGTGGCCATCATGTTCAATCTATAGTCTACTTTTGGCACGCATCTTTCAACCTGAATGATCCTCCCAACATCCTTCACTTGGTGTTCCCTTCTTTATCTCAGCTGCCTTTTCCCCCAGCATGTGAGGTCAGTTTCCAAGCCTTAGAGCAGACCTCCTGATCCTTATCTCTACTACTCTTGGGTGTTAGTCTCCCATTCTGTTACTTTATATTCCACAGATGAGTGCAATCTTTCTATGTCTATCCCTCTCTTTCTGACTCATTTCACTTAGCATGATGCTTTCTTTGTTGATCCACTTATATGTAAATTTCATAACTTCATCTTTCCTAACAGCTGCATAGTATTCCATTGTGTAGATGTACCAAAGTTCCTTTATCTCAATTTCTAATTTTTTGAGAATCGCCCATACTGTTTTCCAAAAGGGCTGAACCAGTCAGCATTCCCACCAGCAGTGAAGGAGAGCCCCTTTCTCCCCATATCCACGCCAACACTAGTTACTTTTTTTCTTTTGGATGTGGGCCAGTTTTTGTGGTGTGAGATGATATCTCATTGTTGTTTTGATCTGCATCTCTCTGATGATTAGTGATGAAGAGCATTTTTTCATGTGCTTTTTGGCCATTCGGATATCTTCTTTGATAAAGTTTCTGTTCATTTCATCGCCCCATTTTCTGATGGAGTTGGATGTTTTCTTCTTGTAGAGTTCAACCAGTGCCATGTATATCCTTGATATCAACCCCTTATCAGATGGTATTGGGTGAATATTCTTTCCCATTCTGTAGACTACCTTTGTATTTTAGTCCTTGTTTATTTTGAAATGCAGAAGCTTCTTAGTTTGAGATAGTCCCATTTATTTATCTCTGTTTCCACTTGTTTGGCCAGTGGTGTGTCATCTTTGAAGATACCATTAGCTTCAATGTCATGGAGGGTTTTTGCCAACTTTGTCTTCAATGTACCTAATGGATTCTAGTCTGATGTTGAGGTCTTCAATCCATTTTGATCTGACTTTTGTATATGGTTTTAGGTAGAGATCTGAGCCCATTTTTTGGAATGTAGCTGTCCAGTTTTGCCAGTACCATTTGTTAAAGAGGCTCTCCTTGCTCCAGAAACTGCAATTTTTTTATAATGGACTTCTCCCTAAAGTTACTTATAACATGGAAGCTTGCTCCCTGAAAGACAAATGAACAAATACAGAAATAAAAAAGAGAGCATCAAAAGCATAGTCATTAACCTAATCTCAAATGTGACAAACTATCACTACTTCTATTCTGACCAACCCTATTCCAGGGCGGGCAGGGGCTATTCAAGGCAGCGAATATCAGGATGTTGGGATCACTGGGCCCTCTAGGAGGTTGGTGACCACATTTGGCATGCATTCACTGGGTCTTTTTTGTGGCCGGTTACCGCTCCTGGAATACATTGTGTCGAAGACTCAAGATTGAAAAGCTCTTGCCATGTACTGCCTAAGTGATCTTGAACAAACACTACTTTTTATTCTTAATTTGAGTGTAAAACTGGATGTTATATCTTCTTCAGGTCAGTGTGGTAAAAAAAATGAGGTCAAATATGCAGAAAGCATAGCTCAGACAGAGCCTCAAGGGATGAATATAGTAAATGACAGTTGTAGGCATTCTTCCTTCACTCCTCCATCAGGTCCATAGGGCCCAAGACATTGTTTCCCCTTAAGGCCTGATGGATGTTCCAGGTATAGGTTTTCAGAATGGGGGGATGGTCCACAAGTCCAAGAGCTGTGTCCTTTTGTGTACCCTAGCTCTTCCTGGCAGGGTGACAGTCCTCAGTTGACCTGAGGAAATAGCACTTCTGGTTCAGGTAACCCAGGGCCCGTTTGCATCCTCCAGAATTTCTTGCTCAATGTCAAGGCAAACTAGCTATTGCAATTCAATTTCTTGAGCTGTGTTTGTCTTGGTCTCAAAACAACCTCAGGGGAGGACACTGAGGATGTGATTCTAATTTGCTATAATCACAGTTGATATTATCATTGTTTTGAAGCATTTGTATTTTCCATGACAAAATGTCAAGCACACAAGGCAAATTATATTCTGAATCCTAGATTAAATATTTTCAAATACAAGAGTGGTCTGAAAATAATTACCCTTACCCTTTTAAAGCTATCTGGAACTCATATAGCTCCTAACAGTGCCAATTAGTTTACAGATGCCATCAGTTAAAAGAAGGGAGAAAACCGGTTTTAAGTTAGTTATAGGGTGAAAACTCTTAGGACAGGAAACAGATTTAAGTGTGGCTTACTTCTTTGGGAGGGGGTAGAGTATGTGCTTTGTTTTAGTTCTACTAAGATTGTTCTGATGAGTCAGCCTCTGTACTTAAATTTCAATTTTTAACCTTTATTATAAGTCATAGATTTTGTCAGGGATCTCTGTGCTTGTTGTCCAAATATGTCCCTTTGGAAGAAAAGGAAATATGAAAAACATTGATGCTGGCCAGATGGATTGTTACTGAGAGTTTTATTCTTTTTTCTTTATAGTTGTCCAAGAATTTTTGGTTTCTCCAGGGATTTACTGTAGCCTGAATTACAACCTATATTTTAAATATAATCTGATTTGCATATATCTTTCCAGGAACATATCTACCTTATAGAGAAAACTTTGGTTATAGGATTAAGGTTAACATTGTACTTGAACACCTTTTTACGCATCTGACACATCAAACATGCACTATGAACAGCGACATTTGAAACCTACAGTGTAATTCTAAATGGAAATGTGCTACGGAAATTAGCTCACTTCAGGCATCTTTTGATGCATATCTGAAGTTTAGAAGCCCTGGCAGGAAATCTGATAAATAATTAATTTTTCTCCTCAACTCTTTATGCCATTTCCCTCCCTTTAGCTACTATTGAAAAAGCATCTTTAGTTATGAACTTGAAAGAATTCTCTTTCTTTCACTTAGACTCATAAATATTTCCTTTTCTATTATCACCAATAGTTGAAACATGTTTAAATAAAAGTTTCCCCCTAAAGGTATGTTATTTTAATCTTTGTTCAAGGAATGCAATAAAATTAAAATCTGCTATGCTTTGAAATTCTTGTCGAATTATGAATGTGACTACTTCCCTACAGAATCTCAATCTGTGTTTTCAAATATTGTTTTGTATTAATCATTTTTGAAGACTTAAAAAAATTAAAGCAGTGCATGCTTACTAAAGCAAATTTGAAGAATATAGAAATGCGAAAAAGGAAAGGAAATGCATATTTCTAGTATCGATTTACTCAAAGATTGAGTCCTTGGACATTTTGGTCTATTTCTCCTCTTTGACATATTTATACAAATATTGAGTTAGATTTTTGAATCTGATGAAAAGTCTGCCCAAGGGAAGGCATTATTCCATAAAAGTATTCTATATTTAATTATAAGGATTTTATGGTAGCTATATAAGGTTTTATTAGTATTATCATTACTATTAATAGGGTTCTTCCAGATATCATTGTAACCGAACATACCAGCTTTTCTCATCACTTTCTAGACTCATTAGTGTTGCCAGTCAAATAAAATATGATCGACTTAGGGAACAACTCTCCTAAGGAGTAATGGAACAAATTCAGTGTTGTTTTCTGGGAGTTCCACTAGCCAGTAGGCTGATCATTTATTCTACGTGGAATCATTATTCTTGGCTCTTTTAATTAGGCTTTACCTCTTGGTAATCTTGAGTACACCTTCAGGCAGTCTTTTAAATAAAGATAAATGACTAGTATAAATTTAGAGCTTTTATGCAACTGATTGAAACTTTTTTTTTGTTCCTATCAGTTTCCTGTCAGAAAGAAGGAAATGATATTGTGTGGTCATAGTTTACATATTTTCATAGTTCATAATTTTTACCTTCAAGAATGCAATTGTTACTTCATTGTCTTTTATAATTTTTTTGTTAAATTTTCAGGCTAGAATGCTTTTACATACATCTGTCTATATCTATGTATCTATCTAGATTTATTTAAAACCAATGCCTAAGAAGTTTTCTTTACTATGTTCGCTGGGATGAAATGATTCTTGTTTTAAAGTCTTGTATCAAATAAAGCAAGGTCTTCTAGAATCCCTTTCCTGAATTCAAATGTTTTGGGTAGGGCCTTTAATGTAGCACTGTAGCGCTGTTCTCCTGTTGTTCATCGATTTGCTCAAGCGGGCACCAGTAACATCTCCATTGTGAGACTTGTTGTTACTGTTATTTTGGCATATCAAATATGCCACAGTTAGAGCGCCAGGCTCTGCCATTTGGGCGGGATACTCTCAGAGCTTGCCTGGCTCTCTGAGAGGGACAGAGGAATTGAACCCGGGTCAGCCGCATGCAAGGCAAACCGCACTAGCTGCTGTACTATCACTCCAGTCCAGAGAGTCTTTAATACCCCAAACATTTCGGGCATTGCCTTTGTCAAAGATCCTATTAAAGAGTTTAGTTTGTATTAATTTCTAATAACAAATATATGACTGCATGAGAACTACCTTGGAGAAAATAGCCTTCAGAAGAACAGCTCTGAAATTAAATAATATTAGTGTTGACATCAACTTTACCCTTGTGTAACAATTTGGAAACTGTAGAAAGATAAGCCTTGTTTCTTGCAAATAGCTTTGCCCAGAAATGTAAAGATACTGTTCAGAATTGAATTAGAAATTGAGAGCAGGAATGAGCTTGGAAAAGTTGGGAAAAAGACAATAGTGTTTCCAACCATCACCTAGGATTCTCTAGGATCGAAGTCTTTCCCAGCTGTAAACTACTGTGCCAATGAAAGTCTTCTGCTAAATGCCATGAAGCTGGCACATTATCTGTAGGAATTTATGACTTAGGGAAATGTTGGCAATACGTTTTGTGGACCTTATCTGGTGCATGGCCTCTTCTTATGGATAGACATAAATTATTTTTATGGATGTATACTTGTGACCAGTTTGGTGATAGGAGATATTAATTTTGAATTCCAACTCATTGAGTAGACTTTACTGAAAAATTATACTCTATTATGACTATGTGAAACATAATTTCATATTTTGAACTTCACCACAGATTTTATGGAAGTTTGTGTTCTCTCTTGTTATGAGAGTGCTATATAATATTTTTATTGTCTTGGCGCTCAAAGTTGCATATCCGCTATTTGGTTTATAGAAGAGTTTCCTCTTCTCTGACTTTTGTTCTAGGGCATCAAACTTTAGTAACCCTCAGAATGACTTGGAGGTCTTAATGAGAACAGATGACTGGGTACGAACCCTGAGAAATTTGATTCTAGTACCTGGAAGAGGAGAAGTTCCTGGAAGAGGCTGTGTCTGCTGCTGACCAGAGTACATGGTTTAAAAGCTACTTTACTATTTTTTAATTTTTTTAAAAAATTTACTGAATCACCATGAGATACAGTTAAAAGCTTTCATGTTTGAGTTACAATCATATAATGATCAAACACCCATCCCTCTACCAGTGCACATCCTCCACCACCAATGTCCCCAATATACCCTCCCCTTTCCCACCCTCCTCCTGCCTCCATGGCAGACAATTTCCCCCATATTCTCTCTCTACTTTTGGGCATTATGGTTTTCAATACAGATACTGAGAGGTTATAATGTTTGGTCCTTTATCTACTTTCAGCCCACATCTCCCATCCTTACCGATCCCTCCAACCAACATTTTCTTAGTGATCCCTTCTCTATTTCAGCAACCTTCTCCCGCAACTCATGAGGCAGGCTTCCAACTGTGGAGCAATCTTCCTGGCATTGTATCTACTGTCCTTGGGTGTCAGTCTCATGTTATGTTATTTTATACTCCACAAATGAGTGCAGTCCTTCTATATCTGTCCCTCTCAGACTCATTTCACTTAGTATGATACTCTCAATGTCTATCCACTTTTAAGCAAATTTTATGACATTATCTCTCCTAACAGCTGCATAGTATTCCACTGTGTAGATACTAAAGTTTCTTTAACCAGTCATCTGTTCTCAGGCACTCGGATTATTTCCAGATTCTGGTTATTGTGAACAGTGCTGCAATGAACATATAGGTACAGATATCATTTCCACTGTGCTTTTTTGCACCCTTGGAATATATTCCAGAAAGGGGTATTGCAGGGTCATATGGAAGCTCAATTTCTAGTTTTTTAAGAAATGTCTAATTGTTTTCCAAAAAGGTTGGACCAGTCGGCATTCCCACCATCAATGAAAGAGATTCCCTTTCTCCCTACATTTACACCAGCATTGGTTGTTCTTGATCTTTTTGATGAATGCCAGCCTCTGTGATATGAGATGCGATCTCATTGTTGTTTCAATTTGCATCTCCCTGATGATTAGAGATGTGGAGAATTTTTTCATGTGCCTTTTGGCCATTTTAATTTCTTTTTTGTGGACACTTCTATTCATTTCTTCTCCCCTTTTTTTGATGGGGCTGGAGGTTTTTCCTTGTACAATTCTCCTAATGTCTTGTATATCCTGGATAACAAAATCCTTTATCAGATGGGTATTGAGTAAATATTCTTTCTCATTCTGTGGGCTCTCCCTGTATTTTAGTCACTGTTTCTTTTGAGGTGCAGAGGCTTCTTAGTTTGATGTAGTCCCATTATATGCTCCTTTAAACTAATGATGCTAAAATTGATTAGAGATTGGCAAGTTTTTTTTTATGGATGTCCCAATCCTCCTGAGCTTGGAAGTTGGTCTTCTTTAGCAAAATGAAAAAATGGTTACCAAGATTGAAAACCAAGTGATATCTCTTTCTTTTATAAGATTTAAGTAAGCATACATTTGATTGAAGATACCATGTGTACTAGATATTATGATTAAGGATCCTGGGGGCTGCACCTGTGCGTCCTCTCCGCAGCTGCATGAGCATTACTCCAGAGGCCAGCTAAAATATATATATATATTTTTTTGCTTTTTGGGTCACACCCAGCGATGCACAGGGGTTACTCCTGGCTTTGCACTAAGGAATTACTCCTGGCAGTGTTTGGGGGGACCATATGGGATGCCGGGGATCGAACCCGGGTTGGCCGCTTGCAAGGCAAACGCCCTACCTGCTGTGCTATCGCTCCGGCCCCTAAACTACTTTTGGTATGGGCAGCTCCTTGCAGAATGTCTCCAGGCTGGGAAAGGTATTTCTCTCTCTCATCACTTCCTTGCTGGGGGGAAGGGCGTGGCGACTGCCATATTTTGAGAACCACAGATGAGAGTTACAAGCTTGCAATGATCCAATATTTGGAAGAAATCTCCTTGGACTTAGTTGCTAAAGTACAGAAATCCAAAACTGCGTGGCCGCTACCGCGGCCGCGACCTCATATTTTTTCACAACACGTCTGAATCTAGTGGGGAACTCCTAACAATAATAGTGAAGTTTTTGTTTAAATATTGAATGTAACCAAAGTAAAGAGAAAGTAAAGTGAAATTTATCACTTGGGCACGGGATGGGAGGTGTACTGAGTTTTTTTTTTTTTTTTTTTTTTGGTGATGGAATATGGGCACTGGTGAAGGGATAGTTGTTTCAGCATTGTATAACTGAGACTTAAGCCTGAAAGCATTGTAATTTTCCACATGGTGATTCAATAAAATAAAATTTTTATTAAAAAAAAGATATCATGATTAAGTGTCTCCATTGTAGGGGAAAAACCAAAGGTGGAAAATGGCCTGCCAGAAGAACATAGTATTTCTTTTTTAAAGTGATGATTGTATAAATCCCTTATTAAAAAATAATACTGAATGCTTCATCCATCATGAAAAGAAATGATTGAAAAGACACAAAGTCCAGAAAAAGGTGATGGACTTTCATTCAACTGGGCAGTACCTGAGCTGTGCATGGAGAAGAGTGAATACAAAAATTTTTGAAAACCCCTTTTTTATTTTTGGGGTCATACTCAGCAATACTAAGGGGTTACTCCTGGCTATGCACTCAGGAATTAATCCTGGTGGTGCTTGGGGACCATATGGAATGCCAGGGATTGAACCTGGGTCTGCCGCATGCAAGGTATACACCCTACCCACTGTACTATCACTCCAGCCCCTGAAAACCACTTTAATCATAACTTTTGGCAGCAAAGAGAAACGATTGGAAGAATACTTTGTCTTTTAGATCAGATGTTGGCACTTTTATCCTCCATAAAGGCTCAGGTGACCGCTCTCAGCAATGTCTACTATTCTGTCTCTGTTGTGATATTGTGGCCGGAAAGCAGCCCGTTACAGTCTGCAAATGCACAAATGCACAAGGTTGTATCCCCATAAACCTTCACTAACAAAAACAGGTTGCAGCTGGATTGGGTCGGTGGGTTCTCATTTTGTTGTTCACCATTTTAGATAATTCACATAACATATAAAAAAAGGTGGCAGAAATATATATGGGAGGGTTTAGAAATAGTTTGCATCTGGAATATGAACCTGTGAATTTGGTTTCTCCCTCCCTTTACTATTTTAGTCTAAGTTCTATTTATTCTCATTAGAGAACTTACATAGTTTTTAGGTTGGCCAGCTTTGTGGTTTGTGTGACACATGAAACTCATCACCACAGGGCCTCAGTTGTGTTAAGCATTTTTCAGAAAGTAAAATGCCACACGATGAAAATGAGTACCCATCCTCGCATTCTATAGTCATCCTTAAAATTTTGGAGTTGCCATTTCTCCCTCTCTTCTCTCTTTTTTTCTTCTCTTTTCCTATTCATTAAAAAAAAATTCTTCTCCTTTTTCTATCTTCTCCCTCTCTCTTTTGTCTCGGATATTACAATCTTGACATCATTTGCCCCCTAATTTTTATTGTAGTTTAGACAGTATGGCTGCAATCAATAGTGTTAATGTTTATATTTTGTTTATAATGTTTATAAGTTGCTGTACCTCCACCATCACCAAAGTGCCAAAGTTCCCTACCACTGTCAGTATTTTCATTTCTGGACTATCTCTTTATTCCCCATCTTCCTACTCTCTTCAACCTTCCCTCCCTACCACCATATGGGAACCTCAATTCTATAGTTGAGGGGTTCTAAGTTCAGTGGGTTTTTATCATTAGATATGGTCTGTTCCTTTGTTTTATTATATCACACCAATGAGTGCATTCATTTTTCTCCCTCTGACTTAGAACTCACTTAGCACAACTACTTCTAACTCCATCTATTTTGAGAAAAATAACAAGATCCAATCTTATCTCATAGCTGAATAGTATTCTCTTCTGTCTGTGTACTGCAATTTCCTCGTCCTCTCATCTGTCATTGGACATTTGGGTGGTTACCACATATTAGCTATTGTAAATAGTGCTTCAAAGGACATAGGTGTGCAGATATCTTTTTGAGTTAATATTCTATGTCTTGGCGGAGAGATTTGGCTACTATGTTTCAAATAAATACACTTTTAGGGGGATTATTTTTATTTCAGAAGTGTTTCATGTGTGTGTGTGTGTAGTTTCTTGCATATTTTATTTTGTAGACCTTGAAGAAACAACATGTCCACTAACTTCTTTCATGAACATATCATGTTGCAGTTGTAAAGTGGTAAAGCCCAGTTGCATCTGAATTCGAAGCCTAATTCTCAGCAACCAATCTATACTTGTATCACCAGCAATTGGTGCCATTAAAGGTGTCCGTAAAGGGTGATCACTTTAGGCCATCATGGAGGAGCCGGTGTAGGAGGGATGCTCTCTGAAGTCTTGAATATCTGCTCCTACTTTGTTTTAGGCTGCTGTGAGACCGAGATGCTTCTCCACATCCAAGAGTGATAACCATCCCATTTTTTTTTTCACAGAGAAATAGGACTATCCATGTCACGATTGCTTAATTGAGAGAGAGAGTAAAAGGAAATGTTCCTGCCACAGATGTGGGGAAGAGGGTTGGGGTGGGGGTGGTGGGAGGGATACTGAGAACACTGGTGGTGGAGAAGGTGGAGAATAGGCACTGGTGGAGGGATGTGTATTCGATCTTTGTAACTGAAACATAACATGAAAGTTTGTAAGTCTGTAACTGTATCTCACAGTGATCTACTAAAAATATAAAGAAGTAAAAATTTAAAAATAAGTATAAAGAAACAAGATTGCTTAATCATTTTTCTCCTTGTCTTTATTAACTTTCTTGGTAGAGCTGCTCTCTTTAAGTGGAGCCTCCACTTTCTTCCTTTGTGCTCCAAGCCTGAGACTTGAGCTTCCTTGGGTACTGTGCTTCAGTTGTACTCCTTCCTCTGCTAAAGGCCCTTCACTTAGCAGGAGATTTTCCTTTTCTTTTTTTTTCTTTTCTTTTCTTTTCTTTTCTTTTCTTTTCTTTTCTTTTCTTTTCTTTTCTTTTCTTTTCTTTTCTTTTCTTTTCTTTTCTTTTCCTTTTTTTTTTGGTGGAGCTGGAAGGTAGCTAGGTGCTTCAGCTTTGAGTCAATAAAACTGTTCTTGGAGGTGTCCTGAATAAACACCTAATTCTCGCTTGGTATCACTCAGAGAAAGTGACCACAAGAAGAGAGCCTCTTTGAATGTCATTTGTAATCAAGACAGTTCTTTGAGTTCCCCAATCAGCCAACAAGAACGTTTTTCCCTTAAGTTTCCTTTCTTCTAATGATTGTCTGATTTTTTCTTTCTTTTCCTTTTTTTGTAGAATGAAGAGAGCTAAAACATCTGAATTTTGACAATAACTTTTGTGTTTATGTAACATTCATGTTTTCAAAAAGACTCAAAATTAATTGTAACTAGGAGTTAAACAAAGACCCAATTTATAACTCTCCTTAAGGATAAAATACTGAACATTTGGCCTTAGTGAAAAATAAGAATAAATTAAAGAAATGATCACAGAAACATTAAATACAGATCTCTTACCTTTGCATATAGTTAATTCAAACAAGTGAGGATGATATTGAGTTTGCCTGCAGTTCCCTTTTCAGCAACATTCTCAACTCTCCACAGTTCATTTAGTCTGAAACGTCTACTGTTTCAGCCTCAAATACCAGGATTTGGATATTTATCAGATCCTCTTGGGAAGTGTCAGGGTGTAAAGTAAAGCGACAGGTTCCTTTTTGTTTTGTTTGGGGGCCACATATGGCAACACTCAGTGGTTACTCATGGTTCTACAGTCAGGAATAATTCCTGGTGGTGCTCAGGGGCCCTGAGGAGATGCCAGATCAAACTCCAGTGAGCCGTGTTCAAGGCAAGCACCCTGCTCACTGGACTATCTCTCCAACCCCTACAGCGACAGGTTTAATAGTTTGTGGGTGGAAATGAGCTCGTGCTTCACAGTGATGGTGAATTTCTTGCTGAGTCCCTCTGACTTTTCATTTTCCACTTCTGAAATGACTGGAATGCCTCAGGGTCTCAGATCAAAAGTTGAACCTCAGAAAACATCCCTGAGCATGAGGTCTCTGCGGTGCTTCCTCCATTGCCCATGTAGGACTTCTGAAACTTTTTCTGCTTGTGACATGTTCCACCTGAAAAATGCAACCTTCACCGTGCAGTTGGTTTTGAATTAATTTGTGCTTATTACATATTCTGAAACCTTCAACTGTTGGCTAGTTTATCCTACAATCTGCCTAACTTGGCAACTTCACCTCTTCACAGAAGGTCATAACCCAAGGTTTAAGAAGTTAGGGTCCATAAAACCCTATTTATTTCTTTGCACATTTTTATATGTATTTTTCCCCCAGATCTACAATGTGCAGCCCTATGGAAAAGAATACGATTTATCTTTTCCTGTACCCAAATAGTACTTTGTGTATGTAAGCCACATATATGTGTATACATATGAGATTAATATATGACTAAATGCCTGAATACTCACTTCATAAAGGTGCAATGTTGGTTATTACAAATAGTGACTCTAAAGCATATAGTAAAATGCTTAAAATGCATTATTGTCTTAGTATACAATAGGCAGTGCTTGTATACTGCACCAAGTCTGTATATACATAAATGTCCATCCATATGGTTTATAATACCCACATAAGGAAGAGGGAGTAATATCACATATCCCCTATTAAGGATAGATTTCCAGAACAGTCTTATATGGAGACTCAGAGCCACATGAAGGGTTCTAGAGCTGTTCTTGATATTTCAGAAAATCTCTGAGGGAATCTTGCACTTTGCCACTGTCTAACGTCATGCGTTAGGCACCTCCGGGATGTTTGTTTTGGGACAGAGTTTAAACCAACTCACTTGGGTTATCTGGTCACCCTGGTTTATCCCATGCTGCTCAAGCTTGCTGCTTGGCATTTCTCTGTGTCTGCTTAATTAGAAGGGGAAAGCTAATTAGTTGGATGTAATTAGTGCTGCTTTTTAAATAAACACAATCTTTGAAATCTTGATGGGTGTGTAGAGCAGAAGCAGCAGAGAAATCCCTGTGGTTGTGGAAAGATGGGAAAACACTGTCTTTGAAGGCTCCTCAAAGTTCGAAGTGTCACTTAGAGCCAGGAGATCTTGGAGCTCATTTGACGCTGTCATGAACAGAGGCTTCTCCTCAGAACAAGTTGCTTAGGGATGTAACTGAGCTAAGAGAACAAACCTCTCACTCGCTTTTTTCCCAGTTTTATATTTAAGACTCCAATGACCCAGTTAACTGTATGGTAATCTCCATCTTCTGTAAAAAAACGACCATTCTGTTTGGGATGGGGAGCTGCTGATGGTGGCGGGGGTGGGGGGAGTAGAACTACCCCTGATGGAATTTTTTCCCCCCTATTCTCCAGCAGAAGGCTGGAATGATGCCTAATTCTTTTTATAGCAAGCAAAGGGCAAAAAAGAAAAGGAAAGAAAATGATTCTCATTGCAATCACTGTGCTGAACATCAGCACTCCAGTTTGTGAGCAGGCTTCTCCTTCAGACCAGAGAGCTGGCACATGCCTCCTTAGAAACCAAAAAGCGTACAAAATCACAGCTGCGATAGTGACTCTCCTCTCACAGAGGTGGCAAAGCACGCACACCAGTGAGAATTGGTTATTTAAGATGGAATATTCCCTTCATTATGAAAAGCACAGCTAGAATTTTGCGGTTATAAGATGCATGGCACAAGGTTAATCCTTAGGTGAGAACCCACAGAAGTAATAATAGCTCTCATTTTCTCGAGCAGAAATGAATTGTTATGCATCACATTTAAATACAATGCGTTTGTGAAGTTGTGTTTGTGATGTGTGTGTGTGTGTGTGTGTGTGTGTGCAAGGTTGGCATCGTCTTATAGGTTCGCTCAAATATTCTGCGATAATAAGAAACACTTTGGTGGTTTTTCTTTCTGTAAGTAATTTTAGCTAAGAAATCAGCCAGAGTTAAGTGCTGCGTTGGGGCAGGAAAAGAAGGTATTTTAGGATTTATTTGTTATATGCTAATATCCCAGGGAGAAACATATTTGCAGGTAAGGAACAAAGAAACAACAGATGTTTGAGAAAATGTAATTTCATGGCATAATTTTGCAATTCCAACTTCCAGATTCTTTTCATATGTTGTTAGTAACAAATTTGGAGGCAGCTCTCTCTCTCTCTCTCTCTCTCTCTCTCTCTCTCTCTCTCGCTCGCTCGCTCGCTCGCTCGCTCACTCGCTCTCGCTCTCTCTCTCTGTGTCTTTTTCTTTTAGTTGTATTTGAAGGTACTTTCTTAAATCTTGTTTTGAAAGTAAATACTGAGTGACTGCTACATGTCCCATGGTGAGATAGAAAGAGACACTAGGTATGAATTGTGGATTTTTATTGTCTTATTTGGCAGGGCTGATGTGGGTGAGGGAAATAAAACAACACAATCCACAAAATGATGCAGTTGACAAGGTAACTGGTTCCTCATGGGAGATACAGAGGGCGAAGTACAAGCTGATAATTTTCCTGACGTGCCGGGCCTCCAGGCCACCATTCTTTAGAATTATTTTGATCTTCCCAACAATTCTTTTAGTTAGAAAAAAGTGGTCTGGGGGCCAGGAAGATTATTTTATTTTATTTTGCTTTTGGGGTCACACCTGGCAATTCTCAGGGGTTACTCCTGGCTCTACACTCAGGAATTACTCCTGGCAGTGCTTGTGGGACCATATGGGATGCTGGAAATCGAACCCAAGTTGACTGCATGCAAGGTCTACCCACTATACTATCGCTCCAGCCCCAAAGGAAGATAATTTTAAAGGGCAGAGCACACGCTTTGCAGATTGCAGGCCCAGGCTCAGTACCCGGCACTTCTTGTCTCCCCATCCCAGCACCGTGGAACTGACCCTGAGCACTGTATTGGGAGAAAGGAGTAGCCCCTGAAAATACCAAATGACCCCCCCCAAAAAAAAACCAAACAAATAAAAACAAAACTGCAATTTGCTGGAGCTGTTTTAACACATTTACAGAGCCGTAGGTCAACCCTTCCTTTTGTGGTTATCATAATAATTTTAAAGGCATCACAAAGGGGGGCGCAGAGAGGTAGTACAGTAGGTAGGGGGCTTGCCTTGCATAAGGTCCCCTAGACCTCTAGGAGTGATCCCTGAGTGCACGGCTGGGAGTAAGCCCTGAGTATGGCCAGGTGTGGCCCAAACAAAAACAAAGTATCACATCTAACATTTAATATTTCCCTTAAACATTTTACAAAGAATTAAAAAAATTGTTCCTAGTAATATCATTTATTATTGCTATAACATTCTAGCAACTATTTCAATAATTCCTAATAATATTTTCATAATTATATGGAGATAAAAAAATCTTACCAAAATGTAGTTTTTAAATATATGAAATATTTTCTTTGGAAATTTCACCTAGCCATTTAAAAAGTTAGTATGTTCAATTTTAGAGTTTCAAAAAAATTGACATTTAACATTGGTTTACAAAACCATGCAGGTTTTTTTTTTCTTTTTGGGTCACATACAGCGATGCATAGGGGTTACTCCTGGCTCTGCACTCAGGAATTACCCTTGGAGGTGCTCAGGGGACCATATGGGATGCTGGGAATCGAACCAGGTTGGCTGAGTGCAAGGCAAATGCCCTACCTACTGTGCTATTGCTCCAGTCCCCAAACCATGCAAGTTTTGGTATAGAATAGTTTCATACTTCAGTAATGTATATACCATAGCACCCATCACCGAAATTCTAGCGTCAGCACTAACAAATTGATTCTCGCAACTCATTCATCCTACACACTGTCTGATTCTCCTCTGGGAAGTACTATATAGTTGTCAATCTAAAAGTTATCTTTTCTGTGCTTTGTTGGTTCATGTGCTTTGTTTCTTTGTATTCTGCTTAAGAGCAAAACTGTCTGGTAATTGTCTTTCTGTTTTTGTTTGACTTATTTATTGAGTGATTGAATTTAATTATTCTCTTAAGTTTCATCTATGTTGTCACAAAGGGCAATACTTCATATTTTTTCAGGTCTGACTGGCACTTGCTACAGCTTTGTTATTTCCTTCTCTCTCCACAGGCTTTGGGTTGTTTCCTTTCCATGTCTGGGTGGCGGTGAGCAGTGCTGCAGTTATGAGGGTTGTCTACCCTTTCGATAGTCCTTTTGTATTGTTGTCAAAATACCTGCAAGTGGAATTGTTTGACCATGTGGTGGTTCTGTCTGTAATATTTTGACAAATAAGCTATTTTCGGTGGAGGTTGCACCTCCAGAGGGAACTTGCATTCTCACCAACAGTGTAGACTTATTTTTTTCTCTACACCCTCACCAGCACTTGCCCCCTTTAGTTGTCTCTGGATATATTTGATTAAATATTTAAAATTCATATTTCCAGTTTTCTCATGTGTACTTCGGCTGATTTTCCCTTCAAAACATTTCGTAGGTCCCTGAACAATATCTGGTTATTAGATCTCACCCTCAGCTCCAGCATGAACCCAGACAGTGCGTGTGTTATTTCCCATTTGAGTTTCTCAGATGCAGAATCTCATCTCCTGATATTTATTGGCCTGCAAAAGCCCAATTTTGAGTAAATGTCCCTCACATGCCTTTCTTTCCAGTGCCCAGAGGTGGAATTTTGGGGAGCCCAAATCCAGATGAGAGCTGTCCCTATTCACATACACACAAAGTTAATGCATAATCTCAGGGCTCAGGAGTTATATGGTTGCAGCCTATCTGGCAGCCATGGGGAAATGAGGTACTTACAGACTGTGGAAGTGAGGCGTTGGAAGAAGACCCAAGGGGAGGAGGAGGAAGAGGACTTGGGGAGAAACTACTCAGTGTAGATGTTAACTTCCCTGGAGTCGCACCTTCAAACTCCAATCCAGAAAAATCCCCTGAATCCATCATCCTTCCTTCCCTGCCCTCCTCAAGAGAGAGGCACAGATGAAAATTGTGCACCTAGGGTGACAAGGAAAAATGGAGAGAGTCAGTAAATGACCTGCCCCTGTTTCCATGCAGTGTGAGGGTGTATCTTTAACAGAGTTGTAAGAATTCTGTCTTGGGAGGGAGTGCATGCATTTGCCAGACTTGTTGCTATGACAGCTGGAAATAGCAAGGCATGCCTTGTTTGGGCTTCTTTTTCTGGGCTCATAGCAATTTCTGTTTTAAAGACTTTCCTTTGCCACTGCAGGTCTCTGTGGGGCTGCTCTTCTCTTTCACTAGTCTCTCTTCACTTTCATTCAAGTGAACCAGCAGTGGATCCATACTAAGCAAGTGTCTAAGGCTTTGTGAATTTGGGCAAGTAACCCAATGGTGTCTGTCTCTGCTGCCTTATTTATGATCTGGGCAAAATAATAGCAACAAAATCATACAGCTTTCAGGAAGAGTGAGTGCATTCATACAAGCAAGTGGAGAGCATGGTCGTGGCATTGGAAAATGCTTAATTTTACTTGTAAAATTAAGGTGATTTTGAAAAACTTTTTATTGACTCACTGTGAGATAGACCCTTACAAAGATGCTCATGATTAGGTTTCAGTCATACAGCATCCCAACACCTATCCCTCCACCAGTGCACCTTTCCTAGCACCACTGTCCCCAGGTTCTCTCCCATCACCCCCCTCCCCACCCCTCAAATTAAAGTGATTTTATAAGAGGCAGCAGGAGTTTAGAAAGGATAAGTTGAGAAGATTTGGTGAGTCTAATGAGAGGCTAGGTGAGAGCTGATGTAGTGAGAAGTCAGAAGTGAGAGAGCCTCACCTCTCTCTCTCTTCTCTCTCTCTCTCTCTCTCTCTCTCTCTCTCTCTCTCTCTTTCCCCCTTTCTCTCTCCAGTTTCCTAGATACCTTACACCTCTTATCGTTAACCTAGACTATGTGTCTAAGTTAACCCCTGGTCTGTTTCAAGTTCCTCTGCCTGCTCTATCCAACAGGATTGCAAATATAGTCTTAGATGCCATCAGGAACAGGACTGTGGCTTCTTGGCCTCTTTGGACCTTGCTTATCAATTTGCTTGAGTGGGCGCCACTAATGTCTCCATTCAGCCCTGTCATGTGCTAGTGTAGCCCAATAGCATCCTGGAGCCCTTGGAACACGAAGAGCCTCAAACTGTTCATTCAGGGTCTTGAAGAAGAAGTCTGACCATCTTGTAGGTGGGTGGCCACATGTTCTTCTGACATCCTGTGGAATCCAGTCAGTAACAGCTCTAGTGCAGCAGTCGTCTCCAAATCACATTATGTGTCTGGCCCATCTGATTTTCGACACCTTGGCAAACAAGACAGCTTCCCTGATTCTCGATTGTTGATGGAGGTCGAACTCTGGATTCCTTCTCTCACTTGAGTGAAATGTGATATTCCAAGCATAGCTCTTTGGATTCCTCTTTGGGATACCCAAATTGCATTCTTATCCTGTTTTCATAGGACCCAGGTCTCTGAGGCATATATTAGTGCAGGAAGAATGGTGGAGTTGAAAAGATGTGCCCAGAGCCAGAGGTTCTTCCTGCTCTTAACAGCTTCTTCAATGCTCTTGAAGGCACTCCACGCCATTCTCTTCTCCTGTGCAGCTCAGGTGCCAGGTCGTTCATCATATTGAGTTCTCAACCTAGGTACACATAATGGCTGCATTCGGAGATGTTCGTTCCATTGGGAGCAAATGGAATATCAGGAACTAGTCTGTTTCTCATGAACATTGTTTTCATGAGATTCAGCTGTAGTCCAACCTTTCCACATGCACAGTCAAACTTGGCCAGCATTTGTGCTGCTTGGCTAATGTTTGGTGTTATTAGAATGAAGTCATCAGCAAAGTGGAGGTGGTGTAGTTGCCCACTGTCTATCTTACTTCCATGCCTTCCCATTCCAGTCATCACATGACATCCTCGAGGATGGCACTGAAGAGTTTCAGTGAAATGGTGTCACCCTGCCGGACCCCACTCTTTAGTTTGATGATCACTTCCTTGTAGAATGGTGAGATCCTGGTGGTGAATCCACAGTACAGCTCGCGAAGGATTTTGACATACTAAGTTTGAACACCCTGTTTGGTTAGGGCTTTGATGACCACTTCAGTCTCAAAGAATCAAAGGACTTCTTTAAATAAATGAACATTAGACAGAGTGGTATCTTGAGCTCTCGTGAAACTTCAATGTGCTTGGTCACCATGTGGATATGGTCGATGGTGCTGAATCCTTTTCGGAACCCAGCTTGTTTGCATGTTTGTCCTTTGTCTAGTGTTTGCCAATCCTATTTAGGATGACTCCAGTGAATAACTTGTAGATGACAGACAATAGGCAGATTGGGCAACAGTTGCCTATGTCATGGATGTCTTCCTTCTTGTACAACAGGACAGTCCTGCTGGTTTTCCATTGGGATGGAAGCTTGCATTCAGACAGATAGCATGTGAAGAGCCGAGCCAGTGTACTGACGAGTACTGGTGGCAGTTTCTTCAGGTGTTCGGGTCTGCCCTTGTCTGGACTGGGTACTGTATGCATCTTTTCTGACGAAATGGGAATGATGAAGGGAGGACTTTGGGAATGACATATCTATCCTGTGGAATTTGGTATGTAGGCAGGTGGAGTGGCTATTGAAGAGATCCAAGTAGAAGTCATGGATAACCTTTTCCATTGCCCTTCTGGAAGATGTGATAGATCCATCAGGATGTCAAAGGGCAATCATCTTGGTCTTATAGTTGGTGAAGGACAGGCGGGCATTGCAAATACTTCTCCTGGCTTCTGTCTTCTCTCTTTGAGATCTTCCTTTATCACTCCTCTGCATAGCTTTGCGAACTTGGATGTTAATTTGTGATTGCCTGAGGCTCACACCAAACCACGTTGGCGAATGAGCTTGAGAGTTTTTCCAAAGACAGGCATCTTTTTATGGCTTTCTCTTTCTTGGTGTTCCTCGCACAATTGTGGAGGTGCTGATCACATTCCTTATTGTTGTCAATGATGACATCTTCCCATATTGCTGCAATAGTGTCAAAGAGCTCCCAGTTGGTGGTAATTCTGGGAGTTCTCTTTGTAAACTTTGCAGCCCTTTCTCCACACTCTGTGAAGTAGAATTTCTCAAGAAGGAGATGATGGTCTGATCCCATTTGGAATTTTGGGACAACAGTGATATTGGTTAGGCAAAACTGTCAATTGAATATGATGTGGTCAATTTTGTTGTGGAACTGTCCATGGGGAGACTCCCATATTCAACATTTAGATTTGGCCTTCTGGAACTGCGAGTTACCATGGATAGTCTTGGTAGACATGATGAACTCAGTCTCTCACCCTGTTTGTTCCATTCTAGGCTGTGGGTCCTGTGGAGTTCTTGGGGTGACTTTCTAGGTCCTATCTTGGCATTAAAATCACTGACAATGACCTTGTAGAAGGTGTGGTCTTCTTTATAGAACTTCTTCAGCTCCATGTAGAACTTCTCAATTTCATCTTCATTGTAGTTGGATGTTCGTGCATAGATGATGAAGATACAAACTGCCAGTAATGAACCACATCTGTTCAAATGTAAGCATCCAATTTGGGTTGTTGGGCATTCGAACGAATCAATGCTCTTGGCCAAGTTCATGTTGATGAGTGCACTGACACCACCGATGCCTCTGCTGTTGCATGTCCCGAGGAACAGTTCTTCTCCAGTGTCGAAAACAGTGTGATGCCTTCTTGTCTTGGTCAATCCAATGATGTTGTACTTGATCTTCTGCGCTTGCACCTTCAGGTCCTCGATGGGTGCTTCCGAAGCCAGTGTACGTGTGTTAAAAGTGCAGAGAGTCATTTTAGTCCTTCTTCGTTTTGGCAGCCTATTTAAGCCCTGAGATTTTCTTTTCTTTTTTTTTTCTTGTTTTTTTTTTTTTGTAGATAAAATATCTTCGACCTTTTATTTTTTTAAAAAAACTTTATTAAATCACCATGTGGAAAGTTACATAGTGCTCAGGATTATATGTCAGTTATACAATATTCAAACACCCATCCCTTCACCAGTGCCCATATTCCACCACCAGAAACCCCAGTATACCCCCCGCCCCCACCCCCTACCCCCTACTGTATAACTAATGAATTTCACTTCATTTTTTCTTTACCTTGATTACATTCCATAATTCAACACAAAACTCACTATAGTTGTTGGAGTTTCCAACCAAGAGAGACAGACCCACTACATTTGATAATTAGTTTTTCATTGCTGGAAATGGAGAGATATGTAGCCCCACTGCTACAAGTACATAACTCTCTCTCTCTCTTTTTTTTTTCGGTTTTTACTTTTTGGGCTCCCAGGAACTCATGGGAAGGGGGTGTAACCGGCACGCCCTTGGCCCAGATAAATCCAGAGCCGCTGAGCGCGAATCAGACCCTCTGCACCTAAAGACTTTGATTCCAGAGATGTAACACATTCGGGCATCCAGCGCAGCATCCGATAGCGATGCACTGGGACACCAAACTGGGCTACAACTCTGTGCTGCCGGGGGTGGATTTTTTTCCTCCCCACCCTGTCTTCCTGCACGGAGAGCAGCGGCCTGGCGGCACCCACGTGGCAGGCGCCATCTTCTGTGACTCCAAACCCACAGGTATTCGGTTTTTACTTTTGGGGCTCCCAGGAACTCATGGGAAGGGGGCGTAACCGGCACGCCCTCGGCCCAGATAAATCCGGAGCCACTGAGCGCGAATCGGACACTCTGCGCCTAAAGACTTTGAATTCAGAGACTTTTTACAGCAATGCACTGGGACTGTGAGCTGGGCTATGTAATTTCTGGCAGAATTTTCCCTGGACTTTATACAGAAATCCAAAACCGCGCAGACGCTGGCTTAACATTTATAATTGTCAGCAATGTGAAACGGTTCCTTTTGAACAGGTCTGACTTGGGGGGGAAACTCCAAATAATAACAATAAGTTTTTGTTGAAATATTGAAGGTTTTTAATGTAGCAGCCACCTCTCTGGACTGTGAACTAAGCAAAAGCCCCACGTTGAACGACGCGGCATGGCGTACACCATACTATGAGGCGCAGGAAGGGGGATGAGGGGGAAAAAGGAAAAAAAAAAAAGAGAGAGATTAAGCCCTGAGATTTTAGCAGCCTCTCCTTGCTTGTTCTTCTCAATGCTGCTGTACTGGGGGCTGTTCCAGGGTCAGGGAAATGAGGCCCACTGCTGTTATTGTCTTTGGCATATTGAATATGCCTTGGGTAGCTTACTAGGCTCTGCCATGCGGGTGGCATGTAGGGAGGTGACCTCCTTCCTACTCCTCACTTATCTACAATAGCTGACCCCCTCCCTATTCTTCACTTATTTTCTGTAGCTGGCCCCTCCCTACTCCTCACTTATCTTCTCAAATTCATACACTACCCATGAATATTAAAATCTTATTTTAAAATATCTTCTAGTTTATTAATTATGTTATTTGAAAATAATTATAGTTTTACATCTACCTTTCAATATTCATATTGCATTTCTTTTTCTTACCATATTGGATTGTACTGGTCACATTCTCATTCTCTCTAACTTAGAGGTGAGATTTTTCAAGAACTGTCACTGCTATTTCATAGTATTCAGGAGTAACAATTTCTCCCCTGAAAAATGGTTTTCTAGATGCAAGAAAGCATGTAGAGCCAGATTCCCTATGAGACACAAAGGAGAAAAGTGTAGGCATGTTCTTTAAATGAAGAGTTATCTAAACATTATGTCAACAATATCGAATAGCACTAAAATTAGTCAACACTTATAAATATGAAGATGGGCTTCCTTCCCACTATTGTCCAGAGACAACTGTTGTCTCAGACTTTCAGTTATTTGGACCTAATGTCAGACTGTTAAAGAACCACGTACAGAGAGACTGATCCCAGCTCCATCATTCCCAACTGTGTCATACTCAGCCACAATGTGCTTACCTTATACCTACTAAGTGGAAAGCCACGTCTTTGCAGTATGGATGCTGGCTTTCCTAGTTCTTTTACATTCTCATCATCTTCCATTGTGATCAATGGCCTCTATTGTTAGGTAATGAAGATTGATAGTCTTAACTGTAAGGGAAAAATAAAAGCTTACAAACTTGTCTGATTAGTACACATTTATGGAATTTAGCACTCTAATGATGTAAGAATAGAAGTAGAAATTGGCCAGTGGGGAATTACCAAAGATGTACTATAAAAATCTATATACTAGTGTTGAAAATTTTCAAGTGTGGTCAATAGTAGTTTTAGTGCCTTTTCCAAGAGACACTATATACCTGCCATGCCTCCTACTGCTCACCATTGTATTTCAGTGGTCATTAACTATCTTCTGAAAAATACTTCAAATCACAGATTTTTATATAAAAAGATTTTAAAGTTTCTCTATCTCGAAAGAAGTTGGAGTCTAATTTGGTACTTTAAAATTCATGCCTTGTTTGGTGTCTTCTTCTCCCCTCTTAAAAAAATGTTATTGCACATGAGAATTTTCACTGCTGGGGTTTCAGTAAAAGAGTTGTCAAACTTCGTGTGAAATTCTTAGACTTTAATAAAGTGACATTTCTTATCTTCCTCTTTTTCCGTCAAGAAAACATCTAACTTTGGAACTCAGAGTGGAACTGAAGAGCCCTGGGTAAATATGCAGAGAGATGAAATGACAAAGTAGGCAGCCTGGCTGCGGAACAGACAATCTTAATGAGATTGCTTCTGTGGGTTTTCCCCCTGCTCTCTCATGTTCAGTTCTTTCTGAGTAATGTTTGGGGCTCAGTGGAAAAGTGCATGATGTTTTCTAGTAGCTGAAATTAGGTTAAAGTAATGAAATTCTGCCAAGTAAAGTTTAGGAGGAAAATGCTTAGTATTGTTATGACACAGCCAGTTCCTGGGGAAGCAGTTGTATAACCAACAAACTTAGTGGCTCTTATAGTGATGGGAAATTTTGGAGCATTTTGTCTAGGGCTTGTTTGAAACCTGATCATAATTGAATTTATACTGAGTGAAAGCTCATGAGGATGGAATTCTGTTCCCACTTGACAAGACATACCTAATGTCGAGGACAGAGATCTGTGCTTAGAAAAATTAATGAAGACAGTCCAAAGGGAGAGACTTGAAAGACATTGTAAATAGATGCACCTGATGTCCATTCCTTGGCATCTCTATACTGACCCCTAGATCAACTATGGATACAATATGCTAGCTCCAGACCCTTCTGTGCTGCCCAGTATGTAAGAATGTGATGAGAGTCCTCTTGCATTCTGCCTTGGGTCTCAGAGTTTGTTTAGTGGTGTAATGTGGACTAGAAGAAAGATAACATTGACTCTTTGGGAATAAGATCCTCAGCCCATGAGTACTGGGAGCTGGTAGGTAAATGTTGGTCCATAAGGTCTTGAGACTTTTCAGTCTTGAGACTTTTTTTGAGGCATCCTGGGAGGGTGGACATGAGTCTCTGTTGCTTTTACCAGCAACCTTGATGACAGCCCCTGCCCTTGGCTTTTCTTTTGCCCACTGTACTCCCTTCTTCCCTCACACCCTCCAGAGATCATCTGCCAAATCATACCTTAGCATCTTTGCCCCGCCTCTCGCTCTGCTTTGGAGGAAACTCAGAGAAGACAGGTGGATTGTTTTTCCTATGTTCCTCCCATGATTTTGATTTCAAACTTGGTCAAGTCTTCTATGAGCCAAATGGTTGTCTTCCTACCTCTTAGGTGTGAAAACATTAACTGTGGCTGTCTAGGTTTGCAACTTAGAAGTGTTTTGACCCTGGCTACAGCTCTTAATCCTTTTCTATTTCATATTTATTTTTTCCTGTAAAATGAAGTTGATAACATCATATCCTTATGAGAGTTATTATTGCAATTTAATGAAGGCATATCTATAAAGCTCTTGGTACCCTGCTGGCACATATCAATTCCTTGTACCATGCTTTCTGCTGTTTGGACAATAATTTTTCATCTGATGCTAATTCTAGACTTCTGTATATTGTGACTATCTGTGAATTTCTATTATCCCTCCAACAAAACTGTAAGCCTCTTAAGACCAGCACCTGCAGCTTTTCCATTTTTGAATGCCCTGCTGGACCCAGCAATGTTACTTTTGCAGAGTAAGCATTCAATCCTGTGATATGAATGAAAGAACCTACTTGGTATTGTTTGAGCAGTCATTTGAATATCAATAGAGTGTTCACAGAGCTTGGAAGACTGGTGTCATCCAAGGACTGGTGTCATGTCCTTGAGAAGCTAAGCCCAGTCTTCTAGTGCGTGGACTTTTAAGTATTTTTTTTCCAGGGCATATCATCATTAGAAGATTGAATTTGTAACTAAGAATTATAGAAAGCAGGTATGATTATCATCCTTTCTACCAGTACTGTGCAATAGAACTTTCTTTAATGTTGGAAAAGTGTTTCCTGTGGTCTTATGCAGTAGCCACCAGACACAGGTAGCTCATAAACAATTGAAATGGGACTGGTATACTTGAGGAAGTGAACTTAAAATTTTATTATATTAAATAATTAAACTTCTAGTGTCCAGCATCATGCATGACTGGTCAGCAGAGTGCTCTAGAGTTCCCATACCTAGCCTGAGAGGGGCTGGTTAGCTTGAATAGTGAATGCAGGCTTTACACTTGCCGTCTCCCCACAACTAATCTTACTTTGCCCTTCACCATTACCCAGGATGTAGCACAGCAGTTATTATTTTATAGCTGGTGACAATGATACTACTGCAAGCCTTCTCCTACCATTACTCTGAACTACTCACAGTAACGATTGCCAACACTGACAGGTATAAGAATCATTCATGTGTGTGCCACATACACTTAGAGTCTTATCTAGTCCTTCTAATGACCCCATGAAGTAGTAACTTATTTGTGTTTCCCTTATTTTAGTCTTACTCTACCGTAGCAAAATCCCATGACTTGAGTAATATAAACAAGAAAAAGTCATTTTCTCACACTCCGGAAGGTTAGAGGCCTGAGTCTACCATGTTGGTGGCTTAGTTTCTCCTGAAGCGTCTGCCTGTGGCTTTCACAGGTCAACCAGCTAAACAGCACCTCTCTCAGGTACTGGGTGATGATCCAAAACTGGGAATGACAGGCCTGGAATGGTCTTGCAGCCTCGGACTCTTTGAACAACATTCTTTACTCTCCACATGCTGGCTGTGAACTCACGGGCCAGTGTTAAATCCTCACATGCTCTACATGCTCCTCTCTTGATACTTACTTTCCAACTTCATGGTCACCTTGTGAGATAAAGCATCTCAATTCTATTGTTCCAAAGAAAGGTACTCTGGGAGAAAAAGGAAAAGGTGCTTTGGATTAACTATTCTCTTTAGCTTCTCCACTGTTCTCACTCCCCTCACAATCTTTCCTGCAGGTTGGAGCCAGGATCAGACTGTTCTAAGCAGTGTGATTAGTGGACAGGTGAACAAGGCCAAGAGGCCTATTGTAGGTTCTGAGATCTGGGACTCCCCATGATCAATAGGAAAAGATTCCTATGGATGGAAAGAGTATGGGATGAACTGAATCCAAGAGTCTCCTTAAATTACTTGGCAGGAAAATGGAGCATCTGTCAGTATGGTTTGGATTGCTTTTCATCAAACTTATTCTTGAGGGGTGAGAACATGAAGTCTATATTGGAATGTATATGTTTGGGTAACTACCAACTACACATGTAACAAAGATCAGTACACTATGCCTATGTTGACAATTTATGCTTCTTTAGCTGACAAATCCTTATATTTTCCTGCCAATGCATGCTCACTTATCATTATAACTCATTTTGAGTCTTCCGAAAGCCTTATACAGTAGTGAGAATAGATGTTCTTTTATATTGTAGAAACTGAGGCAAAGAAAGATAAATGCCTGCATCACTTCACAGAGTTTGGGGGAAGAATCAATGAAAGTATCAATGTGAAAGGACATTTCTCAAAGGTAAAGTGTTCTGCAGCTATTATTGTTCCAACAATCACAGGTCTCTTTGGTGGTTGAGCTGGAGTCGGATTGTGTGCTTTTTGGTTTCTAAAATATCACAGTGATTCTACTGTAGCAAGATAGCTGCTTTTACTGAAGCTCTTAGACTCTCAAAGGAATTTAATTACCTCTGGGTTAATGCTGACCATCTTCAAGTGAAAGAAGTTTGTGAATCATCATTACAAGGCATTCAGGTTACTACTGCTATAGAAAAAGTCTTTCTATTTATTAAGTTTATGGATCTTGTTGGCCAGAAATCCCCCAAGTGTCTATAGTGAGATGCCAATGATCTCTATGATGCCAGAGCTCTCAACTAGGAAGACTTGGGGCCTGCAGAGGTCTGGAGACTTTCTCCTTGCATGTCTAATGCAGGATTGGGCCAGAAACAAAATCTTGGAGGTCTGCTGGTCTCCAAATGTCATCCCCAAGTTTGTAAGCCTCCTCACAGATGGATCTTGTTGGGTTGTATGTGTTGGGGGCTTCATTAGAAAGCATCTCAGGGCTCTGAGTGCAGGTATTTTACAGACAAGTAGACACTAGATTGTCTAATTTATTCTGCCACGCTCTATTGGTTAAAGGATTCTAAGTTTACCTGACAAGGAAAACACACACAGGCATTGACTCTTTTCTGGGTGGCAGGGAGAGATGGGGATCAGGGCTTACTCTTGTGTCTGTGTTCTGGATTCCTCCTGGAGGTGCATGGGGGGCCATATGTTGTACCAGAATCAAATTGGGATCAATTGCATGAAAGGCAAGCATCTTTCCCACTGTACTATCTCTCCAGTCCTCTTTCAATGGGAGAAATGTGAAGGTCACACCAAAAAGAACTGGTAGTAAAAAAATGTCATTGCAACTATCTTTGTAAAATGCATTTTTTCATACCTGGTTTTAAACTCTAAACCAAGGTTTTGTCATTTTTCTTTCATTTTATTAATAAATAAATCATAAGTATTTAAGTAAAACGATTCCATGTTTGCTTGAAATGAGAAGCAATACCCCCTCCCGCCTAAAACAAACAAACAAAAAACACCCCAAAGCACCACAAGCAAACAATAAAATTAGTTTTATGGATAAGAGGAACAAAGAGAAACATAATCTATACTTGTCAATTCTATAGGCATTGCCTTTTCTAGGAACCTATAGTAATTAAATTTGCCCTTGGGTAACTAAATAAGTCATGTCATCTACTGCTGGTAGCAATTATTCATGAGGCAATTTCTATGACTTCAGGTAGTTTTCCTGGGGGCCGGAGCGATAGCACAGCGGGTAGGGTGTTTGCCTTGCACGCGGCCAACCCGGGTTCGATCCCCGGCATCCCATATGGCCCCCCAAGCACCGCCAGGAGTAATTCCTGAGTGCAAAGCCAGGAGTAACCCCTGAGCATCGCTGGGTGTGACCCAAAAAGCAAAAAAAAAAAAAAAATCAAGTAGTTTTCCTGATTCTAGCTGTTTTGTAGATAGAGGCTCACCTGTGTATATGTGTTTCATGCATACCTATTCACCCTCTTCTTGAGTAAAAAAAAAAAATCCATCAATAACACGTCAAACACTTTGGTTGACAGTGACACCACTGCACAGCAGTGGAAGTGATGAGTGGTGGGTGTTTCAGAGCGACAGGATGAAAGCAGGCAGTGTGCAGTGTCACGACGAAAGCAAACGCTGGATCAAACGCTTGTCAGAGCATTGTTGCTGACGTGTGTGCGTGCACAGGAAAGACAAGAAATGGATTTACCAGAAATCTTTGGAAGTCGTCTTCTATAGAAAGAAATCAAAGGAGCATGCAGTGGTTTTCTGAATCCGGGGTGGTTTTGTCAAAGGAAATGCCAAGACGTCCTTGGTAGTATGACTCTAGCCTTTGTGCTCACCTTAGGAAGGCACCACTGATGCTCTGATTGGTGTGCATACAATTGAGTACACACACAACATAGACACATGTGATTCCACCATCCATTCTACTCTGGGGTTAGACAGGGCCAGTTTAGATGTGCTTTTCATTTGATTTGTATTTGCAGAATTGTTTGGGACATAGAGGTTAAATGATAATAAGATGCCTGAAAAATCACTTCTCATTAATAAATCTTCTTTGACAGTGTTCAAGTCCTGATGGCTTCTAAGGCTCGGGAGGAACACAGTGACTTTGAGCCCCTATTCCTGCATTCTGTAGGACAAGGGCAGGGAGAGAGAAGAGGTAAAATGCAAAGTCTGGTGCTCTAATGGAGAGGCATAGAGCTACAGACACCGTTTGTTATCGTTGTAAGAAAGGAACACTCTCTGGGGCTGAGGCATTGAGCAACTACAGGGTCCCAAATGAATTGGGTTGGGGTGTCAAGGGTTCAAAGGCTGAGAGGCCAGAGGCATTTTAAATCTGTCTGAGGAAGCAGGAAATGAAGAGTCAGACCTGATGCAAAGGTGTGGAATCAGGAAGGTGGCTGTTA
Source organism: Sorex araneus (assembly GCF_027595985.1). Taxonomy (NCBI): domain Eukaryota; kingdom Metazoa; phylum Chordata; class Mammalia; order Eulipotyphla; family Soricidae; genus Sorex; species Sorex araneus. Next base: position 15,031,512 of record NC_073312.1, read on the forward strand.
TTATTGGAATAGGGGAGCTATTACCAATCCGAGGGGCCAATAAGAGCTGGTTTTGAAAAATCTATGGTCACCTTGGAGAAGAAGCTGATTTTGGGGCTAGAGGCAGAGAGAGTCCTATATATTTTTGCTTGCAAGAAAAGCCAAGAAGACAAGTTCAGAGCTGAAAAGAGGCTGGGCTTGAGATCCCAGTACCTGCTCTGAGTCCTGCCTTTGTTCTTATCTCCTTACCTTGTGCAGCACGGATAAGGACCCTAGGGCTGCTGTATGTATTACTTAGATGGAATTAAAGCCATCCATCTCCAGGAAAAGCCCAAGAGAGGGATGGGCCCGCTTCTGAGTTTGAATCAGAGGAACCGAAGGCTTCGGTAATGAGCCCAGCGGCTGGGAAGGCTGCCATGCTCCAGGGACCAGAGGCTCCAGCAAGTTTTGTGCTTCTTGTAGCCCACAAGGGAGGGGACAAATATCCGCCTATACTTCCTCCCACTACTGCTTGGCTGCAAGTTGGCAAGAGACATGTGTAGACGAGGCTCTGATCCTCTTTAATCGAGAGGGAAAAGCTGTGACAATGCTGCAGACCAACATCCGAGCAAGTCAGTTGGGAGAGGTGAGGGCCCAGGTGGGGTGACCTCAGGTGACACAGTGTCTGCCTGTCTCTCACCTCCCTCCTCACTGTGGACACTTGGGGAGCTTGTTAGCTGGTCGGAAAAGCACCAGAAATCCATGCACACTGAGCATTGGCAATTCAAAACACCATCAAACTTTTATTTCTTTGAACAAATAGCACAGAAGTGATGGAGAGTGAAAAATATATGGGGGTTTAAGCAATAACTGCTTAAAAGTGGTGTTGGCATAAGTTTTCTCCAGCAAAAATAAGGAAAGATTTGTGCCCTGAACAAATATTTATTTGTTTTACCCGTAGCAGGTGTTGGACTAGGTGCCGAGGATACAGTGGAGTACCAGAAACAGTCCTGTGTCATGGGGTTTTGATCAAAGTAGGACGTGACACTGGCGAGTTGTGCAGGGCTATGGGGCCACTAAGCAGGACATGCAGACTACCTGGTATGAGGGTCTAGTGGTGAGGGCTTCAGGATGGCTTCCTGGAAGATCATGAACAAAGATTTTAACATCAGTTTGGGCGAGTCTAGAAACACAGACGAAGATTGCCAGCAGCAAGAACTGCATGTGCAAGTGCCTAGAACAAGACTCAGTTTCCAGAAATGAAAACAAGCCCAACAACAAGCAAACAGAGCAGCAAATCTAAAGGGAAGAGGAAAAAGTTAAGTAGAAAATAAGAAGACATGTCTTCTTCACTCTGTATTCTTCTTCTTGTCCTGGTTGAATATCTGTTTAACCACTGTTTCCACAATCAAATATTAAGATGGAAGAGCGAGTGAACAAATGTTAAAGAGGAGCACAGACTCCTGATCACTCTGCTCTCTTCTTTAGTCTGAGGCAATGGATTTTGGTGTTGCATGTTCCTAGACTTTGAATCCTGAGTAATTCTTGAAATTTTCTCTCAGTAGCAGTGGGACCTTGGGCATGTAACAAAATGCTATCAGTTTTATCATCTGTAAAACGGGGGCTATCATTCAAATTGTTCTGTGTAGTTATTTCCTTGAGATGACTTATAGTTGTAAAATAAAGGGGTTTCCTCTGCATTGATCTGGCCTGAGGCCACCCCAGTGTTCTTTGTTCAATCCAAGAGTTTATGCTCAGTTGTTCTCCCCTAGTTGTGGATGTTGTGTGTGAGTGTGTGTGTGAGAGAGGTATGCATGTGTGTGTGTGTGTGTGTGTGTGTGTTTTAGGGGGCTGGATATCAGTGAGAAGATTTCCTTGGGGTAAGGTAGGCAGTAGGATGGTAGGATGATGTGGAGTCATGACTCAGGCCAATGGCTTGAAATCACACAATTTCCAAACACCAGTAATCTTTAATTTGGAGCATAGAATGCCCTCATGCTTTGGGGGAATACACAGAAGTGTTTGTAAGCATTCAAACAGTGGCGTGGACAAGGTCACTCTTGTCCTCTCCCCTGGGAGAACCATGACAAGCACAGACTCAGAAACACCAGTCCAGGGCATAATTCTAATTATTGTGACTCCTATCTTCTCATTCTGGTGTTTCATATCTTCCCAGCTTACATGGGGAACAGCCGTCCTTGATTCCTTGGGCCAATATTCGGCAGTTTCCAGCGACTGTTGATCCATGTACCATTCACAAATATGACTCAAGTGGGCATAATGAGAGAATAGAGGAGAAACAGCTTAATTAACTTATTTCCTCTTTGAGTGGCAAGCGGGGAGTGTCAGAAAATAGAGAGCATCTCTTGTCACTCTATAAAGCGTCTTGATGGAAGCAATAATAAAATTGTCATGCCTACAATGCCTTAGAATGACAGTCTCACTGGCCTCCATGCCCCCGGATGGGAAGAAAGAACCCAGCTTCAGGACAAGCTCGTCATCAAGCAAACCTGCGCCTTGGTGGCTCCTTGAGAGACCTGCTCCTTGGCTGCTGTAGTCCCCTGGGCTTTCTCCATCTCCCTGACAAGCTTGGCTGCCCATGCACAGCAAATTAGATGTGGCTGCTTGCTGCCTTGGACAAATTGGCAATCAGAACAGAAATAATTCTGCCCCGGACTTGTGTTCCTGTGTCTGTGCCTGTCACATTTCCCAGGCAGGTCACCGTCTCCTGAGTCAGGTTTTGCTCAGTGTCTCCCCCCCCCCCACACACACACACACTCCAGATTCTCCCTCCCAAGGAAAGAGCAGCACAGGTAACTCGGCAACTGCAGTTAGTCAGCTGAGGGGTGAGAGATGCCATCACTCTGATGTGTCTAACCCTGTGCTTCAGGCAGCAGGATCTGGGGTTGGCGCTGTTGCACTCAAACAAATTGATCCGCTTTTGCAAGGCTCCTTGAACTTTGATAGTTATCAAATAAAATACCAGAGTGGACATGTGGTGTCTGTAAAGGCCACATGGCTGGGTACCAAATTGGCACTTCAGGCAGTTGACAAGCATTTAAAACTGCTTGGTTTCTTTTTTTGGTCACATGAACCTGGTTATCAACTGGGGAGCATATCGTTCTCTTCCCTGCCCTGTTCTGCAGAACTGACCTTGCTCCCTGCCAACAAACGGAGAGATCAAAGCCAATGGAGCTGGACTTTTCCAACTGGAAAATGCATGCATGTTACATGGAGACTTGTAAAGATGCAGACAGTAATCTAGTAGTTCTGGAACGGGGCCCATGATTCTGCACTGAATGTAATCAAAGAGAAAGTAAAGTGAAATTTATCAGCTACATAGGCGGGGTGTGGGGCTGGGGGGTGTGGTGGTAGGGGGGAGGTTTGCTGTGGTTCTTGGTGGCGGAATATGTGCACTGGTGAAGGGATGGGTGTTTGAGCATTGTGTAACTGAGACTTAAGCCTGAAAGCTTTGTAACTTTCCACATGGTGATTCAATTAAAAAAAAAAAAGATAGCTCAGGGCATAAGGTGCTTGCCTTGCATGCAACTGACCCCAACTTTATCCCCAGTACTACACATGGTCATGGAATGATTCCTGAGCATTGATGTATGTGGCACAAATTCCCCCAAATAAAAAGTTTCATTTTAATAATAAAAAAAAATCTCATTTTGCTGCAGCTGGTCTTTGTACCAGTTTTTGAAGGACAAGACTCTAGAATGATAATTTACAAGCTTGCTTCAAATTGAAGCCAACTGGAACACTTAAACAACTATTGCCACGTGGGCAACACCCATCATTGGATGGTAATTGGGCTGAGACCCGGCTTAGACTCTGAAGCTCTTAAGTCTATGGGTAATTCTAATGGGCTGTGAATAACCCTCTGCTCAAGAGAAATTGATAAGAGAAATAGTTGACACCTAGTAAACCATCAGCAGCCCTGTTCGCTTGAGTGAGTGAGACTCGGGTTCACTTTGAATGGGTGGCTTGTAGGCACTTTCTGTGCTACCTCAGGTGTCTGGGCATCCACAATACAGAGGAGCTTCTTAGAAATTTGGAATCCAGAATCTTCTCCTAGCTTGACTAAATTTGAACCTGAGAAATGGGGTCCTATAAATGTGTGTTTAAGACATTTATTTAATTGGTCTTGGAGGCACATTCAACAGTGTTTTGGGGGACTGCTCTGCTCAAGAGTTTTTCCTAGTAGTTCTGGAGGCAGGGGTCATGTGGTTCTGAGGATCAAACCTGAGCCTCCCACATGCAAAACATGTACTTAGTACTATGAGCACAAGCCCTGAGCCTGTTTATTTATTTAGGGGAACCCCCAAGCAGTGATCAGGAATCACTGTCACTGTCATCCCGTTGTGAGCACCAGTAAAGTCTCATTGTGAGACTTTTTGTTACTGTTTTTGGCATATCCAACACACCACTGGTAGCTTGCCAGGCTCTGCTATGCGGGCATGATACTCTCTGTAGCTTGCCAGGCTCTTAGAGGGGCAGAGGAATCAAACACGGGTCAGCTGCATGAAAGACGAATACCCTACCTTTGTGTTATCACTCCAACCCAGTGATCAGGAAATCTGGAGTAATCATTCTTGGTAAATTGGGATGGCATTTGCATTGTATAGAGATTTGTTAAGATACTCTCATGGAGGATGGGTGCTGCTCAGGACCCACAGTGCTGGGACCCACCAAGGTCCGTACCAGTGGGGCTCAGGAGTCTTAAGAGACATATCTAATAATGGATAAAGGGTGGAGTATGTGGCTCCCGAGATTTAATCAGCGTATGGGCATGCAATGTAACTCTACGCTATCTCCTGTCTTCAACATGCATGCTTTAAAGTAAGTTCCCCTGATCCTTGGGAATACCAGCCCAGCATTGTCACAGCCTTCCCCTTTTGGTTAGAGAGATCAGAGCCTCCTCTCATATCTCTCTTGCCAACTTGAAGGCAAGCAGTAGTGGGAAGAAGTATAGGCAGATCTTTGTTCTTTGAATGAATAACCATCCTTTAGAGTGGTTTCTAAGACTCACTTAAGATCTCTTCCCGGACACCTACCATTATGCTATAGTTTGTATGTATTATTTGAAATGGAGTCTGCTCACTTTTGTGTAAATTATAAAGAATTCCACGTTGTTTCTGTTCCTGTCCCATTGTAAATATTATTGCTGGCCAAAGCACATAAGGCGTGATTTTAGGACTCTGGGTCCTAAAATGATGATGACTGGGTCCCAGTCATCACTGTTCCTGGTGAACTATAAATGTAGTTTAATCTCTTTTCACTCTTTAGAGAAATGACACAGTCTCAGGGACATCACACTTATTTGTGCTGGAAAGATGTTTTTTTCACCTTTTGAGTGTCCATTTCTACCTTTTAGAGCTTAAAATTCTTATCAGGTTCAGTATTTAGAGATGTTTGTATCTTATTTTTGTTCCTTCCCCGCTTGTCCCTGAGAGAAGCTGTTGAGTATAGAATGCTTATGTCTAAGCATAAGGAATTCTCGAGCTGCAAAATCTCTGCAGGTCTCCTGTCTCTCAAGGACTTTGTTCTATGCAAGTTGGACACAAGCATTCCAGATGTTAACTTGAACCTTTCCAGTTGACTGCATTCACCTGGCATATCTTCTTTCAAGAATATGCTTTGACTTCAGTTTCCTACTAAATGTTCTTCATCCTTTAGCATTACACAAACATCCTCTTCCTCTGTGACACTTGTTAGAGTGAAGGATAAGTAGCACTGAAATTGTTAAATGACCTGAGCACCACCAGGAGGAATTCCTGAGTGCAGAAGCAGGAGTCAGCCCTGAGCGTCGCCGGGTGTGACCCAAAAAGCCAAAAGAAAAAAAGAAGAAATCGTTAAATGAATCATTGAATTTGTAACTCAGGTTTTTTTTGTGTGTGTGTGTGTGTGTGTTTCTCCTAAGAACGGAGCACCAATACATTGGGAAATGACATCGTCAGAGTTATGCATGAGGAATATCAGAATAAAAGCTAAGAAATGGGATCAATTATAATGTGAGTGCAAATATCCAAATGAGAGAAAGAAAACTTCTCTTAAGATTATAGAAATGTAGATAAGGGAATAAAAATGAATAAAATAAATAATACCTCATGAAATAATACCTCATAAAAATAATCAACGATATAAATTAAATGATTGACTCTTCCTAGATCAACACTGAAAAGTGCTTTTATGTAATGGAAAGTGTCATGAAAAATAGAAATATCACTTTTAATAACTATGTCTCTGTTGCTCATTAGCTCAATCTTGGAAATCTAATAATTATCAAAAAGTTAGGGTGAAAACAGAATCCATGATATTCACAATGATTTTGATTCACATTTTATCAAAATAAAGTCATACAAATATATATGACTTGAAAGGCAATTCAGATTTTGAGTCTGAAAATTCTGCTTTAAAATGGCATAAAATGGAAAGTTCTCAAATGAGTCATTCAATAGGACAGATTGTTCCTTTGGTTGTTCTATTCAAGTTGCTCTCCAATCTCAAAAGTTTAAAAATACATGCCCGAATCCCAGCGGAGATGTCTTCCATAGTTTGGTACAACAATTTATGGTTTAGATTCAGGGAACAACTTGACTCACTTCTTTCTCTATTGGGTTTTTAATAAAACATTTCTTAACGGAAAGTCTTTCAAATTGAAGGTATTCTATTTCCAATGGAGATGAGTACAATGGACTACAGTGAAAATCTAATAGGATTCTCTCTGAAGCTAGTACAATAAATGTTTTAAGGGAAGGAAATCATGTCTTAATCCTTTCAGAATCCTTCTACTATCCCAGCCCAATATACGGCTCAAAGTAAGTGATCAATACATATTTGTTAAATCAAATGTGATTGCTGAGGCTTAAAGGTTTTTACCTGCTTGCTAGTAAAGACACCAAAATATTCTGATGAAAACATTCTCACCTGAAATATATATAGCTTGCCTATCATGGATTTAAAGCTTAGTTGTGGCACTTGACTGAAATGGTCAGAAGTTTAACTCAGAATTATTTAAACTTAAAATGTATTTCTCTTGGTAACAGAAAGGCCAAATACATGTTGCAAAGCTTTGATTTTCATCTCTCAGCCTTACTGATTTTGACTTTGTTCTGCAGGAAGTTGTTTCTTATTGGAAGATGATTCCAGCATCTCCAGATGTGCATTCTCTGAGCATTGCTTTCCAGTTATCACAGCAACTCTCTCAGACTGTCCTACATGAGCTCTAATTGCCAAGACTTGGCTCCTGGGCCTAGCCTTGAACTTGTGTTTGTCATGCTGTGTGACAGTTGCCCTAGATCTAAGGGCCAGGGTTCACTTTACCACAGCCAGAAGTCTAGGCAGGTGATTCAATCCAGGCATTGCTAATCAAAAGGTAGACTAGGTTCCAGAAAGGAAAAAAATAGATTTCCAGGTCAAGAGTTAGTGTCACATTGATCCCAAATACACTCTTTGGTATGACTATTTGAAGACTTTACTCCAAAATTAATCCATACATATGTCATACCTATTCTAGAGCAGAAGCACGAATGTATATATACTTTGGCAGGCTATTTGAATGCAAGATATGACCTCTTGCAGAAGAAAGAATGGAAAACTGTATTAGTCAACTTTTAATCATTTAACAATTTACCCTACGGTTAAAATGCATCCTCCCAAATCTCAACTCTGTCCTACCCACAATTAAATGATGAAACTTTGTCTTTAATTGAAAGCCAGTATTTCTCTCTAAGAATCTTTTGCAAATGCAAATATTCCTAAGGCATATTTTCCATGGCAATCATTCCACTAAGCATGTTCCCTGGTGACTTTGTAAGACCCAGGTTATGTGCCTGTTCCATACACAGAAGGGGCCTTTGAAGTTTAGGGAGATTCTCATGCCCCCAAAGTACTATTCAATGGAAAAAAAGAGACAAAAACCTCAGACAAAAGTGGTTATCATTATTGACATCTGGATGTAATTTTCTGTACTTCAGTTTGCTCCTTACTTAGTGCCTTTGACTGGGGTTCTTAGAAACAGAGCCAGAGATAAAATTCTTGTGCAAGTGATTTCTTTTTTCTCCAGTTTTTATTTAGGCACCATGATTTATGATATTATTAATTACGTAGTTTCAGACATACAATGTTCAAGCACCAACCCCACTACCTTTGTCTCAAGATTCCCTTCCATCCCCATCCCCTCCCTTGGCAGACTCGGTTTGGTTGGCCCAATGCTCAGGGTCTGTTACCATTGGCCAATTGTTAACTCCCCTACTAAGTTTATTTATAGTTTCTATATGAAAGAGATCATTCTGCATATGTTCTTCACCCTCTGATTTCATTCAGCATTATACTCTGTAGCTCTATGTATATATCTCAGAGACTGGAATAATTTCATTTTTTGTTACAGTAGAGTAGAATTCTATTAGGTACACATACAGTTTATTTAACTACTCATCTGATTTTGGTCACTTAGGTTGTTTTCATAATTGGGCTATAATGAGCATAGATGTGCAGATGTCTTTTTGAAATACTGTTTTGGGTTCTTGGGATAGACACCAAGAAGTGGTATTTCAGGGCTAGGAGGACCGGTCAATGGTTACAATCAACCACAAGTGTATGTGTGGAGCAGAGGGTAGGTAAGATAGAGAAGAGATCAGTCTGATGATAATAGCTGGGAATTATTGCGCCGGACAAGAACTGAGTGTTAAAAGTAGGTAAAGTGGTATTCTTGATAACCTTTCAATATCATTATTTCAAACCACGATGCCCAAAAAATAGAGAGAGAAAGATATATATATATATATATATATATATAGAGAGAGAGAGAGAGAGAGAAGAAAAGCACCTGTTATAAGAGGCAGAGGCAGGGTGAGGGGTGGGGTGACAGGAGGGAACCTGGGGAAACTTAACTGGTGCTGGGAAATGTACGCTGGTGGAGGGGTGGGTGTTTCACCAGTGTATGACTGAAGACTAAACACGAACAGCTTCTTAAGGGTCTATCTCACAGTGATTTAATTGAAAAAAGTAGAACTAAATAAACAAAAAAGAAGTGATATTTCATGGTTATATGGAAGCTTACTGCTTAAATGTTTTGAGTAGTCTACATACTGTTTTCCACAGACAACATTTCCACCAACAGTGAATGAGGATTTCGTTTTTCCACCACATACCCAATAGGGAAGGTTATTTCTACTGTTTGATGTACCAGTCTCATTGGTGTCAAGTAATATCTCAGTTTTATTTGTTTATTTATTTTTTGCTTTTTTAGGTCACACGGGCAATGCTCAGGGGTTTACTCCTGGCTCTGCACTCAGGAATTAGTCCTGGCAGTGCTCAGGGGACCATATGGGTCCCCAGGGATCAAACTTGGGTGGGCCAATTGCAAGGCAAATGTCCTACCAGCTGTACTATCACTCCGGCCCCAATATCTCAGTTTGTATTTTTCTAATGATAAGCGACAAGGAACATTTTATTGGCCATATTATGTTTTCTTCAAGGAAGTGTCTGTTCAACTCTTCCACATTTTAAAGTTTCTGTTTTGTTGGATATTTGCCCTTTGTTATATGTACGATGAGCAAATTTTTCTTCCAGCCCCTAGCATATCATTTTATTCTAATTGTTTCTTTTGCAGTGCAGACCTTATTAATTATATGTAGCCCCATTTACTTTTGCTTATGTTTTCAGTGACACTAAATCATTGTATGTGCTTCTAGAATCGATGTCACATAGAGTTCTGCCTATGTTTTCTTTAGAGTAATTTATGAATTGGGTCTAATATCAAGATCTTTGATTGACTTTGAATGAACTTTTGTGTGTGGCTTGTTTTTCTTCATGTGGATGAACAGGTTTTTTTTTAATACAATTTTATTGGAGAGGCTTTCCTTGCTCCACTTATATACTAGATCCTTTGCTGAATATTAGTTCTTCTATATACTTGAGGATCTGTCTCTTGGCTCTCAATTTTATTCCATTAGTTTGAGATTGTATTTTATTATGGGATCACAAAGACTTGAAAACTATAAACAAGTGATTTATTTGTTAAATAGCACCCCAAGTTATGTCATAAGGAAATATGGTGCCAGTTTTAATATCCCATATTATTCAGTTATTGTCTGAAGGCTCCGCCCTTTTCCTTTGGGGAAGTCTATACCTAGAATTACTGCTATGCTTTTCTGGGGAAAGTGCTTATGGTTAATGAGTATCTTTTTATTTCCTTTATTTTTTGTATTCAATTTATTTTTTAAAAAATTTTCTCTTTTACAGTGTTATGGGATAGTTATCACTACTTCTAACCATCAAAATGATCCCTTCCTCATCCTTCCCACTCCCTCTGCTAACCACTGGTTTTCACTGCGTCTAGGAGTTAGTTTTATTAAGTAATTCATATCATACATATGAAAAAAATCTGAAATATTCTGAATTTCTTTAATTCATTCAGCATTATCACCTCAAGATCTAAGCCTTTTTATCGAAAGGGCGCAATTTTATCATTTATAATGGCAGAGTAGTATTCTACTAGAATACAACTTCCTTAACTAGTCATCTGTTGTCGGGCACTTTAATTCTATACTTGAGCTCTTGAAACTAATACTGCGTTGAACATAGTAGTACAAATAGTTTTTTCAAGTAGAGTTTTCATATCCTTCAGATAAATGCCAGGGAATGTGTTTCTGGATGATAGGGGATTTTCATTTTTTAAAAAACTATCTTTATACTGTTTTTCATAGCACCTGCATCAGCACCAATTTTCATTTCACCAATTTGTTTTTTTGTTTTGTTTTGTTTTTTACTTCATATCCTTTACAACATTTGGGTGCTATTGTCATTGGCAGTCAAGACTCATACTTGGGGCTTTTAGGATGTTGAAAGATCAGCCTGTAATGTGAATCTGGGTAAGGCTCCCAAAACTTTTGCAGTCGCAACAGTGAATTGAAAATGGATTCGGAGGTCAGTCTGGAAGGCGGCTCATTTGGTTGCAATCACATTGACAATCAGTGCAGTTTGAACACATCTGTATTTTAGTTTTCTCCCACAGTAAGCAATTGTAGGTCTGACTGATTACTATGGTATGTGATTTGCAGTATTGTATATAAATTATTACTGGAACAGGAACAACTTGATCAGGAATAATGCAACAGAAGTACTTTCCCCATGGAATGCTAATAAGACATCCACAAGATTTTTATAGCAACTGTCTTTTAGGAGAGAATTAGGTTGAAAAAAATTGTTTTAGAGTTTTAAGGTCAATATAAGATTATAAGGAAAAGTAGAGATCATAATAGACTCTAATTTGTTACTGATATAGTTGAGTTATTAGGTTAACTGTAAGGAAGAAGGGTCGGCTTAGAGTTGTTGGCTCGAAGACTAACTCCAGTTGGTTCAAAGAATAATACAATTAATAGGACTGTATCATTATAAAGAAGAGCAAGACCTGGGAAATACTAATGAAAAAATTTTTACTCACAGATAAATATAACCAGCCACAGTAGAAACAGTCAGTAAATAAAACAGAAATTTTTATGACAAAGAACCCCAAACTTGTCCATGATGGACTTAGTAGCTATGGGATGGATCCTTATCTATTCCAGGTTAGTTTTTACTGTGTCAACGAGAAAATTCAGACACCTTCTCTCGTGGATTAAGCAGCTTTCAAAACAGTGTTCATAAATGACAGAAAAGACATGATTAAAAGTAAAGTGAGACACAAGTACAAAATATAATTTAGTGCAATATATTTTAAATGTCCTGATCATCCTGGATAGGGACTGGGCCTCTTCCAGCCAGATCCCCCATTTTTCCAGTAGCTAGGCAGTCACACCCTGAAACTTACCCCCCCCCCCCCGTGCCATGTAATCCCATCAATAAATAGCCAACAACCAGAAACTATAAAACCAAGCTCCTGGAAGCGTGTAGCTGCTTTGTGGCCATGCTACATCTTATAACCTAGTTCTCCCTCTCAGAGAACCTGACAAGCAACTGAGAGTTTCCCGCCTGCATGGGAGAGCCTGGCAAACTCCTCGTGGCGTATTCATATGCCAAAACCAGTAACAATGATGGGTCTCATTCCCCTGACCCTGAAAGAGCCTCCAGTTTGGCATCATTGGGAAAGACAAGTAAAGAAAGGCTTCTAAAATCTCAGGGCTAGGATGAATGGAGAAGTTACTGAGACTGCTCAAGAAAATCAACGATCAAGGGGATGATGATGATGATGATGATGATGATGATGATGATAATTATATTTTAGATGCCAGAGTTGAAAACTTATTTAACTGAGAATAGGCAACATTGGGGGCTGGAGCGATAGCACAGTGGGTAGGGCATTTGCCCTGCACTTGGCAGACCCGGGTTCGAATCCCAGCATCCCATATGGTTCCCTGAGCATCGCCAGGAGTAATTCCTGAGTGTAGAACCAGAAGTAACCCCTGTGCATCCCGAGTGTGACCCAAAAAGCAAAAAAAAAAAAAGAGAATAGGCAACATATTATATTGTGTTAAATAATTTGAATTTATTTATGTACATAGGTCAAATCATATAGAAATTAATTATCACAAATTGACTTTTATTGATTTATTTTTTGATAATTCTATTAACCATACTTTAAGTGTTGTTGGAGCAAGCAATATGAAATAACATTTTTACATGCTTGTTGATGGGGCAGCCTGGGGGTAAGATAAAAACTGAGGAATTGGCACAGGGAGGTCACATGGGTGGTGGGATTGTTGTTGGAACTTTGTATTTCTGAAACAACTGTGACATGAAAAACTTTATAATCAATGTTTTTTAATAAAAAGAACAATATTCATCGTCAGGTAATAGTACCTATAAGAGTATTGGGGGGCAGAAAATTAGGGAGTAGTAGTCATTCTCTGGGAACATATGGTAGATAGTCAACAGGATAGACTTCATCATTTGTAATTACTTTGGGGTAGAAAGAGGCTTTTCTAGTCTATAAATTAGAATAATTTAAATTCAAAAGAAGTTTGAATGACATAATAAAGGCTATTGTGCCTGAGCACATAGTAGTTAGTGGGAGATACACCCAGGGTCTCACTTTCACTTTTCAAAAATTTTTGCTATACTTGGGGTCAGAAGACCTTATCTACAGTGACCCCAAAGGAAATACAACTAGATGGTAATTAAATTATTAAAAACCCGTTTAATACAGGAACAACTGCAACAGGGGGAAGAATAGAACTGGAATCAATTTTAACTACATAATGAGGAAGTGAATCTAAATAACCCAACAAAGGAGCTTGGGCAGAATATCAGTGTATAGAAACATTAAGAGAAAGAAATGTCAGAGATGAGGTGAGAATTCTGGTCAAACTGACCTGGAGGATTCTTGCAGTCAGATTATAATAAGGCATCCTCTAGGGAGACAGTTAAGTGTGGAATACTATATTTTTTGATAGAATATTGCTTCTTATTATTAATTTGGGAAAAATTGAATTTGGAAAATGTGATCAGACATTCAAGTCCCATGCAATTCCATTTGTAATAATTTTTGGCTAATGCATTGAAGATACAAAAGTCTTGAGCTACTCTATAAAGTAACTAAGGATGGTGAATTTAATCAGATGTCAAGGGGATTGCTGTTGAACCAGTGAGAATCCCCTTGGTTCTTTCTAAACTAGACTATACAGAAGCCCAACTAGCTGAGCAGAGGAACCAAAAAGAGTCTAAAGTTTTGTCATAAAGAAACAAGCTCAAAAATGTGCAAATCTGTATCTGTACCCTCATGGTGACTCACTAATTAAAGAATTAAAAGAAAAAGAATCATTGTCACTTATATAACCCATCTTTGATTTTTTTTTTTTTGGTTTTTGGGTCACACCTGGCGATGCACAGGGGTTACTCCTGGTTCTGCACTCAGGAATTACTCCTGGCGGTGCTCAGGGGACCATATGGGATGCTGGTATTTGAACCCGGGTCGGCCGCGTGCAAGGCAAACGCCCTAGCCACCGTGCTATCACTCCAGCCCCTATAACCCATCTTTGAAATGTTCCTTAATCACTCTCAGATGTTTGAGAGATAGGGCCATTCTGCCTCTTTTGCCTACCTGAGGGATTGGAGATACATAGAAGATATGAAAATACTTTGGAACATGTAAGTCATCATAGAAATACACAGATATTTAAGCATGGTTTTCTACAGTCCAACCCTATTTTCCAGACTCTTAAAAATGTGCTTTCTGTCAGATATCCCAATCCAATGACATTCCTGTCAGTGACTGCGCTTTGAGAAGGTAGAAGATTCTTTCGTATGATTTGGAATAAAACTGGCTATCATTTGTGCTGAGCCAAGAAAAGTTGTCTGTCTTCAGAAGCCAGGTGTTTATTTAGTGACCCATCAAAGACTCTTTTTGAAGCACATTCAGGTTTTTGTATGATAAAGAGAACAAGAAACACATTTTTAGCAATCGACTTCTAGTTCTTATGCCCGTGAAAAAGAGTGCAAGAAAACCAGGAGACACTATAATATACTAACACTTCCCTATGGTTTACCTAAGCACTGTGCAACCTTTGATCCATGAAAAACCAAATCAGCCTCCAGGCTGTCGTTTCTTTCCTTCTTGAGTTGTGAGTTCACCAGAACGAAGCACTCCAACCTCATCAATCAATACCTGCTAAGGGAATGACTATTATTCTTCAGTATGGTATTAGGCACAGTTGAAATGCAGCATGGGACAGAGAAAAGAGTTTTGGATAGAAAGAAAGGCTTTGGATTGAATTGATTGACTAGGTTTCTCTGTTCTCATTGATGGCTAGTGAGCTCACGATTATATATGTGATTCTGAATAGGAATTGTCTACTCACTTTTCAAAGAGAATTTGTTCGAGGGGTACATTTCAGACTTCATCAATGTTTCTGCCCTTTCTTTTATGTTCTTTTCTTGGCTAATTTATTCACCCTGGGTTTTAAAACATGTCTTGCTAAACTATAATAAATCATCTTTGGAACTCTTTGGAATATAGGTCACCACTGTGAGTTTGAGCTGGCTGTTCCTCCTCTGTAAAGTTGATTAGAATTTGACCAGAATTTCTTCATGCTGTGAGATGTAATGAGGTCACAAGTTTATGATCAAACAGGAAGATTATACAATACAGTAGAAGGCCTGAAAATACCACTTTCAACAGCTGAAAAGTGTGGAGTGGGATAAGCCAGAAAGAACAAAACCAATGCTGGGACAATCCTCAGAGGATGTCAGTGATCAAAGGGAATTTGGGAAGTTGAGAATTTTTGCAACTAATTCAAAATAATTATCTTTAATTTGAAGATGCTTGTGGGGATATTTGTCTGGTTCAGCAACTGATTTTGCAGGTCAGGAAAGAGACCCAGAGAGAAGTGTATGGCCTAAAGTGACAGAACTTGTAGTGATAGTTTCAGAACCTAATCTAGATGTATATGTGTGACAGGGCAGGGTTTTCTCTTTGTCAACTCTCATCTTTAGCCAGTGGGAACAAGGGTCACTTAGTCTAATAATACATCAATGTTAGGCAATGGTAGGTCTAGATTAGCAAGAGAAAATTTTCTTTTCTTTATAGAAGCTATACTAGTGGATGTGAATAGCCCAGACCAATTACTCTTGCCAGAACTGATCCTTATGGTATCAGTGAGAAACAAACCCATAATTTATTTTTTTATTTTATTTTTTTTAAATTTAATAGTTTATTTTTAATTAGTGAGTCAACGTGAGGGTACAGTTACAGATTTATACATTTTTGTGCTCATGTTTCTCCCTTACAAAGTTTGATAACCCATCCCTTCACCAGTGCCCATTCTCCACCACCAGTAAACCCAACATCCCTCCCCCCCCTCCCCAGTCCTGTCTCCCCCCACCCCACACTGCCACTATGGCAGGGTATTCTCTTTTGTTCTCTCTTTCTGATTAGGTGTTGTGGTTTGCAATAAAGGTGTTGAGTGGCCATTGTGTTCAGTCTCTAGTCTATATTGGGCCCGCATCATCTTTCCCCCACATGACCTCCAATCACATTTTACTTGGTGTTCCCTTCTCTGAGTTGCCCAGAATGAGAGACCAGCCTCCAAGCCATGGAGACTACCTCCTGGTACTTATTTCTACTATTCTTGGAAACCCATAATTTATTAAGAGTGAAGAAGAAACTGAATAATACAACGAAGCTATTAGCTATCAGCAAGAAGAAAGTATGAGTCTGTAGTAAGATGAAAGTCTCTTTGGTCATTATAAGGTGTAGTGGCCAACATGTGTCTGGTGTGTTCCTTTTCTCAGAGTCTGTTTGTTTCTGCTTGTTTGTTTGTGTTTTGGACCACACCCAGCAATGCTCAGGGATTACTCCTGGTTATGCACTCAGGGTACACTTCTGTCAGGCTTGGGAGGCCACCTGGGGTATAGTTTATTGAACCTGAGTTTGCCGTAAGCAAGACATATCCACGACACTATCTCCAACCCCTGAGACTGGTATCAAAGCAGGCACAGATGCTCAGGTTCTGGTCCTCAAGCAGTCAAAATTGAAAGCAAGAGACTGGAGATTAAATGGTTGAATTCAGCAAAGATTCATTAAGAGAAAGAAAGGAAGGGAAGAGAAGACAGAAAAACTCCTGGATTGTGGGAGGGGTCTTCTGAAGCAGGATTCCAGAGAAAGGCAGAAACCTTTTCCCTTTTATACTGTTTGATCAATGGGGGTAGGGGGTAGGTGGGTGAACATTTTTCTTGAGTTTAAAATACTAGGATGGATAAAACAAGGTTTAGGTTGTTGAGATGATTATCTCCTGTATCTGTTCATTTAAGTTGTTCTATCATCAAGATTATCAGGAAGATCCTGCTTATTAGCTTATTAGAACCTGGTCATTCAGGTTATTAGGCACCAAGTAGGCCCACCTGACATTCTATACCAATGATTCCTCATGGATTTGTAATATTGCTCCGACTCTTCACCTTTTGCCCTATTAGTATGTGTGTGCTCCTTGCATGCTCTGTTTGGATCGTGACTGTCAATTTGACCATTAGGTTTATCATACCTGGTATTGAAAACCCCATTGGTTTGGGATTACCTGAAGGAGTTGATTAGGACACTTTCTATTATGAAAGTAAAGCATTTGATTTTTACCCATTCCTGACTTGATTAATATAAACCTTATTTTCTAGAGAACTTTCATACAGAAGATGAGACTTCTGAAGGTCTGAGTGAAAATGACATCTCTGATAAAAAATAAACTTTTATTTTATTTTTAGCATTAACAGTTACCACCAACCAGCATTCAAATGTATCATCCTGTAATTAATATATTTGGTGACAGATTCCTTGGTTTCAGTGACTTTTCAGTAGAAATGTCAATTTTTTCATTTCCTCCTGAGATGGCGCATTTCTAATTACTAAGTATGTTGGAGCTTAAAATTATAACTCTTTTGGAATGCAAGCTTGAAGATAATTTTGACAACATTTTAATGGTGCTATGTTTATTTGACTATCCTCTTATAGTATAAGCTTGACTGTGTTTTCAAGGTAAAAATGAAGTTAGAGTGAGTTAAGTAGCTTGTGCTAACCCAAGGCCTTCATCTGGCAGCAGTATAAGTTGGTGTTGCTGATGGTGATCCATATATAAAGTCCCTGAATAATTTAAGCATTGTTCACAACATTCTTCATTTATATATTTTATATGTATATGTTATATTTTAAGAGCATGAAATTGGTGCTTTTTTGGATGTCAGAATAAAAAAGTGTAATTTACCAGTGATAAGGAAGGCTGATTTTATATCTAAACGATATCAGCTTAATACTCACTTGGAATTTATAGAATAATGAAGACAACTAATGGAGAAAATTAAATCTATAGAATTACCTAAATGAAATCTATAAAGGTAGAATAAGAGTTTTTGCTTATATTTTACAAATAGGATAAAGTTATCAGAATAGATGACATGGCCTATTGATAGGTTAATAATCCCCAAAGGTGAGTAGCCTTTAGTAGAAGAATAGCTCTCAATAATTTTATCTTTTTATTTTTTGCAACAAAGCGATGACTTCAAAGAGTACATTTAAGAAGACTAAGGAGATGTTTACCTCCCTTCTATAGGTAGCTCTGCACCCCTTTGCCAGAAGGAATCAGCTAAAGAAGCTGTACTTCACCCATATGACCCTTCAAGATTTAAGAGGGAGAAGTCTCTAGGGGAAGAACATTGAAGGCATATAGATAAGGAGGTATTCGTGGTAATGAATTTTCCTTTAAGAATGTAGCCATGAAAAGAAGTTAAAAGAAGTTACCTCCCCACCAGTCTTAACATAGACCAAAAGCATGAAGACCTATCCCTTTGAGATGCATATACTGAGCTTCTTTAAAGATGGGGAAAATGGGGCATCACCCAGATGCAGAAACCGAAGCACTACTCAAAGAAAGGTAGACCTGTTAGGAAAAGAGAAGCTTCGAGAGAAATTGCTTTAATATTCATAAGGATATGAAAAGACGACCAAGAGACAAGGCCATGGCAACCTTCATAGAAAGCCCCGGCAGCAGTAGTTTGGTGAAAGTTCTAGTACAAAAACAACTTTGATAAAGCAAATGAATGAGCTTGCTCTATCTTAGGGGTTACCCACATCTCAATTTGAGACATATGACTCCTCTCTCTTACCTGACGGCACATTTCCATCTTGGAGGTTGGCCACATTTCAACTTGAGAATTGTACTTTTTACTTTTTCCCCTTTGAGAAAAGCCTGTTTTCTCCCGAATAGGCATCCCCCTCTCTTTCACCCTCTCCTCTCATTTTTGTCTGTCACTGTCACTGTCATTCCGTTGCCCATCCATTTGCTTGAGCGGGCACCAGTAACGTCTCCATTGTGAGACTTGTAGTTACTGTTCTTGGCATATCAAATACACCACAGGTAGCTTGCCAGGCTCTGCCATGCAGGCAAGATACTCTCGGTAACTTGCCAGGCTCTCTGAGAGGGACGGAGAAATCGAACCCGGGTCAGCTGTGTGCAAGGCAAGCGCCCTACCCGTTGTGCTATCGCTCCATCTCATTTTTGTCTAAATAAAAGTATTTTTACTTTTAAAAACAAATAAAAATAAGTCCCTGGAGCTATTGGAGGAATGGGGACGGGGTTACGGATGGGGCTTAGGCTCTTACCTCAGAATACGTGGACAAACACTTGGAAAAGAATCTCATGGATGCCAACTGCTTGGGCTCATTTTTAATCCTCTCTGAAATACAAAGAGGATTAATGCCTTTGGAAATGAAAATGGCCTCATTTGATGAATTTCTGAAGTTATGCCTTGTTAGCATTCTGGTTGAAACTTTTAGATAAAAAGCTCTTAGTGGGAAAGCAGAAAAGCTGTTATTATGATACCTTTAAACCTTTAAACCTTTCTTCCTTTTCTACTTCAATTTAGAAATGCCCTCTCGTTTCCACCTCTACGTTTGTTTCACTTTTATTCTTCCTAAAAGGAATTGCTGTTTAGAAGGTAAGAAATAAATCAATGGGTGATTTCTTTTCTTCAGCATCTGACAGTTTCCTTAATGTAGATAAGAAATGAATTTAAAACATTTTTTTGAGTGTGATTATGCTTTTGGGTTTGCATTAAAACTATAAGGCAGCTCTGATCGCAACAATACAAATGAAAATTTATTGGATATTAGACCTGGAGGAGAGTTTAGAAATCATTTGATCAAATCACCATTTTTATAGGTGAGATACGAGACTCAGAAAGGCAAAGTATCTTCTCAAGACCAGATAGCTTACATGGTCATGGTTCTGTGTTCACTCCTGACCGACCTGTGCATCAAGTGACTGGTGAGCATTAGTCATAAATACTCATGGTTGTTTGTGGTCAGAACATCTCTCTGTGAGTTATTTAGTTATTTATTCAGCTTCCTTTACTTAGACCTGACCTTTTCTTTTTGATTCCTATTTCTGTTTCTTGATCAACTTGCCGCAATTCTCTTGATATTTTGGGTATCTTCTCGAATATTGAAAATTTAATAGTTGCGTTGCCCTCTGATATTCATTGCTTGTAATGCACTGCATCACATTAGAATGTTCTGCTTCAATTCTAGCTCTGCCAAACCTAAGCCTAATCTAGACGATCCAGCTGCCATCCACACTGAACTATTCAGCTCCAGCCCTGGGTTCCATTATTTTTACCTTTTGCTTTGGTTGTTATACACTTCCTAGATAGTTGGTGGAACGTTTCTTCCTACAAAAATAATTTTCCTTTTATCCTTTATGCTCTAGCATCCTTTGTGACCTGTCATTTTCCTTTTGGAAATTTGATGAAAACACCATGAGCAGGGCTGTCTTGAGAGAAAAATCATGTTAAGAGTTGCTAATGTGTTCATGATTTAAAATCATTTCTGAAAACATGCAATTTTAAGTGTGTTTTGAAAATTCCTTTTCCCTAACTAGTAATGTTGGTGAAAATTGTAGGTCATGTGGAACATCAGTGAAGCAGATGTGTCCACTTGAACCACTTGAGATCCCGTAAGACCACAACACTTAGTATAAATATTTCCCTATCCTTTGGAGCTATGCTTTGTAAAAGAGCTTTGACTGGTGAGAAAATTAGTACCTGAGTCTTGCCTCTATTTCCTATTTCTTATACCAGTTGAAACAAGTCTCTGACTCTCTCTCTGAGTTTTCATTTTTATTTTTGTGAAACGAAGGTAAAAGTACCCACATTTTGCACTCCTGTAAGGATGTTAGAGAAGATAAAATTGATTGAATTCTTTTATTGCTTTCCCCAAGAACTTGAACCCTTATTTCTTCTTCTTTACTGCTTTTTCCTTCTAGTTTGCTTTTCTTGACTTCTTACATGTGGTATGCTCTGATATTCAACACTGAAAAATAAACGGTCCACTTTTACACTCTCTCTGAGAAATTTCCTCCAGTAGGTCACCATCCATTCAGATTGCTAGCCTCAAACTTTGTATCTTGGTCTTATGCAATTGATGTCCCCAAACATACCTGGAGTCTTTCCCATCACTCACTTGATGATCCTCTTACATTTACATATTGTATTATAATTAAATTATCACCATAAATTTAGTCTCTCAAGCCTGGTTTATTTAGTTAATACTTATCAAGTATTTATGCAGTACTCAGTCAGTGCCTATAATCTTAACCACTTCCAACTTTCTTTCTTTATGCAAACTATTGCACAAATTGTTCTACTTCCTTTATGCCTTTCAAATTAATCATTTTTTAACTCATCCTAATGTGTCTACCTCTGTTTGCTCTAATGTAAATTTCTGACACCTACAAATACTATGGACTGTAGTGATAGCACAGTGGGTAGGGCATTTGCCTTGCACGCAGCCGACCCGGGTTCGATTCTTCCGTCCCTCTCCAAGAGCCCGGCAAGCTACCAAGAGTATCCCGCCTACATGGCAGAGCCTGGCAAGCTACCCCTGGCATATTCAATATGCCAAAAATAGTAACAACAAGTCTCACAATGGAGACATTACTGGTGCCCGCTAGAGAAAATTGATGAAAAACGGATGACAGTGCTACAGTGCTGCAAATCCTATAATGATAGTTTTCCACCCTATCCTACATTTGAATTAGTCTTAATATTGGCATGAAATTATTTCCCTAAAACATGGATTTGATTGTCTTACAATCATTCTTTTGTCCTCAATGCTTTTTTGGATCCTATCCCTTCAATTATCATGTTCAAACTGCTTATTCTGATTCACAATCTGAGTTTACTTCCCAAGCTTGTTCTAGCTCCAAAATTTCTGCCAGATATTTATTTTCTGTTGACATGTAGTTTTGAACCCCTCGCTTTAATTATATAATCCTTTCTTATTAATTCATTCAATAAATATTTTATGAAACTCTATTACCTGTTAAGAATGCTTTTGGGTCTTCCAGCACTGAGGTAAACGTGGTACTTAATTTGTGACTCTTGAAAGTTATAGTGTGGAAGACAAACAAAAATTACATTAAAATGTATAGGTGTATATGAGAAGCAGTCTAAGAAAAGTGCACCGAAGTGCAAAATGTGACATGTTTGAGAGTAAGGAAATGGTGAAAGGCATCTACTTCTGAGTGTGTAGTCAGGAAGACAGTTCTTAAGAGGTGACATTGGAGATGAGACATGAAAAGAGCCTCCTTAATATTTGGGACAGTGGTCTGGAAAGAGACAAACAGCAAATATACAGGCTCAAGGTAGGATAAAGATTGCTGTGTCAAAGGAATATCATATGAACTATGTACCTTGATATATGTAAGATTCAGAAATTAATAGGAAGGAAGATGATATGGGTGAGACAGATAGGAACCTGGTCTTATGGAAGGTTGAGGACAGTGGTAAGGATTTAATTTTATCATAAAAACCAGGAGAATCATTGGATATCTAAATAAAAGAGTTGCGTATTATAGGATCTAATTTCTAGAAAGCTCTCCCTTCCCTCGTGTTTTTGCTTGGTAAAACTACACCACTTTTAAATCCGCCTTCAGAAGTCACTTCTTTGATTTCTCACTGGTATCCTAGCAGACCCCCAGGTGATTTTTGTTTAAGTTTCTACTGCTGCTTGTACTAGGTAAAATTTTCCAGAGAGACGGAACTAATTAGGATGTTTGTAATCAATGAATTAATTTGTTATAGCAATTAACTCCTGAAGAGTCAATTCATACAATGGAGACCAAGAAGTCTTATAATTGCCTGCCTTTACATTAGAGAATCAGGATACACATAATTCAATGATAAATTTAATTAAGTTCAAAGGTCTGAGAACCTGAAGTACTAATGTGCAAGAATGGGACACAGATACATAGATCATACATGAATGTCCCAGGTCAGGAGAGAAAGTTCACATTTCTTTTGCTTTTGATTGATAAGGATTTACAGTAGAGTAGTAAAAGTTTATATGTCATATTTAATTGCACAATCAATGCATGAAGATTTCTTATAGAATATAGACATCTTGTCATGAACATCTTATATTCATGTCTTCATAAACAATTTATTCTGTTATTTACTGCCAAAATAACCATTCTTAGCAAACCTCATGACTACCAATCAGAGAAAAAGTTAGAAATAATTTTATTATATCACTGTTATTCAAAAACTGATTGCATTAAAATGATATGGACCTTGTCACCTATGTAGCTCCCTAAAACTACTTATGTATTTACTTTACTTTTGGTGGCCACACATGGCAGTTATCAAGGCTTAATCATAATACTATGCTAAGAAATTAATGCTTCTAGGTGCGTTCCAGATATCATATGGAGTTCTGGGGATGGAACACAGATTGACTGCATGCAGGTAAACACCTTACTTACTCTATTAACTCTCTGGCCCAATGCTACTTACTTAATGCTAGTTATATCATTACTCATGACACAAATGGTGCCATGAATAATGACTTCCAAAGCTCCTCTTAGAGGGTCAGAGAAATAGTACATGGGACAAGGTTCTTGTCTTGATACAATTGACCCCAGTTAGATCCCATCACTGCATATAACTCCCCGAGCACTGCTCAGGAGTGATCCCTGAGCAGTGAGGAGTAAGCCCTAGAAACACTGGGGATGGCTCAAAAATTATTTAAAAAATACTCTTAGAGATTGTTTCTGTGTTTTACTGGAAATGCAAGTCTCATCCAGATCCTCTAAAACACCCCAAAGTGAGTATAGTAATGTTCTCATCACATTAAGCTTACTTTTCAGAATGATCATTGCATAAACTTAGAACAGCACTATTTATGACTGAGTCATCTTTTGAAATCTCCAGACTATACTTACTGTGTTTCCAGATTGGGTACTCTTGTTGACCATGTTCTAGCCTTCCACACACTTTCACCAGACAAAAGATACGTAAGGACCACTGGTGGACTGAAAAATAGTGGTCCTATTTGTGAAAAAAAGAAAAGGAAAAGAGTATTTTTTATGTGGAGTGACTTCAGACTGATCCATGAGAATACAGAATCATTTTATCAATCAGAAGCAATAGAGGACATGGGTTGGAGAGGCCTAAGAACTTGTAGTGCAACACTTTTTTAAAAGTCCTCAGAGGGCATTGACCCAGAGGTTCTCGGTAAGTACCTTGTTTTCCATTTGCCACAGGCTCAGCAGAAAAGGTAGAGTAATTGGATATCAATAGTAGAGCTGTTCATGCTCAAACATGCCTGCATTGCCTCTACCTTTGGATTCTGTATACTGGAGCTGGTTCTATCTTCTGAAATAGGTAGAGCCTCTCCACACTAGCCCGATTATCAGGCCACAGAAATCCTAAAATTAGACACTGAAATACTGGGTAGGCTGAAGCCCTGAATTCATCCTCTGTGTGATGTGAGTGTCTCATCTGCGGTCCTGACAGCACCATTCTTGTGGCCCGCTCTTAGGCATGCATTCCTGTGGGGGAGAAAAATGCCAACCCAGAGGAGTGACCTGCTTTCTAGACATCCTCTTTGCAACTAGAGCCCTCGACCTTGGGATAGCCGATAGGTGTAGAATTCCTGGCCTGTGCTTAGCCTCACATGAAGATGAAGGCCCAAGAGTACTGTGAAGGGAGGTGATTGCTCATCTACATGGATCCTGGTTTGACCTTAGGACTTTGAATGGGTTAGAAATGCCTGCCAAGGAACAAATTCTGGACCCTTTAGTGGGGCTTAAAAATCTCTGGACTTTGAAGGTAAGAACTCCAAAGTGTGGGGGCTGTAAACAGCGTCATCATTCTGTGCTACTGCTTTGTACATAGAAGTAAGGTTCTAGGTCTTCAATCTTGGTCTCCACTGTCTCCACTGCTCCTAGTGTATCATCTGCAAAGTCTGTTCTCATTAGCCTGGGACATGCCCACTCTTGAAGATGTCTGATTTCATTCGGACACCTTCATTCAGAAAACATGAGACAGAAGCATTCAAAAAGGTTATGAAAAAAAAGTAATAAAAAAAGAGAAAATTTATAATGTTCAAATGTTCGGAGGAATGTGTAGATTTACAGACCAACTGCCGTAAGTTCTTCACAAGAGAATCAAAGGATTGAAGATTGTATATAAATTCTTATTCTGCAAGTCTTTCCTTCATTTATAATGTTATGCATTTTGATTTAATTTAAGTTTTTATTTGAAGCACTGTGGTTTGCAATTAGTGATAGGATTTTATGCATACATTGCTACAACACCACGCCCACAACCAGAGTGTCCATTTCCCTCTACCTCAGTTCTGTAGGCCACCTCTCCAGTTCTATGGCGTTTGGTCATTTGTTGCTCTTTTACTAGTTTTCTTTATATCCCACATATGAGGAAGATTATTCCGTATCTGTACTATAGTTCTTCCAGCTGATTTCACTTAGCATAATTCCCTCCAGTTCTATCAACATACAGCAAATTACATGGTTTTAGTTTTTTCTTTTAGCTGAGTAGCCTTTATATATTTATATATAATGTACACACCACAGTTTCTTTTTCTAATCACCTGTTCTTGGACACTCGGGTTGTTTGCAGATCTTGAATAGTACTGCAGTGAACATAGGAGTGCAAAATATCTTTTCAAAATAGCGCGTTGAGCCCAAAGCGCTAAGAGGTGGAACTGCTGGATTATAGGGAAGTTCAGCTCTTAGGTTTTTGAGAAGTGTTGAACCAAACCAGTTGACTGAGTTTTTTTTTTAATTTTATTTTTTGAGAAGTGTTGAACCAGTTGAATGACCATTTTCCAAAGAGAATCAGGGAATTGCTTTCCAAAGGTAATCAGTTGACATTCCCACAAGCAGTGGATAAGGTTTCCTCTTTCCCCACATCCATGCCAATACTGGTTGTTTTTATTCTTTTTAGCTTGTGCAAGTCTCTCCGGTACAAAGCGCTACTTCAAAATTGTTTTGATTTTCATTTTCCTGATGTTAAGTGATTCAGGGAACTTTTTCATATATGTATTAGCCATCTGATGCCTTCTTGAAGAAGTGCCTGTTCATTTATCCTTCCCATTTTTTGATGGGTTTGTTTGTTGTTTTGTTGTTAAATTTTACAAATGCTTCATATATCTTAGATACTAACCCTTTTCTGGTAAGTGTGAAAAAATATTTTTTCCAGACTGTGGGGTATATTTTTATCTAGTCATCATTTGTTTTTCAGTGCAGAAGTTTCTTAATTTGTTTAATAATACCATTTGTTTATCTTTGCTGCCATTTGCTTGACCAAAGGGATTGAGCCATTGAAAATGCCTCCAGATTCAGTGTCACAGAGGGTCCTGTTTATGTTTCCTCAATATCATTTTTGGATTCAGATGTGATATCAAAGTCCTTAATCCATCTGGAATCAACTTTTGTGCATGATATAAAAATGGGGTCCAACTTCATTTTTGTTTTACAATTTTATTTATTTTACTGTCATATCCCCCATACCCTGCAACTGTTATTTTTAATTTTTAGTCATCAAATGTGTTGGATAAAATCAGAGCATTGAAAGCCAAAGCACATAGTACTATATCAGAAAATGATGAATTACCACAGTTGACAAAAAGTGGTGTTTGTCAAGAGATACATGAAATCAAACCATCCACCAGTTATATTTTTTAGGGAAAATTGTTTTAGGATAAATTTGTTTTATGGTTAAATTTTGCCTTTCTGCCAAATAAGTTGCAAAACAAAATAAAACACCAAACAAATCCAAGGAACAAAACAAAATGAAAAAATAAACACACACACACCAGAAAAAAAGTTTGGCAATGAATGCTTTCTTTTTTTTAAAATTTTATTTATTTATTTATTTATTTTTTATTAATGAACCACCATGGAGGTACAGATACAGATTTACATATTCTCATGCTTGTGTTTCAGTCATACACAGCTTGAGTATCTATCCCTCCACCAGTGCCCATTCTCCACCACCAATGATCCCACCATCCCTCCCATCCCCCTATCCCACCTCCCCCACCCCACCTTTGTGGCAGGGCATTCCCTTTTGTTCTCTCTTCCTTTTGGGTGTTGTGGTTAGTAATGGAGGTATTGGGTGGCATTGTGTTCGGTCTATAGTCTGCTTTGAGCACGCCTCTCCCATCCCGAGTGGGTCCTCCCAGCACATTTTTACTTGGTGTTCTCTTCTCTATCTGAACTGCCTTTCCCCCCAGCATGTGGGGCCAGCTTCCAAGCCATGGAGCAAATATGGTACTTATTTCTGCTATTCTTGAGTGTTAGTCTCCCATTCTGTTGTTTTATATTCCGCAGATGAGTGCAATTCTTCTATGTTTGTCTCTCTCTTTCTGGCTCATTTCACTTAGCATGATACTTTCCATGTTGATCCACTTGTATGCAAAGTTCATGACTTCGTCTTTTCTGACAGCTGCATAGTATTCCATTGTGTAGATGCACCAAAGTTTCTGGAAAAAACCAGAATGCCCAAGAACAAAAGCAATGAATGCTTTCAGTGAGAATCCCAGTGATCCTGCAGGATCCAAAACCAACCTCCACATGTAGATTGGGGGGAGGGAAAACCAGAGTAATTGGAAGCTCCAGCTTTTCTTAGGCTCTCACAAATTTATGTGTGTTTGAGGAAAAGAAGAGTGTCTAAGTGTCTAATCATATTTCCTGGGAGAATTTCTTTCTTTCTATTAAATTCCTGAACTCAAGAGAAAAGCATAGCTTTTTAAGTTTCTCTCACCATTGTTTAAGGGTTTTTTTTTTTTTTTTACTTTTATTCACTTTGTGTGCGTAGTTTTTCCAAAGGCAATTGAAAACAGAAACATGGCCAAAGGCCAATTTAGTCAGAATTCTTTAACATTTTCATTAGCAAATAGAAATCATTTTCTTTTCTTTCTTTCTTTTTTTTTTTTTTTTGAGGCAGTTACTTAAAAGTTCCCCTAGCAGGCAAGTTTCCTGTGTTAAATATAGTCTGGAATTCCTGAAAAAAAATGTGGAGTCTTCACCCTGTTTTTAGCTCAATGCTGTTCACTTGTTCTCAACAGATATACTAGAACTGAGTGTGGAAGGGAAATGAATTCATTTGGACTGCATTAGCCTATCAAAACAAAACCTGTTAATTAAAAAAAAATGAACAGAGGGTTTTTATGCAATCTTATCATATAAAATGACTTTGCCTTTAAAATCAACTAAAAAGGAGGGTTTGCTATTGCGAAAGAGACAGAGAATATGAAACCTATTAGGGTGCAAAAATGACAGGGCAAAGTACAACTCAAAGAAAACCAAATCAGACAGTTGATGCTGATAAATCTTGATTAACTGCGCTGTGTAGATGTTTCTGTATTAAGGGTTGAGAAGAAACTGAAATATTGTGAATGGAGGTCTTGCCCATCAGTTTGTACTGATGTGTTGGTTTGGTTGTAGCTGTTTTCTCTCTCAATTGTGTAGTTGCTCTTTTACTTTTATAAGAGGTTCTTTATAATTTTTAAATTAATGTTTAAGGGATCTTTGGCATTACAAATATATTTTTTTAGTTATTGGGCTTCACCTGGAGTGCTATGGGGGCCATGCAGTGTCAGAGACTGAATTCAGGGCAATTGCATGTAAAGCAAGTGCTCAAACATTTTCTTTGGGTCATTGCTGCAGTTGAAGAATATTAAATTCTTCTTTGGGAGGGGATCACACCCGGCAATGCACAGGGGTTATTCCTGGCTCACGCACTCAAGAACTACTTCTGATGTTGCCTGGGGGACCACATAGGATGCTGGGAATCGAACCTGGGTTGGCCGCGTGCAAGGCATATGACATACCCACTGGGCTGTCACTCCAGCCTCAGAATATTTAATTCTTAATAGGAACAAATTGTTTCTCTATAGGTGCACTCAAACACACACTGTATTTTCTCTAATCCTAAGTTTTAATGATACTTACTGACAAGAAATTTAATTCTTTGTGCATAGATAGTAAAAGAATACATGCAAGTTTTATCTTTTGGTGCTTTGTCATGTTAAGGGAGAAATTAATCGTCTGGGGATTGTAAAAATTGCTATGCTGGAGCCGAAGAGATAGTACAGTGGTCAGTGCAGTTATCTTGCATGCTGCCAACTCGGGTTCCATCTCTGGGACCATAGATTCTCTCTTGAGCCTCATCAAGAGTGATCCCTCAGTGCAGAGTCAGGAGTAAGCCCTGAGCATCACCAGGTCACCAGGTGTGACTCACCCCCCACCCAAATATGCTTTCTGCATCTTTTAAACATCTTACAGATCACCTTTATTCAGTTCAATATTTTTAAATGCACATTTTTATTGTTATATAACACACACATATATAGAAAACTGCAGCAGTCAGTAATGTAACTCTATGATTTTTCTTGTTCTTTCCAGAAGATTAAAAAAATTCCTTAAAAAATATTTACCACAGGTATTATAGATATTTTAGCTTTACCTATTTGCCTTGCATGCAGCTGACCCAGATTCGATCCCCAGCATCCTATATTGCCCCCTGAGCTCCACCAGTAGTAATTCCTGAGTGCAGAGCCAGAGTAACCCTTAAGCATAGCTGGGTGTGACCCCCCCGCAAAAAAAAAAGAAAGAAAAGTGAATACTTGTGGCAAAAGTATTATGTCTTTTAAACTTAAAAAGGGAGTTATAGGTGAAAATATTTCCTTAGGAAAATGAATTGTATTGGTAAATAAGGTAATAAGAGATTGGAAGTATATTATTCATGTGCTTTAAATTTTTTAAAAATATATATCATCAGTTTCTATTGATGAGTTATTTTAGTTGCTAACAAAACACTTGTTTTATCTTTTGTTGTTTGCTATATAATTCCATAACTGTACAACTCATTTTCATTATTTTAAAAAGATGCCTTACTAAGATCTCCAATTACTGAATAAATGAATGAATTTTTAAAAATAGAGATACTTAGAATTAGCTGAGAATTAAAAAATAGAATTTTGGGGGCCGAAGTGATAGCACAGCGGGTAGGGCGTTTGCCTTGCACTTGGCCGACCCGGGTTCGATCCCCGGCATCCTATATGGTCCCCCAAGCACTGCCAGGAGTAATTCCTGAGTGCAAAGAGAGGAATAACCCCTGAGCATCGCTGGGTGTGACCCAAAAAGAAAAAAAATAGAATTTTGGCCACCTGGAAAATTAAAAGATCCTTCATTTTTGTGAAACTTAGACCAGAGGGAAAAATATTAAAATGGTACATAGTTTGAAGAATAATGTATCTTTAAAGGGTTAGTATAAATAATAGGTCACTGTCACTGTCATCCCGTTGCTCATCCATTTGTTCAAGCGGGCACCAGTAACGTCTCTCATTGAGAGACTTATTGTTACTGATTTTAGCATATCCAATATGCACGGGTAGCTTGCCAGGCTCTGCCGTGCAGGCTCCATACTCTCAGTAGCTTGCCGGAAATGTTAAGACTAATCACATTTGAGAGCTAAGGAAGGCCTCATTAAATTTTGGAATATTGTAGACAAACAATATTCCACAATAATTTAGAATATTGTGGACTGGAGCGATAGCACAGTGGGTAGGGTGTTTGCCTTGCACGCGGCCGACCCGGGTTTGATTCCTCCGTCCCTCTCGGAGAACCTGGGAAGCTACCGAGAGTATCCCACCCGCATGGCAGAGCCTGGCAAGCTACCTGTGGCATATTCGATATACCAAAAACAGTAACAACAAGTCTCACAATGGGGACCTTACTGGGTTCCGCTTGAGCAAATCGATGAGCAACGGGATGACAGTGATACAGTGATACTTATTCAAGTGCACCATTCATTGGTTTTACTATTTTTATAAGATGGTGCAACATCACTAGTTGATTTTAGATAATTTTCACCACACTTCAAAGATGCCTCTTACTCATTAGCAGTTACACCATTTCTCACCTACACATCAGCCCCTAAAAATGATGACTCTAATTTCACTATGGAATTGCCTATTTGCCTCAATTGACTTTTAATACACCTGCGCCTTTTTTTTTTTTCCCAATGCATCTGGGATCTTCTGTGGTGCACAATTTCACCTCCACTCTACCCCACTTCAACTTAACAGAGAGTAATCCATACTCAGGGTGTTCCTGTAGCCTGGTTCTTACTTATTTGGGGAGAGGAGGACACACCCAGCGGTGCTCAGGGTTTAATCCCAGCTCTGCTCAGGGATCACTCCAGGTGGGGCTTGGTACCATTTGGGACTCCAAGGTTGGCTGTGTGCAAGCTAAGTGCTGTGCCTACTGTACTATTGCTCCTGCCCTGCAGCCAGGTTATGGAGTAAGAAAGAGTGCAATAGTCTTTGATGACACAGCTGGCCCAGGAGAGACATGTAACAAGAATTGTCTAAACTACGACACCTTCTTGTTTGTTCGTACAGTATAATATTACTGCCTCTGCCTGAGGCACCTTTTATAGAGCTTGGGCTTGTATGCTAAATTTGCCTCAATTTCTTGGCCTGTCTATTCTCTCGTGTCTTCCTTTTACTGTAAATTATTTAGTGAATGTGTCTGCTACTGATTTTTTGGCTTGTTTTGTTTTGGGGTCATACCCAGCCAGTGCTTAGGGCTTACTCCTGACTCTGTGCTCAAGGATTACTCCTGGCAGATTGGGGGACCATACAGGGTTCTGAGGACTGAACGCAGGTTGGCCACAGGCAAGGCAAATACCCTACCCATTGTACTTGTTGCTTTGGCCCCTCTGCTCCTGATTTTAATCTGTTTTTCTTACACAGATGGATGAAGGCTCAGAGTGGCTCCAATTATCCATGTAAGTCATAGGCTTTATTGCTGAAATTCATTAATGCATAGGGACATTTACCTAGTTACCTTAGATTCATAACTGCATGCCAGGGATCTGTATAGCTGGGAGACAGCTTCTGTTTTAAAATGTCTGTTACCTTAACTGCAATTTTCTTTTACTTGTAGTAGAAACCTCTCTGTAGTCTGCACCCTCTCAGAGGGTTCCCACTATGCTGGCCCCCTAGTATACATTCCTTAAATAGTCCCTTCTACTAGTGCACCACAATTGGTCTGTGTGACCCATTTTATTACTTTTATATGGAAAGTAATAGAATGAAACTTTTGTGTTCAGTTACTAAGGGTTGGCGTTTTAAATCCTCTCCCTCTTCATCTCCACCTCTCTCTACCCTCTCCCTCCTCTTCCTCTTCTCCTTCCCTTCTCCTCCTCTCCCACTTGTCTTTCTCTCCTCCTACTCTCATCTCTCAGCCAGTAAGATCACCCAATTCCAGTCCAATCCAATGTGGAATGACTGAAAATCTAGACAGTGGCTGTTCTGTCCTCCTTGGAAGGCACCTGGGTTAGAATCCTCAACCCCATCTCCCGTTTTCCTCAGAAACTTCACACTAACCAATTGTATTGTTTTAACCCTCTATACGTCGGCATCATTTATTATATAGCAACGGACAACTCTAATACTCCCTAAAAATGCTAAATTGAGAGGAAGTTTAATGTAAGATCAAGAAAATTCCATAGAACCAAATTTCAGAAAATAACTGGGGCTCCCCAGGAGTAGAAATATATCTGGATTTTTGGGGTGAATCTTTGGCTCTGAATCTGGGCTGGTAAGGCCCTGGTATCTGTTGTGTACTATTTTCCCTTTCATTGATTTCTCTTTGCTCTGGTTTCCCAACATCACTGGTCTATGTGCAGGATGGGATAGAGCTAAAATATCTTTAACTGTGTTCTTACACAGAACCCAGTACAGGCCTGGACTCTGTGACATGTGTGTGTTCTGGAGAAAATATGATCCATTCAGGTTGGTTCAGATTGCCTATGATGATAGGTATGACAGAAGCACATTATCTGACATGGATTTCCTTTGGCTATAGCTGAGAAAGGGAGACAGTTGGACAAAGAATTAAATATTGCATGAAAGGCAAGTTATTATCACTGGCCTCGTACATTGATATACATTAGTAATATATTTTATAGTAATTCCTAGAAAGGGAATTATTTGGTATAACAGTATAATTTTATTAGCCCTCTTAGTTTTTATTGCCAGGTCACTTTCCCAAAAATATAGCACTGTTGTCCCATTGTTCATGATTTTACTTGAACAGGCACCAGTCACTTCTCCATTGTGAGACTTGTTACTGTTTTTGGCATATCGAATACTCCATGGGTAGCTTGCTAGGCTGACGTTTGGGCATGATACTCTCAATAGCTTGCTGAGCTCTAGAGAGGGCAGAGGAATCAAACCTGGGTCAATCTAGTGCAACGCAAACACCCTACCTATTGTGCTATAGCTCAAGTCCAAAAATGTATTTCAACTTATTTACCCTTAGCCCTTATTTTCCTTATATATGCTAATAAGTTAAAAAATATGACTTGATTATGAGTCACATTTAATATTGAACATTTGTTTATGTGTTTGCTGCTCATTTTGCTCTTAGGGTGTTATTGTTGTAACTCATACTATAATACTTAATATCAAGGTTACAAGGCTTTTGAGCCTGAGTCAAAACTTTTCTATCTGTGTGACACTAGGAAGTAACTTTGTCTTTCCACACCTCAGTTTTCTCATGCGTAAAATGGAAATAATTATATATATATATATATATATATATATATATATGTCACTGCCTTGCCTTGAGCTTTGGTCAGGCATGCCAGCTTTCACCTCTAGCATATTACCTCTAGCACCTCCTCAGCATTAAATACTCTAGAAAACTTTGGCATGTGGATTTTGAGTGCTGCGAGAGGCCATCTGATCCTCTGTCAAAACTGGTTCATGTCTTTTGTCATTGTAATGAATGGATAAGTCTTGTCCTGGTATCTCCTCTGCTCGGCATCTCTAAAAACAAATGAAAACAAAAAAAATTTTTTCTTTTACACAAAATCCCTTAGAATTTTGAATGGATTGGGAGAGAGGTGTTGGTGACTCAGTACCAAAATGCACCTGCAGGCACGAGACCATGAGTTCAATCTACCCACTTGTGCTGAGCACAGTTCTGGAAACCCTGCAGTCTGGGATTCTGTGCCACGTGGAGAGTGCTGTTTTTAGTGGACCACAGGTCACTGTGAGCTCTGCAATAACCAAAAAAAAAAAAAACGTGGTGCCACTTGGAGCTTTTCCACCTCATTCGTAGCAATTTTGAGATCTGAACCTTATATTATAGTAATGGAGCTTGATCATTTGTTTACAATGCTGTAGGATACTTTATTATTCTGGGCCATCCTTTCCTGTCATTATCACCTTGTCACATACTGGCAGAATACCCACCCTACTCATTGATTTGTGCGTCGGCCACGGTGAGAATATATTAGCCTTGCCTCATTGTCATCCTCTCTGTTTCTGTCTGGTTTAAACATTGCTATAGGTCTCCTCCATTTCACCCATTTTCTTTCTTCTTGCTCCCTTTTTGATTGCATCTCCCTTCGTATCCAAAGGGTCACTACCACGAGGCTATTGTATAACAGCCCTTAACTTTGGGAAATGAAGATCTTGGTACTTGTAAGCATGCAAAAACAACTTAAAATTCAGCAGAAGTCATTGAAATGTCCTGAGCTATCGCTGGCCCCAGGGGATTTCTTACTAACTGTCTTTTTATTTAATCTCATTTTTTTCAGATGTTGATAGGTTAATTTTTCTTTACTTCTCTGTAGGTTTTCATTGAAAGATTGAATGGAATAATTCTTTTTTGGGGGGGCCATCCTGTACCCTATCTGCTGTTTAGCTGCTCACTAGATACCAGTAGCCCCTCTCTCCCCACTGGAAAATGGCTCCAGATGTTCCCAAGTAACCTCTGGGGATCAGTCAAATTGCACCTGATTAATAACTAATTCTCTAGCATTAGTTAATCTAATTAGCCCAGTTAATTATGAGGAATCCTTATGTGCCTGGAACTGGAAACTTCCCGTTTCTGTGCTGGTCAACGGGGCAATCGAGAGATAAGGTGGTGGGTCTGATACCAAGACTGGTCTAGCTCCTGACTGTGTGGGTCTTCAGTGGCATGGTGGAAATTTGCATAAAACTCCAGATTTTTATGTGTTTGCCAGCCTAAGCAGGCAGTTCTGGGTTCCCTGCTGTCTTGGATATGGAGTTGTGGTCTGTCCCTGGAGGCTCTTGTCTCTTGATGCTCATACTGGTCATGCTCCCTGTTGTCCTCTGATGGTTCTGTTCCACGTGCCCAGTGCAGGCTCGGCAGTCAGCTGGTCTTTCACTGGCACTCTGTAATCTGTTCCCTACTGTTTGTGTCTGATGCTTTTTGTCCCTCTGTTTTTTTCTTTATTCTACAGCTGTGTTTGAGAACTACCATCTGGGCACAAGTGTGGGATCAAAGAGGAAGTCACCTGACCTATAGCCCCTTATATGTCCTAATTTATTCCTGTCCTAAGAAAATAAAATTTATCTGCTTGAGTGGGTCCTAATGCAGAGAAGATTTAAAATGACAACCAATGTTAGCTAGATTGCCCTTCCTCTGCCCCCCACCCACCCAATTCCACTATAAAGGCAGAGAGAGAAGCTTTAGTCAGCAATGAGACAGCAGGTTGAAAGATTTCTTATTTCTGGTATCAAAGTCATGCAGTTTTCTGCGTGACCTTAGAAGAAGTTTTAATAAGAAAAGCTACTTCTAGAATTGACATATTTTGTAGACTAGTGGACATCAAAGTGGTCAGCAACTCCCACTGCAGGCCAAGGCCTCAGAGGAATACTTTTCTTGCATCTGCGAATCAAAACAAAGGCATATGGTTAAGGATTCAGTCTGCCTATTATCTTAGGGCTTAGGGGAAGGATAAGCTCAGGAAAACATTCTCTCCATTTGCAATACTTCTCCCCAGAAGTTTACTGGTTTTAAAATTTTCAGTTCAGGTCTTGGTTTCTTTTTCTTTCAAACATACTATCTTTCTCTTTCTCTTTTCTTTTTTGTCTCTCTCTCTCTTTTTCTTTCTTCTTTCTATTAAATAGGAGATTTAACTTAAAATTTTTAAATGATCTTTCTAGTCATCTTATATTTTGGTTTGACATTTGCTATTTTCAGGGACACTTATTAAGCATGTTACAGTCTTCCATTCTAAAATTCCACCCTTAGATAATGTAGGACTCTGAAAGTCCCAGCTGCATGAGATATACTGCAGCTGTAGGTCTCAGTGGTACTTCCATGGATCCTGCCGCAGAGAATGGTGTTAACCACCACCCTGCTTTGGGCCCTATATTCCATTTCTATATATTTAGTTACTGTATTTCTGCTGGCAGAAATGATGAAAAATTTGAAGTCATAAACTTCAAAAAGTGAATTTTCAGAGCCAGCTACATAAAAGAGAGAAAAAGATGGTAGATGGGTCAAAAAAGATGGATCAAAGCTTTAGGGTGTTTCTTGACAATGGTCAGCTTTCTTCCTTTGTTCAGATTGACTTTAGAGACTTTGACTGGGGCTGCACCCCCAGTTTCTTTTTTCTGAAACCTGGCAGCAATAGACTACACATTAGGATAGGGGTGACATTTTCCAATTCGCTTATATTTGTTCTTTTCCTTAATCTTACACCATTATTCCTACTTATAAAGCTTTCTCTTACATTGTTATTGTTCCAATTTTTAGAAAAGTGAGACTATGCATTAGGGACTCTATTCTGCCACCTTCCTCTAGACACACTTAGAAGCAATAGGCTCTCTCACTGCCAGAGTCAAGTTATTTTGAAGATGCTACGTTTTGTGAACTGTCTGTGTCAAAGCACACCTCCTCATTCCATCCAGGGGTTTTCATGGTTTAACAGTTACTTAGCTTTTGTTCTTCATTCTTTCTTATAAAAAAATGCAGACCAGTCTAACTTCTGGCTGAAAAAAGAGTTAGGAGGAGGGAGGCATTTGTAAAGTCAGAGAACTGAATAGGGCTGAAATAGCAATGCTTTCTTTATCCTACATTGTATCTTCGAAGATTAATTATGCATATTCCGTGTGCCAACTGCTGTGTTAAACTCTTAATAGGCCCTCTTCTATTTGTCACTTTATCAAATTGGGTCTATGATTTTTACGCCTATTTTATAGACAAGGAAGCTGAAGTTTTCGAAAAGAGGTCTTAAATACTTGCAACAGACTGTTCTTCACCAGCAAAAAAGAAAAAGCTCATGACATTTTCTATATCATGGATGAACCTCAAAATTATGGCAAAAGATAAAGGATGAACCTGAAAAACAAAATACTTTGTAAAAAAAAGTCAGATACCAGAGACTCTATTTTGTATTACTCCATTTATTTCTGTTTCTAGAGAAAGAAATCGAGAAGTGGTTGCCTTGAGCTGATAGTGATTGACCAAAGTGGGTCAGAAGGTTTCTGTTGGAAAGGTTTGTGTTGGAAATGTTCTAGAATGGATTCATGATTAAGGTAGAATCACTTGGTAAATTGATTCAAAATCACTGATATGAACACCTGAAGTGTATAAGTTTATGAGAGGTACACTATAATAGTTATTTAAAACAAGAAAGCAAAGAACAATGGAGGGGGAAAGAAGGGAGAAAGGGAAATAGAAATAAAAATTGGAAAGAGG
Source organism: Sorex araneus (assembly GCF_027595985.1). NCBI lineage: Eukaryota > Metazoa > Chordata > Mammalia > Eulipotyphla > Soricidae > Sorex > Sorex araneus. The sequence goes on from NC_073312.1 coordinate 15,068,792, forward strand.
AGGAAGGAAGAAACGAAGGAAAAAGGAAGAAAGGAAGGAAGGAAGAAAAGAAGAAAAAAGAAAGGAAGGAAGGAAAGAAGGAAGAAGGAAGGAAGGAAGGAAAGAAGGAAGGAAGGAAGGAAGGAAGGAAGGAAGGAAGGAAGGAAGGAAGGAAGGAAGGAAGGAAGGAAGGAAGGAAGGAAGGATGGAAGGAAAAGGTTTGGGGAAGGAAAATAATCCTAATTCAAAATACGGGGTTATCTGTTTTCAAAGACTCTAATCTTAACCATTTTTATAATTGTTTCTCCTGTTCTATCTTTCTATCACCATCTCCTTTACTCTCTTCATTTCTTTTCTCTAGTAAAATTAAATAAATGCTTTTATTCACCTTGAGCCATTTCCCAGGCTGAGCCCCACGCTATGTGCCATGAAACCCTTTCAATGGGGTTTGAGTCTTCAGTTCTATTTTGCTTTATTCTACTGAACTTTTGACTCAGTAGCTTCAAATTAAGTTTTGCTTGGTTGTAGCCTAATTTCATTCTCTGTGTTGGCTTTCCAGGTGTGTTGTTTGACAGTCTCTAAAATGAGAAGTGCCCTTGCTTTCTGCCTCAATCTGACCTTGACTATTCTGCGCAGCCATCTGGCTCTCAGACGCAGATGTGGGCTCAGCAGTCTTCGCTAGTGCCTCTCTGAAGAGAGAGTGAGACTAGCGCACCCCAGCCCCCATCCCTAGATCCTTCTCATTCCTCTTTTACACATTCTTTTTTTCCCTTCCATGGAAACTATATGGCTTTCTCTCCACTGGATTATAGACTAATATAGAAAAATACAGATTTAAGTTTGGCAAGCTTGGTGACAAAGTCTATTTCTTCTTTTTAGAAATTTTATTAAAAATTTTAATTTTGGCACCATAATTTACACTATTGATAATGGCAGATTTCATTCAAAAAACACTCCAAAACCATACCTTGCACCAGAGTGTCAACTTCCTTCCACCATGTGCTGGTGTGCCCTCACCCACCATCTTAACCCCAGACCTCCTACATTGATATGCATCTTATTGAAGATCAGTTCTTAGTTTTTGTTTTGAGTATTTGTTATTTCTTTACTATGTTACTTTATGTACTACACATAAAGGATATCATTCTGTATCTTCTTCCCTCTTACTGATTAACTTCATTCAACATTTCTTTTTTAAAGATCAATTTAGGAGGATGAAGTATATTAAATCTGGGGCCTTTGTGGGAAAGAGATAAACTAAGATAGTGAATATTCTTCAAGGCCCCAAGAGCCCCCATTCAATTAGTAACTGGAAGCACAATCTAAAATAGGTTAAGCATAAAAGGAAATTGATTTGGCTATATCACTGAAAGGTTTATATATATATGCTTCAGGACCAGCTGCTTTGAGAGTCTTGACTAATGCTACGTGATTATAGCTTTAGCCTTCTATGTCCTAATTTTCTTGCTGCTGTTTCCATTCAAAGATAGGTATTTTCTTTAGAGTTTTTAACCCAGCCAACTGTCTGCAAGACAAGAAGTCAACTTGCTATATTATCTCTTCACTCCCTGACTTTGATTTGTAATGAAATTTCAAAATATTTTGGAGTCAAATGATTAATTTTTGATTATAGCTTTCCACAGGTCATTTCTAGGTATATTGTCTTGAAATAGAAAGGGTTTTGGTGGGACCAGAAAGATAGTACAGGGATGAAGTTGCTTGCTTTGCACACAGCTAACCTCTGTTTAATTCTGATACCAGACATGGTTCCTGAGCACTGCTAGGTACAAACCCTGAGCACTCCTGTTTGTGATACACTCCCCCCACCAAATAATTAAAGAAGTGTGTCTTAGGCATTATTGCATCTAATACACTTGAAGAATAAAACTTAGAAGCATAAATGATATAGTTGTTCAGAACAACAGCTTAAGTCAACAGCAGACTCTGTTGTGGTCTGCTTCTGGTTGGTACAGTTGACTTCTAATTGTTGTTGTGGGTGCCAGATGCTTTCATATTAGAGAATTTGAGGGTGTTCATTGAGTACTGACAGCATCTGGGTTTTGGTCCTTTAATCTGAGATAAGGGGCTAGAGCGAAAGCGCAGTGGGTAGGGCGTTCTCCTTTCACGAGGCCGACCCGGGTTCGATTCCTCTGTCCCTCTCGGAGAGTCCAGCAAGTTACTGAGAGTATGTTGCCTGCACGGCAGAGTCTGGCAAGCTACCCCTGGTGTATTTGATATGCAAAAAAACAGTAGCAACAAGTCTCACAATGGAGACGTTACTGGTTCCTGCTCGAGCACATTGATGAACAACAGGATGACAAGTGACAGTGACTGTGACAATATGAGATAAGACCTAGTCAGTTTTCAGGAATCAAAACAGATTTGTTTGTGAACTTTGAAACCAATATCTCAAACTGAGTTTTAGGAGTCTGATCCTCAATAGTGAGTTCCATTACCCTTGAAATTGTTCTTCATGTGGGTCTTTTCTGAAACCTCAGTCTGGAAAAGCCTTCTGGTGTTCTCAATACCTTAACAGATCTCAACGATACCCTTAGACATCGAAAAGCACTTGGGAAAAGTGGCTAATTAATGTCTTGAGCGGAGATGTTCTCTAATGTGACTGAAATGGTTAACTTGTTCTATGTGACAGATAAATCACATTTAATACAAAGGAGTGAGTTTAATGATGTGGCATTTGCTACCAGTACTAGTTATTAGGCTGAGTTAATAGCATTACATTTTTACAACACATATTCTTTATTTTCAGCCCCTTTATAAAGGTTGTCTACTGGTCACATCTTCAACTGTTTCTAGGTATCTTTAGGAAATTTGAAGGGATTTTACTTGGTTATTACTGAGATTATCCTGTTGAACATTTCATAGTTCGTTACAGATCTTCAATGTTATAGATTAACTTCAGTTTTGTTTATTTCAGAAATTGCGCTTTTTTTTCCACCAATAGTTGTATTTGGACCTAATGTTGGTCTCTCCTAGGGAAGAACAAACTGAAATGTGAGGAGATGAAAGAGTCTAGTTTTGCTAGAAATGTGTATGATGGTGACAGAACTTACTGATTGGTGGAGAGGAGGGTGGCAGGACATATCAGCAACATATTATCAAACTGAGCTTTTTCTTAGAGAGCAGGCATCTGAGTTTTGGCGGAAGCCATTGTGAGTTCCTTTATCCTGACTTCCCCTGAATTTTATTGACTGAGTAACAAGCTCCAAAAAGATTCTTTCAGAAGAATGTGCAACAATGAAAATAGGGCTGTCAGATTTATAGCTTATTTTATTTTCTTTATGTTCAGGTGATTCCAGTTACAGCTACAATTAAGGCCCCTTCTAGCCTCAACCACCAATATCTTACGTTATTGTCTCTTCCGAGTTGATCTTTTCTCTACAGAACAATTTTTTCCCCTTGGCTTAAGTCCTAGAGGCCAATCCATCTGGAAGGTAGAGAACACAGTCTGCCAGGCAAGATAGGCTTATTTTGGACTTTGATTTATTGACTCTTTAATTGACCATGAGAATCTAATATCAACTAAAAGTTTTCTAATGCCTTATGGGGACTGAAAGTTTGAAGGTTTACAAATTTACTCCTCCTTTTCCTCCAAGACCGCTGGACTTTCTTGGCCTGTTGCCAAGTGGAGCTAAATATTGAAAGACAGTTTGATAAAATTATATCCTTGTACACACGTGAATGTGCACACACAGACACACACACACACAAGCATACACACATTGGGAAATTTAAGCTGCCTTTCAGTGACCATTTAGCTTTGCCTACCTACCAAGTAGCAACTGACCATTGTGTGGAGTCTTGCTCTTGGCCATGGTGCTGAAGGGTTTTAAGTGCAACCAGTACACACATTTCTTTTTGGGCTTTTGGAACCATAGAGACTTCCATCCCTTTGCCAAGGGAAATTGCTGCTGTAATGCCTGCTGATAGGCTAAGTTTTGCAGTGCTGAACATTCTGTGCCAAAAGAATGTCCTTTGAAGCAATAACCTTCTAAAATTAACAGTTCTATCCCCAAGTAGCAATTGTTTTTCTAGAAAATGCCACTCTTTGCCTTTATTTAAAAGATAACGGCACTTTTAAATATTAAAATGCTGTCCAAACCAAAAGAAGAAAAACGTTTTGAAAAGAATGAACTTCTTTTTGTTTCTTTTAAAAGAAAGGAATGACCAGATTAAAAAGAGACTTCATTTTACTGAGGTGAAAGCTTTACTGGGCATCTGGGAGGTAAAGCTGGATGGTCACATGTGTCACTAAAGGCAGCTTAACTTTCCTAATTTGCAAGGAGGAGAAATTCCAAGAGAGAGTGGTCATATGTAGAAAGTGCCAGAGATCCTAGAAGAGGAGGAGAAAGACCTGATTTTTGAGGATGGTGTTTGTGCTGAATACACAAGCACTTATTGTTAGCAGGGACATGGAGTATAGTCCGAGAGTTGCAAGAGGTATTACACTTCTCTTTTAATTCCTGCATATCAGTTTAGCTAATCTTGGTCAGTTGCCTTTGAATGTCCTGCCCTCAATGGAAGTACTATGGGCTTCATAAACTTGCTCCAGATGATCATGGAACTGGGTTCCAGTTGAGGGCCAGTCAATACCTAGGAGATGGCTTACATAGGAAAAAAACATGTAAAGTATTTTATTGAATATACTGTGGCGTATTTAATATACCAAAAACCAGTAACAACAAGTCTCACAATGGAGACGTTACTGGTGCCTGCTCGAGCAAATCGATGAACAATGGGATGACAGTGCTACAGTGCTACAGTGCCTAAGATAGGATGGGTCACAAGTTCTTCTCAGATTCCAGAAATAACTAGGGATTAAAACTTATTATTTATTGTCTAAGAGCTAAAGAAATCGTGCAGTAGTAGATAATATATAGTCAGTATTTTAGTAGAGAGACAAATAAAAGGACTTTGCTTAAAAACCTTCTGAACCACTTCAAAGAGGACATCACTAACAGCACAATTGTAGTCGGAGACTTCAATACGGCCTTATCACCTCTAGATAGATCCACAAGAACAAAACTCAACAAGGAAACACAGACTCTGAAAGAAGAAATAGAAGAGAGAGGCCTAATAGACCTATACAGGGCCTTACACCCCAAAAAGAAAGAATACACATTCTTTTCCAGTGCACACGGAACATTTTCTAAAATAGACCACGTACTGGGCCCCAGAACATACCTCAATAGAATCGGAAAAATAGAAATTGTATCAACCATTTTTTCAGACCACGATGCGCTGAAGATAGAAGCTAACCACTCACAAACACGGAAAATCAAATCAAACACCTGGAAACTAAACAATTCAATGTTGGCCAATGAGTGGGTCAGGAAGGAAATCAAGGAAGAAATCAAAAGATACTTAGAAACTAACGAGAATGAAGACACGAGCTACCAAAACCTATGGGACGCAGCTAAAGCCGTGTTAAGGGGAAAATTTATAGCTCTCCAAGCATTCCTCAGGAAGGAAGAAAGGGCCCACATAGATAGCTTGACTTCACGACTCAAGACCTTAGAAAAGGACCAGAAAAAGGACTCCAAACCAGACCGAAGGAAAGAAATAATAAAAATTAGAGCAGAAATTAATGACATCGAAACCAAAAAAACAATCCGAAAGATCAATGAAACAAAGAGTTGGTTCTTTGAGAAAATAAATAAGATTGATAAACCGCTAGCAAGACTCACAAAGAAAGAAAGAGAGAAAACTCTAATAAATCGAATCAGAAATGAAAAGGGGGACATCATAACAGAAACCAGTGAGATTCAAAAGATCATTAGAGACTACTTTGAAGGTCTTTACGCCACAAAAAAGGAGAACCTAAAAGAAATGGATGGATTCCTTGATTCCTACAATCTCCCAACACTGAAGAAAGAAGACCTGGAATACCTGAATAGACCCATCAATGTTAAGGAAATTGAAACTGTAATCAAAAACCTCCCCAAAAACAAAAGCCCAGGCCCAGATGGTTTCACTGGCGAATTCTTCCAAACATTTAAAGAAGACCTATTGCCTGTTTTCCTCAAACTTTTCCAGGAAATTGAAAAAACAGGAACTCTCCCAAACAGTTTCTATGAAGCACATATCTCCCTAATACCAAAAGCAAACAAAGACACCACTAAGAAAGAAAATTACAGACCAATTTCCCTGATGAACACCGATGCGAAGATCCTCAACAAAATACTAGCAAATAGGATCCAACAACTCATCAAAAAGATCATACACCACGACCAAGTGGGATTCATCCCAGGGATGCAAGGATGGTTTAACATTCGGAAATCAATCAACATAATCCAGCATATCAACAAAAGTAAAGACAAAAACCATATGATCATATCAATAGATGCAGAGAAAGCATTTGACAAGATCCAACATCCTTTCATGATGAAAACCCTCGCCAAAATGGGGTTTGGAGGAACTTTCCTCAAGATAGTCGAAGCCATCTATCACAAGCCTACGGCAAGCATAATCCTCAACGGGGAAAAACTAAGGGCCTTTCCTCTGAGATCAGGCACAAGACAAGGATGCCCACTCTCACCACTCCTCTTCAATATAGTACTGGAAGTACTTGCGATAGCTATTAGACAAGAAAAAGAGATTAAGGGCATCCAGATAGGAAGGGAAGAAATCAAACTCTCACTATTTGCAGACGACATGATACTATATCTAGAAAAGCCTAAAACCTCTACTAAGAAACTCTTAGAAACAATAGACTTATACAGTAATGTTGCAGGCTACAAAATCAATACCCAAAAATCCATGGCCTTCATATATGCAAACAATGAGGCAGAGGAAAGGGACATGAAAAAAGCAATCCCATTCACAATCGTGCCCCAGAAAATCAAGTACCTCGGAATCAGCTTAACCAAGGAAGTAAAAGACCTTTACAAAGAAAACTACATAACGCTACTCCATGAAATCAAAGAGGACATGAGGAAATGGAAACATATACCCTGCTCGTGGATAGGGAGAATCAATGTTGTCAAAATGGCAATACTCCCTAAAGCATTATACAGATTCAATGCGATCCCTATAAGTATACCCGTGACATTCTTCAAAGAAGTGGATCAAGCAATCCTAAAATTCATATGGAATAACAAACGTCCAAGGATAGCTAAAACAATTCTTGGGAAAAAGATGATGGGAGGCATCACCCTCCCCAACCTCAATCTTTACTACAAAGTAGTAACAATTAAAACAGCATGGTACTGGAACAAAGGCAGAGCCGTAGACCAATGGAACAGGGTGGAATATCCCTACACACAACCCCAAATGTATGATCATCTAATCTTTGATAAGGGAGCAAGAGATGTGAAGTGGAGCAAGGAAAGCCTCTTTAACAAATGGTGCTGGCACAACTGGACAACCACATGCAAAAAAATGGGTTTAGACCTTGACCTGACACCATGCACAAAAGTCAGATCAAAATGGATTAAAGACCTCAACATTAGACCACAAACCATAAGGTACATTGAAGACAAGGTCGGCGAAACCCTCCACGATATTGAAGATAAAGGTATCTTCAAAGGTGACACGGAACTAAGCAATCTAGTAAAAACAGAGATCAACAAATGGGACTACATTAAACTAAAAAGCTTTTGCACCGCAAGAGATACAGTGACCAGAATCCAAAGACTATCCACAGAATGGGAAAGGATATTTACACAATACCCATCAGATAAGGGGTTGATATCAATGGTATATAAAGCACTGGTTGAACTCTACAAGAAGAAAACATCCAACCCCATCAAAAAATGGGGCGAAGAAATGAACAGAAACTTTACCAAGGAAGAAATACGAATGGCCAAAAGGCACATGAAAAAGTGCTCTGCATCACTAATCATCAGAGAGATGCAGATCAAAACAACCATGAGATACCACCTCACACCACAGAGACTGGCACACATCCAAAAGAACAAAAGCAACCGCTATTGGAGAGGATGTGGGGAGAAAGGGACCCTTCTACACTGCTGGTGGGAATGCCGGCTAGTTCAGCCCTTTTGGAAAACAGTATGGACGACTCTCAGAAAACTAGAGGTTGAGCTCCCATTTGACCCAGCAATACCACTGCTGGGAATATATCCCAGAGAGGCAAAAAAGTACAATCGAAACAACATCTGCACATGTATGTTCATCGCAGCACTGTTTACAATAGCCAGAATCTGGAAAAAACCCGAATGCCCCAAAACGGATGACTGGTTGAGGAAACTTTGGTACATCTATACAATGGAATACTATGCAGCTGTTAGAAAAAAGGAAGTCAAGAATTTTGTAGTTAAGTGGATGGGCATGAAAAGTTTCATGCTGAGTGAAATGAGTCAGAAAGAGAGAGACAGACATAGAAAGACTGCACTCATCTATGGTCTATAGAATATCAGAGTGGGAGACTAATACCCAAGAACCGTAGAAATAAGTACCAGGAGGTTGACCCCATGGCTTCGCGGCTGGCCTCACGTTCCGGGGAAAGGGCAACTCAGAGAAGCGATCACCAACTACATTGTAGTTGAAGGCCATGTGGGGGAAAGGAGTTGCGGGCTGAATGAGGGCTAGAGACTGAGCACAGCGGCCACTCAACACCTTTATTGCAAACCACAACAGCTAATTAGAGAGAGAGAACAGAAGGGAATGCCCTGCCACAGTGGCAGGGTGCGGTGGGGGGGGAGATGGGAGTGGGGAGGGTGGGAGGGACGCCGGGTTTACGGGTGGTGGAGAATGGGCACTGGTGAAGGGATGGGTTCCCGAACTTTGTATGAGGGAAGTATAAGCACAAAAGTGTATAAATCTGTAACTGTACCCTCACGGTGATTCTCTAATTAAAAATAAATAAATTATAAAAAAAAAAAAAACAACCTTCTGAACCTCGGTCTGCCTCTCAATTCTAAATTTGCTCTCACCCTTTCTTTTCTAGGTGGGACTGGGAGAGGTGAGGCCTCCTAAGTAGTGGTAAGTAGACCAGGAAGTCCAGGAGCCCCACTGACAATTTGTGGCCAGGCAGGGAACTAGTTTCAGTGCAAGAGCCCAAGGATGTGATATTGCTCCTGTGTGCATTGCCAGGGATGCTCGGTTATGCTATTGATGCTGGGGGCCTCCTGGGTCATACCTGGCAGTTTCCTAGGGCCTCGGATACCACCTGGTGCAAGGGATAGAATGCAAGCTAGACAGGCATGTGTGAGGCATTCATCCTAACCCGCTGTCCTCTTTATCCTCCCATACTTTTAAAGAGAATCTATTAGTTAACCTGGGTCTTGGCAAAGCCAAGGAAATTTCTCCTAATCCTTAACAATGCATGCCCCTTCCCAGACTGCTTCTCTCCATACTCACTTAATCTGAAGTTGAAAGAGCACCTGTTTCCTAAAGCCTTGCAAACTATGAAGGACTCAGGCTTGAAATTTGTGATGAATTTTGCTGTTAGTCTAATTCTGTTTTGTTTCATTTGCTCTCAACCCTGAAAGTTTGCCCATCAGCAAGGGCTATCTAAACTTTCTTATTCCAATACGGTCACATCTTTCTTTGGCATTTTTCTCCAGTGTTACCACAAGTTTGACTTGACTAATTAGACTTAGCCCCTTTTGTTTCTTTTTAAGTGTTTGAAACTTTATTTAAACACTGTGATTTCAAAAGCTGTTTATTATGCAGCCATTTCAGGTGTACAATATTTTAACACCAACCTCATGATTAGTGTGACCTTCCCTCCATCAATGTCCCCAGTCACCCCTCCCCCAGTTTGCCCCCTTAGCAAGAACAAAATAATTTATATTGCTCGTTACAACAAATATTTCATAACAGTGTAGCTAAAGTCATTTTCTGAAGATTTCTGGGGCTGTTAGGTGCTAGCTGAGCCTTCTATGCCATTCTTTTCGTTCATCATGCTTAGTGGGCTTCTATACAACTATCTCATCTAATTTTCTATTTCTACTGGACTGTCAGAATTGTGAAATTTCAAAATATTGCACAGCTGTGTATGTGGCATCTTGCTCCAGGAGTTGTAGAACTGGATACAGCAGCATGGTGTCATAGCTGGGCCATTTTTTGGATGTGGGTTTGGATGGAGCAGTGGATCTTTCCTAACAGGGCAGGGACTTAGCCCTCCCCCATCCCAAGAAGACTCCAGAGAGCTGGACCTGGATACCAGGCCTACCTGGTTTGGCTCAGCTTAGCATCTCTCTCTGAAGCTGTTTCTTTAATACTTCTTAGCATAAGGGAGGGCTTTGGTATTAAGTTTAAGGATCATTATCTTATACGAAAACATGTTGGGTAATAAAGTCAACCGAGAAAAGGGAAATGGTAGTATTATTTTTCTGGAGCAATAGCACAGCAGGTAGGGCATTTGCCTTGCACACAGCCGACCCGGGTTCATTTCCTCTGTCCCTCTCGAAGAGCTGGGCAAACTACCAAGAGTATCCCACCTGCATGGCAGAGCCTGGAAAGCTAACCGTGGCATATTCGATATGCCAAAAACAGTAACAAGTCCCACAGTGGAGACATTACTGGTGCCTGCTCGAGCAAATCGATGAACAACAGGATGACAGTGCTACAATACTACTTGGGGACACATTTGGTTTTACACATGGTACACTTCAAACTCAAGAGTCATTTCTTGCAGTACTTGGGTGCCACATGGTGCCTGCAATTGAACCGGGTCTCCTGTGTTTAAGGTACATCAAACAATCTCTCCAGCTACTGAAAAAGGAAATGACTTGATAAGTCTGGTACTGTTAGTTCATTACCATAGTTTACAATCTATAATCTCCGGTAGTGGGCGTTGCCCACAAATCTACCTTTGAGCACAGCAACTACTCCAGGTTTGGTATATGAACTAATAAGAATTTTTAATGGTTTGAATGCATGTGCAAAAGGTTATATAAAAACTTGTCCTCAGGTCTCTTTCAGTTTCATATCATCAAGTGCACCTCATTCTGGCTTAAAAATAAAGGAAACTTATAATGAACAATAGAAATATATTATAATCAGGTACAACTGAATCTGGCTGTATATTTATCTATAAACTATAATTTTTATTATCAGCTGATTTCCTTTGTGTGTTGACAGTATTCTCTATAAGACTTTTTTTTTATGTATTTGTGTGATGGTGGCAAATATAACTTTAATTGACAGTCAAATATTAAATAATCTCAGAAAAAAGAAAGTGAATCTATAAATAGTTGCAGTAAAAGTGATTAAGTATCACTAGATCTCATTCATACCTAATCGCAAATTGATCCCTCTATCTAGGGAGATAAATTATTATGATTGGGTAGACTAGGGACGTGTTACTTCCTTGGATGCCGTGATAAGGCATAAGCCACACCAGAATGGTTCAGAATGTAAATTCGTCTTTCCTCCCTTTTAAGGCTAGTTAGTACTACCCAAGATTGGAAATGGATGCTGTACAGGCAAAATCAACGTATGTTTCCTCTAGTTTCTTTCTAGTTCATGTATGCATTTGCAAATGAAATTGCTTACCTATTGGCACTCTTGAGAGCCTGTCTGACATCTGTTTCTCTATCATAATAATTAGTTTCCTTGCCACTGGGCACTGTAACATCTTTAATGAGGGAAGATTATGTCTATTACCACCGTGACACTGCATGGTAGAAACGGTTTCAATGAATTTTCAATAAGTCAAGAAAAAGATACATGCCCTCAGTCTGCATTTATTATATGAACCCAATATATATAACAAAATGCCCCTTAAAAAGCACATTATATTGGCAGTGACATTTATGTGATATGCATGGAGATCATATAACTATGGTTTCATTCAAACAGGCAATTAGAACTGACCCAGGAATCATCCGACCCAGGCTTGAACACAATTTTGAATTCTGTGGCCATACTTTCATGTAAAAATAAGTTATTCAGAGAATAACTGATGCTTGAATGGACTTAAAATCTTTGACAGTAGTTTTCAGGATGATTGGGACTCTATGATGTAGTTCAGTCACTTTCATCTTGACAATTGAGGAAACTAAGAAAATGAATTATGATGATTTATACAACTTCACCTGGCAGAGCTAGAACCTGTGTCACTTGGACCTTTCTGCTAAAGTTGGGGTTTCGTCACTGTTTCAGAATGAATCTACTTCACCCAGCGCTGCCAGAGAAAGCCAGAACTTTTCAAATAATACTTACGCTTAGGGAGGGCTCGCTAATTTTTGAGACAAATTGTAGTTTTTAGTTTTATTCATTCATTTTCACTTTCCAGGGAAAACATCAATCTAGAGTCTTTGTGTTTAATAAAAAAGAGAAAAAGACCTACCATTTATTTAGCACTTATTTTGAAAAGCTTTAATCCGCATGGCAGCTCTGTCAAGCAGGGAGTCTGATTCCCATTTTGTAGATGTTAAAGGAGGCTGAGTGATGAAGATTGCCCAAATTTGCATCCCTTTTAATGGTCACCATTACCTTTCATGATAGCCATCCCCTGCCTCTTACAGGCAAGCAAGGATATGTCAGAGGTTCTGAGACTTTCAGTGGTTGTTCATTTTATAGACTGTTTAGGTGACAGGTAACCAATAACAACATCAATGATAAAATCTTTTGTGTACTGGATTCCTTAAGAAAAGTACAAATATCTAAGTTTTTAGATTTTAAAGAAAAGCATACATCTTGCTTCTAGTAGTCCAGAATTTCTGAAGATACCTTCCCTTTTCACCTATAATATAGATTGGCAGTTTATAGCCTGTGGACCAAATTCAGTCGACCATTTGTTTTTATAAATAATCACTGGAAACCAGCTATACACTGTTTTTTATAGCCTATTGTCTGTGACTGATTTTGTGCTAGAATGGCAAGTTTGAATACTTGTGATAGACTGTATAACTCACAAAGACTAAAGTATTTACATTTGACCCTTCACAAAAACATTTATCTACCCTGGTCTAAGGATCAGTTTGAAAATTATATTATCTGGAGACCTATTAGTTCACTGAATTGGAATGCAAAACCTTCTCTTATTAGGATGTTGATGCCTGAACAGTATTCTTGAAGTCGAATCACTTCAAATAGAACAGTTCTCCTTTTATCTTTACTATATATTGAATTTTTACAGTTGAATCTGTGTTAGGTCAGGGTGATGGATAGTCTGAAAGCATTAGGTCAGATTCCTGGAGAGTACTATAAATGTTTGTCTAACGGCTGACCCTGGCAGGAAACTCCAAGTGCCAGTAAAAAGCAAATTTGAACATTTAGAAGTTTAGAAGTTTGTTTTCATAACTTTGGGAAGCAGTCATTCTCCTATCTACTGCAAAATTCTATTTACTTGAGGAATCACAGAGAATATTCCATGTAGATGTGTACTGAATGTTTTAGTTGGGAAATATGTCCTAAAAGACATATTAGGTTGGAATAGTTAAGCAGAGTTTTCAGGTCAGCTTATTGGAAAGGAGACAAAATTAAGAGTCTTAATTCTTCCATGTTAGTGAAACTTGTTAAACACATTAAGATTTTTTAAACTTTGGGCTGATATATCACTATATCTATGAATAAAGGACTTATCTTAAAAAATATCTAAACTAACATCTAACGTAAATAAAAGGGAAACAGCCTCCATGATGGCAGCCAGTAATTTGACTATCTTGAGAATGAAAATCAATACTCATACCAAAAACATGATAGAATCCAGAATGTATAATATTTAATATCACATTCTTTGTGCTAAAATATATTGTACATGTAAGAAATGTGAAATAGGAAGCAAGAGGCAAGAGAGTACAATTCATAATCAAGAGTGAAAATAGTCAGTGGAAAAGGATAGAAGATGATTTAAATTTTTATATTGATAATTACTCTAAGGGAATTATTATAAATTTAAAAGAAAATCATATTTATTTAACATATAGGAGCTTGAATAAAATATAGAACAGAGCTAACAGGAATTCTATAAGTATTGTAGTATTCAAAAGAAGATATCATTTGATATTGAGTCTTTTCTCCAAATATCTTTCTTGAGCCTCACTCATGAAGGAACCGGCAGAAGAAACCAGGTGTTCAGGACCAGGGGCTGAGATCTCCAAGCCTGCTCGGATCAGGACTGGTCCTCTTCCGTCCAGATCCCCCTTTATCCAGTAGCTAGGCGGTCACACCCACAAACGACTCCCTGCACCGTGTAATCCCATCAATGGCCAAGATCCAGAGACCATAAAACAAAGCTCCCAAAGCATGCGGCTACACTCTTATTATCTAATTCTCCTTCTTGGAGAACCCAGCAAGCTACTGAGTGTATCCTGCCCTCACGGCTGAGTCTGGCAAGCTCCCCGTGGCATATTCAATATGCCAAAAACAGTAACAATGATGGGTCTCATTCCCCGGACTCTGAAAGAGCCTCCAACAGCGGCACTGTTGGGAAGGACAAGTAAAGAGAGGCTGCTAAAATCGCAGGGCTAGGATGAATGGAGATGTTACTGGCTCCTGCTCGAGCAAATCGATGAACAGTGGGATGACAGTGATACAGTGAAGAAAGGAGGAAAGCTATATGATAGGGAAATATTGTTGGATACTGGTTATAAAGGTTTTCATTTTGTTAGTCTGTGTTTTCTTTGTCAACCTTAAGTATTACATGTGTGCTCAAAAATTGGTAAAATGCAAATGAATCCGTCATTAATTCTATCTTACTCATAATAATATTAATAATAATTAATATTAATAATTATTAATAATATTATTAATAAAATATTGATAATTTAACAAAAATCAGAAATATTGGCAATAGTTGGGCTATGAAAGTAGAATAAAGTTGTAGCACAAGGAGAATGTCTATAATAGAAGCTCTAGAAATCAGCTACCATAGATGCTCTGGAGGTTGTGCATGGACTGGAGAGGGTTCATGAGTAAGGCAGGAGAAAGGTCTGATATTAACTGCACCCATTTTATAAATTTAATCTTTTGCTGCTCTGACTTAAGAAGTTGCTTCTACAAACAACCTGATACCTCCTGCAGGTAGGACTGCATCTGGCTCCAAGAGTCAACAGAAAGTAGAGGAGCTGATGTGTCAGCGAGATGAAATGAAGTTGCGAATGTCCATGCTTTGAGCAGTTTATTTCCAAGTTCACATTCAAACCTAAAATCTGGGACTAGAATACATCCAAGAGTAGACGTGTAGTCAGTTTACTATTTTGGGACAGTAAATCACCCTGAGTGGGGTCTAAATGGTCCAAGCAAACAAAACTTGGAAATAGTGGCTAAGGCAATATTAACAGTAACTAAGATTTATGTAGTCTTTATCACATAGAGTTCACTTTGCATGAAACATTTTATTGCATATTCTAACAAATTTACAGGTTATGTATTAATCCCAAATAAGTTTGTGAGAAATCTAAGCCCCAAATTATACATTTATAGAAGGATATGGGATAATAATTGAGGCTCTCTAAACCTAGAGCATGTGTTTACCTGAATACTGCTGCTTCAGTATAATGTTGATAAAAAAGAATTACTATGGATAGGAGCTGACTCCAATTCTTTAAAAATATGATAGTAATAATGATGATGAGGATTTGATAACATGATTTATAATAGTATTATAAATACTATTATAGTATTATAAATACTATTAGTTAGGCACAAATTTACTGCACCAGACCACCAGCAAAGTGCCAACACGCCTCCAACACTGTCCCTAGGTCTTTTCTCATCTGTTTCTTCCTTCCAAGCATCTCTACTCTCCATCCTACATATTCCACTTTGGAGCTAAGTACTAAGGGTCCAAGTATTTGCTTTTGTTGACAGTTTCCTGGTCCCTTACTTTTCTTCTTTAAATACCACATATGAATGATATCATCCATCTTTCTCCTTATGACTTATTTCTCTTAATATAATACTCTTAAAATGTGTTCATCTTGTAGAAAGATGCATAATCTCATCTTTTCTTATCTTTTCTTACACAATGAGTAGTATTTCATTGTGTATATGAATCACAATTACCTTATCCACTCATATGTTGTTAAGTAGCTAGCTTATTTTCAGATCTTGGCTATTATAAATGGACTCTGTAGTCAGATTGTTCAGGATTAAGGTATCTAGAGAATGTATTAGGTGTTTAATCTAATGTCAATATATACTTTAAGGGCTAGGCCCTTGTTTATTCGAAAGTAATTGCAGTAGGAACAGATAGATTTACTTTTTCTAGGCTCTATGTATGCTTAAGCTCAGAAAATTTTCTTTAAGAAAACTAATGTAAAAGCTATTCATTTGAAAATTTCACAGAAAATAATGTATGTTATGTAAACACACAGTAAGGGTTATTTACAGGGCTTTGGAAATGCCTGGTATTTCCAAATACCAGGTAGGTAGGTAGGGGACCCAAAAGAATATGCTTCATCAACGGAAGTTGTCTGCTGACTCTGTCTAGAAACCAAAAAGTGTATAGTTGTAAGTTTATAGTTTGTAAGACTTACAGTATTTATTTTCTCACCTAGAAAGAAATAGTGTAAACAAAGTCTGTGGGTTTTGCTTTCTTTAGTTGGCATAATAGACACTCCTCAGTAGTTTACTATTCTAAGATGAGCTTTACTTTTTGTTTTATGCTAGAATATCTTTCTAAAATCAAGAATGTAGCATTTCCTCTAGTAGAGAAGCAGAACACAAATTATTTCAGTTGGAAGATTAAGTCAGGGGGTTGATTAAACTAATGATGAAAATACTGAGAAGCCAAATGTAATGCTGAAAGACCTCAGAGAAAAGAAATTATAAAAAGCTACTTCTACCTAGGAAGGGTAAAGGAAAGACATGTCATTTGTCCTGCATTGCGGAACAGGAGCTGCAGCTATCTTAATAGAAATGGTAATTGTAGAGAAAAACTTTCTACCGAGATATGGAGCAATGGAGGAGAGTCACATGTTGTCAGAGAGGCCTCTTGAGGTAAAAGGAGAAATGAGCTGGTCTCTCGGTCCTTTACTCTTCACTATTCCAGTAATGCCCTCTTCCTATTCAGAGCCAATGAGCAAGGGATCTTGGGAGACATAATCTTTATAATAGGGAACGGAGCAGAATGAATATTGGGACCAGATCTGAGAGCAATTGTCTACAGAAGAAGAAACAACACTCTTAAAAGTATACTAGGTGTCAAATTATAGCCCCTCTATAGTCATTGATTAAAATTCTATTTCCTTTATAACCCCAAAGACCTTACTATATTTGGATATAGGGTTTTCAAATAGAAATTAGGCTAATATGAAATCATAAGGGTGATCATAAGACAATAGAAATCTTTTTTTTTCTTTTTGGGTCGCACCCGGCGATGCTCAGGGGTTACTCCTGGCTCATGCACTCAGGAATTACTCCCTGGCAGTGCTCGGGGACCATACAGGATGCTGGGAATCGAACCTGGGTTGGCCATATGCAAGGCAAATACCCTACCTGCTGTGCTATCGCTCCAGCCCCAGTAACGGTATTCTATTGAAACTGTCCAACTTCTCAGGACAAAACAAAACTTTTTGGACCTGCATCAAATCCTATGTGGGAATGTTAAATAATAATAAATAATTTCCTTGAGACCAGATGGTAATTTGATGCTTTAGAAGCAAACTGCTACCTTTTCATTTTCCCTTTGCTGCATTACAGTTCCTGCAGATCTTGACAACAGAAGCAGGAAGAAGAACGTTCTGCACTTTCTCTCCATCTGTTCCTGGGAGGCCAGTGTGATAACAATATGGCATTCACGGCAGGATATCAACACAAGCCTCAAGACTTGGATGAGCAAAACTTGTTTTGTTATTGATTGTTATGGTTGGATCTTTGCGAAGAGGGGAATGTGGCCAATCCCAGAGCCTGAAAATATGAGCATGCTTACTACATAGTAAAAAGAACATTGTATTGGTCCACAAGTCAGCAGGACTCTTAGTCTGTTCTGGACAGGTGACCTGACCTTAAAACAAACAGACCTCTGTTTGCTAGACATGAACCTGTCATCTGCCAAGTGTGGGGGAAGGGTTAAACCTTTGTGACTGGCATTTTGGGTCATCAAGGTGATCAAAATAGTCACTCTTGGAAGTTGAGCTCTAGCTCTGAACTAGCACTGTGCACATAAAATTTCTGACTATTATTTTTGTCATGATGTCAGGCTGTAAAATAACTGAGAACAGAAGACTCTATTTTCTTTGTTTCTTTGACGAACACATGTGAAAGCAATGTCCCTCTCCACAAACACCAGAACACTGGGTAATTTATCATTAATTTATGGTTTAACATTATAGCAGGGACATTGGAAGTATTAAGATATCCTAGCACAGTAATTGTCCTTATTATCCTGTCCTCAAATATCCATACTATTATTAACATTTTTATTTAAATATAGTATAATTGATATAGCAGGGTAATATTTTCATCTGTTGTAATAAGATATAATTTGCACATGATAAATTTTAACATTTTTTTAGTGTTATCAGTCAGTGGGATTTGACAAATACATAGTCATAAAGTCACCACCAGTGGCAAAGTAATCATTTCAGGTAATGATTTATAATTTTCTCTCCTTTAATTTTCCCAAATGGATAGCAGAATTTAGTTTTCTGACTTAGAGGTTTCTATCTGTGAAAAGAGTAAACATAGCCAGCAGGTATGCACGAGCATTGTAGATTTTGGTTTTCAGAATCCTCATCCCACCACCAGGGAGTAGTTTTTACCAGGGGTCCTAGTGGGGAAGTAACAGAGTGCTTTAGAGAGAATTAAGAATGACTGTGATTCCGTTTATTTTGTTTTGTTTTGATTTGGATCCACAGTCAACAGTGCTCAGGATTTACTCCTGGTTCTGTGCTCTGGGATCACTCCTGACAGTATTTGGGGACCATACGGATGCTGAGAATCAAACATGGGTTGACTGCATACAAAGCAAGTGCCCAACCTGCTGTAGTATCTCTCTTGCCTCTACCATGCTTCTGGGAATGATGGCATTGAAAATGAAGAAATGTCAGGCTCCAGTCTGGACGAGGGGGGGGGGCGATCTAATATGTGTTAGTTCATTTAATTCTCATAACGCCTTCTAAAGGAGGTTCTGTTTTTGTTCCTATTTTATAAGTAAAGAAAGTGAAGCAAAAAGAGTATGAGTTTCTTTATCAAGATAATATGACTCATTTTGGCAATGCCAGAATTTGAATTTATATCAGTCTATAAATAAAAAGTAAAGCATTTTCTCTGAGTGAAAAAAGAGAATTGCAGAATCTGAGTAAAAGAACTATAGTTTTTTTTTTTACTTTATTTAAACACCTTGTCTTACAAAGCTGTTCATAATACAGTTGTTTCAGGTATTCAATGTTCCAACATCAATCCCACCACCAGGCTGACCTTCCCTTCACTATTGTCTCTAGTTTCCAACCTATACTCCAAGCCTTCCCCCAAGGCAGGGACAAGATGATTTATTTTATATTTCATGTTACAACAAAATGGCTAACAGAACTATCAAAAATACTTCAGTAAAAGAAAATTTGTGAAAATTTTTATATCTCAACACGGGGGTCATTAAAGTCATTGTCTGAGGGTTTACCAAGCTATTTGTTGCTAGTTAACTTTCTGTGTTATTTTTGTTAAGCTTAGTTGGCTTCTGTGTTACCTTCCCATCTAATTTAGTGTGCTCCTACTGGATTGTCAGTGTTGTGGAATTTGGAGGCATATGTGGCCACGCATTCCACGAGCTCCAAGATGGTTAGTAATGGGCCGATGAGTTTCAGTGGCTTGGCTTGACATGCCTCCCTTCTGACATTAGTTATGAAGCTGTGTTGCTGGGCTTTTGTTTACGTGGCAGTGGATGTGGGATATAGCTGTGGTTGCTGGGGCTTCTGGCAGTAGGAGGCTGTTGGCACCCACTCCAAGAAGTGTCCAAAGCTTTCAGCTTGAAAACAAGTGTACCTTGAATTTTTGTTGACTTAGTGTCTTTGCAAAGTGAGTTGTGAAGCAATAAAATCAGAAGATTTGCATGGCAGCAGCTGTGGAGGTGTAGGAGTGGCTTCTGGGGTTTCAGCCGGAGAGGGAACTTGGCCCACCCCCCAACTCCTGAGGCTACCTCAGAATTTTCAGCCTGAAGACTGGTGTACCCGTGAGTTTTAGCATCTTAGCCTGCATGCATCTCTTCTGAGTTTAGTCATGAAGCTATGAAGCTGGACTGTTGTTTACATGGTGGCAGCTGTGGGATATGGATGAATGATAGTTTTTTAAACCCTTAGAAAATTATACCCAACTCTGGAAAATAATGGTCATCCTGGAAAATTAGGCTCTTAAAGGAAAATAAAAGTCACAAAGTTGGATGACGAATCCATCAGGTTAAACAATATGAAGGCACACTGTCTTACAATGATGTCAAGTAGGGTCTCTGTGTCCCTTGTTTTATATTTGTGAGAGATTCTCCAAGACAGATAAAACTTATGTATCTATCTAAGCCAGTGTAGGAAGGGATATATATCCATATATGTATGCTTTTTTTGTTGGGGGAGAAGCCCCTTTTGGCCTGTTTTGAAGTGCCACACTAACCCCCGGGTTCAGGCCTGGGCAGATGTGTTAGGAGAAAAGCCCCTTTTGGTCTGCTTTGAAACGCCACACTAATCCCTGGGCTCAGTGGGCAGATTGTTGGGAGAGTAACACCTTTTGGTCTGCTTTGTAGGGAAGCCTGTTGCAATGCATATCACAGTTCAATGTTATTTGGGGACAGGAGGTTTCTGGCAAATGCCCTGTGAAGGTGTGACCCTATCTATAGAAAACTTGTTTGTTCTGATCATCCTGTGTACCGACCAGTTGCACACTCCATCACCCTCCTCATCCTATATAAAGGCTTGATGTCTCTCAATAAAGTGGACTCTGCTTTACAGGACCCCCACCATGCTCATGTGCTTTTTTATCTTTCCTTGAAGGAGGCGGTGGCAAGGTTTGCTCTTCTCCCTCAGATCCTCCCCTTAGCTGGAGGGAAGCTGGATCCTGTCCGCAGGACCCTGAGTGGCGGCCCCTTCCTGGACGGGTGAATGTGCTGAACAGAGGCCTGGAGAAGCCCTCAACACTTTTTTAAAAAATATATATTTCATTCAACTGAGATTTCTTAATTTAGAAGTGGGAAGCACTCTTCCTTTAGTAGGGTAACAAGGAAGAAAGAAAAAAGAAATAATGGTCATGTTTGAAGGTCCTGCTCAATGGCTGGATACACATTAAACACTCAGTAAATGTTAGTGAATTCCCTTCTGCCTTTGGTTAATTAGTGAATGAGTAAAAGCATCTGATAAGCTAATTTATAAGAAGGTCATTGGAATGCTAGAGATTGATATTTATGGACTGTAATATAGCTCCCGGCAATGGCTTATGTATTCCTGCATAGTCAGACTTTACTTAGAGGTGTCTATTAAAGCAGAAAAAGGTACTTGATTCTAGAAAGCCTCAGGACTATAGGCTGGACCTTTCTCCAGGCCAAAGTGGGCAATGCGGATGATAATTTTGTGAAAGTTTTTATTTATTCATTCATTTATTTATTCATTTATTTTTTATTGAATCACCATGTGGCAAGTTACAAAGCTTTCAGGCTTAAATCTCAGTTACACAATGCTCAAACACCCATCCCTTCACCAGTGCACATATTCCACCACCAAGAACCGCAGTAAACCTCCCCCCCAACCCCCACATCCCCAACCTCCCACCCCGCCTGTGTAGCTGATAAATTACTTTTGTGAAAGTTTTGTGTATAGCTTTCGAACTGTCACAGATAGAGGCCCCTTCACATATGGAGACACAAAGTCGCCTCAATGGTATTTAACCATGAAAATGTATTGTTTCCACAGTCATCTTGGGGAGATGAAAATGGGACTTCTTGTACCAGACTGAATCTTATCGAGTCTTATCAGCAGTTGAATTTTGATTATCACATCTAATAGTTTTATAACCTTGGGTGAGTCACTTCATGCTTTTTTCCTTTGCCTCATTATAAGTAATGTTATAGCAGATAACAGCAAACTAAGCTGATCTTTGGGATCAGAATGTAAGATTAGCATGCCAACCACCAGATGGTTTTGGTATTACAGCTTTTTTATTTTCCATATCATTATTTAACAGCTCATGTAGGTATGTCTCTGAGGACTATAGCAATTGAATAGACAGGAATCTCCACATGTGGAACAGCAAACTTAATAGCAGATTCTCTTCTTTTTTCACCTGACACCTTGACCTCTCTGATGCCTAAGCTACTTGCTTCTCATCAGTCTCTGTTAATCTGTCACTAGGTTGCTGTTCTCCGATTTGCATTGACATTTTCTTCCTCTGTGGTCTTCATTGTCCATGAATCTCAGTCATTTGTCTGTGCCATCTGCCTCACTTACAGACCATAGTTTGTCTTCCTCTAGTCATCTCCCTATCTGTGTTTACCTTTCCCTTCCCTTTTCAAATTCTGTTATCTGACTGTGTACTCCCAACGGGAGCAAGATTTAAAATGACCAGTTGGATCATCTATATTTTATGCTACTCCCACTTCCATAGTGACAGTAATATTGTCTATTTTATAAGGTTGTGGTGAAGATTAAATGAGTTAATTTAAATAAAACTACCAGAACCATGTCTGGTACAGAGGAAGCACTATATATAAATGTTGACTATTATTGTTACTTCCAACATATTTCTGGGAGAGCAGCTGACACAGGTTTGACTAATGTCAGCCAACTTGCTCCTGAGTGATCCTACTGAGGAAAGAATCACCTGGGGACATGCAGTGGCTTATTATAATATACTTGATATAATTGTTTCAATTTATTGAGCATAAATAGTGCCATGTTCTTGGAACATTATAATGTAAGGATTTTATGTGGAGGGGAGGAGAGTAGAACCATTTACTGAAGAGAAGAGACATGTGCCAGGGAATTGGCATCACAGGTGGTAGTAGAGCTGGCAACCCATGTGGATTATAGCCTAACAGCAGAGGGCTTCCTCAGCCCTGGGCTGGAGTCCATGCTGACAGGAGAATTTAGGTAAATGGAGGCAATGGGAAGAGGTAAGCCAGAGTGAGATCAGTGTCTCTATCAGTTGAGAATAAGGGACATGTCAGAGAAGCCACTTCATGGATGCCAGCAGACCACAGAGAAAGGGAAAGCATTTTTGTCTTCTATCCTCCCCTCTCCTGTGGAATCTCAGGAAGACCTGTGGAAAGATGAGGAATCATTGAAAGTATAAGAGTCAGGACTACCATCATGGCTATCATCTTGCGAAGGAGGCATTTTGGCTTCCTTTCACAGAGGCAGGTGATGAGGTGGAGGAGGATTGTGTCCATGGTCCAGATATTCAGGGCAGGGATAGAATTGAAACTAGGCTGACTCCTATGTGCACGTCTCCCCACTGTGCTGTGAGGTCCCCACCTACAGTGCTTCACTGCGTTTGATTGTGTTGGGTGATGCTTGGCTTTTGGGTGAGTATCTGAGAGTGATCTTTGGAGTTGAAAGATATAAAGCTGCCTAGTCACACCGAACCACAAAGGCACTATCATCGTAGGAAACAAACAGGCATATCAGAATCAACTGTGGAACTTTGGAAGCTTAAATCTCTCTACCTTTGGAGATTTTGAAATCGCCTAAGTGGTGTCCAGTAATTTAGGACTTACGCTCCTTAAGCTCTCTGGTGCCTTTGAGGCCCAACCTTTACTGTGACCTCTAGTTTTATCATCTGTTTTGATGGCCTGACTGGGTGATCAGAATTTCTTTGTTTATGTCCAATGGACCATTAAGATCATCTCTCTTGTCACCCAAACTGTTTGTCCTCTTCACAGTATCTGCAGCAATAAAGGACAAGAGAACTTTCTGGTCCCAGAGCACTGCAAAGAGCCTTACAAGTGTAGACTGGAATACTTTGCTTCTTGCTATTAAACTACTTGGTAGGCAGACATGTCAATATTTAGTCCTCCTTGGTACATGAATCTCTTCTCTGTAAACAGTTTGGTATGCCAGAATTTTATATTTGCTTTTAAGAGTCTGTGAAGACTCTCTGAAGAGCCGCTCACTGGCTCACAAAGCTGTCTCAAGTCATTCCCAGATACTCAAACCAGGTCTAGCTTAGAATTGTCTCAGAACTCAGAATTTAAGAACAGAACTTGGAGGGTAATTCAAAGTGTAAAAGTCCTTAGATAGGAGTAATAACTAGAGATTGTTTTAAGAGAAAAAGAGATGAATTCTAAGTTGACATTCTACTCATTTTTTTTTTCTTTTTGGTTCACACCTGGCGATACACAGGGGTTACTCCTGCCTCTGCACTCAGAAATTACTCCTGGAGGTGCTCAGGGGATCATATGTGATGCTGGGGATCAAACCTGGGTCAGCCACGTGCAAGGCAAACACCCTACCCACTGTGCTATCACTCCAGCCCCTCTACTCATTGTTTTTTAATTGAACCACGTGAGATACAATTACAAAGTTGTTCATGATTTGGTTTAAGTTATATAATGTTCCAATGCCAAGTGCCTTCATCTGGGTGTGCATTTCCCACCACTAATGTTCCCAGTGCCCCTTGCCCAACACCCTGGTCCGAACTGTCAGGCACCAGGCACTTTTCTCCTTTTCTTCTCTCTCTCTCTCTCTCTCTCTCTCTCTCTCTCTCTCTCTCTCTCTCTCTCTGTCTCTCTCCCTCTATCCCTCCCTCCTTTTGGGCATTTGATTTGTAATGCAGATACAAAAAGGTTATCATGATGTATATCCCTTTACCTAGTTCCAACACTCATTTCAAACTATTATTGTCATACTGGTCCCTTCTCTATTCTAACTGCCATTCTCCTCTCCACCCCACCCCACTCACACACACACACACACACACACACACACTTGTGGCAAGCTTGTTTTTAAACATTTTGTTTTTTTTTAAAGGTTTCTATTTGGATAGCACATTATACTAAATATAAAGCTTTAAAATACTGTGACAAATAAATGCTTCAACCAGAAACATTCTGAGTAAATCAATCAGTGGGATTGATTTGGATATTAGTATTTTTAAAATTTTTGCTGTGAATTAATTATGAATTAGGGAAAATCAAGTGTAGTACCTATTTACTGCTATGTGCTTTAAAAGTAAGGGAATCTAGTTTCAGATATGGGATTTACTGTTTCAGAGTTGTGTGACCTCAGTCATTTAACTTTTCTAAATGATGGTGTGTATGTATGGTTTTGACATAGGGAAGTGGTAATGCCCAATTCAGGTGTTAGCAATAAGGGTGCGTTCTGTCAATAACATTTTTAAATAATAATAAATACAAATAAAAGTTGGTTTGCTTTTTACTTATCCTTTGTACTAGCACTTTCAAGTTTTAATAAAACCATGTTTCTACCCCTAGGACTAACTATTCCCATAAATACATTTATGAGAACAATCTTGGTATGCCATTGAGCTTAAATTTCCTCATTTGTAATGCTGAATAAAATAGAGAATAACATATTATTTGTATGTACAATTTTCTATTTAATATACATGTTTGCAATTTAGAAATGGTGTTTGAACTCTCTGCTGATTACTAGCCCAGAGTAACCTAGCTAGACTGCAAACTTTGACTCCCGACAGCATCACCATAACCTTGAGCTAGGTGCTTTATCAGTCAACCTTGATTTGTCTTACATGTAAAATGTAGCACCTTGATTTTTCTTACATGTAAAATCTAGCACTGTTGTCCTGTTGTTCATAGATTTGCTCGAGTGGGCACCAGTACTGTATCCATTGTGAGACTTGTTGTTACTGTTTTTGGCATATTCAATATGCCACGGGTAGCTTGCCAGGCTCTGCCGTGTGGGCGGGATACTCTTGGTAGCTTGCTGGGCTGACAGAAATGGAGGAATCGAACCCAGGTGTGGGGTCCCATCCTGTCCCGCAGGGAGGACCCCTCGTGGGGCTAAGGAGGGGACGTAACCGAATGAACAGACGCAGAGCCAGAAGGAGGAGGAGAGAGAGAGAGAGTTTATTCACAGCAGTTACAATACTTATACCTCTTGGTGGGAGGGGGCAGTATGCATGCTTGGACCCCCATAGGAACAATAGTAAAATGCAGATCAGGCATGGGCGTTGGCTAGTGAGAGGAATGGCGAACTGATAAGATCAGTAAGGTCAGCAGTGGTGACCTTCTTATAGAAATCCCAAGTAAGCCTCCACTTGACTAGAGGATAAGAGCCGGGCTTGTAAAATGGCTCCCTACATCTCCCCCTGTTTTGTTTTAAATTAAATGTGGTCAGGGGAGGCATTGTCCGGTATCCCTTGTGACACAAACACGAAAGCATGAAAGTACACATCTCATGGGGGGAGATGCGGGCGACACATGTGCTCGGCCACATGGCACAAGCAGCACATGGGCTCAGGCAGCATATGCGCACACTTCCTTTGTTCAAGGTGTCTTTTATAGGGTCTCTTCAACCTGCCCCCACGTGAGGGCTTCTTCTCTGGTAAAAGTCCGTTGCTAGGGAGGTTACCAGGGAGGTTGGGAGTGGTGATGGTCTTCTTTAGAAGGTCTTATCAGGTCTGTTTTCTGTATCCACAAGGTGGGTCAGTCTCAGGATTCTCCTTCCCAGAGACTTTGATAATCTGTTTCATTGCCAAGGGCCTTTCCCTATCTACCTGCCTACATCATATTCCCCCCTAGAGATTTCACCACCTTAAATCTTTAAGGGGAAAATGGTCGGTGATCCATGCTGACAGAGGGGCGCAGACCCTGCCTGCACAAGGGGTGAAACCTCAAGCTACCTTAGTTTTAGTGGACCCCAGGCAATGAACTGGTTGGGATCCTGAAGTTATCTGAAAGAAAAGATCAGATCAATTAGACTGAGGGATGGCACTTTGAAATGATTAGACTCTGGAGATGTGGAAGGTCCTTTCTGACCTAGTAAGGACAAAATAGTTTGCTGTCTTAGGAAACATAAGAGTTAAAGCAACAGAAACCAAAGCAACATAATGCCAGAAACCAAAGCAACATAATGCCATACCCATTTCTGTCATAAAAAACAATGGAAAAGAATAACTGCTTCACCCATG
Source organism: Sorex araneus (assembly GCF_027595985.1). Lineage (NCBI taxonomy): Eukaryota > Metazoa > Chordata > Mammalia > Eulipotyphla > Soricidae > Sorex > Sorex araneus. The sequence goes on from NC_073312.1 coordinate 15,095,732, forward strand.
GTAGATAGAAAATGACTTCCTATGTCCAGATTTTTCTAGTGGCCTAGAAGCACCAAGCCACTTCTCAGGTTGGAAAAGCTACCCATCCACTGAAGCTATCAATTGGAAGCAGTAGATATTTATACCTAGAATATGAGCATTTGATCATTTACATGATGTCAAGCTGCCAATCCTCTTCTTGGTAAATTCCTTGATGCTGAACAAGTGTTAGGAAAGGAAGCCCAGAATTTCCACTAGGTTCATTAATGAAACAGAAAGCATAGTACTGAGTTCCTTCCCATGAAAGATGGCTTTCAGACTAGTGATATCAAGTTCAACATTGAGTCCCAAAGACTAGGCTGCTTACTTTACAGTCAGCAAAACACATTTTACCTGAATTACCCAGAAGGAATACATTTTAGATCAAGATTAGAATACATTTACTAGATCACTCTGTAGAATTTGAATCTGATTCTTTAAAAGGCAAGTTACAGAAAACATGGTTTTCTCTCCACCTTCATTTTAAAATTTGCCTGATGGCTTAACAAATCTGACTTGTTCTTTTGCATAAACACAGCAAGATTGGAGAACTCTCCATTTTGGGGTACCCCATTATTTACTGAGAAGTCCTGGGGGTTGGGCTAAAGACAGGAGGCACACCAATAATGGCATTAATCTTATGTGGCACGTCAGAGTTACCCAGGCCTGGCCATAAATGTCCCACGATGAACTGGATGGTCTCGAGCTTTCAGGTTGAACTGGAGGTGGCCTTTTCCGTAGATGCATCCTGGCAGAAAGGAGTCCATCCCCTCCCTTTTTCAGGGCTGGGAGAGATCCTGGTTTCCAGGGTTTTTCTTGATGCTGAGTAGGCCCAGATTGTGTCAGTCACACAGATTCCCGGATTTCTCATTTTCCATAGCAGTGATGATTTCCATTCTTTCCTTAAGCCAACTGGCCTCTAGGGTCTCCCTGAGGTTTGTAGGGTACTTGAAACAGTACCTGTTAAATACCTGCTCCTGTCATTTAGACCAATCCCTTGACTCTTTCCCTGAAAGAGGGCTTTGGGGTCCCATAATTTATTTTCCTGTCTGCACGAGGGGTAGACCCTATTAAAGAGAGGAAAGACTTTTGTCTGGATTTATGCAAACCAACATAGTGCCACGAAGCATCAAAAACATACCGAAGGTACAAAGAAGAGAAAAACATTTCACTTTACTCACAGTGAGATGCAACACGCCCATTTGTTGTAGTTCCTAGCCAAAGAATCTAAAATCTGTAGAGAAAGTGTACAATTTAACATCATATTTAACCCATGCAATCCCATGTTGAAAACGTTGACTTCCCATTAATAAGAGCACTGTACTGGGAGTCCAGTGTACAGTTAAACATGTCTAATTCATTTAATCCCATTTGAAAAAACCCTTGATTTCCCGCAACTTTTGAAGAATTGAATTATCTAAGAGCACTCTAACAGGAGTCCAGACAATCCATCCAATATCTTTTCCATAGATCCCACCAAAAAACATACTAGAACAATTCTGCACGTGATTTAAAGAGTTTCTTAAAACAGTGATCAGTTTCTTTCCTTCAAACACAACCTCAAACCTTCTACACTTTCCTTTATATTCATTCTGTCCTGTAACTTTCCTTCAACCCATTTCAAAATCAACTTCACTTTAACAGGATTACTTTCCTTTTTCCAACTGATGATATCTGCATCCATTATCTTTCTGACTTAAGACATATATCTATATTCCTTATAGTCGTCCCACAAATTTAAACTCTTATTTTACTAAACTCAGTACAACATGATTTCCCAAATTTGGACACTAATCATCTCATTTAACACGACAAAACTACTCTGCCATACCATTTCAAAAGCATTGTCAGTTCTATAGATATTCAAAAAGGTTTAGAAAGCTCTTACAACATATATTCACTTGACAAAAGTTCACTTCACATTAGAAATTAACCAGGAGACATCTTAGAATTCTGATTTCTAGGAAAACACAAATATAAAGATTAAAACACTCATAGATTACCATAAAACATTAAGGATCTCACACTTGCGTACAAAGTTCTCTGATGGTCCGAGCTAGGGCGCCAGATGTGGGGTCCCATCCTGTCCCGCAGGGAGGACCCCTCGTGGGGCTAAGGAGGGGACGTAACCGAATGAACAGACGCAGAGCCAGAAGGAGGAGGAGAGAGAGAGAGAGTTTATTCACAGCAGTTACAATACTTATACCTCTTGGTGGGAGGGGGCAGTATGCATGCTTGGACCCCCATAGGAACAATAGTAAAATGCAGATCAGGCATGGGCGTTGGCTAGTGAGAGGAATGGCGAACTGATAAGATCAGTAAGGTCAGCAGTGGTGACCTTCTTATAGAAATCCCAAGTAAGCCTCCACTTGACTAGAGGATAAGAGCCGGGCTTGTAAAATGGCTCCCTACACCCAGGTGGGCCGTGTGCAAGGCAAACCCCCTACCCGCTGTGCTATTGCTCCAATCCTGCATGATTCCAGTTATAAGAAATATTGAGAATAGGAAAATTCATACTGGAAGAGAGGTTACATGGAGGTATGTAGCACTATAGCACTGTCATCCTGTTGTTCATCAATTTGCTAGAGCGGGCACCAGTAACATCTCCATTGTGTATAGTAAGAAGAAATTGAAGTCATAAAGTAGGGTTTTTCTCTGAAGATGAAGCATATGATCTGAAGATAGTGGAGATAGTTGTACATCATTCTGAGTGTAATTGATGTCATTAAATTGTAAACTGTGTATGGTCCCCTGAGCTTCACCAGGAGTGACCTCTGAGCACAAGAGTCTGGAGTAAGCCCTAGGCACTGCTGGGTATGGTGCAAAAGCTGCTGAAAATGATTGAAGTTGTACCGCTCTCCCCTTTCAATAGCTGGTTTGCTCCTCTTTCCACCATGATCCAGCCATGTTTTCATTCCTGGAAAGTTCTTGTTCCCTCTAAAATTTTTATGTTTCTAGTGTTTTGAGTATTTAAAAAATACTATAAACTTCTCTTTCTTTTTGTAGAGATGGTGACCCAAATACTCAATTTCTAGAGGTTTTAATCCAACTATAAGCAGTAATCCTAACATTTACTCTAGTATTTCCAAGTAATTGGTATAGCTTGATTGTTCACAATGAAGTTTCTTAGCCAGTGCTGTTAATAAAATTATACTAAAATGAAATTGGTTTTATTTAGTCTTGATGAAAAGCTGATATTAATACTGCTGTCACTGTTAAAATTTACATTATTGTGGTAAGAAATATAGAATTTACCATTAAAATGACAGAGGAACCCAGGTCGACAGAGAAAGTCAGGATATGCGGGACCCGTGGCTGAGATCTCCAAGCCTTCTCACATTGGGACTGGGCCTCCTCCACCCAGATCCCCTGTATTCCAGTAGCTTTGCAGTCACACCCACAAACTCCCTCCCCCTCTCCCTCCCCCCCACACAACATGTAATCTCATCAATGGCCAAGATCCAAAGACTATAAAACAAAGCTCCCGGAAGAGAGTGAAGCAATTTTTCCAGGAGCATTCTGGCCACGTGACCTCTTTATTGTTCTTCTCCTCCCCCCCCCCACCCCCGCATGGCAGAGCCTGGCAAGCTAACTGTAACATATTTGATATGCCAAAAACAGTAACAATAACATGCTCTTCATGTTCCTGGAGTGAGCAGACGCCATTGGGCCACCTAGCACACAACAGGGACAAATATGTAAAATGTACAAAAATAAAAACCCTACTTCATATTTCTGCTTCATACATTTAAAGGGCTTTGAATCTACTTGACACACAGTAAGCCCTAAACAAATATTAGCTTTTATTATATGTTGCATACATAGCTGTTTATTTACTAATAATTATGGCCCTATGGCTATAAAGAGGTCTTGAACTCCTCTAATATGTGTCCCTAGTGTTCTTACAAAGGAAAAATAGAAGGGACCCTAACCTACTATGGTGTCTGAAGAGAACTCATTCAGCTTTCCCATACTATGTGCCCTGGCTACTCTAAAAAGCTCTGGCTTTTAATTCTTTTCTCACATCATGCTGGAAGTACACAGAAAATCATCATCAATGTTTCAGTCAATAGTTATATCTGTTGTCTCTAGTTACTTTCCTGACATACAGTAAGATGTCATTTTTTTTTAAAATGGAATCTTAGTAAAAGGGAAAGATAGAATGCCAATAGGTATATAATTTGTGCTAATCATTTATTTTTGATTTACAGATTACTACATCACATACTCTAATAATGTCACAACAATGACATTCCTTGTACACAAAACTTCTAGACTAAGAACTGGGCATTAATTATCTGATTAATTCTCATTATACTCTGTTGAGTAGATACTATTATGTCCCTATTTTACAGTTGATAAAATAAAGATCAAGAAAAGGAATTTAGCATTTACCTTATAAGTACAGCTAATGTTAAGTCCCGATTTTTATCTCTAAAGTACTTTTTCTTAATACCATCCCCATCAGCATGGGGGCACACACTCACCTCTCAGTTACAACATACATTGACTGTGCCATCATTCATTGGTTGCCATCATCATCACATTCTGAGCTGCTGTCACCTACAAGGTCTAGAGATGAGTTAATCCTTTAAATGATCATTCTGAGTTAACCCTTTAGATGGAAAATACTTAGAAAACTTTTATTCATTTTCTATAGCCTTTTCATAGCTGGCGTGAGGACAGAGAGTTCAGTTGTGAATTAACCAAGTTTACTGGGTCTTTTTTTTTTACAATATCCTCAGCACTTAAAAGAGCCTATTGCCACAACTCTCATCTTTGGATCATCCAGTATCAGTTAGTACCATGGGACATCTTGCATTTACTTATAAGTTGGTTCTGGTCCCATGGAGTGATCTCAAGTCATTCTATGGGAGAGTGCCTTCTGATCACTGCTTCTCTTGGCATTCTTCAGACAGAGCATGCTCTTGTAATCTTCCCTCTCTACCCACACAGACATCCTGTCTTTGGCTACATATTTCAACCCCTTTCCTCATGGATCTATTTGCATACACTCATTTTCCAATTCATTATTGCAATGACCATTACAATTAGAACTGACTTCTTAATTCATAGATGCTCTAATCATCAGAACAATTATAGTTAATTCACAACAGCTCTTATTGTTACAATTATTATTCATTTATTCAGTTTTATCTTTTAATATGATAACATAATTATGGCTTATCCCAGGCCTGCAAGAAGTGAAGAGAACACCGTATAGTGTGGTGCAATCAAAATAACAACAGCCTCTTTATTGCCAAAACAATATTATTATAATGAAGAAAGTTCAAAGAGAAAAAACTCTCCTAATTTCACCATGCTTGCAAAATCAAAACCACTTTTAATTTTTCCTATATCTTCCTAAATGACTTGAATGCTTTTACTCTGGGTTAGTTATAGAATAATAAGATTTTTTTTTCTTTCAGTAATCACTATACCAAATTACAGTTTTTCATGTCACGCTATTGTCTTAATGTTCCTATACATTTTTGTCGGATTAGAATTTGAGTCTCTAAACTGTATTACTGGAGTGATGCTTTGAACACACAGCCCTGGGTTGGATAGTCCACAGAGCACTGTTTGGAGCACCCAGCCAGGAGCAGCCCCCAAGGGTCACTGAGTTTGGTGGTCCCTATACCACCAAAAGAAAGACCTTGTGTTGTTGATGCTCGTGTCCCAACTCTAGCACTCAGCAACAATGATCTGTAGGATGAAGAAAAGGAAACCAAAAAGGGGAAAAGAGGCAGGAGGAAGGGGGAAAAGGTGAGTGACCCCAGAGCAGAAGCAGCATATACCCCAGTCAGGAGGCACTGGGTTCTAGTCCCTCTCAGCCACTAATGAGCTAGGTGAGCGAAGCATTGGTTCTCTCTTCTTTATAAAATGAACGGGCCTAGATCTAAAATGGAAGTAATTCCTGGAATGTTAAAGATAATTGTCGTAAAATGTCTCCACTTTTTGGAGAGTGGGTGAGGGGCTACATCATATCCATTGGTGCTTGAGGGACAATGCAGCAGTGCTCTGTGGACGATCCAACCCAGGGCTGTGTTTGCAAAGCATCACTCCAGCTTTGAGCGCCCCTGAAGCCCCTCTTGTTATTGTGGAGTGAGCAATTTAGAAGGGAAGAGAAGTTGGCATAAAATAATCACTGAGAAGTTTGTATTATGCACAGGGATTGCATACCATACAAAGGCCCTTTGCCTGGAGTGCTCACTCCCATGGCCGCGTGACTCGAGACCTCATTTCCTGTAGTAATCTGCTCAGCTGCCACCTCATCTGGCATGCTTTCTGGGCCCACTGTGTCTAGAGGAGCACTCCCATTCCCTGCGTCTACTTGATTTTTTTTTTAATAACTGGACATCCCATATGGTCCCCTGAGGTTCACAGAGGATAATAAGGGTGGACATTAGATTAATGGGAAGCAAACATGATGGTGTGGGGGGGTGTTTGAATGTTTTATATATGAAAGCATGCCAATAGAAGCTTTGTATATCATTGTTTGCAAAATAAATAAGCAAATATTATTTTAAGATATTTAAATATATTAAGAAATTTATTACATGGTGCTGGGGGCAGTTTGTGGGTGTGACTGCCAAGCTACTGAAAAACTGGGGAGCGATGCTGAATTTCGCATGGCAGAGCCTAGCGAGCTATCCGTGGTGCATTCGATATGCCAAAAACAGTAACAATAATGGGCTTCATTCCCCGACCCTGAATGTGACAGGGATGAATGAAGACATTACTGGTGTCCGCTTGAGCAAATCAATGAGCAACGGGATGACAGTGATACAGTGAAGCTGTATTACAATCAAATTTGATAACATAGCTTTGAAGTTTCACTAAGAATAGTATCTAATACTCTGTCTCTTGAAGTTTTGGAGATGAGTCCATAACAATATGCAAATGAGTAGCAGAGCTCCTCAAGTGGGAGTTGAAATACTGGTTAGAACCTATTTCATTTTTCTCTACAACCACATTTTTATTTCACTAGTCTGTATTTAATTTAAACCTCTGTCTTCAATTTGCTGGGTAATAGAAAGCTTGATGCTTGAGATTCCTTAGAAAATTTAGACATTTCTTGGAGCTTCCTAGTTAGCATATGAATTTTGTAAGCTGGATACCACAGATAAAACACAATTCTAGGAAGCCTATGGACTCTTGGAATAGACTTTGCTGTCCAGAAAATTTCTTGAAGATATTTGTCTATCTTTAAACATTTTTGTTCCCAGCAAAAGGCTTGATGCCTATACGTTTCCATTTTTTAAAAATTCTTTATATTTTTGGTGACAATGCCTGTGCTCATTGTCTTATTTTTGTCTTTCTTGTGGCTCAATGATTAGGGAGAACTCCTGGAGAGACACAGGGGACCATATACAATACTATTGATTTCACCTTCATTGGTTGAATGCAAGGGAAATACATTACCAATTGTACTATCTCTTGGGCCCTTTATGCCTACATGTTTCTACAGCGTCAGTCCTCCAACTTTATTGATCACAGAAAGCAATATTAAGCTATAGTTTAGTAATGACGTGATGAATATAGGGTAAAACATGCCCGTTTTGTGTTTGGGAGGTGGGCAGCGAAGGGGGGAGGGGTAGCGGGGAGATGCCCAGGAGAGGGATTGCAGGTTCAAATGGAAACTCTATTTTGTCATTTTTGAGATGTCTCCAAACTGTTTTATCAAGGTGCTAAATCGAGCACTAGTCCCACCAGCAGTGGATCAGATTCGTTTTTTCCCCTCCTCAACTACAACAGCACTTATTGTTTGCGTTCTTTTTGAGGTAGGCCATATTCACTGATGTGAGGGTGATACCTCCTTATCATTTTGATATGCGTTTCCCTGATAATAAGTGATGATGGACATTTTTTTATATGTCAGCTGGGCACCATTAAGTTATTTTTGAGGAACTGTCTGTTCATCTTCTGAAAAAAAAAAGAGAAAATTTCTAAATAAAATACTGGTAAAAATAAAAAAAATAAAGTTCTACCTCCTATTGTTTAAAAAATTATTTTAGAGGGCTAGGGCAATAGCACAGCGGGTAGGGCGTTTGCCTTGCATGCAGCGACCCGGATTAGATTCTCAGCATCCCATATGGTCCCCTGAGCACTGCCAGGGGTAATTCCTGAGGGCAGATCCAGGAGTAACCCCTGAGCATTGCCAGGTGTGGCCCAAAGAACAAATAAATAAATAAATAAAAATGGAGTTCGTGACCTTTTGTTGTCGAAATTTGAGAGTGCTTTACGTATTTTGAGTATTAGCCCTTTTTATTATATGTGGCATACAAATATATTCTGTTAGTCAGTAGAATATCCCTCTTTGGGGGTGGGAGTCGGGAAGTTTGGGCTACACCCAGTTGTGCTAAGGGGCTATTCCTGGCTCTGTGTTTAGAACTGAGCCCTGGGGATGCTTAGGAAGCTGTATGTGATGCCAGGATTTGACCCTGGGCTGTGGCCGCTTCCCTTTCTGTACTATCTTTCTGGCCCAATGGAGGAGGATATAAAGAACTTGTAGTAAATCATAAACAATGAAATACTACTCAGCCATAAAAAGATAAAATTGTGCAGTTTACTGTGGAAGTTAGAAAACATAAGCAATAGATACGCACACTCATTTTTGAAGTATAAAAGAACAAAGAACATTATTCTCAGTGAAAACACCTCTAAGATATGGTCGGTCAATTGGAAATACAAGGATGCTCAGTGCTGGGTGAGAGGGTGAGTGTGTGATAGGGAGGTCTTGGGATAATTGTGGACCAATCCAGGCATTCTGGCGACAAGTCTGATGTTGCAGCAGTGCAAATATAAGGCAGTAATATGGGTACTACTACTTAAAAAGTAATAATAATAAAATACACAAGGTTTTTCAGTAACAATTTTACCTACCTTATATAATTGCTTTCTTTTTAGAACGTAGTTATTATCTATATGAAATTTTGTATCTTGACTTTTCACTGCTATTAAAAGTCATGCATTTCACAATTAATAGCTGCTATATATATATATATATACCTTTAAATTAATAGCTGTTAGTTTATTAGCTCTTCTCCATGTGGTTGGTCATTTAGTTGTTTTCAATATATTACTATCATACATAATATTGCAGTGAGCAGCTTCAGCAAATGAAATACTTATCCAGGAGAAATTCTTAGGAGCCATAGGGAATAAGTTTCTTAACTGAGCCTGAAGTACACCAATGTCATTTTCCAGGAGATTTTAAACAGTTAATACTTATCTTTAGCCTATAAATACATATGGGCTGGAGCGATAGCACAATGGGTAGGGCATTCGCCTTGCATGAAGCCAACCCGGGTTGGATTCCTCCATCCTTGTTAGCCCGGCAAGCTACCGAGAGTATCCCACCCACATGGTAGAGGCTGGCAAGCTACCCATGGCATATTGGATATGCCAAAAACAGTAACAACAAGTCTCACAAAGGAGACGTTACTGGTGCCCGCTCAAGCAAATCGATAAGCAACGGGATGGCAGTGACAGTGATAAATACTTAAATTACTTTCTTATGCCCAGGTCTGCCAATTAACTTTGAAGAGTACACCTCCTCAAATGTTCAGATAGGCCTCCCCAAGATGTCAAAAATAAGCTTTTTCAAGTGTAGCACTTTGGAGTATGGATTGTTTCAAGCTAAGGTCAATCAAAGCCCTGTGGGCTTCGAGAAAAGCCTCTATTTTCACTTCAACTATCTAGAAGGATGAGTGCTGGAAATATTATTCATAGTTAGGATTACCACTAGAAATAATGCATTATTGAGAAACGTATTTCTAGGGTATGTCAAACATCTAGTTAACACACATCTGGATTTTGTCATATAAGTCTCTGTCCTCTAGTTTCAAAGTCCTAGACACCCAACTCATTCTGTAAGGTGGCGTGGAATATCCTACTTCGTCCTAATTACTCTTGAATTTATAGTATATAGATACTTCAGAAGTCTGTAACCATATTTTTTCTTTATCTCCCAGGGATCTCTCTGCTGTTAATTCGATGTCTTGATCAGTTCAAGAAAACCCCAAAGGGGGATATTTTCTTACCACCCCTACAATATTGATATGATTTTTAAAAAACCACAGGGACTAGACTAAGGAGAATTTTGTTCAATTGAAATAGCTTACCTGGGACTGGAGTGATAGCACAGTGGGTAAGGCATTTGCCTTGCACGCGGCCGACCTGGGTTCGATTCCCAGCATCCCATATGGTCCCCTGAGCACCGCCAGGGGTAATTCCTGAGTGCAGAGCCAGGAGTAACCCCTGTGCATCGCCGGGTGTGACCCAAAAAGAAAAAAAAAAGCATACTTTGTTTTTTAAAGTAAGTCAATAATCCTTTAGTTATCTCCTTTCTTTTCCTTTTCCTCATCCTTCTTTCTTCTCCCTGTTTTTCCCTTTGGCAACCTTGTTTTTAATTTATGTTTGGTATCAGAAATGGGGAAGGAGACAGCGAGAGAGACACTAGAAAAAAAGCACCTTATAATATAGCGCCTTGTAATATAGTGCCTTATAATTTAAGGACAAATAATACTGGCATGGTGATTAGCAACAACACCGTGAAGCATAATGGGTAAATATTATTCCTGCTTTATAGGTGGCCGGAGTGATATTTGAAAAGGGACAATGAGTTTGCCAAGTCCCTTGGCTGGTGAGCTGCCTACTTTGAATGTTGACTCCTATTCTGAACCCCCAAATGAGTATTCTTTGACTGTTACAATTTCTTTGGGCTTGTGGTTTGCTTATGAAGTAGTCTGAGAACAAATTGGCAGTATGCAATTAAATGCTGATTTCCATGATACTAATTACAGTGAAATTAGCTAACATTTACTCAGTGTTTACTATTTATCAGCCATGTGCTGATCTGGTTTAATCCTCCTGGTCCTCTTACGATGTAGAAACTGTCATCATTATCATTGTCTTTATAGAGGAGGAAACAGGGTCACAGAGAGGTTAAGTCTCGCTGTCAAGATCCCAGAGCTTGGGAAGCGACAGAGCCAGCATTCAAAAGCAGAGAGTCTGAGTGGCCTCTTGCTCTGAATGCCTGCTCTTGGGACCTGAGGCACATTTCGATGATTTTCCTAAGTCAGGTCCTTCCTGGCCTGAAAAGGGGCTGACATTCTGCCCGGAGGACTGAGCCCCGTTTGGACTGCCTACAGCGTTGTTAGCTGCTCTGGGCATGCCGAGGAACTGAGCAGAGCTTTCACTAGCACTTTGGAGCATGGATTGTCTACTGTGTGGCCTGTGGCAAAAAAAAAGGAGGTTCTGAATTCCCTTTGTTCTCCCCTTTCATGTTGCCCAAAGAAAACCAAAGCAAAAAAGCCCTTTGAAGCTGTTTTCTATATGAAAAAATAAACAGACCCCTTTGCTGTGAGAGACTCCAGACGGGGAGCGGCATTTCTCCGAAGCTGTCCTGGTTGCCAGTGCCCTGAGCAGGGGTGTCCGGTGGGAGAAGGGTGCTGGCCACGGAACCTGCAGCCAGAGCCAACGCCTTACATTTCTTGATGCCTTCTGCCAAATCCTGCTCTAGAAAATTTCCTTTCTTTTAATCCACACAAATGAAGTACCTTGGGCATCCTTTAAGTAATTAAAAGTCAATGAACGTGCTCCTAATAAGCTTGATTCTTGCCTTTGTGTCTAGAATGGCAGGGGTCGTCCTTTGCATGGATGACAAGGGGGTGAAGATTAGGAGGGGGCTGACATTTTGCAATGCTTTTTCTGATCTAGAGTGTTGTTTGTTTTTTAATGGGGAGCAGTTCTTTTCTTGGGGGAGGGGTGTCTTCAGTCATAGCTGACATTGTTCAGGGGTTATTCCTGCCTCTGCACGCCAGAATAACTGCGGGCGGTGCTGTCGGGGACCATCTGCAGTGCTGTGATGAAACCGAGGCCTCTCACGTGCATAACAAGCACCTGAACTCCTCTATATTTCTCTGGCCCCAAATTGGGTAGGACTTGCAACACCCTTTTCCTGCTCAGATACAGGGACAAGTTCCTTTAATAGCAGGAGTGATTCCTTTGGCTGTCGTGGTTACTTGATATCTTAAAATAATGGCTATGACCACAAAATATTTCTACGCTCAGGATTGGTAAAATGTCAAGTCCTTGGTGTGCCTGACTTTTGACTTTGATTTTGCAATTCATGGTATCTTCTTTGTGAATCTACAACCTGCAGCCTTTATTCCCCCTCCCCAACCTCCCAACAAATGACAGGGGCTTTGTGTTACTTATTTTGCGGTGAAAAGTTTCTAGCTTGATTAAAGAATTAAAAGAGTTAAGCAAAGACCACACAGTGATTCCACTCGGGTGAATCACCTGGGTAGCATTTCATTTGTCCTGTGTAAGATTTAGGGAATAGACGCCTTACACATAAATTGTTGTAAGCCTCAGGAGATTCACATAAAAATGAGATGTATTGCTTTACCTGGGAAGTTGGAAAATTCTTACAACGTGAAAATGTCAGTGGTCCCCATCCCATTTGAGAGCCCTTGGTTGGTACTGGGGAAGAGGCTGTTACTCTCTTCATGACACTCCCCATCTACCCTCTTTATGCTTCGATGTCCCTATTGGTTCATTTGGTTTTGGGTTTTCATCACCTGATTTAAAGGTCTGAGGGTGAAGGTAGAACCTGTGGTCTTTTTTTTTTTCTGGTTTTGTGATCATGAACCAATGGCAGTTGTTCCTAGTTGTTGGCTTGCTCTGGCAACCCAGGGCAAGAGCAGCATTGCAGATAAAGTGGAGGCTACCTGCCAATCAACAGAGTGTGCGCCTTATGAAATCACTCTGTAGACCATCACTGATTCATATTGAGGTGAACACAAAGGGTAAGTGTGCAGGAATTGGGGCCTATCATCTATGCACTTGTCTTTTACTTTATCACCCATAATGTGTCTGCTGAAATAATTTGTTGATGCAAGTATTGCATTAGTTATTACTTAAAATGTTATTGACAAGTATTACCCATTCATCTTACATTATTTCCTTTATTGTGTACCTCTACCAAAAGGTCTAGGAAAGTTTCACCCATTTTTGACATATACATATATTATATATCATATGTTCATTGACTTAAAGAAGGCCTTCGATTCTGTTGAGACTGAAGCGGTCATCGAAGCCCTGGCCAAACAGGGCGTTCAAACTCAGTATATCAAAATCCTCCGTGAGCTGTATTGTGGATTCACCACCAGGATCTCACCATTCTACAAGGAAGTGATCATTGATGTAAAGAGAGAGGTGCAGCAGGGTGATACCATTTCACCGAAACTCTTCAGTGCCGCCCTTGAGAACATCATGCGATGACTGGAATGTGAAGGAATGGGAGTGAAGATAGACGGTCGGCAATTACACCACCTCCGCTTCGCCGATGACATCGTTCTCAGAACGCCAATTTAGCCAAGCAGCATAAATGCTGGCCAACTTTGACCGCAAGTGTGGAAAGGTCGGATTGCAGCTGAATCTCAATAAGACGATGTTCATGAAAAACGAACTGGTCCCTGAAGCTCCATTTGCTCTCAATGGAACGAACATCTCCGAATGCAGCAGCTATGTGTACCTGGGTCGAGAAATCAACATGAGGAATGACTTGGTGCCAGAACTGCGCAGGAGGAAGAGAGCAGTGTGGAATGCATCCAAGAGTGTCAAAGAGGTGGTTAAGAGAATGAAGAACCTCCGACTCCGGGCACATCTTTTCAATTCCACCATTATTCCTGCACTAACATATGCCTCAGAGACCTGGGCCCTACGCAAGCAGGATGAGAATGCTATTAGGGTATCCCAAAGAGGAATCAAAAGAGCTATGCTGGGAATATCATGACTCACTCAAGTGAGAGAAGGAATCTGGAGTTCTGACCTCCATCAACGGTCAAAAATCAGGGATGCTGTCTCATTTGCCAAGGCATCAAAAATCAGATGGGCCAGTCATGTAATACGATTCAGAGACGACCATAGGACTAGAGCTGTTACAGACTGGATTCCACAGGACGTCAGAAGACCTCGTGGCCGCCGTCCAACTAGATGGTCAGATTCTTCGTCAAATCTCTGAATGAACGATTTGAGGTTCTTTCTGTTCCCAGAGCGAGCAGGTACCATTGGGCTACACTAGCTCGCGACAGGGACAATTGGAGATGTTACTGGCACCCGCTCGAGCAAATCGAAGATCAATGGGACTACAAGTGATACAAGTGATATATCATATATTATATAATATATATAATTAATATTTAATATTATATAATCTGAATAATTAATATGTGGTGCTGGGATTATAACGTGGACCAATAGTGTGCAAGGCAAGTGCCTTCCCTTGTACTTTTTCTCTAGACCACCTGAACTAGTTTCTTAGGATCCTTTGTAAGCCATCAAATGGGATTTACTACCGCTAACTTCACTGTATTATTACAGGATTTAATTGAGGGGTAAAGTTTCTAAAGCATCTGGAACCCCTACTGTCTTGCAGACCCTCCATACCCCCTGATTGTTTCTTTTCATTCATGAACTCTTTTACAATCGTTTTGGCCTACACTTCTCTTTGGCCTCTGACTTACTAACACACATTGTATAAGTGTTTTCAAGAAATTGTCTGCAGGGGAGTGTGAGTGGAAAGTGAGTACATGGGTTAAGGCACTTGCCTTGTAGTAGTTGAACCTGGTTCAACTCCCAGTTCAATCCCAACATCACATTTGGTCCTCCAGGCACTGTCTTGAGTGATTCCTGAGTACAGAACCAGGAGTAAGCCCTGTATGGCCCAAAAAATGAAAAAGAATTTAAAAAGAAATAGTCTACGGGGCGGGGGGGGGGTTGGAGCAATAGTGCAGTGGGTAGGGTGCTCGCCTTGCACACGGCCAACCCGGGTTCGATTCCTCCACCCTTCTCAGAGAGCCCGGCAAGCTACCGAGAGTATCATGCCCGCACGACAGAGCCTCGCAAGCTACCCATGGCATATTCGACATGCCAAAAACTGTAACAACAAGTCTCACAATGGAGACATTACTGGTGCCTGCTCGAGCAAATCAATGAACAACGGGATGACAGTGACAGTTTAATTAATATAACATAATAAACACGCGTTTTGCCTCATTCTTGCTCTTATCGATCCCACTTTTTTTTTTTTTTGTCTAAGACAGGAGTTTAGTTATAAAGGACTGGATTGGGGGGAAACACTTTGGTTCATTCTATTCCTGAACTCCTCCTGCTGAGGGGAACGACCTCTCAACTTTATTCTAAAAACATAATAAAAGTTCATTATTTCTAAAAGATCTGATAAAAACATTTTATTGTCATTGCTCTTAGCAAACAATTTTTCCTGAAGCCAAGTGTTGCTTCAATCTGGAGTATTTAAGTCAAATACTCAAAGAGTTTTATATATATTTCTAATTCTTCCCCAGAAAAGGAGTAGACTTCTAACTTCCTTTGCCAGCAGGTTTTGGTTCATTGGTAAACACCAAAAAGTCTTTGGTCCACTCTTACAAGAACAGTGTTCTACATGCAAATGATTTCTCTAAAATAATGTCACTCTTGCTCTTCAAATACATGTTCATCACTAATTATTTCTTGACTTTACTCTTTAATTAAGTCAGGATGAAAACATAAAATAAAAGCAATGTCTACATTTCCAGGAACATCACAAGAAATGACCCAGTTTTCAATAACTCGCCTTTTATGGGTTTAACAAAGAGAATGAAACTCTGGGACTAGAACTGAATCTTCTGGATGAGCTTCTCTCCACTGACCCCCCACCCCAACTGCAGTCCAGATGTATCCATTACAGGATTTAATTGAGGGGTAAAGTTTCTAAAGCATTTGGAACTCCTACTGTCTTGCAGACCCTCCATACCCCCTGATTGTTTCTATACATTCATGAACTCTTTTTTTTTTTTTTTTTTTTGCTTTTTGGGTCACACCCAGCGATGGTCAGGGGTTACTCCTGGCTCTGCACTCAGGAATTGCTCCTGGCAGTGCTTGTGGAACCATATAGGATGCCGGGGATTGAACCTGGGTCGGCCGTGTGCAAGGAAAACATCCTACCTGTACTATCACTCCAGCTCCTCTGACCCATTTCTAAAATATACTTATACTACTAGACACATTTCAATTAGACTCCTTAAACTTTAAATAGGAATAACAAGAAGGGATTAAAGATGCAAGGGACAAGTTCTTCTTTTTATTTTTCTAAGTAGTTTTTCTAAGGAGATAAATGGAGTCACTTGTGTTTGGTGAGGTTGAGAAGACAGCATTATTATCAGAGCTGGTAACTTCTTTTCAATTTACTACTATTGATTAAAACTTGGCACGGAGGTCTTTGTTAATTTGCATGACATTCTCTCATATGCTGTCGGATAACTGTCTGTGTTGTCTAACTTTTATCCTTTAAAACCCTGAAATGCCAGAGACCATGATGGATTTATTTAAAATTGGCTTAATTTCCAGTCCAAGCCAGCTGGGATCTAAAAGCTTGGTGGGGAATATCACTTAGAAAATAATATCCTAAGAAAATGTTATAAGGGGCTGGAACGATAGCACAGTGGGTAGGGCATTTGTCTTGCACGCGGCCGACCTGGGTTCGATTCCCAGCATCCCATATGGTACCCTGAGCACCGCCTGGGTTGATTACTGAGAACAGAGCCAGGAGTAACCCCTGAGCATAGCCAGGTGTGACTCAAAAAGCAGAAAAAAAAGGTTTTTTTGACCCAAAAAGCAAAAAAGAAAACTTATAAAATGTATAATGTTCTGCAATATAACTCAGTTTTGAGTCAGATTTCTAACCTGGGTGGCTTAAAGAAACCTGAGATGAAAAAGCATTTCTACTGATCATTATACTTCCCTGTTGCATATTATAGATCGGCAGACACCTGTGTAATATGTTAGGAGTCTGCTGTGAGTAGTGAGGAGAAAATCACGATGAGTTTTCTGCATTCTACACTTACAGAGTAACTAAATAGGACACTAGAAGCAACTATGTGAATTTTATGGACTTGAAATATTCACAGTGAAAGTCAATTTTTCTTTTCTGAACCCACTTTCTTCTCTGTATTGCCCACCTTGAGTGGCACCATTGTCTACCCCACACTCAGACTTGAAACCGAATCATTTTCATTATCCACACCCTACACCGTCTATAGTTCTTCCAGAAATCTCCCTATTATTTGAGCTGTTCTTTTTTTCATATCTTTTGTAGATTCCTTGGTATTGGTTCTTGTCACCTGGAATAATAGCTTCTTAAGTGCTAAGCCTTCATCTTTCTCTCCAATATTGCCTCTAGCCTTGCCACCACAGTGATATTCTAGAAGCACAGGCTTCCTTACATCATTATGCTGCTCAGGCAGCAAAAACAATAATTTCACTGTGGGACTGAACCACAGCAAATTTGTTCTGAACTTTTGTCCAGTGTTTTCTGCTAGAGTAAGTTTAAAGTGCATATACTCAACTGAAAAAATGAACCAGTATTTACATTTTGTTGTTTGGGATGTGATGGGCAGCCAATTTCTCCTTGGTGGGCTAATTGCTATTTCATAGTCTTCTAACACTGTCTTCCTCAAGCTTTAGATTAGGCTATGCAATAATTTCAATATTCCCTTTTGTCTTTGTAAGAATGGAGTAAAAATCTGTTTCTACCTTTGCAATTTATTTTGCTTTTTGGGTCACACCTAGCAATTCTCAGGGGTTATTCCTGGCTCTGCACTCAGGAATTACTCCTGGCAGTGCTCAGGGGACCATATGGGATGCTGGGAATCAAACGCAGGTCGGCTGCGTGCAAGGCAAGCACCCTACCCTCTGTGCTATCTCTCCAACCCCTACCTTTGCATTTATTTTTGGCTTTTTGGGGGAGTCACACCCAGCAATGCACAGGGGTTACTCCTAGTTCATGCACTCAGGAATTACTCCTGGCGGTGCTTGGGGGACCATATGGGATGCTAGGATCTGAACTCGGGTTGGCCGAGTGCAAGGCAAACACTCTACCCGCTGTTCTATTGCTCTAGCCCACTTTGCATTTTTAATGAAGGAAATGCTTTCAAATTTTAGAAACATTTTTTGGCACCATGAATTATTTACTATGCAGGTTCTCAAACTTCAGTGTGTTCAAAACACTAAAGAATTGCTAAAACATAGATTTCACTTTTTTCTCCCCTGCCCACCACCGTCTCTGACTGAGGAGGTCCCAAGTATGGTCTGAGAAGCCTCATCTAGCTCCACTGGGACTTATACTGTGGATCAGAGAAAACTCATCCCTATATCCAGGGTCATCAAGAACAGAGGAGAGGGCTGGAGTGACAGTACAGTGGGTAAGGCACTGGCTTTGCATGTGGCCAACCAGATTCCCAGGTTTGATCCCCAGTATTACATATGGTCTACTAAGCCCAGTCAGGAGTGATCCCTGAGGACAGAGCCAGAAGTTAGCCCAGAGCACAGCTGGGTGTGACCCCAAAACAAAACAGAAGAGCCAAAAAGAACAGAGAGTGAGAGGTGGATTCTGAGAAAATATACATTTCTTACATCCAAAACCACATTTCAGTCAGTCTTGCTTTTTGCTTATGTAGAATGTTTCAAAGATAGAAGAAAGGCTGGTGTGAACGCACCGCTGGAAAAGGGCTTGTCACTGAAAACTAGGGTGAGACAAGTGCCCATTTTTGTCCAAGTGAACTGCATAGAGCCTGCTTTCTGGGGTTACCTTTCCTCTTCCTCTGCCAGTGGGATCACATGGCCAGTAAGTATCCCTAAGACTTGATGATTCCCGCCTCCACACACATCCCCTCACACCCCCATTTCTTGGTACTTCTTTCCATGGTCTGATTTCTGGTTACCCCATAAATGAAATGGGAAGAGTGGGGGAGCATCTTGACAACAGTGATAAGTTCCCCTCAACATGCACTGTGCTTTTTCAGGAGATCACCAGTAATCTCCTGAAACCTTTAAAACAGTACCAAGAATCTTTTCTGCAAAGCCTTCCTGGTCCTTCTCGAAAAGGTATATGCATCTGTCTGCGAAAGAAAATGTAAAATCCCTTTTGACAGCACTCGCCAAATGATTACATAATTACTTGGTCTAATAGTTGATCACCTCTGTGCCAGATCAGTTACCCTTTGAGGACATAGGATGTGTATGTGTGTATGCATAGAGAGACTCATCCTGTGGCTCTATAGAAACAAACATACTTCACCTTTCCTCTCTCAAAGACCAGGAATGCTTGCTTGCCAAACGAATGAATGAGTCGCAGTTCCTTGCACCCTGCAGTGCCCTTCTCATGTGCACAATCCAGTCTGTAGATTTCAGGCTCCTGGAGGTGAACACTAGATGTTCATTTTTCTTTTCTGAGTCCCTCCCTACCCAGTGCCGAGTCTCAAAGTGAACAGTCAAAATTCTTAAGACACACATGCAGGGAAAAAAACTTGTTATGGATTTTTGTCTACTTTGGGGAAGTAGTAAACTATTAATGAGGGAGGGATTCTTTTATTTTTTAATTTTATAAAGTAGTTCACATATTTTATTACACTTAATATTCAAATGGGCTGGAGCGAAAGCACAGAGGGTAGGGCGTTTGCCTTGCACGTGGCCCACCCGGGTTCGATTCCTCCATCCCTCTCGGAGAGGCTGGCAAGCTACCGAGAGTATCCTGCCCACATGGCAGAGCTTGGCAAGCTACCCATGGCGTATTCAATATGCCAAAAACAGTAACAACAAGTCTCACAAAGGAGACGTTACTGGTGCCCACTCGTGCCCACTGGAGCAAATCGATGAGCAATGGGATGACAGTGTGACAGTGAAATATTCAAGCACCAATCCCACCACCATACACCTTCCCACCACCGTAATTTGGGTGTTTCCTTCTTTTCCATCTCGTACCTCAATCTGGGGGAGGGATTGTAACTTTCCACCCACCCCTTGAAGACGTTGAAAAGATGACAAGCTCCGGAAGCTTCGAAGTCGAGCTGTCTATGCTGGGAGAGGAACTGAGCACTCGAACTTGGCTGTAAAAGTATTCTCTGATTGAGAGGACTTTGACCTTTATAAGATCAAAGAAAACTCTCCCTACCTCCCCCCTTCGCCGCCAACCTCCATCATTATTGCATTACTGCTGCTAATAACACACAAGGACTTTTTCTTGGTTCATCTAGATGGAGGCTTTTTTTTTTTTTAACTGTTCCTTCCTCATCCTGGCTGTGTAATTCTCCATTCCATCTCCTGCTCTCACATCAGTCAAACTGCGATTCATTTGTTAGGACCTGAGTGGATGGAAATGGGATTAGGAAGGATATAAATGCCTTTGTGAAGGCCGCAGCAGGATTGATGCCAATCTATATCAGAGAATGGTGGTAGCTATTTCAGCCTGTGGACCACACAGCCTCTTGCAGTTACGCAACACCTCTGCCACTGTGTGAGCACAGTCAGATGCAATCTATAAACTAACAAGTGTGGCTATCCCAATAAACGTGATTTATCTCTAAACTAATGAGTATAGCTCTCCCAATAAACATTATTTACTAAATCACATGGCTGATAGAATTTGGACCTCAGCCTGTGGTTTGCCAATCCCTGACCTACATGCCATCAGCCCCTAGCTCTGGATTCTCAGGATCTCTCAAACCCTGTGCTTTCTGTAATAACCAGAAAACTAAGCATGATCAGTGTGAGAGAAGAAAAAAAAAACCAAGAGACAAAACAGCTTCTGCTTTCAATCAGAAAAGTACTTGGAAATGGCTTCCTTTTCAAGTGCAATGTCAGAATCAGGAGACAAACTGGAAGGAGCCAAACCCTTTTTCTTTCCTTGAACTGCTAATTTCTCTGCAGAGCCCCATATTTGGGGACAAAAGCTAAGCAGAAGTCAGATAATCAAGGGAAAAAAGGTGTTACTCAGAGTTTAAATTTCAGTACCACACAGTAGACTATAGGAGAGTGGATTGGAAATGGAACTACTCTAGCTGGGTAACTGGCAAAGACTTGATGAAGAGCCACAATATTATTAGAATGATATGGAACCAATGCATATCTAATCATTCTAATATTATTAGAATGATAATAATCCTTATGATTCTAATAATATTAGAATGATATGGAGCCAGTGCAATGGAACCAGTGCAGCTACCTGAGCAGTGACACTGGCAGTTAGTAGTTAAACAAGTAAAACCTACACAGTTTGGTAACCCAGCTCTAAGATCAAGCTACAGTTCCACCTTTAGCTCATGTATTGCACACTTGGAAGATCATAAAACTTTTCTAAAAGGTGATCTGAATTTATTCTGAGACAAGACCAGTGTGTGATTGGATTGTAAATCATTGAGTCGTAACTTGATCATTATGTTGTACCGTGTTGGGAAAGAAACAGTGTGGGCAGAGGGGAGCAGATGAGTCTGGAAATGACACCCCAAAGTATATGAGTGTACTCAGTAATGATTACAGGCCTGATGTTCACAAGCAGATTCTCTGAAGTGATTATTTAATCTGGAGGTTGGCAGAAATAGAATATTCAAGGTAATGAGTCTAATTGAGAGAGTGTTCTTTTTTAACAAGCTGTCAAAATGCTCTGGTCAGGTTGGCTGTTTGAAACGCACACTAGCAAGAAGGATTTGAAGTTTGAAGAAATAAGAATGATTAGAGTATTTGAATCTCAGGTGCAGCCTGCATCTTCATTCCTTGAGCGTAAGATAACTGACTTTCTCATCTTTAGAACTAAGCATTTTTATTTGATAGAGATGATGCCATCACTTTAGTAAAAATAGTATAGTTCAAACATTGTCTGAAGAGCCTCAGTCTTTGGGAGGTTAAGATGGTCAGAGTTTATTCTTTCCCATTTTTTTTAATAGCTGCCTTAGCAACACTGGGGAGGTGGATTTGACAGGTAAAAAGATCTTCGATGGCTGTTGTGCCGTGTCCCTTCCTTGCTGGTATGCTAGGATTCAGAGCCAGTGGATGTTGACAACCAAAAACATGCTTCACTGCTTTATTTCCTGTGTCATTAAGTGCAGAGAATTGTTCCTCACTCAACCTTTCCTCTTTGGAGTCTCCACTGGCATTTTGTGTAGACTTGTCTAAAAGCACACAGTGGTTTTTTTTTAATCATATCTGTTTGTGAATTCTGGTACCTGGGACATTTCTAGTTCTCATGAAATAAGCAAATTGCTTTACCATCTGACTTTCACATCAGCTTCTCTTAGTTTGGTTGAATGTATATCAACCCCAGATCACTGGTTCTATTCTTGCTGATAAAATCCAGATTCTATGCATATGCTGCCCGCGCTGCTTGTGCCCACATGGCCGAGTACATGCGATGCGCATGTGTCATCCACATGTCCTCTCTTGATATGTGTACTTTCATGCTTTCATGTCTAATGCTTGGATGTACATAGGGGCTTCTTTACCCTCGGAGAAGCCCGGGTTCTCTCTTGAGTATGTTACTCACTTTCTCTTCCTCCTTCCCTTCAAAACCTCCAAATAAAATCTGTTTTATTAAAAATAAAAAACCAGATCCTGAGACTTCAAAGGCTAGGTGCCAGAGCTGAAACATATTGAATCCACCAAGGTAAATGACTTATTTGGAATCCTCTGAGCAGTGGAATCTCTCTGATTTTATCAGTTCTGCTCAAGCTGCACCAACTTTTCAAGTCCTTTATGAAAAGGCCTGTCTTTAAAAAAAAAATGATGGCCTTCCCAGGTCCTTCATTACTGAGTACTGAGTAATGAAGTTCAAGGTGTTATTTATTTAAAATAGGTTTATAATTATACTTTCTGAGGCACAAACAAGTAGGACTCATTTTTAAAGAGAAAACTTTTTAAAGAGTTTTCTATTTAAAAGAAGAAAAAATAAATGAATGAGCAAATCTCTTTGAAACATGAATTTATGGCAGGTCATAGGACATGAAGCAGAACAGGAAAACTGCTCTTCTGAAGTAGGCTGAAGCCTGTGACCCAGGCTTCTAGGACTTAGTGGGCCTCTACTTGAAAATAAAATCTGATCTATTAAAAAGGTGGAGGTGGGGGAAGGAGAGTTGTTTTTTTTTTAATTAAAATGACTATCATACTCAATCTCTAGATTCTTGAAGAGCTGGAACTAGTTATGTTGACTTAATTCAGAATGGATGCTGTAAACACTGAAAAGTTCACAGAATGTTCTGTAGCTGACATTTGAAAACAGTGATATTTAATCAATGCTATGGCTTTCAGAACAATCATAATTTTGCTTTCCTGAACTGATCCCTGCCTCACTGACTCTTGTAAGCTTTGATTTTAGAGGCCATCTTTGTCTTCTCTGATATGCCCTTTAATTTTTTCTTCCTATAAATGGCCTAATGACTAAATGCTATAGCTTTTCTTCAAGCAGCAAATGCCATTTCTGCATTGTTTTCTATAATTTATATCATCTGCTATTGTCTATTCTAATTATTTAACTCTTCATGTCTCATGCATGAAGGAACAGTCAGAGGAACCCAGGTGTGTGGGACCCAGGGCCGAGATCTCCAAGGCTGCTCAGATTGGGACTGGGCCTCTTCCACACAGATCCCCCATTTTCCAGTAGCTAGGCAGTCACACCCAGAAACTGCCCCCGGTGCTGTGTAATCCCATCAATGGCCAATATCCAAAGACTATAAAACCAAGCTCTTGGAAGGACAACTAATAGCCTAGTTCTCCCTCTTGGAGAACCTGACAAGGTACCGAGAGTCTACTGCCTACACGGGAGAGCCTAGCAAACTCTCAGTGGTGTATTTATATCTCAAATACAGTAAAAGATATATACATACCTCTCGAAGAGCCCAGTAAGCTACCAAGAGTATCCCGCCCGCATGGCAGAGCCTGGCACTCTACCCATGGAGTATTCAATATGCCAAAAACAGTAACAATAGGTCTCATTCCCTTGACCCTGAAAGAGCCTCCAATCGTTGGGAAAGACGAGTAAGGGAGGCTGCTAAAATCTCAGGGCTGAGTGTAATAGAGTGCCCACTTGAGTAAATCGATGAACAACGAGATGACAGTGATACAGTGATTATTTAACTCTTAGGGGTGGCAAATTATCCATATTTGCTATATAATAGCCATGTAATATAAAATGTAAGAAAGCACAACACTATATTTACCAGGTAGTTTATGTTTTCTGAAATTAGACTTTGGGGCAGAAATAGAAAAAAAAATAGGCCTTTATGAAAAACAATCCTTAACATAAAAACAAGATCTGGTTGTAAAAAATTAACTTGTAAGGTAACTATTAAAATGTTGGCCTCATTAAATGAATATTCTTACTTATAGTAGTGAAGAAACTCTTTTACTTCTGTTTGATTCTGCATAATCTATCTGCCCCTCCCCCCAGCTTAGCCTTTGAGTCACTCTCTGACCACTGTTGTCACTTTGGGGGAAAAAAGTCCTTTTTAGGAAACATCATTACAATAGTGGTGTTGATGACCAAATTTCCTATAACTTCACCATCAAAGTGCCCAGTATCCACTGATAAGTAATGTTACATTACTTATTTCTAGACCCTGATGTCAGTTAAAAAAAGGTGACTAATTCATCTAGTTTGATTACATTAACTAGCTTTTCTTCTGTGTACTCTAACTGATATGAGTTTCTAAGGCCTTCTGTATAAGCATCCCATGCTGGGTGTCTTAAGATCAAGATGATTTATTATTCCAACTTCTGGAGGAGAGAGATCTTTAGTCAAGGTGTCAACATAAAAGCTGAAAGCTCTTGGAAAGAACTCTTCCTTGCTTCCTCCTAGCTTCTCATAGATACCACAGTCTTCAGAGATATAGTCAAGCATTCTCTCTCTTCTCTCCACTTTCACATGGCATATTACTTCAATGTGTGCCTCCTCCATGTCTCTGCTCATATTGCCATCACCTAAGGACAATGATTATGGAATTTAGAGCTTAACCTAAGCCAAAAGACTGCTCTGCCTCCACTACATCTGCAACAATTTTGTTTCCATATAAGGTCATATTCTCAGGACTCAATAAGACATGAATTTTGCTAGTGTACCCAAAATATGGACTGGAGCGATAGCACAGCAATTAGGGCATTTGCCTTGTATGCAGCCAACCTGGGTTTGATTCCTCCATCCCTCTTGGAGAGCCCGGCCCGCATGGCAGAGCCTGGCAAGCTACCCGGGGCATATTCGATATGCCAAAAACAGTAACAACAAGTCTTACAATGGAGACATTACTGGTGCCCGCTAGAGCAAATTGATGAACAACAAGACGACAATGCTACAGTGCTAGCCAAAATATGCATCGTACTTTTTATGGCAACTGTAGCATCGCATTTGTCTGGAATTATTTTGGAATTATATGTGTTCCTTGATGCAACTCTTTCACCACCTTCCCTTTTATAACTTCTGCTCATTTCATTATAGGGAGACTATTTCTATCTTACTCCGTGCTCTAAGTTATAGGAATGTAAAAATCTCTTTTATTCAATTAATTATTTTAGAGCCAATTATGATGGCTTATCCTTGCTACACTATACTCCTCCCCTCATATCTCCTATTTATCTTCTAGCAATCACCTACAATTTTTTTAAGGAAGGCTATTAAGAGTTTATAAACAAATATAAGTCTGTTGCTTGGAACTCAGTGGCTTTTCCCTGAGATAGAAATAATATGATGAGTAATGATTAGACTCCCAAGCCATCTTTTATAATCAAATTTTTTAAGTTAAATTTTTCTCAATTTAAATGTTCAAGAGATAATTTATATTGGTAGTGTTTCCTATGTTATTTATAGGACTGTACCTGGAAGATAGAGACTTTTTTTTATTTTAATTTTATTTATTTTTAATTAGAGAATCACCGTGAGGGTACAGTTACAGATTTATACACTTTTGTGCTTATACTTCCCTCATACAAAGTTCGGGAACCCATCCCTTCACCAGTGCCCATTCTCCACCACCCGTAAACCCAGCGTCCCTCCCACCCTCCCCAATCCCATCTCCCCCCACCCCACCCTGCCACTGTGGCAAGGCATTCCCTTCTGTTCTCTCTCTCTAATTAGCTGTTGTGGTTTGCAATAAAGGTGTTCAGTGGCCGCTGTGCTCAGTCTCTAGCCCTCATTCATCCCGCAACTCCCTTCCCCCACATGGCCTTCAACTACAATGTAGTTGGTGATCGCTTCTCTGAGTTGACCTTTCCCCGGAACGTGAGGCCAGCCTCGAAGCCATGGAGTCAACCTCCTGGTACTTATTTCTACAGTTCTTGGGTGATAGTCTCCCACTCTGTTATTCTATATACCATAGATGAGTGCAATCTTTCTATGTCTGTCTCTCTCTTTCTGACTCATTTCACTCAGCATGAAACTTTTCATGCCCATCCACTTAACTACAAAATTCTTGACCTCCTTTTTTCTAACAGCTGCATAGTATTCCATTGTATAGATGTACCAAAGTTTCCTCAACCAGTCATCCGTTCTGGGGCATTCGGGTTTTTTCCAGATTCTGGCTATTGTAAACAGTGCTGCGATGAACATACATGTGCAGATGTTGTTTCGATTGTACTTTTTTGCCTCTCTGGGATATATTCCCAGCAGTGGTATTGCTGGGTCAAATGGGAATTCAATATCTAATTTTTTGAGAATCGTCCAAATTGTTTTCCAGAAGGGCTGAACCAGTCGGCATTCCCACCAGCAGTGAAGAAGGGTCCCTTTCTCCCCACATCCTCTCCAACAGCGGTTGCTTTTGTTCTTTTGGATGTGTGCTAGTCTCTGTGGTGTGAGGTGGTAAAAGATGGAGACTTTTTGATGTTTACAAAATTTATTTACAAATGCAGAAGTCAACTAAGGTATCTGGTCTACCATAGGCCCTCTTTTCTTTTATTTTTTGGGGGGTGGGCCTGGGCCACAACTGACTCTGCACTCAGGAATCACTCCTGGTGGTACTCAGGAGACCATAAGTGGTGCTGGGGATTGAACCTGGGTCAACCACATGCAAGGCAAGTGCCCTACCTACTGTACTATTGCTCAAGCCCCTGGACCTCTCTTCTGATGTAACAAACAAATGGTAGGAGTAGTTAGGACAGGATGGATGATGAGTAGATCTTAATTTTTCAGTTTAATTTTGGTCATTTGCTGTTTTGGGATCACCTAGGCAATACTTACATTATGTTCAGAGAGAACTTAAAGTTTGGTTATCCTAAACTTTGTCAAAGATTCCTGGCATATATTTTCTCTTCAGCTCCTATCTATTGTGCTGAAAAGATCGTATGCTATCATTATGAAAGTAATCCTTGATGAAAATGGATCAGAAAGTCACAAAAAATGTAACTGACATCTTAATACCAGTAGTTACATAAAAATTGTTTAGAGGAAAATAAAAACAGGAAGGTAAGAACAATATTATGAGGCAAAGCAAGAGGCAGAACATGTATTATCTTTACTGAGATCACTTAAGAAAACACTTGAGAATGATTTTCACTATAGTACTAGCCTCTTTGCTTCGCATCATTTTGCTTACATTTCTCCCCCCTTTCCAAGTGATGAATTTAGAGTATTAAGTTGTGGAATAAGGGAACTTTCAAAGTTAAAGAACAACTCAATTCCCCTTGTAGGAAGGCATTTAATTGATTGACAAGGATTGTTGGGTTTATGTTAGAGTTCACAAACATGTGTCGGAAATTCCTGAAAATTATTCTGACAGATGACATCACCTACTGCAAAGAACATTCATATTAGGAATAGCACAGCAATCTCGCTCTTTATGACTACTTCTGAATGCATACTGGCAGACTGGAAGATTTCCTCCTTAACACAAAAAAGAACATGTCCTGCTGACCTTGTAGACAGCTAGTTAAAAGCTGAAGTGACTGTGAGTGCTGTGATCTGGCTTCATCATAAGAACATTTTGCTCTTCACATATATCCTCGTGCAGCATGTCTAAGCAATCAAACTAATCCAGTAAACTCTGAGTTCCCAGAGTCTTTACTTAAGGAAAGTTTAAGAGCTTTGGATATTTCTTAATATTGTGTTAAGGGGCACTGAATGGTTTTGTGCTAGCTTTGTTAAGGCTATATGAAGTGTTTTAACAAATAAATTCTTAGTTTTCAGAAAGTTGGGATAATACAAGTTCCTTTTTGGTCGACATCATTGTCCAATACATTTTCCACCCCCTTGGACCATTGACTTTCCACTGATCTAATACCCATGGACCTCCTATTTAAGTCCTCAGATCTGCTCCATTCAGTGAGTAGAGAGAGAAAGAAGGTAGGTTATCAAGCATGAGAGAATTTACAGATGAGGTCTGGATGTGACTCATGTTATTTCTTCTAACGTTTCGTCAGCTAAACTTAGTGCAAACCCCACTGACCAGCAATGTCATCTAGAAGTAATGGATGTAATGAACATCTAGCTTCTTTCTGTTATGAAGAACAATGTTTAGAGAATTAGTTTTCCCATAAACAAAATATCATAAGAGGACATAAGTCTGAAAGAGTTCAGTGTGACAGTCTGTCTCATTTGCAAACCACTTTCTTTTTTTGGGGGGTTACACCCTGATTATGCACAGGGGTCACTCCTGGCTCTGCACTCAGGAATTACCCCTGGCGGTACTCAGGGGACCATATGGGATGCTGGGAATCGAACCTGGGTTGGCCGCTTGCAAGGCAAACGCCCTACACGCTGTACTATCGCTCCAGCTCCTGAAAACCACTTTCATTGGAAAACTTAGCATACTTTCAATTTCACACGTATTACTGGGTACAACTCACCCATTTTCATTTATTTATTTATATGTTTATTAGTTCATTTACTTGGCTTTGGGGTGCTATAGCTGGCAATGCTGAGGGACAGTTCATGTATCTGGGCTCAGGAGTGACCCCTGGTGGTGCTCAGGGGTCTATATATGGTGCTGGGAATTCCGAACATGGTGAAGGCTACTCCATCTGCTTTCAAGGCAAATGCCTTTTCTCCTATTCTGTCTTTCTGCCCTTAACTCCAATGATATCTTAAGAAACATACCCAGGGAGAGAAAATATATATTCTAGAGAACAATTCTAATTTAAGCAACATATTTAAAAAGTTTCAATAGCAAGGTAATATTGAATTTGCTTCTCTCCCCAATAATATGTATATAATCACATGCATATGTATACATACACTGAACAAACATATATACATTTATAATTATATATTCTAACTTGAAGCTTTTAATAAATACTACTAAAATTTTCTTTTGACACACTACTGCTTTTTAAAAAATTATAATTAAGAATTGCTCCAGTCCACAATGCCTCTTAATTTGGAAGCACATAATAAAGCAGCACACCACCACGATAATTTGGATAAAGCTTAGACTTTTGCAGTTCAACAAGTGTAATATCTCTTCTCGCTTTCTGTGGTGTGTGTGTGTGTGTGTGTGTGTGTGTGTGCGCGTGTGTGTGTGTGTTGGGGCTACATCCAGCTGTCTTTCTAGGTGTGATCCTGTGCTCAGAGATCACTTCTGGATCAGTTTAGGGGATCATATGTGGTGCCAAGGATCGAATCCAGGTCGACTGCATGCAAGGCAAGCATTATATTTGGCCCTTCTTTTATTATACACACATACATGTTTATGTATTATATATGTATGTATGTAATTTTTCAGGGATGGAGGTTGCATCTGGATGTGCTCTGGAGCCATACTGGATGCCTAGGATCAAACCTGGGTCAGCAATGTGCCAGGCAAGTGCCTTAACTGCTGTATTCTTTTTCTGGCTTTATTCGATGTGCCAAAAACAGTAACAACAAGTCTCACAATGGAGACATTACTGGTGCCCGCTCGAGCAAATCGATGAGCAGAGGGATGACAGTGCTACAGTTCTATAATTAAGAATAACTGATTTATAGGTATAAGAAAAACAGTATTAAATTTGCTTTTGGAATCAAGTAACAAAGCCTAACTCACTATTTAAAATAATGACTATTTTCCCAGACCCTGCCTCCTGTCACCACACCTCTCTGCTAGCTCCCCAACCGCGCTGCCCCTGTCCTGCAGGTAATCGGCTCACCCTGAGCACTGCCAGCGTCCCAAGTGGTTACTGGGGGCGTGGCCTATATCTCAGGGGGCGTGGTCTCAAAAGGGGTGTGGCCTCCTGCACAGTGGCCGCAGTTATTATTACTTTTTTTAGCATAATCTGTATAACCTGTTTCTTTGAAAAATACCGTGGCCATCTCAATCACTCTATGTTAATAGTCTATTAGCTCATTCTAACGTCACAAAAACTATCCGTGAACAATAGAAACTTTGCAAGGAGAGCATAGCCTTAAAACCTTCACTAGAGGCGCCAGATAAATCAGGATGGATGCCTGAGAGTAAGGAAAAATTCTGGAACAAGAACAAGGTTACCATTATCAATTTAGCACAAACAGAGCCCCTCCTCCCACAGCAAGAGGGAATAGGGATAAACAACGAGAACGTTCTGACTCTATACTTCCATACCAATATGAAGAAATAGCAGAAGTCGCCTCCACGAAGAGAGGATGAAGAAAAGACTCCAGAAAGCTCAACAGGGGCTACCCACATATACGACCTTTCAGAAAAAGAATTCAGAGAGGAAATCTTGAGGAGAGTCCGTGTACTCCCAGCAACCATGGAACAGACATCCAATAAATTAAGGGCGGATATAAATGAAGCATTGGATTGGTCCACCAAGAAAATGCAGGAAGAAATGAGAGCAGAAATTTCAAAGCTACGAACAGAAGTCACACAAATAAAGGAATCAGTAGATGAATTAAAAATCTCAGTAGGAGCCCTCAATAGTGGAATGGCTACAGCCGAAGACAGGATCAGCGAGCTTGAAGATGAGATGCACAAAGCTTACAGACAACAACAAATAATGGCAAAAGACCTCAAATGGCTTTAGAGCGAATCAGAGCCCTGGGGGATGACCTCAAGAGGAACAACATAAGAATCATTGGAGTACCAGAGCACATGGAAGTAACCCCAGTGAAAAAAACACAGTGAAAGACATCATTGCTAAGAAATTCCCAGAGCTGGAGAAGGCAGGCATCCAGATCCAAGGAACCCGAAGAGTACCAGCTAAAAGAGACCCGAATAAGAAGACTCCAAGACACATCATAGTCAGAATAATGGATGTTGTGGTTAGAGACACAATACTGCAAGCAGCAAGGTCAAAGAAGGAAATCACATACAAAGGAGCACCCCTTAGATTTACAGAAGACCTATCAGAGGAAACCCTCCAAGCCTGAAGACAATGGTGGGACATAGTGAAAAAATTCAATGAAATGAACGCATCACAAAGAATACTTTATCTGCCTAAACTTTCACTCAAACTCGAAGGAATCATACACTATTTCTTGGATAAACAACAGCTCAGGAACGTCATAGACTCGAAACCAAACTTAAAAGAAGGACTAAAGGGACTATTGTAAGACAAGGAAGAACCCTGTAAGAACAACAAACCCCAGAGGAAGATGACACAAACCCCCATGACAATAATCTCTCTTAATGTCAATGGCCTAAATGCACCAATTAAAAGACACAGAGTGGCAAAATGGATCCGGAAACTAAACCCAACATTCTGCTGCCTGCAAGAAACACACCTAAACAGTCAGAACAAACACAGACTCAAAGACAAAGGATGGAAAACAATCCTGCAGGCTAACAACTCCCTCAAAAAAGCTGGGGTGGCCATACTAGTATCCGACAACATAGATTTCAGGTTGAAAAAAGATTCGAAGGAACAGGGAAGGTCAAATTTTCTATTTATCAAGGGATATGTACAACAGGAAGAAATCACACCCTTAAACATATACACACCTATTGAATGACCAGGTAAATACTGAAAACAACTTCTAACAGACTTTAAAGAGGACATCGCTAGCAGCACAATAATAGTTGGAGACTTCAACACCGACTTATCACCTCTGGATAGATCGACAAGAACAAAACTCAGCAAGGAAACACTGACTCTAAAAGAAGAAATGGAAGAGAGAGGCCTAATAGACCTATATAGGGCTTTACACCCCAAAAAGAAAAAATACACATTCTAAAATAATGACTATTTTCTAAATTATATTTAATATTAATAACAATTGTGTAGATGTAGGAATTTAAGTTCAGCGGGGATAACGAGTTTGTCATGGTCTGTCTAGTTAGTAGAATAGAAATTAAGAAATTAACTCCTTAGCCATCTCTACTAGTTATACAATTTAGGGACCCATATTAGACGATGAGAGGCATAGCAAGCTCCTGGACTGGTCAATTGTGTAACTCAGTATCTTCTAGGTACACAAGTTCCCAGAGGACCATGTTTATCTGATGAGATCGCATTCTATCTGTTTAGGTTCTTCTGTATTTCACCCAAATTCTCTTTCACTTTATATCATGAAAACAGGGTGGCTTCCAACAGTAGCTGAGGCAATGCACTTCATTATGTATGTCTAATTGCAGAGAACAATTAGTTTCTTCATCTAATTCATGAGTACAATTATCCCTTTGTTTCTTTAATTCAAACATGCCCAGTCTGTTTCCAGTACCTGAACTGATGGCTGGTAAAGCAATGATGAACTGATAAACCAATGAATACGAATTGGTTTATCTTCAAGTCAGTCACTTTGTATAAAGTGAATGATGAATAATCAATCAAAGTACTATTACATGCCACCACTTCTAGGAATCCAACCTGATCCTGACACAAGTTCTTATCGAGTTTATATAAATAATTTTTGTGGAAATGTTGGAGAACTTCTACATATATTGACTCATTTTTCAATTACTAGGTAGGACAAGTTTTATGATTACTATTTCTTATATGAGGAAAATAAGGTTCAGGGAGGATTTGTGTTTCAAAGTCATGATCCTAGTTAGTGCCAGAGCAGATATTTTAACTATTATCTCTTAATTTATGGTACAACCATTTATCAAACAGTTATCCCATCTTTGGATATAAAATTACCCACTGAAAATTCAATCCCTGGGTAGACAAGGTATCTAATAGGATAAGTTTAAGCTGATTTTATCTATTTTAAATTTTTCATAGTGGTATTTAAACACTTTGCATTTGTCTTCATTCTCCTGAGCAATTTCTAACTAGTTTTCTGCTTTAGATTCCATCTTAATGTTCTACTTTTGCTTTCCCTAAGGACTTGGGCTGTTAATTCTTATGCATAAAGAAAAAGTTTAAAAAGAGTATTACAGTAGCCAAATTTCTAGGACATGATATACTTCCTTTGCAAAGATTAAAAATTTTAAGACTTCTTCCTCATTAAAAGTATACAGATAAGCATTAATTAACAGGAAAATTATTAAAATAATGCATAAAACATATCCTGCTGGTTTCTAGAATCTGGAAGTCTTATTCTTTTTCTTTTCTCTGTATGTCTTATAAATAGGATCCAAAATTTAGCCAGCATGATACAAATTAATTCATTTGAAGGAACTAACTGTAATTACAATCATAGTGGGAGTGTGGCTTTTAGAATAGATATGTTGGTAGTTATTAAAGTTTAAGCAGTAATAAGGTAAAGTATTGATCCATCATAGCCCCAAAGGTTAGTAGCATGTTGTTGACTCTATTTTAATACTTGCTAAGCTTTGAATTTCATCCAAATAGTAGAAACTTAAGTCTGAAAATAACATAGTGCTTGCCACATAACAGATATCATGCATATATGTATATGTTGCAATAAATACTGAGTAAATGAACTTGCAACTTTTACAAATGAGAAAACAAAACAAATAGAAGAAAAGACTAGTTCAAATTCACATTATTCATTGTGGCAGTGAAAAGACCAATAGTCACACTTTTAACTCCAAAGTTCAGTGTTTATTTTTTTTCCTATAGAGTTGTAAATAAGGAGAAGCTCTCCATACTAGGGACTTAAAGCAATTATGTAAATAATTTATGATTTATTTACGGTTTTTGGATGAGAGGAACTTAGGCTGCCTAAAGAGAAGATTTCCAGGCAAGTACTTTAAGAAGTCTTAATGTACAAACTGCTGACACGTTTTATTGGCGAGCCCTTGAAAGTTTTGTTTTTTATGACAATTCATTTGCCCAGGCAAAAGTCTCCGGGAATCATCAAGTTATATTGATGGAAACTAGAAATTATAAAGTCATGTAAATACAAACATAGTAAGCTATGTATGTTTATTTATGGCTTTGATTCTCAGAAATAAGAGGTTAAAGGGCTCTAGATGTCCACAAAGTTGAAGATTCAGAGATAGCCGAACATAGAGATGAGAAAGTAATTTATGAGATGCAAATGATTCAGATAAAACTCTGGAGCATCTTTCTAGGAGGAAAGAGGCCATGATTTATTGCTCTCCACTTATGATTTCCTTGGGAATGAAATTTTCTATGGTAAAGATAAAATTATCATTATACAAAATATTTAATTGGGGTATTTGAGGTATAAAGAGTTAAATATTAAATAGTAAAACAAATCATATTTAATAAAAGAAAACATAACAGCAATAGTAAAGCACATGTTCATTTTCAAATAACTTTTATTTATAACTTTTGCCAATGTGGTTGGTTAACTGTTCATTCTAAACCTGTTTCATTTTTCATACTATGTTAAAAATTTATTAAAGTAACATTGGCTCTCAGCATTCAGACATCAGGTATACACTGATATAAATAAAAAACTACAATAAAGTTATTTTCTAATGATTTGTATCTAAATAATACTTATAAATCTGTTATTTACTTGGTATATATTTGTATATGGCTTCACTGTATCACTGATATTCCATTGTTCATCGATTTGCTCAATCGGGAGCCAATAACATCTCCATTCGTCGTAGCCCTTAGATTTTAGCAGTCTCTCTTTACTCATCCTTCCCAACAGTGCCACATTGGAGGCTCTTTCAGGGTAAGTAGAATGAGACCCATCATTGTTACCGTATTTGGCACATCGAATATGCCACAGGGAGCTTGCCAGTCTCTGCCATGCGGGCAGGTTACTCTCGGTACATTGCCAAGTTCTCTGAGAAAGAGAACTAGACAATAGGAGATTGTGCAGCCACAAATACAGCTGCATGCTTCTGAGAGCTTTGTTTTATAGTCTCTGGATCTTGGCCGTTGATGGGATTACATGGTGCTGGGTGGGGGGGGGTGGGTGTGATTGCCAAGCTCCTGGTAGATGGGGGATCCTGGTGGAGGAGGCCCAGTCACAATCCAGGCATGTTTGGAGATCTTAGTCACGAGTCCCACATACCTGGGTTCCTCTGTCGGTTCCTTCATGCGTGAGGCTTGTACAAGCATGTGGAGAGTGGCCTTGAGCATGGCTGTGGCTGGGTTCTGGAGGTCTTTGGCTGTCGGGGTTCTGCTTGGGGCCAGGAGGGAAACTCAACCTGCCCCCTCCAAGGGGCCCTGGTGAAGACAGCCAGGCCTGGGGGCAGGAGACTCTGCCGTATATAGCTTAAATTTTACAAATGGCTTTATGTCAGAATATCTCTCAAATAGAAATGTTATATTTATTACATACTTGAGATGAAATGGGTTGATTAGTTTCTCTCTACTGATTACTTTTAGGGTCATTCTTGATCATAATATGATAATATGCAACTGGGTATCTCCAGGCTGGGAATTGTAATGATCTAGAAAACAATTATAATTGTCTAAACCTTAATACTTTCTATTTTATCAAGTACTTTTTGATAGCTGTTCTTTTTTAGATTTTGTATTCTTTGTGATCCTGCCAGTCAAGTTTTTCTTTTTTCTTTATTTATTTAATTCTTAATTGAATCACTGTGAGATATACAGATAGAAAGCTGTTAACGATCAGGTTTCAGTCACACAATGTTTCGTCATCCATACCTCCAGTATACATTCCCCACCACCATTATCCCTCCCACCACCACCATCCCTTTCAGCCTGCCTCTAAGGCAGGTACTTTTCTTCTTTCTCTCTCTCTTCCTCCCCCCACCCTCCTTTTGGGCATTATGGTTTTATGGTTTTCAATACAGGTGCTGAGAGGTTATCATGTTTGGTCTTTTACCTATGCTCAGCACACAGTTCTTTTCCAGAGTGATCATTTCTAACTAGCATTATCATAGTGGTCCCTTTCTATCCCAACTGCCTTCTCCCCTGGCACTTGAGGCAGGCTTCCAACCATGGACCAATCCTCCTGGTTCTTTTTTCCCTTGGGTATTAGTCTTTCTTGCTTCTTGTCTATATCCTTACATGGTAATCTATCTTCCTCTGCCATAACTGCACAATAAAAGTAATCTGTAAAATGTAGACTTTCTATTTCTCATATCCATGAATATCTTAGTCTCTGGGCCCAAAGGCACTGATCCTGCCTGATAGAAATTGATGACATGTTCCTCCTTCAAGTTTTCTCTTCCTTCCATCATAATTTTTACCCCAAGATACATATTCGAGTGTCCTAAAGTTGGAAGAATGCCAGTTTAAATTCCATTAAAGAATTTGTGAAATCAAACCACAGTCCCAGAGATGATACTATCACCACACATGACAGGCAATAACAGTGCTGAAATGCTCCAGAAGGAACTGTCCCCCTAAAGTACGCATAAAGAAACTGAAAACCCTTATGTAGAAAAGAAAAGTGATTCACTAAAGAACGATAATCATGTTCTCTAACATAAAAAGTAACTTTGGAAAGCAATTGATTCAAGAGAAATTTTTACTAGCCTCTTTGCTCCAAAATGTTGTCATTAGTATATGTAGCTATATCACAACTATCCATAGAATTAGAGACAACAGCCTAAGTGGAATCTTCTGAATTTATCAAAGTTCTTTTAAGTCTTATAACTGATAGAATCTGGCACCTAACATTCTCATTCTAGTGGACATAGAGTTATTATAAAATATTAGGGCTTTTTCTGTATTTATTTATATTTTAAACATATTTAACACTTTTGTGTAGTCTTGGAGATACTCTCTCAGCATCTGAACTAGTAATTTAAAGAACTATTTGATGTTTGATGGCAGAAAGTTTGTCTTTTGTATTGCACAGTGAAAGTCATTTTGTCCAGTTGAATTCAGTCCTGTTATAATTCCTTAAAACTGAGTTCATTGAGACTTTTTACTCAATTTAGGAAAGATTTATTACAAGAAAAGTAGAACTGCTCTTAGGGAATTGTAGCTTCTAGGTAGTTCGGAAATTAATGATATTTAGAATTCAAATACAGTTCTCTGGAAGTTATGCCTTCCCTGTCTTTACTAAAACTTTTAAAGAATTTCTGTGCTAATATATTTCAGAGTTAACATGAAATGGGTAAGTCCTACTTACATAAAATTTCCCCCTATACTTTATGTAAACACTGTGGTTTGCAGAATTGTTCATGATGATTTGTTATAGGCATTCAATGTTCCAACACCAATCCCACTACCATTATCACCTTCCCTCTACCATTGTCTCCAATTTTCCCAACCACTCCTAGAAACTGCCCCCGTGCCAGGCCCACAATAATGCATTTTATATTGCTTGTTATCAGTATCTAACTGAATGATCAAAAAGTATTTACTTAGAAGAAAAATAATGTAAATTGCTGTATGTCACCCTGGAGACATTAAGTCCTTGTATGAGATATTACTAAGATGTTATTACAGGTTAAGCCTTCACTGTTTGGTTTGTCAAGATCCAATCTGGTATGCTACTACTAGATTATCACTGTTATAGAGTTCAGAGATGTTGCTCCAGGCAGTCCAGAATTTTTAACTGGATGGTACAGTTGGAGTTAAATTTTCAACTGGGCAGCAGCTTTGGGGTGTGAATGTCACTGCCAGGACTTCTGGAAGTATAGGGTGATAGGAGAAGATAGACATAGAGAAAGCCTGTTGATATCTGTCACAAAAACCTACATACTTGCATTTTCAGCAGGTTGATTTCTGGTTTGGGAGAGCCTAGCAAGCTCCCTCTGGTGTATTCATATGCCAAAAACAGTAACAATGATGGGTCTCATTGCCCTGATCCTGAAGAGCCTCTGATGTGGCACCATTGGGAAGCATGAGTAAAAAGAGGCTGCTAAAATCTCAGGGCTAGTACGAATGGAGACATTACTGGGCCCCCTCAAGCAAATCGACGATCAGTGGGATGACAGTGATACAGTGATACAGTTCTTCTTGTATATAATACTGAGTTCAAAGAAGAAACTCCTGAGAGGACAACATTTGTTGCTTAAAGCGAAATGTAATATCAGAAGGCAGAACTCATTGAGTTCTCATTGCAAATCATACTTTCTTAGTATTAATTATCATAAGCTTAGTGCAAACACTAAAAACTTGACTTTTCATTGCTGAAGGGATTATGTGAAAATGACACAGCTGATCCATGAAAATGTTAACACGTAGGTATTCTCCAAATGTTTTTCTTCTTACTGGTAGAAAATATAATGCCTATAACATTACCAAGAATCTTTTCTTATAACAGGACACCGATACCATGGCGTTTCCAGCTTCTTTGCCTCTGCTCTAAATTTTTCTTTGTACCATTTTTTAAATGATCTTCTCTGCCACTAAATCTTAATTGATTAAAGCAAATTATAAGATTGCTAAAACATTCTTGAAAGTAATATTCTGACAGTTATCTGGCAGTTATCAAAACAGCATTGCACCAATAATCCTGAGCAAGACGCTTGGAAACTGAAGTACTCAGCCACCGCTCGATGTGTTGTGAGACACTTAAAACAAATCCTGCTAGGTGACCACATCCCGCTTTTCTATTCTTGCCTATTAAACTCAACCTTGGTTTTGGCTCAGAATAATCGGGCTTGGAAAGATGCCTCAGTGATGCACATCAACAGAACAGTAAGCCACTTCAACTCTGTTTTCTCCTAGTCAACCTGGAAATTTCCTTTATTATGGCACTTAAGCATACTTAATGACAATTGCCTCTTTATTTTCATACAAAGTGGAGTTACCTTCTCTTAGTCTTGCCTAAATTGTATTTATTCCTTAACCTGGCCAGGCTTAAGCTTTTAGCTGTATTCAAAATTGGAGGGTTACTGCTGATAGTAGCTACTGGTCCCTGCCAATATCTAGGAGAGCCTTCTGGGGTTTTCATTCATAATGCAACTGTCATTCTGTGGTTCAGATGATGTTAGGTGAGTAAGCTACATAAACCTATTCATAGAAAATTACTCCTGGGCATTGAACTGAGTAATAAGATTTTCAAATTAGCTTTATCTCTGCCCCCACCTCCCTCAGATTTTCTCTGGGTTGTTTTGGTCAGATTAAATATCATGAGTGTTCTAAAGTTTCTGCACAGATCCAGTAGTGTTGGGTTGATCAATGTAGATGGATGAGTGCTGCCACTTTCTATATTGGCTGTTTCTTTGAAGACCCAGAGCTCTAAAACGTGATTCATTGCCCTTAGGGGTGAAGGCTTGATGAATACAAATCTTACCAAATTTCTGTTAAGAAATATGTCTGTGGGGCTGGAGTGATAGCACAGCGGGTAGGGCGTTTGCCTTGCACGCGGCTGACCCGGGTTCGATTCCCAGCATCCCATATGGTCCCCTGAGCATGGCCAAGGGTAATTCCTGAGTTCAGAGCCAGGAGTGACCCCCGAGCATCGCTGGGTATGACCCAAAAAGCAAAAAAAAAAAGTCTGTATTTTCTTTTGCTTCATTATAGAACATGGGCTAAGGCATAGAGAATATGGTATGTTGGACTTGTATTATCCAGGACATGGAGCATAATAGATGTTCCTTATATGCTTGCTGACAAGATATTACTATATATATGTATATATATATATACATATATATGTATATATATATGCCTGACTGGGGATACCTATAAAGGTGATTAGAGGCTGCCTCCAAAACCTCCATCCTTCTCGAAGAGCCCAGCAAGCTACCAAGAGTATCTCACCTGCACGGCAGAGTCTGGCAAGCTACCTGTGGCGTCCTCTGTATGCCAAAAATAGTAACAATGACACTCCTCATTCCCCTGACCCTGAAAGCGCTCCCAATACTCCATCGGGCTACACTAGCACATGACAGGGATGAATGGAGATGTTACTGGTGCCTGCTCGAGCAAACCAATGAACAACAGGATGACAGTGATACAGTGATACAGTGATACAGTGATACTTCTCTTAATCTTCAACCTAATAGAAAAACTAAAACAAAAATGGAATCTTCTTTTTTTGGGGGGTCACACTTGGCAATGTACAGGGGTTACTCCTGGCTCTGCCCTCAGAAATTACTCCTGGCGGTGCTCAGGGGACCATATGGGATGCTGGGAATTGAACCGGGGTGGGCCATGTGCAAGGGAAACATCCTACTTGCTGTGTTATCACTCCAGCCCCTAAAATGGACTCGATATTTACCCTTCTCCAAACTTGTTTTCCGATGTGAAGGCCATGGAATTTTAATTCCACTGGAAAAATCTGAGATACGTCAAGCACAACACTGAGAAATAAATGAATGGGAGCCTAGTGGTTAAGCTGGTACAGCATATCACACTCTAGCTTTCTTCTACACACTGTTTTAATCACCATTTTCTTAACAAATCATTTGTATTCAAATCCTTACCTTAGGTTCACTTCTCAGGGAAACAATGCTAAGAATATCCATCAAACGACTTCCTTAGACACAGAAATCTCAACATCATTGAGCTAAAGTTATACAGGTGTCTGCATCTCAGATTCTTCAATATGTTCATATTCCCTGTGACTCTTAAAGAAAGGATTAGTGTAGATTATTTCCAAACTCAATTAGAATCATGTCCATTAAGAATTTTATGAAATTACTTTGTAAATAAACTTACAAATTTTTCTTTTGACACATTTTAATGACAAAAACTTCATATAAAAATATTTTACCACAAGACGTTTGACTTTAAAAAGTGAGGAATTTTGTGTAGAAGAGAAAGAAGACATCTAAAAGAGTTGGAACTTTGCATATGGGAGGCTGGGGTTCAATGCCTGGTACTATATGTTCCCCTAGGAGTGACCACCAAACACCAAGAGAGGAACAGCACCTGAGCAGCAGCAGACAGGGTTTCCAAGACAAAAATAGATTAGAAAATTTTAATCATGATTAATTTAAGTAGTCTGTAGTAATTTTCAAAGTGTGAGATACTCAGAACCACTCTGAAGTCATCTTTCCATTTCTATCTTGGAGGACATGCCTTGGAGAGCAGACCAAACTCTAACAAATGAAATAATTTCTGCCCCATAAGCCTTGTCAAAGGGGTAAGAGTAAAATACACTAAGAGTTTAGTCTTGTGGCTTTGATAAAAATATTACTGATACATTGGAAAAGACAAATGTACTTCCTATTTTATCAATGGAGAAATTGAGGTTCTCAGAAAGATTAAGTAAAGTATCCAAAAATCTCACTACTAAAAAGTGATGGGTCCAGGATCAGGACTCATCTCTCCATACTTGTCCTTTACTATTTGATCTGTTCCATGATGTTCCTGTGTGGTGCAGAAATGAGAGGATGACAAGAGTGAGAATCTGGAAGAACAGAACTGGGGGTATCTATACTAGGCTCTTTATCTTACACAGAAATAAAAGTGCTGACTTTCCCTTTCTGTTATGTTCTTTTTCTTCTTAAACACATTATAGTAGCGGGATAGTGAAAGTGATTTTTACGCTTGTTGCGTCTTCGGTTGCAACGTTCTCTCTACTCATTTCTACTTTCTGAGAAATCCAATTTGTGAACCAACCATAAGATTTCAGGAGAGAATCACTGTAGCACTGTAGCACTGTTGTCCCATTGTTCATCGATTAGCTCAAGCAGGCACCAGTAACATCTCCATTGTGAGACTCGTTTGTTACTGTTTTTTTGGCATGTTGAATCCGCCACAGGTAGCTTGCCAGGCTCTGCTATGCGGGCGGGATACTCTCGGTAGCTTGCCGGGCTCTCCGAGAGGGATGGAGGAATCGTCCCTTCGAAAGTCGGGCAAGCTAGGAGGGAATTACGAACTAAAAATGCTTTCTTGTTCATGAATAAAGGGAGCAAGACTAATAGAGGCTTTTAACTTAATCTTCAAGTCTCTTAAATACAATGATCTAAGCTGGTAAACTAGAAGTAATACCTACAGCCTTTTATCTAATGGAAATGTCTACTGGAGCACTTGTAAAAGAAAGAAAAATTGATTTTAAAAAAATCAGGCTTTTGAGTGTTGCTCTTCCTCAGAAGTCCAGTAATAGACATTTGTATAAGTTACTACCATGATTCAACTGCATGTAACTTAGCTTTACTCTACTTTCTGTAGCTTTCAGTATGTCCAATATTCTGAAGAAAATTTTAAATGATCAGTTCAGGGACAAATGGCTTCATGAGTACTTGATGGTAAATGAAAGGAAAACAAAGACTTGGTTCCAACATCTCCAAAGAATTAGAGCAACGTGTATCAACAGTCTAAGGGAGAATTCATTTCATATCATTACTATTTACTTTCTAAGTGATGGAAGGATTTGTACTTCTAGAACTATTAGGGTGTATCACTTGTCATCCTGTTGATCCTCTATTTGCTCGAGTGAGCACCAGCAACATCTCCATTTATCCCTGTCGCATGCTAGTGTAGTCCAATGATAATTAGGGTGATAAGATAAAATCTTTTTTTTAAAAAAAAGTATAGCAGACATCCCCAATGTGCAGAAGATGGAGCCCACCTGATGCTCTCTGTCAGGCATTGTGGTCTGCCTGACAGAGAGCATCAATATTTTTTTGATCCATACTTGGGCCCAGTGGTGCTTGAGGGTCACAAGGGTCACCCAAAGGAACAGTGAGGTTCTGAGTTCAATCTATGAGGAAAACAAACTCAGGGCCTTACACATGCTAGGCATGAGATCTACTGCTTGAATTATATTCATGACTCCAAAAAACAATTTTAGAATCATCTTTTTAGCCATTAGACTTCTCATAGGAATGAGCTATCCACAACT
Organism: Sorex araneus; assembly: GCF_027595985.1. Classification (NCBI taxonomy): domain Eukaryota; kingdom Metazoa; phylum Chordata; class Mammalia; order Eulipotyphla; family Soricidae; genus Sorex; species Sorex araneus. The sequence continues at coordinate 15,138,522 of NC_073312.1, forward strand.
CAATTGATCTTTTACCAGTTGTGTCCCTAATTCAAACCTATTCTCCTAGATTTGCTGGAAGTGGAGCTCTGAAACTAAATTTCTTTATCGTCTTTGCTTCTTTGGGTCTATATAGAGGAGGGAGTCTGTGTTATAAGAAGAATGAGGAGTAGAAAAGGGGAGACAGGACTGATTCCTTGCTTTCTCATCTGGCGGGTAGAGTTGTCCCAGAGTAGCAACTGCTTGCCACTAAAAGCTTCTTATTTGCATCCTTGCCACCCTCAGTCATGTGGGCTGGTCACATCACTCCTCACATCTGCACCCCAGGGAGATATTTAGGTTCAGGTAATCTATCTCTTGTTTCCTCAGTCCTAGATATAATAGCTGTTCCTTACTTTTATTAGATCTAAATCATCGCTCTGTTCTTTTATCCAACACGTGGATGGGCAATTTCCTATTTTCAAGTCTCTTGTTTGAAATATTCAGTGTGCTTGTGAGAGTGTTTTCAGGATCAACACACTGTTTTACTGCATGTATATTTTCCCTGTCATTTATTGAGATCTTCAACTTGTTCATTTTTTTTTTTTTTTTTTTAGGTGGGGGAACATCCAGTGGTGTTCAGAGATTACTCCTAGTGGTGCTCAGGGAACCAGGCGGGGTGCTAGAAAGCAAACCTGGGTCAACTGTGTACAAGATGCACTCAGTGAACTATCTCTCCAATCTCTACAACCTGCTCATTCTTAACCCTTTTAATAAAATAATCAGGGGATAAGCACAGATTTTTTAAATTATGCTTGAAATTTGTATTTTGTTCAAAAATAACATGTCCTCTTGAAAAGTATGAAATGATTTAAAATGCCTTTTTTCTTTTGTTCTACATTTATGTGTGTGTTACATCAGTCTTTATAGAACTTTATTTTGTGTAAAGCAGAATGTTTGCCTTTTCATCCCAAACTGACAGGCAGTTGTTGCAAATCAAGGTTCAAATAGCCGACATTTTCTTATTTTTTTTGAAATGCCACCATTATTTTGTGCAAAATTTTCATTAGTGTATGTTTGTATGTTAATTTACATTGAGTTAAAGATCATAGGCCAAATATTTACTAGAAAACACAAATTGTGTACCTCCTGAATCAAAGAAACAGAAAGGTCTGGGAAAGGGAAGAGGAGGAAGTTAATGTAAGATGGATACCACCATAAATGAAGGAAAGCTAGCCAATTTTGTTTCTGGGATCTTCTATGAGTTAATGGAATATTGTGTCATAGTATAGTCTAAGGGGAAGGATGAGAGGTATTAGATTCTTCTGATTTGCCTCACCTATTAGTCACCCTTGATAGTTTGACTCTCCAAAATAGAAATTTATCAGAAGTTATCATGTTTCTTCCTTTACCTACTTTCAAGATGCAACTTTTTCCAGGTGGTAATTTGAGATCTGTTAGACTCATAGCCCCTGGGGGTAGAGAAGTTCTATTGTGGGCTACACTGTAGCATTGTATGAAAACTGAGGGCTCTTATAACTGACCTTGAGGAAGACCCTGGTCATAAATAGAATGGGAAGGTGAACTTAGCTCCTGTGTTTACTCCTTTCTGAGAGGCAGCAAAATAGGATGTGAGGCCATAGCTGAATACAATGGTTGTTAAACTTCCTCAGCATTTCCAAAGGGAGGCGGGATCCTCTCTGAAGTAGGCTGGCAGGTAGATGGGGAAACTCTCCGTTCCCACCCTGAAGGCAATGGCAACACCCCAGAGTTGTGGAAAAAAAACCAATTTTGCAGAAAATAGGAACTAAGACCTGATAAGATTTTCACCTGGCACCATCGATCGGAGAAGGCTGGATCCATCTCAGAGAGAAGCTCCAGCAAGAACGAAAGTGAGAGGAATAAGAAAAGAAAGGGGGAAGAGAGAGAGAGAGAGAGAGAGAGAGAGAGAGAGAGAGAGAGAGAGAGAGAGAGAGAGAGAGAGAGAGAGAGAGAGAGAGAGAGAGAGAGAGAGAAACGCCTGCCAGAGAGGCGGGTGGGGGGTGATGGGAGGGAATCTGGGGACGCTGGTACTGGGAAATGTACACTGGTGGAAGGATGGGTTTGGGAATACTGTATGACTAAAATCCAATTATTAACAGCTTTGTAATGGTCTACTTAGAGTGATTCAATAAAAAAGGTAAAAGAAAAAAAAAGAACAAAAGGCCAGGAAAAGAATTTCAAAGACCATGGTGGACTCCCAACCCTACCCCTCATTGCCAACCTCCCTAGCAATGAACTTTTACCTAGTAGAAGCACCACATAGGGGCAGGTTGGAAAAACCCTGTAAAAGCCACTTTGAACAAAGGAAGGGGGTGTATATGCTGCCAGAGTCTGTGTGCTGCTTGTGCCCATGTCGCTGAGTATATGTGGTGCTCGAGCAGATGTGTAACCTGCATCCCCCCTCTTGAGATGTGGACATTCATGCTTCTATATCTAATGCTGGGAGCTATACATACATAGGGACTCTCTCTGCCCTTGGAGAAGCCCAGGTTCTCTCTTGAGCACTTTACTCTTCGTCACTTTCTCTCCCTCCTGCTTCCTAAAAACCTCCAAATAAAATCTATTTTATTTCTCTGCTCATCTACTAAAATTCTTTTCTGTGAGGAGAGATAAGAACCTAATAATCCTGGGTCCTGGGTGGCAGAGGTGGATTGGGAGAAAGTGACAGTCTCTCTCTCTTCTCTGCCTCACCCAAGCCAACGTTGGAGCCACCTATACCTCCCTCCATGTCCACTGTCCTACCTCAACTACCATCAACTTTGAAGCCCTTCCTGGATATGTTGACTACAGCTTCTGTGTCATAGCTTCCAGGGAAGCCAGAGTAATTGCTATGTAGTTTTCTCTGAATACAATAGGGGCACACCTGGACGCCAAGATGACTGAATCCCCTAAGCAACTGGTCCAATGATGCCATGCTGGAAGCCAATCTGAAGTTTCTCTGGGAAAAGGAGACTCTCAGCAGTGTCATTGGTGGCTGAGGTCCCCAGTGTCTCTGTGAATACTGGCCCAGATCAGGAGAGTAGAAAGGCTGTTGGAACCTAAAAAACACAGACCCTTTCCGCTGTGGGGTGATTTGGACACAGCTTAGTTCTTCACTGATGTGTCTCAATATGTATCTCTGTTTGCAGTACTAAGACTTCTGGCTTTATAGACATATTTTATTCCATTTTGAGCTTTTTAAATTCTTCATAATTTTATTACAATAGTTTTCTTGATACCTTATAGCCTACTTCTCCCTCTGGGAGAAACTGGCAAGCTATTGAGAGTTTCCTGCCCACATGGGACAGCCTCGCAAACTCCCCATGGTGTATTCATATGCCAAAACCAGTAACAAGCTGGGTCTCATTCCCCTGACCCTGAAAGAGTGTCCAATGCTGCATCGTTGGGAAGGATGAGTAGAGAGAGGCTTCTAAACTCTCAGGACTAGGACGAATGGAGACGTTACTGAGAGCGCTCGAGAACATTGACTATCAACAGGATGATGATGATGATGATGATGATAATAGTTTTCTTAAAATTTTTATTAAGAACAATTGATTCACTGATTACTTTAGGTTGACATGATGTCTTTAAGATGTTAAACCATCCCAGGCAAGAAAATAATCTCTTTTCCACACATCTGAGGTTTCATGGAATTCTATAATTAAAAAAAAAAAGTCTGCTTCACATCTTGCAAATTTCTAGATTTTTGCTTCAAGTTTTAATGTTTGATATTTTTTCCCCTCATAATGATATTTTCAATGTGGTTATTTTGGGCCTTTTGTATGCCAGTCATGGTAGTATTCAATTCATTCAATTCCCAGAAATTTTCTATTAGTGATAATTGTTGGATTTTAATGTAGATGTAAACTTACTTATTTTTCTGTTCTTATTTAATTTACTCATCCTCCAATTCAGTGTTTATTAGCAAATGTAATAATGTTGATTCTTAATCCTTTTATGAGACTGCATTTAGAAACATTTTTTCCTTAAAACTAATATTATAAGGGTCGAAGCAATAATACAGCGGATAGGAAGGCTTACCCTGCACGCTGCAACCTGTGTTAGATCCCTGGTGTCATATGGTCCCGCACACACTGCCAGGATTGATTCTTGAGCACGAGCCAGAAGTAAGCCCTCAGAACCACTGGATATGGCTCCAAACCCTCCAAAAATAAATAAAATAAAAATAATCTTAATTTAGATTCTTTAAATGCATATTTTACAAACCTAAGAAAATATCTTATCAGTCTAAACGAATCTAGAGGTTCATTTAAAAACACAAAGTGTTACATTTTATTTTTTAGACTATTAAGATAAGTTATTAACAATACTATTAATAATGTTAAGATCACTTCATTTGTATCATTTGTCATCCAGTTGCTCATCGATTTGCTCGAGCGAGCACCAGTAATGTCTCCATTCATCCCTGCAGCATGCTAGTGTAGCCAATGGCATCTGCTTGCTCTAGAAACATGAAGAGCATCAAACTTTTCATTCAGGGACTTGACGAAGAAGTCCGACTATCTTGAGGTGGGCAGCTAGGTGTTCTTTTGACATCCCATGGAATCCAGTCAGTAACAGCTCTAGTCCAGCGGCCATCTCCAAATTGCATTACGTGTCCGGCCCATCTGTTTTTCGATACCTTGGGAAATGAGGCAGCGTCCCTGATTCTCGATTTTTGACAGAGGTTGGAACTCTGGATTCCTACTCTCACTTCTGTGAAAGGTGACACTCCAAACATAGCTCTTTTGATTCCTCTTTGGGACACCCGAATAGTGTTCTCATCCTGTTTTTGTAGCACCCAGGTCTCTGAGGTATATGTTAGTGCAGGAAGAACGGTGGAGTAAAAAAGATGTGCCCGGAGCCAGAAGTTCTTCATCCTCTTAACAACTTCTTCGATGCTCTTGAAGGTGTTCTATGCTGCTGTCTTTCTCCTGCACAGCTCAGCTGCAGGTCGTTTGTCATGTTGAGTTCTAGACCTAGGTACATATAACTGCTGCGTTTGGAGATGTTCATTCTATTGAGAGCAAATGGAACTTTGTTTCTCATGAACATTGTCTTCATGAGATTTAGCTGCAGTCCGACCTTTCCACACTCACAGTCGAAGTTGGCCAGCATTTGTGCTTCTTGGCTAATGTTTGGTGTTATTAGAATAATGTTGTCAGCAAAGCAGAGGTGGTGTATTTGCCGACCATCTATCTTCACTCCCATTCCTTCCCATTCCAGTTGTTGCATGATGTTCTCAAGGGTGGCACTGAAAAGTTTTGGTGAAATGGTTTCACCCTGCTGAACCCCTCTCTTTATGTCAATGATCACTTCCTTGTAGAATGGTGAGAAACTAGTGGTGAATATATAATACAGCTCACAGAGGATCCTGATGTACTGAGTTTGAATGCCCTGTTTGGTTATGGCTTCAATGACCACTTCAGTCTCACTAAATCAAAGGCCTTCTTTAAATTGATGAAACTTAGACAGAACGGTATCTTGGACTATCACGGAACCTCAATGAACTTGGTCACTGTGTGGATATGGTCAATCGTTTTTTTGGAACCCGGCTTGCTCACATGGTTGTCCTTCATCTAGTGTTCTGCCAATCCTATTCAGGATGATTCAAGTGAACAACTTGTAGACGACAGACAACAGGCAGATCAGGTGTTAGTTGCCAACATCGTGGATGTCTCCCTTCTTGTACAACAGACAGTTCTGCTGGTTTTCCATTGGGACGGAACCTTGTATTCAGACAGGTAGCATGTGAAGAGCTGAGCCAGTGTATTGATGAGTACTGACAGAAGATTATTCAGGTATTGGGGTCTGACCTTGTCTGGACCAAGTTCTGTACGCTTCTTTACCAACCAAATGGCATGTTGGATTTTGGAAGGAGAATGCTGGGAATTACATATCCATCCTGCAGAATTTGGTATGTGGGCAAGTGGACATGGCTATTGAAGAGATCCAAGTAGAAGTCATGGATAACCTTCTCCATTGCCCTTCTGGAAGATGTAATAGATCCATCAGGATGTTGGAAGGCAGTCATCTTGGTCGTATAGTTGGAATGGGCATTGTGAATACTTTTCCCAGCTTCTGCCACATTGGCCAACACTGCTGTTCTTCTCTCCTTGAGGACTTCCTTTATCACTTCTCTGCACAGCTTTGCGAGCTCAGACATTAGCTTGTGATTGCCTGAGGCTCGTGCCAAACCACGTTGGTGAATGAGCGCGAGTTTCCGAAGACAGGCATCTTTATGTGGCCTTCTCTCTCTTAGCATTCCTCGCACAATCATGGAGGTGCTGAACCAGTCGATCATATTCCTCGTCAATGTTGTCAATGATGGCATCTTTCCATATTGCTGCAATACTGCCAAAGAGCTCCCAGTTGGTGGTTGTTCTGGGAGTTCTCTTAAACTTTGCAGCCCTTCCTCCCTGCTCTGTGAAATAGAATTTTGCATGAATGAGATGGTGGTCTGATCCCGTTTGAAATTTTGGAACAACAGTGACATTGGTCAGGCAAAACTGTCAATTGAATCTGATGTGGTCAGTTTCATTGTGGAACTGTTCACCGGGAGACTCCCATATCCAAGGTTCAGATCTAAGCATTTTAGATCCAACATTTAGATCTAAATGTTGGAAATGGGAATCTAAACATTGAATCTAAATGTTAAGATAACAATATTATTCATATATATTAATTTTCTAGAGAAGTCCTTATAATAATAGATTTCCTGAAATTAATAATTCTTATACTTTGTATCTTACATTACTCATTCTTATATTAATATGTTACTAATATCTACTTAAATAGATTCACAAAGATACATGAGATTAACCTATTTTTCTACATTTAAGTTTCCTTGTATGTGATAAATACTGGGCTATTGTAGACTTGGAGACTGAGTTGCCAAACTTTTGGAATTTTTATTAATCTAAAGTAATTTAGAATATAGAAATGAACTGCATCCTTGCAAGTTTTAAGAAGAAAGCAAAGAATCATCTTATGTGGTAACAAGGATTCGCTTATCATTATTGTTTGGGATCTTTTTGTTTGTTTGTTTTTTGTTTTGGGGTCACAACCAGTGGTGCTCAGGGTTAACTCCTGGGTCTGTACTCAGGAATCACCTCTGCAAGGCGTGGGGGGCCATATGGGGTACCAGGAATTGAACCCAAGTTGGCCATGTGCAAGGCAAATGCTCTACCCACCGTATTATCGCTCTTCCTCTCTATTTTTGTTTTTGAGTTCACACATGATGAACTGGGGTAGCTGGGGTCCATCCACCCCTGGCATAGTGCTCAGGGGGCACTCCCCTTGTGTTGCTCAGAAGACCATGTGGTGCAAGGATTTACTTGAGCTTCCCACATGTAATGTATGCATTTAGTTCCTTTGAGTCATCTCTGAGGCCAAAATTATAACTACTTTTAAAGTATTTCTTTAGATTTTGTAAGTTAAAATTTTAACTTAAATTTTTCAATCAATAATTTAGTTGCAGATGGGGACAGGAGTGATAATATACTATGTAGGGTACTTGTCTTGTGTGCAGTCAAGCCAGATTCAACCTTTAACACCCTATGGTCTCTCTAGCACCACCAAGAGTGATTCCACAGTCAAGAACCAGAAGTAAGCCAGAGAACAGCTGGCTGTGGCCCCAAACCAAAACAAAACATAAAAGGGTTTTGGAACTGTACTTTTTATAGTATTATACACAGCATATGTTTTTGAAAACCTTTTGTATTTCTATTTACTTTATAGTTGCATTATATTTCTTTCTTCTCCTGCTGAATACATAGTTCATTTATTTTCCATTTATTGTCACTTGAACAGAAAAAAGCACTTGAGAGTCATTTTTCCCTGAATAGTCTTAGTTTCATTTAATTACATTACTATTAAGTGCCCATATTAAAATACATTTTAGTCTTAGGTTTAGGTCCACTTTAAACAACCTGTTGAGGTATAAGTACCTAGCAACTACATATACAATGTAAAATTTGGCAAGTTTTGACATATATTTACCTTGAGTAAACCATTACTGCAATGACAATGATGAACTTAACTATATACTCAAATGTCCTTTTCTTCATCAATAATTGCTTTTTTTCTATCTATCACTAGACAATTCCTAAATTGTTTATCATATTCTTTCTTGTTCAAAAAAAAGAACATCTTTTATTTTTTTCTTTTTGCTTAGCATGATATTATGAGGTTCATGCACGTTAAGTTGTTCCTTTTAATGAAGAAATTGCACTTGGATGAACCACTATTTGTTTACCCATTCACCTCTTAATGTTTTTTTGAGACAAATGTGTCATTGTTTTCAGTTTGAGATAAATATATTTTTCTATGAGACATGTGTTTTCAATTCTTTTTGAAAGTATCTTGGAATCTTGGAGTGAAATATATAAGGTCATGAATATAACTTTCTTAAGCTTTGGTAAATTGTTTTCCAACATGATTATATGATTTTACATGGTTACCAGCAGTATGTAAGAGTTACAGTTGTTCAGCATTCTCAAATGCGTTTAATACTTTCAGTCTTATGAATTTTAAACATTCTAGTGGAAGGTAGTAGCATCTGATCTTAGTTTTAACTTCTATTTATTAATGACAAATATGGTGGAGTATATTTACATGTGTTTAAATTGCTATCTGCATATCATTAAATGACACATCACATTTTGTCCATATCTTTTGTCTTAAGTTATGTGAATTCTTAATATTACTTTTTTATGTCCTTTGTCATATGTGTATCTAACAAGATTTTCTTTAGTCAGTGTTATGTTTCTTCAATCCAATAGTTTTTTTAAAAGAGAAATTCTCAGTTTGATGAGGTCCAATTTACCTTTTGCTATGAGTTAAACTTTGGTGTTTTATCAAAGAAATCTGTCTTATCCATTATTAATAATATATTTTCTTTTGCTTTCTTCTAGAAATGTTTACATGCATCTTGACTAAATTCTATATGTGGAACAGGATCTAATTTAACTTTTCCTATTGATATCCAGTTTCCTGATATTTACTTAAAATACCCTTTTCTTTACCTACTTGTTTTCTCACCTTTGTCAAAAGGAGGAGTGGGATGGTGGGAAGCAGCTTGTGGGACATTGGTGGGGGAAAGCAAACACGCTGGGTGTGGCTGTGATGTTGGAATGAGATATGCAGGAAAACATCACTTAGAAGTATTATAAATCTTGCTACCTCAATTAAAATAAGGTGAAGTCAACTGATCATTATTCATACTGCTCCAAGGTCACACTTGAGCATTGCAAATATTTAAGTCTAAAACCAGGTAGTACTTGTTCTCCATCTTTGTTCTTTGAATAAAAGTTCCTATGTAGACGGAAGACGGAAGTAGAGGGTGTTATGCTGAGTGAAGTCAGTCAGAGTGGGAAGATAAATATCGAAGTCTGTCTCTTTCATATGTAGAGTGTAAACAAATATAGTGAAGGACTAACAAATGGCCAATGGCAACAAACCCTGAGAATCGCTTATAGAATGGAGTCTAAGAGGGTGAGGCGGGGAACTTGAGTTCTTAGTGGAGGGACACTGCCACTCCTGTAGTAGGCATAGTGTTGGAACATTGTATTATTGTTTCATTGACTGAAATTTTATTATTAACAATAACGTAAACTAGAGTGCTCAAATAAAAATTGAAAAATAACCCTCCCCAGTTGCATTTTCTATTCTAAGTCCATTGCATTTCATGTGTATTTTAAAATCAACTTGTCAATTTCTACATCAAAAGTCTGATTAGGATTTCATGAGCTCTATATTCAATTTTGTGAAAGAATTGTTATCAAGACAATATTCAGTGCTCTGAAATAGTATGGCTTCTAATGTACTCAGAGCTTATTTAGTGCACAAACATATTTTGATGTAGGATGTATAGATTATATGTATATTTTATTTGATTAATTACTATGCATATAATTTTAATACTATTATAAATAGTATCCATTTTAAATTTAATTTTATGAAGTTTATGGTTATATAGAAAATGCAGTTGGTTTTATTATTGATCTTGAGTCAGAAAATCTTATTAAACTAACTCATGGCTGTAATAGCTTTTTTGCACTTTACATAGTCATAGAACTGCATATAGATGATCTTGTTTGGGCAAATCAACTGTTTTACTTTTTCTTTTTCAGTGTGGTTGCATTTTATTGAATTTACTTCTTTTAGTGTGCTGACTAGAGTCTCAGTATAGGAATGTTGAGCAGGAATAATAGCAATGGACATGCCTGCCTTATTTCTGATTTTAAGGAAAATCATTTGGTCTTTTATTATAAAGTATGATATCAACTGTGAGTTTTTAGTTTTTTTGTTAAAAAATTCCTTACTATTTTTTGATGTAAGGTTGTTAAATTGATAGTACTTAGATTTTATCAGGTGCTTTTATTCTAGATACACTTCTAGGACCATATAATTTTTATTACAGTGACAGTGACAATCTGTAAATGAGAAATTATTTAAATTTATTTTAAATGTTAAATTATCCCTGTATTCCCATGGCAAACCTTTTTGGATTCAATTTTCTAAAACTTTGTGAAAAACTTTTGCAAGTCATGTCAGAAGCATTTTGTTTCTGAAATGTTGATTCTGGACTTGATAACAGAGTAAAGAAAAATTGTTTCCCGACTCACAGAACACTATGGCACCAAATGTTTGAATGCTTCTCCCTGAAAAATGTTCCTGTTCTCTTCAGGCACCACTGGCTGTTCTGACGGTTAATTTAATCTTGCAACTACCTAAGAAGGTTTATCACAGACCCCTCAGTTTAATGGGTCAGTGGCATAAGACTGCCCCCATTTCAGATGTGAGTTACAAGTCACAAGTTGTTTTGTATATATGTTTCTGGACAAGTTATACATCAAATTACCAAATCCCCTCTTTAGTTTTGCTCATTTTCTATAATAAATGTTGACATATCTTGGGGAAAGAGCTCTAGTTAAATTTGATTTTTGTAAAGGATACAAGTGAATAGCCAGAATAAGTATAAAGAGCAAGATATGGAAGAGTCCTAAGCATTGGAATTTCCATTCCCTGCAAAGTTGTGGTTCATTGTCCTCATAATATGTGATATATTAGGCAACCTGGAAGTTCTTTGAACCCCATAGTTTAGGAAATATTATGGACATTTTAATGTCTAGGTGTGAATTATTATTATCCAGTCCCTGCCCTCTCTGGTGAATGGGAAGTGGAGCTGGAAGTACTTAACTCTCAATTATCATGGCTTAGTCTTCTGGTAAACATTTGCCCACCCAAGCTATCCAGAATTTCAGTGGAAGACCTATTAGAAAAAAAATTATTTTAATCATCCAGGAAATTCCAAGGGATTTGGACTTGCATTTATTTACTAGTAGGTAAAGAGAACTTGTCCATTTGTCTACTTGCTATTATCTTCTTGGCAAAAGAGTTTATTCATATTTTCTGTCAATTTTAAAATAAGATCATTTGTATTTTTGTTATTGAGATTTTAGTTTCTTTACATAACTTGGTTAATAGCCCCTGGTTGGATGTGTAATATGCAAATGTTTTCTCTAATTCAATTTTCTCATTCAAAATAAATGAATACAATTTGATTTTATTGATTTTTTATTTTTCAGGGCTTTTGAGTTTGACGTAGTCCCAGTTATTTACATATTTTTATTTTGTTTTCCTTGCCATTAAAGTCAAATCCCCAATGCAAATACACCACTGAATTCAGCATTACAGAGTGTTCTGTGTTTTCTTTCCACTTTGTTCATCTATTATTCTCCTAATTATAGTGAGTGTTATTATGGTTTTTGCTCTTACTATTTCTTTAGATAATTTATTTTTGTTGAACTAAGAATTTTTCCCGGATTTTGTTTTTGATGTATCAGTAGGGATATAAATTTTTCTTTCTGGGTTTGATATTCTCTGTTTATTCCTATGATGTAGGCTTGGTGACTTTCTTCTCAGTCCTGAAATAATAGCCTTTTGTTAAAATGGAAAGTTAATAGGACTATAGGCCTACTATGTTGGCTTGAATCCTGGGCTTTTTGTTGCTATACAGATGGAATCTCACCACCACACAAGATGATTGGAATCCAAGATTCAGAGTAAGGTGATGACCTCAGGACCCATCCTGCATAGTAGAAGCACGAGTTTGCTGTTTGAACATGTTATTTACAGTTTCAACTAAATTGAAAGAAACTGTTATCAACGTCTAGATTCTGTCTGCTGGGCTTTCTGTAAATCTGTAGACAAAAACTGATCCTTAATTTTATCCCGGCTCTAATCTTGGCAGATTTTTCAGATTGAGCAAGTAGATACCAAGGTGGTTGCAAATTTTGTATCTGGCTAGCTTCCAGGCGGGTGCTGAGTTTGGCAATGTAGTGTCCTATGTTTTGATGGACATGCAACAAACACTTTTAGCTAGCTCCCCAGAGAGTTTATGAGAAGCATTAGTCTCAGCTATCAAGGCTGGGAGGCCCATAGTGGAAGGTATGGGTAAAAGTGGGCTTTTCCTAGGTCCCCCTGTTGTCTGCTCATAGAAAGTTCCACAGTCAGGCTACAGGTGAGGAAGGACTTTCAGGAGACTGACACTACAGGCACTTAGTAGGCCTTTAGGGGATTGCAGTCATGGAGGATTCTACACAGGGCTGGAGTTGAAGTCAAGCAAACCTTACAAGGCATAGAGGACTTGCCATGGGTCTGGGGAAGAGTCTTATCTGGGCATCAGAAACAGGTCACATCCCCTCAGGCAGCAGGGCTCACTCCCTAGCTAACTGCACTTTGAGGAGTCTATCAGGTGTTTGCAGTATCGGACTGTGACTTGCTTGCTGGAGGGCTAATGGGCCTAGCAGGAAGCAGGTCTATCAAGGGTGGTGTTCTTGATAGTTATCCCTCAACCCCCAACTGGCTGAGCTTCTCCCCAAGCATGGTGATTTTCACAGAGGGAATTTGTACTCAGGGTCATGTTGTGTGGACGGTGGATTCCTCATGGCACCTGTCGTCAGTCTCAGCAGTACTCAGTATAGCACCTTCCAGTGACTGAACCTCATCTCCTGTCCAGAATTCATTGTCATCCTGGCAAATGCTGCAGGTATAGTGTCTAGGGTGTCTTCCCTTTTGACTGGGGATTGTCTAGACAGGTCGACCTCAGGGGCAGATGAAGCTACCTATGGGCTTATCAAGGGTTTCTTCCCAGTCTCTACCCTTTTCTCTACTTATTTTGGGTTCCTTTCCTTGCTTTCAATGCAGAGGTTTCAGGAGTTCATCTCCACTATGCTGGATTCTAAGATGGGGATAAGCATAAAGTCCCCCACTTCCAAGGGTAAGGTTCCAAGTCTTAGAGTTCTCTCCACAGTTCTACCTCATTGCCCTCACAGTAGGGAGGATCTCTGTGATGTTCCTCTCAGCCCGATCCCTGCCTTTTTATCTCCAGTACAGTTTCAAATCTGCCTACACAGAGGATATTCATAAATTGGTGTGGATTTGCTGTGGGAGCCAAGGACACACCTACTGATTTGTCATACTCTGTTAGGCTACCCACCCTACCCTGTCCTTATGAGGTTTTAATTAATTTATCCTGTATATTTTCTTACATCTTCACAGATGCGGCACATTTTGACAGAATCCAGACAGCATGAGTTCCTTTTCTATTTCAGATATATATTTTTTCAATCCCTAGAATTATTTTTGAGCTTTTTTACTGGGATCTGGGTAAGTAACCTGGAAAAGGTTTTACCCATTTAAGTCTGCTTTTAAGCTAACTTTGCTCCCAGTAATGAGAGTAAATCTTTTTGTGTACTTTACCTGATGCACTATGAAATTATGAGGCATTCCATTATGACTAAGAACAGGAACTATTCCCAATCTGAAATGTTCTTTCCTTCATCTCAAGTAAGTTCTTCTCATAGAAGTGCTGATAAATCATCAGTTGCTATTAAAGGAGAAAAATCTATGCGTTTCCAAATTTCTCTCTGTGTGCTCACTCCTGTTTGTTCTTTGGACTCTGGACTTTCAGTGTCATCTGGTACATTCAGGAAACACTTCCTGATTGCCTCTGCATGGTTCAGGAATTATCCTGCTTTTGGAAATCATGCAGTTCATTCTTTCATTTCTCATCAACCATCCTTACATTGCCTGGTGACCAATGTATTAAAATCTTTTTTAAAAAAGAATATTGTGTTTTCTTTTGTTTCCAAAAGGAGGTTAAACAAGATCTTTGATGTTTCATGTTAAAAAGATGACTGTTTTTCTTTTAATAACTTATTATTAAAATAACTTAAATTTTGTGTCTGAAGTGATATTACAGCAGATAGGGCACATGCCTTGCATGAGGCTGACCTACATTTGATCCTCCCCATCTTTTATGTCCCCTGAGCATCACTCGGAGTAATTCCTGAGTATAGAACTTGCAAGGGTAAACCCTGAGCAGCTCCAGGTGTGGCCTTACCCCTCCCCAATAAAGTAGATGCAATAAAAATTGATGAATAGAATCTTTTTTTTTTTTTTTTGCTTTTTGGGCCACACCAGTGATACCCAGTGGTTGCTCCTGGTTCTACACTCAGAAATTAATCCTGGTGGTGCTTGGGGGACCATATGGGATGCCAGGGATTGAACCCGGGTAGGCCACGTGCAAGGCAAATGCCCTATCCACTGTACTATCTCTCTTGCACCTAAACTTATTAAATTTATTTTATTATAATTAAAAATAAATTTTATTTTATTTTGAGGTAACTGTTGATTTACATGCAATTGTAAGAAACAATGCACAGAAATCCATTTTAGCCTTTGTCCAATTTCCCCAATGGTTACATATTTCAAAATTATAGTTCAGTATCAGTCTTGATGTTGGTATAGTGCAATCAAAATAAAGAATATTTTCAGCCTCAATTGGATCCTTCCTGTCATACATTTCTCTTCTCATGACTTTTTTCTTCAAACCTCGTTCCTTCACCTTGACAAATTTTACTGTCTTCCATTTCTATAATTCAGCATTTCAATAATGGCATATAAATAGAATCTTAATGTTTGAGACTAGATACTTTTAAATTAATCATTATATATGTAGTAATGTCTATTGAGAATTCTTAGTGCTTTTTTAAAATTTTTACTGAGTGGTGTTCCGTGATAGAGGTACTACCATTCCTTAAAGCACATCTAGCTTGGTTTCATTTTTTGACTATTATAAATAAAATAACTAAAGTATTCAAGTACAGTTTCTGTGTGAACATAAAACATGACACATCTTCATTTTTGTAGAGAAAAGGTTCACAAATGTAATTATTGAGACTTACAATAGTTATAAGTTTAGTGTTGTGAGAAACTACCAATCTGTTTCCCCAATTTATATTTTACATTTCTACCAGCAATGTAAGAGTGATCCAGTTTTCCTCATCTTTGTCAAGTGCTGATTGTGTCACTTTATTTAAATCATACTATTTGGTATGTGACAACAGTTCGCTGTGGTTTTAATTAGAATTTTTCAAATGGTAAATGATGTTGAACTTCTTTATTTCCTGTTCATATTTGTTCATGCTCTTCAGTGAAATGTTCTCTGATGTCTTACACTGTACAATTACTCCATGTAGCCAAAGAGTTTGCTTTTTTCAATGTTACCAGAATGACTTACATATTCTAGATACTAGTTCTTTGTTGCTTATGTTGTTTTAAATATTTTTGGTCACTGTAGCTTATATTTATGTTATCTTAATAAGGGTTTTTTTCACAGAGCAAGACTTTTTAAAATCTCTACAACATCCAATTTATACAAGTTTTCTTTGTAATTAATGATTTTGCACCATATAAGAGCTCCATGTCTATAGATATAGAGAAAACTTTTCTACTATTTTCATTCTGAAATTGTATAGATTTCTTTTTAAGTTCATGGCTTATTTGGGGGTCAGTTTCTTATATGTTATGAGGATCATATTAGGTTTATTTTTATTTATTGGGGTGGGCTTCACCCAGCAGTGGTCAGGCTTTATCCCTGGCTCTCTGGCAATGTTTCATTGTTGATAATGTTCAGTGAACTATAAGTTGTAACAGAAATTGAACTGAGATTAACTGTATGCAAGGCAAACTCATTAAC
Organism: Sorex araneus; assembly: GCF_027595985.1. Lineage (NCBI taxonomy): Eukaryota > Metazoa > Chordata > Mammalia > Eulipotyphla > Soricidae > Sorex > Sorex araneus. Next base: position 15,154,552 of record NC_073312.1, read on the forward strand.
CCAATTATTATCTCCTTGGCCCCTAGATTAAGTTTCTTTTTAAAAGCTATTTATACGTTGAGAAATTTTGTTTCAGTTTTCTTAGATTTATACCTAAACATTTCAGTTTTTAGCAAACTTAAAGATATTGTGGCCTAGGTACCAGTAGATAGAAATCGATTTTGTGTTTTTTTTGTCAGGCATCTTAGCACCTTGCTTCCACTTCCTTGCTAGTTCTTGGAATTTTCTTCCCTTTGGTGTAGATTCCTTGGAACATTCTAGCTAGATGTCATGTTGTCTCTGAATGGCCAGTTTTAAATCAGTTTTCATTTTTTTCAAGTTGCAGCACTGTTGCGTTAGTGGTATAGTGGTTAGTATAGCTGCCTTCCAAGTTGCAACACTGTAGCACTGTCGTACTGTTGCTCATGTATTTGCACGAGCAGGCACCAGTAACACCTCTATTGTGAGACTTGTTACTGTTTTTTTGCCTATAGAATACGCCACGGGTAGCTTGCCAGGCTCTGCCGTGAGAGCAGGATACTCTTGGTAGCTTGCCGGGCTCTCCGTGAAGAATGGAGGAATCGAACCTGGGTTGGCCACGTGCAAGGCAAATGTCCTACCCGCTGTGCTATAGCTCCAGTAGGTTTTGTATTTTCCACTTGTGTTACTGAGCTAGCTAGAACTATATTGGATAAGCGTGAGAAGAATAGATGCCTCTTTCCTCATCTTAGAAGAAAATCATTTAATATTCAATTTTAACTCTGGCTATAAATTTTTGGTGGATGCTTTTTATAAAGTGGAAGAAATGCTCCTATATTCTTATTTTTTTTCTGAGAGCTTTTATTAGGAAAAGATATTACACTTTACTAAATATTTTTCTCCATGAATTAAAATATTACCATGATTTTTCTATTTAGTATGCTGCTATGGTAGGTTGCATTGATTTTTGGATATTTCATCCAGAAATAAATCCTATATGGTGTATCTTATCATTGTTTTTATGTATTGAGGGATTTTATTTGCTAATATTTTGTTATGGTCTTAAAATCTATATTTATGTGCAATATTTATGTAGTTTTCTCTTTTCATACTATTGTGACATCTTTGTTGTTGCTGTTGGAGTAATATTATAGTTTTAAAAAAGGAATTATTCTAACTGCTATTTTCCAGAATATATTGTGCAGAATTATTATTGCTAATTCTTCTTTCAATGAAACCCCTGTTTTGTATATTTCTTTTTGTGAGTTTTAAGTCATAGATTAAATTTCTTCAATAATTTAGCAGTTAGAGAGATGACTAAATTAATTCAGATTGAGTAAGTTATGGTAGTCTCTGTTTTTAAAGAAATTAGTCCAATGTCTGTGTTGTATAATTTGTGTAGATTTGCTTGCCATATCCACTATTTTTATACATTTCTCTTTGTAGGTTAGATAATTTCTCATTGATTTTTTTGTTCTAGTTGTGTTAACAAACAATCCCTAAAAGTTTTTGCCTGCTACCCACTAGAGAATCAGCAGCACATTTTTATATTTAAATGAATGAATGATGTTCAGGGACCATTTAGAATGAGAGTTCTCAATCCATTAGGAACTCTAAATTTAGGTTTGTGAAAACCTAAATTTCTGGAGGAATTTCTCATCAGAGAAAATATAATTCACATATTGCTAAACCAAGTAAAAACTATTTGTACCAGTTGGCGCAATATATTCATAGATGAGAAATATCTCAACTGATTGGGATAAATAGGAACACTGTGATCATAGCCAACATAAGCTATCTCCTGAAAGATTCAGTTTCTGGCCATAACTAACTATAGTGTAGAATACCCAATAAATGACTCCAGAAAAAGATATTGAATGAGAGTTGGAAGAATAGACATGCCTGCCTCATTCCTCATCGTAGAGGAAAATCATTTAATTTTCAATTATAAATGCGGCTGTAAATTTTCGGTGGATGCTTTTAAAAAGCAGAAGAATTTCCCCAATATTCTTGTTTTCTGAGAGATTTTATTAAGAAAAGATATTATAACTCTACCAAATATTTTTCTTCATGAATTAAAATATGACTTTTCTATTCAGTGTTCTGCTATAGATTTGGGGGGAGAGAGGAAGTAGAGGTCTTTCACTTATTTTTTCTGTCTTCTCAGTAAGACAAGAGGTAAACATAACTATTAGTGAAGGAAGTCAGAATAGAATGGTAGGCTAAGGGAAGTAGAAATGGTTAGATTTGATCAATGCAGGGGTGATAAAGGAAGGCAAGAAGGTCAAATATTGCATAACCTTCAAAGTTGGTGGCACAAATGACTGGCTGATTTATTTGTTTTTGTTTTTTGGCTAGGTTATGAACTCTTTGAGAATAGGATAGCATTTAAATAATCCACAGAATGCAGAAAGGAGTGCCAGATACTAAGCATATGTTTAGGAAGTACATTTTAATTAAAATAGGACAGAGAAGTTTTATTTTCATATGGCCCAATTTGTTTAATTTGTTTGGAACCTAATTAATATTTAAACACTGACAAAATCCCTAATAATTAATCCCAGAGAAATTTATTCTTTTTTAAAAAACATTATTTTTTTAAAAAAATGATTCATGAATTAAAATATGACTTTTCATGAATTACCATGAGGTACAATTACAGACTTACAAACTTTCATGCTCACGTTTCAGTCATACAATGATAGAGTACCCATCCCTTCACCAGTGCCCATTCTCCACCACCAATGATCTCGATATCCCTTCCACAACCCTCACTCCATCTCTCCCACCCCACCCCACCCCTTTGACAGGGTATTTCTTTTTGCTCTCGCTCTCTCTCTCTCTCTCTCTCTCTCCTTATGGGTACTGTGGTATGCATTAGAAGTATTGAATGGCCATCATTCAGTCTGTAGTCTTTCAGCTCGCATCTTCCATCCCGAGCAGGCCCTCCAAGCACTCCATACATGGTGGTCCCTTCTCTATCTGAGCTGTATTTACCCCCAGCATGTGAAGCCAGCTTCCAAGCTGTGGAGCAATCCTCCTGGTATTCATTTCTACTATTCTTGGGTGTAAGTCTCCCATCCTGTTACTTTATATTCCACAAGTGAGTGCAATCTTTCTATGTTTGTGCCTCTCTTTCTGACTCATTTCACTTAGCATGATACTCTCCATGTTGATCCACTTATATGCAAATTTCATGACTTTATCCTTTCTAACAGCTGTGTAGTATTCCATTGTGTAGATGTACCAAAGTTTCTTTAACCAGTCATGTTTCTTGGGCACTCGAGTTTTTTTTCCAGATTCTGGCTATTGTAAACAGTGCTGCAATGAACATACAAGTGCAGAAGTCATTTTTACTATATATTTTTTGCATCTCCAGGATATATTCCCAGAAGTGGTATTGCTGGGTCAAATGGGAGCTCAATTTCTAATTTTTTGAGACACATCCATATGGTTTCCCAAAAAGGTTGAACCAGTCGGCATTCCCACCAGCAGTGAAAGAGAGTCCCTTTCTCGGCACATCCGAGCCAACACTGGTTGCTTTTGTTCTTTTGGATGTGGGCCAGTCTCTGTGGTGTGAGATGATATTTTGTTGTTTTGATCTCCATCTCCCTGATGGTTAGTGATAAAGAGCATTTTTTTCCTGTGCCTTTTGGCCATTCGAATTTCTTCTTTGAGAAAGTTTCTGTTCATTTCATCACCCATTTTCTTATGAGGTTGGGTGTTTATTTTCCTTGTAGACTTCAACCAGTACCTTTTATACCGTTGATATCAACCCCTTATCAGATGGGTATTGGGAGAATATCCTTTTCAATTTTGTGGATTATCTTTGTATTCTGGTCACTGTATTCAGAAGCTTAGTTTAAGATAGTCCCATTTATTTATCTCTGTTTCCACTTCTTGGTCAGGGGCGTGTCATCTTTGAAGATACCTTTAGCTTTAATGTCGTGGAAGATTTTGCTGACCTTGTCTTCAATGTACCTAATGGATTCTGGTCTAATATTGAGGTCTTTAATCCATTTTGATCTGACTTTTGTACCTGGTGTTAGGTAGAGGTCTGAGCCCATTTTTTTGTCCATGTAGTTGTCCAGTTTTGCCAGCACCATTTGTTCCATTTGTTAAAGAAGCTTTCCTTGCTCCACTTTACACTTCTTGCTCCCTTATCAAAGATCAGATGATCATATGTTTGAGATTGTGTGTAAGGATATTCCACCCTGTTCCGTTGATCTGTGACTCTATCAGTAGATGCAGAGAAAGCATTTGATAAGATCCAACACCTGTTTATGATGAAAACTCTCACCAAAATGGGTTTTGAAGGAACTTTCCTCAATACAGTCAAAGCCATGTACCTCAAACCCATGGCAAGCATTATTCTCAATGGAGAAAAACTAAGAGCCCTCCCTCTAACTATATCAGGGACAAGACAAGGATGCCCACTCTCACCACTTCTGTTTAATATAGTCCTGAAAATACTTGCAATAGCAGTTAGGCAAGAAAAAGACATAGTGGGCATCCAGATAGAAAAAGAAAAAAATCAAGCTCTCACTATTTGCAGATGATATGATACTATATTTAGAGAACCCTAAAGCCTCTACCAAGAAACTCCTAGAAACTGGAGACTTGTACAGTAAAGTAACGAGATAGTAAAGCTTTACTGCAAAAGTTACTTTACTTTTGCAGTAAAGCTATAAAATCAATACCCAAAAGTCCATGACTTTCCTATATGCAACTAATGAAAGAGAAAAATGACGTGAAAAAAGCAATCCTGTTCACAATCATGCCTCAGAAAATCAAGTACCTGGGAATTAGCTTTACTAAGGAGGTAAAACACCTGTACAAAGAAAATTCCAAAACTCTACTTCATGAAATAAAAGAGTACATGAGGAAGTGGAAACATACCTCCTGCTGATGGATTGGGAGGATTAACATTGTCAAAATGGCAATACTCCCCAAAGCATCGTACACATTCAATGCAATCCCTATAAGGATACCCATGAAATTCTTCAAAGAAATGGATCAAACACCCCTGAAATTCATATGGAACAACAAACTCCAATGAGTAGCTAAAGCAATTCTTGGGGAAAAAAGATGGGAGGCATCACCTTCCCCAACTTCAAACTTTACTACAAAGCGGTTATACTCAAAACAGCACGGTGCAGAAATTTATTCTTAGGTAATGGTTCTTAACTGTGATTGCACAATTGAATCACATGGTGACATGAGTAGTGCTACTTGTCAAATTGACTAGACTGTGGAGACCCACCGTTTGGTCAAAGAGAGTTATTTCTGCAAAGGTATGTTGTAGTTGTGATTAATATTAATAATCATTTTATTTTATGTTAACCTACTTACTATCTTCTAAAATGTGGTTTCTCCTTGTTCAGTCAGTTGAAGATTTTGAAAGCCTAACCTGAGATTTACCGAAGAAGAAAGAATTCTGCCTCCGAACTGTAATAAAGAAAACTTGCTTGAGCTTCCAACATGCTTATCTTCTTCATATTTTTTGAAATTGAGGCCACATAACTTGAGTTCCAAGTCTATTTGAAGATTTCAAACTTTCGACACTACACAATCATTTCATGCCCCAATTCTTAGAAATTCTTTGCCTCTTGTTTTTCTCTAAGTAGTTAAATAAGAATGATGTATATAGGTAAATAGTAGATAGATATATAGACCACACATCTTATTGTATTCTTATTGCTGTTATCTATCTGTTAAACTAAAAAAGTTATGCCAGGGGACTGGAGCGATAGCACAGCGGGTAGGGTGTTTGCCTTGCACGCGGCCAACCCGGGTTCGAATCCCAGCATCCCATATGGTCCCCTGAGCACCGCCAGGGGTAATTCCTGAGTGAAGAGCCAGGAGTAACCCCTGTGCATCGCCGGGTGTGACCCAAAAAGCAAAAAAAAAAAAGTTATGCCAGACATTTAAGATCCGCCCTAGAAGTATTACTTCTTTTTTCAATTTCTTTCTCTTTTATTTTTAGAAATGCTATTTCTGTTTGTTGGTTTTAGGGTCTTTATCTCATTGAAAAACCATATCCTTGTTCTCTTGTGGTCTACTCTCTTGATGAGAAAAAATTTCCTTTAATATATGTTTGCTAAACGAAACGTAAGCTGTCATCTAAATGTTGGTCTAGAAAATTAAAATAAGCTTCAGTTTTCTAGATGAATTGCTTGTATTTGTTTTCTACTAGAAGGGAACCTTCAGACTTCTGGTGTCAGTTCATATCACAGTGCAAAAATTCCATTCATTTTCATGTGGCTTCTGGTAGGTGTTTGAACAAAGGGGCAGTTATACTCCATTTCTTTCCTGCTTTTTATACTGTGATGCTGAGCCTGTACCCCTCAGAGTTTGATTAATGACAAGCTGTGCTCTGGCAGGACAATGGGATTTCCAAGCAGAATGGATATACAGCTTCATAGGTAGCAGGAAAAACACGTGTTCCTGTGAAGGAGGATCAGAAGAGAACGTGATGCTGGCTGTGTGAGGATGGGACAAATAAGTGGCCAAATGGCAAGCTTTTGTTGCTGATGTTTTAAAACAGTTTTTGACATGAATTTTTACTTTATGGGGAACCATTTTTATTGAGGTACATCAGGATTTACAGTATTATTAACCATACTTTCATACATAAATTATTCCATTACCACACCCATCACTAGACAATCCACTTCCCTCCAACAATGTCCCAGGGATGCCTCTCAATCCCTCCTCACACACACACACACACACACACACACACACACACACACACACGCTCACGCTCAGTTTTATAGTTAAAATCTTTAATTTTGATGAGTTTGAGCATCTGCTGTTCCCTTACTACACTTCTTTTCTTTTTTCTTTTTTTATTGCATAAGTGGGAGATATGGCTAATTTTAATTTTTTTTGTGAAAGTGGTGGCACATATACACATATAGATGAAGAGTTGATCTGCTGAAATTCAACAAAATTGTAAGTCAACAATAGGTTGATAAAGTAGAATATTTTCAAAAGCTGCATAATTTTATTTGAGAAATAATATGAACTTAAAAAATGTCCATACTATGATAATTCTGTGCTAATAAAGTTTAGAGTTTACATGAAATAGGTAAATCCTACAAATGTGAAATTATATGTACTCTTATTTTACTCTTAAATTACTCTTGTTTGGTAAGAGTGCATTAAGAAAAATTAAAGGGGAAATATAAATAGACCTATAAAAATAGAAAAGTTTGTTTTATCTGAAGAAAGGGAATGTTTTCTTTATATTAGATAATATTATAGATGCAAAATTATAGTTTTAATGATATATTACAGAAAGAAAAGACACCAAGTCTCTTAAATTAGAGAATAATTGCCATTCAAAGAAACTTTGGTTTTCTTGCCAGAAACATTAAGAAGGGCTTTAGCAATAAGTAACATCTCTTTGCCTGGCAGGAGACAAAAAGAATGTCACTCTTTGGCTTTCCCAGGGGCTTTCGATGCAGTTGGGGCAGTGAATTTGACGTGAAATTGCGCGTCTCTCCTGAGGGAGGGGAGGGGAAGCTCTGGAGCACTTGCTGGTTGCCATGGTGCAGACTCTCACCAGGGCAGCTTCCAAGCTGTCAGTGGGAAGCCCCTGCCAGCAGGGTTGGGAAGAGATGTGGGAAAGGACTCTATAGGGCAGGTGGGAATGCTGCTTTAAATCCGACTTGCATGCATAGGGTTAATTCCAGAGAGAGGACTGAGAGTTGATAGCTGGAGGCAATGTGGAGCTAGATCATTTGATTTGTCCAAAGTAAGGACATTTGACCTGCTTACACAGTGCTTTAAATGGACAAAATTAAATATGCACATTAATCTGAAACTCCACATCAGAGTATATAACCCAACACTTTTTTTTTTTTTTTTGCTTTTTGGGTCACACCTGGCAATGCTCAGGAGTTACTCCTGGCTCTGCACTCAGGAATCACTCCTGGCAGTGCTCAGGGGATCATATGGGATGCCAGGGATTGAACCTGGGTCTGCTTCATGCAAGGCAAATGCCCTCACCGCTGTACTATCACTCCGGCCCCCCAACGCAATGGTCTTCTTTATAGTCCCTCTCTTCTTTCCCTCTCCCACTGTTATTACCATGTCCAGAAGTCACATGCTTTGTTGTGATGTTTACACACCTGATCATGCTACTCATTGGGGCTCTCACACCAAGTGGTGCTCACACACACATGCTTGCTGCCGTGTGCTGGAGATCACAAGTGGCTCATGGTGCTGGGACCCCCAGGGTAGTGCCTCAGGGATCACACTCAGGGAGAGGAGCTGGCACCTGGGATCCAATTCAGGGCCTCGCGCCTGCAGAGACTCTACCTTTGAGCCATATCCCAGGATTTCTCTATCCCTTCTCTTAATAACTTCTGGGCCTCATTCATATTTTAATCCTGATCGGAGGAAATAGACGATCCCATGCTCTGTGAGTATAAGTCCTTTAACAGGTGAGAGGAGTGAGTGGTTACTGGGATTCAACCTCATTCCCTTTTCTTTTCTTTTCTTTTCTTTTCTTTTCTTTTCTTTTCTTTTCTTTTCTTTTCTTTTCTTTTCTTTTCTTTTCTTTTTCTTTCTTTTCTTTTTGGGTCACACCTGGTGATGCACAGGGGCTACTCCTTGCTCTGCACTCAGGACTTACTCCTGAGGGTGCTCAGGGGACAAAATGGGATGGTGGGAATCAAACCTGGGTCGGTCACGTGCAAGGCAAACACCCTACCCACTGTGCTATTGCTCCAGGCACCTCATTCCCTTTTCTGATAATGATCTTCCTCTCACATCTTTTATGATTGCCACAGATAATCACTGAGCTTCTGAAGTTTTTATAAGGCTGGAGCGATATCACAGCGGTAGGGCGTTCGCCTTTCACTCGGCCGACCCAAGTTCTATTCCTTCGCTTCTCTCGAAGAGCCCAGAAAGCTACTGAGAGTATAGAGCCCGCACAGCAGAGCCTGGCAAGCTACCCGTGTGTATTGAATACACCAAAAACAGTAACAATAAGTCTCTCAATGAGACATGTTACTGGTGCCCGCTTGAACAAATCGATGAGCAACGGGATGACAGTGCTACTCAGAGATAGAAAATTACTTTTGCACGGGTACACAGCAAGCAAGTAAAACGAGTCAGAATCCAAACTCAGCGTTTTGACCTGGTTTTCCTGGAGATTTACTGCTAACGGTGGGTCTCTCAGCAGCCTTGCACCTCGTGGCACCAGTACTTACCAGTAACACGTGGCCAGCTGTTAACCGTCTCAGACAGTTGATGAGTAGTGAATGATGGCAGCGGGGCTGGTTGTTTGTGAGGAAGAGACAGCCTTCAGTGTCAGGATGGGTAGCTCTGAGCCACAGTCACACAACCTGTTATCTCCAAGTCTGGGACGTGGACAGTACTGTTTACCTGGCTGACTGTACATTGCAACAGGAGTTCAGATGTGCTAATGGGGAGGAAATTTTCAGGTAGGCTGGAAAATACAGCCAATGGCAAACATGTACAGTATTATCTTCAAGGTTAAGCCCAGACATAATTGTCAGCTTTGGAGTCCCACCAGTCCAGGTGCAAATTTCATTTCTGTTAGATATGGTGGAGGATGGTAGAGACTCTTTGAGACTCAACTTCCCCTTGAACACTTTGTAATAGGAATGTTGCTGCCTCCCATCCCCTACAGTTGTCATGAGTTTTGAGGTGTTACCTTGTGTGTCCTGGGGTTCAGCATCTTGGAAACATTCAGAAGCTATGTCATTTTGATCATTATTTTTTTCTCATAGTTTTCCCTGCATATGGGGTTGGTCTTTTCTTAAGAACAGGACTTTTAGTCTGGGGGTTTATTTTTTGAAAATGAACTTAAAGATGCACAGAGAAGACAATACCTGCATCAACTCGTGTCACTTCTTTTTGTGGGACTGGGGGCACACACAGAGATGCTCATGGCACTCTGTGGTGTCAGAATCGAATCAGGGGATCCCACACACAAAATATCTGTCTCAGTCCTTTGATTCCTCTCCCCAGTCCCTTCATTCTGCATTTGAATGCTTGCCTGAGTGTGTGGGAAATATCATATTTCACCACATAATCGTTGCATCATGTTGTTTTTTTTTTCACTTACAGCAAAATTTAAATAAAAACCTCACAGGATGGGGCTGGAGCGATAGCACAGCAGGTAGGGCATTTGCCTTACATGTGGCCAACACGGGTTTGATTCCCAGCATCCCATATGGTTCCCCCGAGCACCGCCAGGAGTTAATTCCTCAGTGCATGAGCTAGGAGTAACCCCTGTGCATCGCCGGGTGTGACCCAAAAAGCCAAAAAACAAAACCAAAAAAACACTTCACACTTTTTTTTTTTTACAAAAAAAGTTAATAAAACTCATGGTGATTATGCAGTGAACTGTTGTTTGCATTCTTGCACTCTGCTGCAGCTACGTGTCATTATCTCTGTGTCAGTAACAGTGTCCAGCTGTCTATACCTCTTGTGAAAAGCAGCACTGGGGGTAGCTACTGCCTCCCTGCTCCCTGCCACCCACAGGCGATCATTGTCCTTGTGATGGCTAATGCACTTCTGCTGATTCATGTACCTAGTTAGCGGAGCTGAGGCCATCAGAGCTGCCTGATTCCAGGGCTCACTTGCCCTCCTGCTCTGTGGGGCAGTTGATCTCAGACTGGTTCTCAGAAATGAACAGGTAGAGGCAATATCTCTAGGGATCTTGTTAGATGCGAATGAGAAACTCTAGAAAAGGGCAACTTCTTCATTTATTGGACTCAGTCTCCCCCCCCACACACACACACCCAACTTACCCGTTGGAATGAGGATGTTTTCTACCACTGGTGATTGTCTGGAGGTTTACATGCAGATGTGAGACTTTGGGTAAAAGCATTCGGCATATCTTCATACTAACACGGTCAGGAATTTGGCTTGAAAGGGCTGTGTGCCTAGTGGCACAACTAGGAGCCTGAGTCTCTGAGCATCCGTGATGCCCCGTGTATGTTTTGATCAACTCAGGAAAACAGTGAAGACTTGGTTTTGGATAAAAGCAACAGAAACAGAAAAAAACTGGTGACAGAACTTTGAGACTAGGGTTCCGGGGAAAAGAGTGAGACCTTGGATACTTGAGGACATTTCTAGACCTTTGCACAGAGCCAATTTTGTTCTGTTCTGTGTAAGAATGCGCCCCTATAAGAGACTGAGGCAAAGAGACTGTCCCCCATGACAGCTGCTGCCTGGGGTGGGTGGGTGGGGGGCTGCTGTTAGAGCTGCTGCTCCTGCAGATGAGCCCCGAGAGCACAGGGAGGACAGAGAAGCCCCCAACCCCAGAAGGAGAGAAGTGTCACAGGGATTGCTGTTAGGATGCTGCCAGGAGTCAGTTAGAAGGTGCCAGGGTAAGCTAGGGTCCAGCTAGGCTAGGAAAGCCACTGACTGCTAAAATCAGAGACGCTGGGCCTGGCGGGGAGTCAAGAAAGTTTCTGCTGCCTCCACCTCCCTCCAAACCTGAGAAAGTGAAAGTAGCAGAACTGAAACTCAGATTGAGCAGTGAGCTGCCACGGCGGCTGCCACCAGAGAGCCCTGGCACAGAGCTGCAGGAAGAGCAAGAGTGTTCTGACAGTGTTCGGCCTTAGAAGAGAGCGAGAGGACAGAAGGAGACAGCTGCCACCTGAGCGGCTCCAGTGAAGAGTTTTAGATTCCCCCTTAATTGGGCTTTTCTTTTGACTGCTTTGAATCAGAGACCCAGACTTGCACTAGATTAGACAGGGTGAACCCACAGATTTACAGCATGGCACCCACAGGCTTGGGACTGTGGCCTGACAGTGGCACCTATCAGTATCAGACCCACATCAGGAAGCACTCATTAGACTATAGCACTGGAGCACTGTTGTCCTGTTGTTCATCGATTTGCTCAGGTGGGCACCAACAACATCTCCATTGTGAGACTTGTTGTTACTGTTTTTGGCATATTAAATACACTATGGGTAGCTTGCCAGGCTCTGCCGTGTGGGCAGGATACTCTCAGTAGCTTGCCAGACTCTCCGAGAGGTAAGGGAGAATCAAACCAGGGTCGGCCGCATGCAAGGCAAACACCCTACCCACTGTGCTATCACTCCAGTCCATTAGACACCAGCCAGAAATTCCCAGGGAGGATCTTGGTGTGCTAATCAGCCCCCAGGTGTTCTGAAGTATGCCCCATCATCCTGGGAGTTCCTTTCAGCCTTCTCCCCTGCCCATATTTCCTGGAGTTACCCTCCTGGAGTGTGACTAATGAGGCCTCTTGAGAACTGACTTCCACCATTTCTTTCTGCTTTCTAGCCAAATTCCCTAGGGATTATGGCAATCCTGTAATGGATTAATTAGATTCAGTTAACATCACTATTTACATTCTTAGCACACACCTAGTACCAATAGTAGTTTTATCTTTGTTGGGGTCTTCCACTACAATGTGCAGAGTAATAGGGGCTCCAAAACTTGTTTTTAAACAAACGCACTGATTTTTCTGGCAGAGGAGACCAATCTGCGGCCCAAGTATAATGAGAACTGCTATTCCTAAAATTGCTCTCTATCTATCCTCCTCTCCCTGGGACAAAATGACAGAGAAGCTACTCTGATCTTAGATGGTTTTCTTCCATAAAAAAGCATTTTTACTTGCCTTTCTGACAAAGTCCGTTGAAAGTTAAGAAGAGATAAAGTCAGCTATCCCTTGGAAGACTGCACTTTATTTCTTCCAATGATGAAAGGTGAAGGGTGGACAAAATGTCTCTAAAACGTTGCTTGATCACAGGAGTTCTGGACAATTCTCATCAAAGAGGTGGAGGAAGTGTCTTAGCACTTCCATCCAAATTTTATGATCTAGGAGATAATGGACTTGGAGGGCATTATCAGGCAAGAGTTATAGAAGAGTGTGATTTCACCCAAAATTAAAGGCAGGCAAATTTTAAACATAAAAGCCATAAAGTTCACGGGTCCATTAGGAGATTCCTAGACTATAGCTTTATCCAACTTGAGAAATGGAGTTCATTTTTGCGTTCCCTCTCCCATTTTCATCTTCCATGGATTCACATTTTATTTCTAATGAGTGGTGATAAACAGCTGATTATGTGAGCCACAAATATGCCACTTTAGTATACTGATTGCTTTCTATGTGAAATTCGAGAAATAAAAGGAGAGATCTCTGAATTCCCCTTTTATGCTGAAAGATGGATGCTGCTGAAGGAACTCAGTATTCATAAGTTCCTCCACCTTGAGAGTTTCACCAACCAGGGCGGATGACATTTTTTTTTTTTATAAAAAAAGAGTTGTTTATAGTAACAAGTCTCACAATGGAGACATTACTGGTGCCCGCTCGTGCAAATCAATGAGCAACGGGATGACGGTGACAGTGATACAGTAATTGATTACATTCAATATTTCAACACCAATCCCACCACCATTACTCCTTCTCACCGCCTTTATTTCGAGTTTTCCCACCACCACCCAAGCCTACCCCAAAGGCAGATGCTAAATAATTTATTTTGTATTGCTTGTTATAAATAGTTGACAAAAAATGATCCAGAAAGTTTCCTTAGAGGAAAGTGTGTGCAAATTGTTGTATCTCAGGAAGATGAAGTCTTATCACAGAGTAATAGAGACATTAATACCCCACTCAAATGCCATAAGCTCTAATCTGTTCTTATAAATAAGTGTCTATTCCTCTCTCCTAAACTTCATTTACTCTCCCTAACAGGTTTTATAGATGCTCTGCTTCCTGCTCCCATTCATTATAAAATGATATTTACACATAAATTTTTTAATAGGGGGTTCCAAATGGTGCTAAGGGGCCTGAGACTTCCCTGGGATTCTCAGCTAATCAGACTAGCAATGTTCAGGGGACAATGTGGTGCCAGAGTTCAAACTGGGATTGTCCCTGTGCAAAACATGCTCCTTAATCCCTGTGCTATATCGCTCCACCCCCCAGATCTGAGTTCTAGGCCATCTCTTTGAATTACTCATCATTCCTTGGCTATATCCTGTATTGTCACCACTTACATATAGTTTTATGTAGCACTGTCTGTCCTCCCATCGTTCATTGATTTGCTTGAGCGGGCACCAGTAACGTCTCCATTGTGAGACTTGTTGTTACTGGTTTTGGCATATCGAATATGCCATGGAGAGCTTGCCAGGTTCTGCCATGTGGGTGGGATACTCTCAGTAACTTGTCGGGCTCTGCGAGAGGGACAGAGGAATCGAATCTGGGTCGGTCATGTGCAAGGCAAATGCCCTACCTGCTGTGCTATCATTTAATAGGAAATACATTCGACAGAGTGTCCATTTCTCTCCTCATTCCTGACCCCCCCACCATAGTGATGTATTAAATATATATATGAAAATTATTATTCTTTTGTTAATCTTTTGTGATAAGGATACCAGCTAAGAGCTCAAGAAAGACAAAAAGTTAATTTTTCCACACAATACTTTTATACTCCAGATATATTAATGAATACATAGCTTTGTATTCATTCTCATCAGCCATGGCAGTCAGGGAGTTACTGTGGGGTCTGAGTAAGTGACATTTGAGGAAAGGTGAGAGTTGGCTGAAGTGACACTTCTGAGTAGGAATTGGAAGTCCTTATTGGCTGATGTCCTAGTTTGGCTCTGGCATGACTGAAAAGGAAAATTCACATTAGAATTAGTATCTCTTTGTCTGCGTTAGGAAGTGCATAGAAATAGTCAGTCTTTTTCTTTGCTTTGCTTATTTAATTTCGGTACCATGATTTACAAAGCCTTTAATAATACAGTTCTTTGTATTCAGTTGTCCCTCTCCAAACCCAGCACCAGTGTCAATATCTGTTTATCAATGGTCTGACTTCCTATCCCATCTCCTTTGCAAACTTATTTTTTTTTAATCAATTTATTAAAGTTTGGATCCCATGCTTGTTGATCCCGATGGTTTTGTTGGCTTTTGGATATTGGGGCCAGCCCCTGTGGTGCTTGGGACTTTCTCCTGGTTCTGTGCTCAGGAGCCTCTCCTGGCAGTGCCTGGGGGGACAATATGTGGTTTGGGATCCAAACTGGGGTCTGCTGTGAATAAAGCAAGTACCGTAACCTTGAACTATCTCTCCAATATTCTTATGTTCTTTATGTACTTCTGAATCACCAAAATGTCCAAGAACCTTCCCAATACCCTTATATCATTGCCATTCTGCCTCCTCATATCCCTTCCCCACCATACACACACACAGACACACACAGACACACACAGACACACACACACACACACACTTCTTCCTTGATATTCTTGTTTCTATGATTCAGGGTCAATAAATCATCAATCTAAACAAGAGAATTAGATGGGAATTGACTAGAAACCCACTAAGCTCAATCAGTGAAAATAATAATACAGAAGGAAGGCCCAACTCATACCTAACAGCTTGTTAAATCCTCAGACTATGACTTTAGCAGTACCATAACGCGTTATATGTTGCAACAAGCCAGGTAAAGTAAATAACTGCCTTTTCCACCTCCTTTCTTCTCAGTCTATTCTGTATCACCATCAGAGGGACTCTTAAGAAATGCAAAGTTAAATAATCTCAACTTTTTTTCAGTAAAATTTCTCACTTGCTTACTATACTTTTAGAATAAAGGACAAAACCTTTATCATCATGTTTAAATCCTTCAAGATCTTATCACTAGCTACATTTCTAGTTTCATTCTAATCACACCAAAGAAGTGTAAATCCCTAAATGCACATACATTCAGTACACATTTTTCTTTATCTGGAGTTACCCCTCTCCTCTTTCCCTTTATTCCTATTTTAAGATGTCCACAAGAATTGAACAATCTTCTCAAATAGAAGTATTTTTTAAAAATGCCTTTGTCTTGGGAAGGTTTACGGTATCTGTTCATTGTAGCTGCTTTTATTCCTTCTGAGAATGTGAACTGCTTGTTAAATGGATTTGGTTCTCTGGACTTGGAGGCCAGTTACCTGGAAGATTTGTATGCTGGCAATAGAGTGAGTGTAGTCTCGGCCAAAAGAGCAACGAGGATGCAGGAGGCAGAGAGGAATCGTGAAACAGTTTGAGACTTGTTGATTTCAACACCTGACAATTACCTTGTCAGGTTATTGGGGCTCCAGGAAACAAGGTGACAGTTTAATGGCACCTGGCAACGTCAGCATTCAGTCTCATGTGGCATCCTTCCTTGCTGCTTGGCGACTGGTACCTGGAGCAGAAAGGAACTCTGTTGCAGTGCAGTCTCCTTTCCTTGGGAAAGCTCATAATTGAATAAGGCTTTTGAATGCCCAGTTGGCAGTGACCCTTCACCACTTCAACAAATATCCCCATGGCAAGTCATTTTGGACAAAAATGGCTGGTGGGTACCATGAATGCTGGGCGTGGTTGAGTGATTACCATTTGGGAAGGCCTGCGGTTTGGAACTGGACATGAGTAGGAACTCAACTTTTGCTATTATTCTTGTGTGACCTTGAGCAAAGTAACTTTGCATGCTCCTTGCTTTTTTTTTTATTTTAACTTCTTGGGTTTCCTATATGTTCAAGGAGGACTTCATTAAATTTTTTAAATTATTATTATTTTAATTTTTAAATGAATCACCGTGAGGTACAGTTACAGACCTATAAACTTTTGTGCTTATGTTTCAGTTATACACTCATCAAGTAACTATCGCTCCAACAGGACCCATTATCCACCACCAATGATCCCAGTATTCCTCCCACCATCCTCCCTCATGCCCCCCCAACACCACACTGCCTCTGTAACAGGGCATTTGGTCTCTCCTTTTGGGTGTTGTGGTTTACAATATACGTATTGAGTGGTCATCATGCTCAGTCTATAGTCTACTTTCAGTTTGCATCTTTCATCCTGAACGGGCCCTCCAAGCATCCTTTACTTTGTGATCCCTTCTCTATCTGAACTGTCCTTTTCCCCAGCATGTGAGGCTGGTTCCAAGCTGTGGAGCAATCCTCTTGGTACACATCTCTACTATTCTTGGGTGTAAGTCTCCCATTCTGTTACTTTATATTCTACAAATGAGTGCAACTTTTTATGTCTGTTCCTCTCTTTCTGACTCATTTCACTTAACATGATACTCTCCATGTTGATCCACTTATATGTGTTTTTATTCTCATTTGTTTTCAGGTCACTGTCATCGATTTCCTCGAGCGGGCACCAGTAACGTTTCCATTGTGAGACTTGTTGTTACTGTTTTTGGCATATCAAATACGCCATGGGTAGCTTACCAGGCTCTGCTGATCAGGTGGTATACTCTAGGTAGCTTGCCGGGCTCTCCGAGAGGGATGGAGGAATTGAACCTGAGTCAGTTGCGTGCAAGGCAAATCCCTACCAGCTGTGCTATTGCTCCAGCCCAGCTTTACTAACATTGAATATAAGTTGCAGTAATATTGTAGGTATATTGAGCTAAGCAAACTACATTATCAAAATTTAAATTTTAAAAGATGACTCGAGCCAGAGAGAGAGAGAGAGTATAATGGTTAGGCACTTGATTTGCATGGGGTAGACCCAGGTTCCATCTCCAGCACCCTATATGGATCCCTGAACCCACTAGGAGTAATCCCTGAGTGCAGAGCCAGGAGTAAGAACTGAACATGGAGGGTATGGTCCAAATCAAAGCAAAACAAAATCCCCCAAAACAAAACAAAACAAAAAATCCAAAACACTAAAATCAAAACAAAAACCTCATCCAAAAAGGATTCTAATGAGACAACTGGAAATTTAAATATTGGCTATGTGATAATATTATTGGATAGTTGATTACATGTAAGTGTGATAAAATTGTGGCTGTGTTTATATAAAAAAGCACATTAAAGAAATGTACTAAAACATTTATAGCCAAAATGGCAAAATGTCTAGGGCTTACTTTAAATATTGGGAGTGTTGGTAGAAATACAGATGGAACACTACAGCAAATTTCTTCCTTGATTTCCTTCCTGACCCACTCATTGTTCAACACTGAGTTGTTTAATTTCCAGGTGTTTGATTTGGTTCTCCACATCTGTGTGTGATTAACTTCTATCTTCAGTGCACCATGGTCTGAAAAGATCACTGTCACTATATCACTGTCATCCTGTTGATCATCGATTTGCTTGAGCAGGCACCAGTAACGCCTCCATTCGTCCCAGCCCTGAGATTTTAGCAGTCTCTCTTTACTCGTTCTTCCCAGCAGTGCTGCATTGGAGGCTCTTTCAGGGTAAGGTTAATGAGAACCATCATTGTTACTGTATTTGGCATATCAGTATGCTACAGAGAACTTGCCAGGCTCTGCTATGCGGGCAGGATGCTCTCAGTACCTTGACAGGTTCTCTGCGAGAGAGAACAAGGCGATAAGAGGACGCACAGCTGCAAATGTGGTCTGAAAAGGTAGTTGATATAATTTCTATCTTCCTGATTCTATTGAGGTCTATTTTGTGACCCAGCACATGGTCTATTTTGGAGAAAGTTCGATATGCACTGGAAAAAAAATGTGTATTCTTTCTTCTGGGGATGTAAAGCCCTATATAGATCTATTAGCCCTCTCTCTCCCATTTCTTCCTTCAAAGCCAGTGTTTCCTTGGTGAGTTTTAATCTTGTTGATCTATCTAGAGGTGATAAGGTGTTGTTGAAGTCTCCAACTACTATTGTGTTGCTAGTAATGTCCTTCTTAAAATCTGTTAGCAGTTTTAAGTATGTAGCTGGTCCCTCATTAGGTGCGTATACTTTTAGGAGTGTGATTTCTTCCTGCTGTACATATCCCTTGGTTAATAAAAAATGACTTTCACTGTCCCTTCTAATCTTTTTAAACCTGAAATCTATGTTGTCAGATACTAGTATGGCCACCCAAGCTTTTTTGAGGGAGTTGTTTGCTTGCAGGATTGTTTTCCATTCTTTGACTTTGAGTCTGTGTTTGCTCAGACTATTCAGATATGTTTCTTGTAGGCACCAAAATTTTGGGTTCAGTTTCTGAATCCATTTTCCCAGTCTGTCTCTTAATTGGTGCATTTAGAAAATTGACATTGAGAGAGATTATTATCATGGAGTTTTGTGCATCTTTCTCTAGGGTTTGTTGCTCTTGTAGGGGTTTTTCTTATCTTACAGTAGCCTCTTTAGTCTTTCTTTTAAGTTAGGTTTTGAGTCTATGAATTTTGCACTGTTTTGTCATGTTGTTGTGATAGTACGGAGGTGGGACCTCCCAGTTCTCTATCAGTATTCCTCTCTTGCTTTGATAAAGGATTCTGGATGAGCTTGGTTGATGGTGGTTGCTTTTTCAGTATACTTTGATGGGACTAGGCTAGTGGTCTCTGGCATGTCGGTAGGAGGGGCTGCTTATGTCCCAGCTGCTCAGGACTTCATTAAATTTTTATGTGAGAATGAAGCAAAATAAAATACAAAGTAGGCAGATATACATATTATAGAGACAGAATGGATAGCTCAATGTAAAATAGAATTAATGAAAATCGGCTGATATTTATCTCTAGTTGTCCACTGTCACACTGTCCTCCCCTTGTTCATCAATTTGCTCCAGCAGGCACCAGTGACATCTCCATTGTGAGACTTGTTGTTACTATTTCTAGTATATTGACTACATCACAGAGTAGCTTGCCAGGCTCTGCCGTGTGGGCGAGATACTCTCAGTAGCTTGCTGGGCTCTCCAAGAGGGACTTAGGAATCAAACCCGGGTCGGCTGTGTGCAAGGCAAACACCCTACCCGCTGTGCTATCTATAGTTGGGAAAACTAATTTGAGAAGTATACCTATCAGTCTGTTCATCCTAGTAGCCACTAAACTTAGAAACTCTAGCCACACACCCCCACCCCAGGCCTTCCACCCTTTACCCTTGAATTGAGTAGTGAATTAAGATATATGGAAACGTACTAGAAGATGAATTCTTGGATCTCAAAATGTGCTCACTACTGCCTGCCAGCTCTAGTCCACCTAGACTTGTCCCCGGATGTTCTCCACTCATACCCTCCACCAAATAAAAGGTAATCTTTCCCTTTCCCAATGTCATGTTCTTCCTGTAGCATTGAAATTCTATCTCTTCCTAGGAGTGGTTTCTGAGAAAAGTTTATTACTTGGGATTTTCTGATTTTCTTTTATTTCAAGAAATAATTCGTACTTTTCTGAGTAGTAAACCAACCCAGAAAACTATTTCAATGTTCTTTCAGTGGGTCTGTGAATTCATGTGGGCATCAAGAATTGTCTGATGAGTAAGTCTGACACCTGCTTGGGAGGTTTGGTTTTTCAAATGTACATAGATATCTTTGTGATAAATAATTAAGTTAAAGGCGTTTCTGGATTTATTGGTATTTTTTGTCATTGTATATTTTTTCAGTTGACAATGTGTATTTATATGCCTGATAATCAGATATGAATATGTTAAATCAAAACCAAGCATTTTCTTGTTCTATTTATGAATGCTTCCTCTGACCCTCATTGGGAAAAATTCAATATAGCATAATGTGAGAACTCTGTCTTCCATTAACTGCATAAAACTGTGAAAGTCACAGCCCTTCTTGACACCTACAAGAATCATGCATTGATTTTTGCACAGATTTCTACTCATGCTTCTTCTCAGGGTAAGGGTAGCCTTGTTATATGTCCTCTCTGGTTCTTGGTCTTGGAGTGTATATAGGAAACAGATCTGGAGGCCAGCAATTTCCACCCACTACATGTACATAAGCATATAGACATATAGCTCAGATTAGCCAGTGAATATGAATACTATAATTTTTTGAATGCTGGAGAAGAGATCTGCTAACTAGGGATCCTTAGCCATCTTCCTTCTATCCTTTTTTTCCTTTATTTTGGGTCTCATCAAGTGATGCTCATGGATTACTCCTACTTCTATGCTCAGGGATCACTCTAGACAGTGCTGAGGGGACCATATAGGGTGCCAGGCATTGATTCCACATCAACAATATGTAAGGTAAGTGCCTTACTCGCTGTACTATCTCACCAGACCGTCAGCCATCTTCTTTTTAGAGAGAATTTATCTAAATAAAGACAGTGCAGAGACTAATAGAAAGAGGGTTGTTGCCTAAGCACTTTATTCTTTCACTATTCCAGAACTTTTCAGATACTTGAATACAAATTTCCATTTTGTTCTAAGACAGTATGATCTCTCACTTATCTCTTGTCCAATCAAAGTTTGGTTCTTAATCTGTAAATTGAGGGGATTAGATAGGTGAATTTTAAGGATATTGCCAGCTTGAGGAGACATGGTACTCTAAAGCTGATTTTCAAAGATCTTAAAATGCACTTTGATAGGAAATGTCTTTGAAGAGCTGATGCATCTTGCCTGAGGACTTACTCTGAAATATAGATGGAGTGAGAATCATTTCATCTTTTCTGTTTTTCACCCCAAACACCTTTTCACAAGCTCATCTGCACCATGATTTAAAAAAGTGATGCACACACATGCAGTCTCCAATCACTCCTAGGTATAATGCCAACTATGAATTCTGCAGGTGTGTATCTATATGGGTCAGTATGTATTCTAGAAGAGGTGATATAAATTTTGATTTCAGAAGATTAACTTTTTTTTGGTTATCTCTGGAAACTGAGTGATTAAATAAAATAGATAAAAATTGTACACCCTCATTTCAGATATGCTGTGCTCCCGCCAACCATCACCCTTGTGCCGAAACAGATTCCAGCTGGCTTAATGGAAATTTTCAAACCTCACTGTAGATAGTGCCATTGGGTATATATGGGGAGCACAGTTCTAAAGGTAATGCACTACTTCCTTGCTCATGTCTGAGCCCATCAGCCACAGATCTTGATTCCAAAATCCTCATGGCAGCAGCCTAGAGCAGACTTACACGGAAATAACTGTATACGAGTTTGGAGAATAATTTTCATTTGAGTTTGTACATAGAACTTTAGATTATATATCAGAGAATTGAGGTTTTCACTGACAAACTTCTGACCCCAGGGCTTCTCCAAGAGAAGGAGTAATAGCAGAGGGGAGCAAAAAGCTGCCTCTCTAAGAAAGGTCTTTTGGGGAGAAGATCCCTTTCATAGGATAAACCTTAAAATCTGCCTCATGGTTGCTCTATGGTGAAGACACATATATAAGAATTCTCCTTCACTGTTCTGGAAGGCTTAACCTAATCTCTGATAACAGAGTAGGCAGAAGTTGAATTTACAGAAAGATTAGACTTTGTTTACTGCATCTTCTTTGGTAACCTGCCTTCCCTTTTCTGCCATGAATTTGCACAGCTGTGGATTTAACTGGGTTGTTTAGCGATGACATCAGTTGTGATGAGAGCAATTTATTTGCACCTCCCATGCTGCACCTCCCATGTATACAGCAAGTATTCTTGGTACTATTAAACTTCATGGCTTTTATTTTTATCTTACCAATTTGTCTGATGTTTGGTTACTTGTCCAGCTTCTGAAGAACCCAGAGGGATGCTGAATGATTACCTTTGAACCCCTCAAATATATGTGCTTTTATTTAAGTGGATTTTGACTTTAATCTTGAGAGGTGCTTAACATGATTCTTCCTTAGTGTCATAAGAAAGAAAACAGTCTCACAAAGGTATATCCTTTCAACCAGCAGGCTACTCTTCCTCTATCCCACAGAATCTATTAAATGAACAGACCAATTTCTCTTGAAGAAGCTGGTCATTCTTTCTGATTTACCCAGCTTACATATTATTAAGGTTAGCTGCCCCCACTGAGTGTTTATAATTACATTTTGAAAGTACCAGTAAAGTGACTATTTGCAAAAAGCCAATAGCCTCATAAAAGTCTTTTATGTGTCACTGGGAGATGCACAGAGCTGCTGTTTTTGAAAACATCTCATTAGTGGAAGTATCTCCAGTGCTTTTACAATACAGAAATGCACACCATTAACTGGTGACCTGTGGGTGGATACAAATAGATTTTTAAATGAAAGATTTAGTTATACTAATGAGAGATTTATTTTCCTTTATTATTTTTGTTGTATATTATGAATAATAAAATCCACTAAGTAAATGATCCTTAAAGGATAAATAAAATAAAATAACTTTTCAAGATATACTTAGAGAGACAGCAGGTAGAGAGAAATTCACGGCTAACTACATCTGATCTTACTAAGTGCCAGTAAGTGGCAAAAAAAAATGAACCAAAAATTCTGCTTATGATCTTGCGTAATATTCACAAAAACCTCACTTTGTTACCTCTGCCCACTGACCTGAAAACCCCTCCTTTTCAGATTTAGGATGGATACTTTCCAACATTCTCTTCTAACCATCAGGCAACTAGATAATGTTGCTGGCATACTGTGAATTCTTTTGCTAACCAGTTTGATATGCTTAGTACATTTAGTTCTAGTTTAAATAAATTTAATTCAATTTTAGATATGTTTAGTTACTACAGCTTCTGCAGGAGGTACAATTCAGGTGATCATCTCTCTCGAGGAGGAGAGAAAGAAATGAGCTAGATTTTCTGGGTCAGGACATCGGGGATTCACTATGCTTTAACTCAAAGTTATTTCTAGTTGTGATAGTATTTATCTGGCAAAAATGTTATTTGTCTTCCTTTCTTGACCTGCTTGCCTTCAATGCCCAATTTTGGTGTATAGCCTGGTCCATCTAAAGTCTTTTCTGAAACCAGAGGAGTCTTGGTGGGGGTTAGGTAAAGACAGTAAAGACAGTTAAAGACAGTAAAGACAGTTAGTTAAGCAAATAGATAATGGAATGACTCAGGGACAGAAATAGTAACTCTTTAAAGAGAATCACAGGTCAGACATCCTTCTCTATTTGACCCTACGCTGGCACCTGGTCAAAGGGCAGTCTCTTTGACCCCTCACCTGTACCTAGGGAGATGGAAGGGCAGCATCAATTCTCACCTGTAGATAACACTGGTTTGTCGTTTCTCCCAGCTGCAGGGAGCTTAGGTTTATTGGGTTACACCCATCACAGTGCTCCCAAGGCACTCCCATTCCTGTGTGTGTGTTTAACCTCTACTCTGTTCTCTCTTCCCCAATCAGTTAATCACCATTTTCCCACAAGCAGTACCTGTGAGGTGTAAAGTCAAATTCCTCAGAAATCTCTGATTTTGTATTTGTAAGGGAAATATTGCTTTCTCCTTTTCTTATGTCTTTTGCATAGTTTACTTCAGAGCAATGTCCTTTTTGTATAGACACAGGAAGACAATGCTATGCTTTTGAAACTTGGGAGTTAATTGATTCCAAATATATTCACTCCTGGGCATTCTGTTTTTTTGACTTAAGCCTCAGTTGTCCTTACTTTCTAGCACCCCCAAAACAGGGTCCTGACAAAGAACTGTATGGACCCAGTGCAGCTCAGACTAAGGGCAAGCTGTGAGCTACCCTGGCATTGAAATGGGTCAAGCCAAGAGCCATAATACTTAACTAATAGTTAAGAGCATGGTCATGGATAAATTCTGTCATGATCCAAGCAGTAACAACTGGATAAGGACCCGCTTAGGCTTAGGAAAGACTAACCTGGCCTGAGCACTGTAGTTTGAGATCTATAGCAAGATGTTCCCAGGAGAGTCACCCTAGCCCTATCAGCTTAATGTATTTCTTACTGTTTCCATACAAAATGGCTAATGTTAAGAAGTAGAATTAAAGTGAATGTTTAAATTGTTATTGGACTAAGGAAAGGAGGAACACAACCTCTAGGTGGCATTTTGCCCTTAAGTGGGATCTGATCTCCTGGCCTCAGGAGATCAAGAAGGGCTTTCATATGTTGATTGTGCTACCAGAGGATCTACTTGTGGTTGCTACCCCCAATGCTTGGAGGTTGGGAGCTAGACCAAGGCGTCTAGATGGAGTGCAGGGAGACTAGCATGGGGGACAGGAGGAGATGGGAATGAGGGACAGTGTGAGACCCGAATGGGGAGCCAAATGAGACTGGAACAGGCACGTGAGGAGAATGGAATAAACGGCAACTGATCACCAATGAACCTGGTGACCTGGTTCCTCCTTTATGTGTCTGTTGGTGGCAGCTTCAGGTCCTGGGTTAAGGAAGTGGCTCATGGCCACCAAATGCATGTGGCAGGTGAGAGAGACCACCACTGCCTGCCATGTTCACTCATTTATTTTGTGATTACACATATGCCCATGTACATATGGTCTGAAAAATAGGGAAAGTCAAAGGAGAAAAAAATCCACTGGCTCTTGAGAAGCAGAATCTTGGCAATAGACTATATAGCCTCAGTGACAGACCAAGAGGGCATCAGTGGACTTTGAGAGACACAACACAGCAAGAGACCAGCATATATCCCAGAAATGAAGTGCAATAATTCTATTTACAGCCCTCTTCTTCTGACTCATTTCACTCGGTATGATACTTTCCATGTCCATCCATCTATAAGCAAAATTCATGACTTCATTTTTATCTAAGGCCAGGGAAAACACGAGCCTGAAGGACTGGTCCAAGGTTGGAAGATTGCCACAGGTGTGTGTGGGGCCAAGGGCAATTAGAACAATTAGAATAAAGAAGGGACCAGTATGACAATATAGAAGTGATCACTCTAAACAAGAACTGAGTGTTGAAAGTAGGTAAAGGGATATACATTATGGCCTTTCTGTATCTGTATTGCAGACCACAATGCCAAAAATGAAGTAGAGGGAAGAGACAGAGAGACAGAGAGAGACAGAGAAGAGATACAGAGAGACACAGAGAGAGAGGGGGAGGGAGGGAGAGAGGGAGAGTAAGAGAGGGAGAGAGAGAGGAAGGGAGGAGAAGAGAGGATAGAGAGGATAGAGAAGAGAGGAGAGAGAAGTGAGAGAAGAGAGAGAAGCAAAGTGCCTGCCATAGGCGGGGCAGTGGGAGGAACACTGCAGACATTGGTGTATTTGTTCAAAGGATGGGTCTTGGAACATTATATGACTAAAATCCAATGATGAACCACTTTGTAATTGTGCATCTCACTGTGGTACAAAATTTAAAGGAAAAGACCAGCATAAACCAGGGACTGTGAACACAGAAATCAGCAAGGAACCAGCATGAGGCTTGGCCACAGAACATTGGGGCATTCAAAACTACCTTCTTAAAGCTATTAAATAAATAACCATAGCTTTTTCACCGTCTCAAGTTTTTCATTTTTTATTTTTTAAATCATCTCAAGTTTTGTATGCTAAATTTACATACAAAATTCAAGGACCAACTCAGGAACTAAACCAATTTCATGGTAACACTAGGATTCTTTTTACTTATGTTTCCTTAAATATCACCTATAATGTGCTTGCATAACCTTATTCTCAGATAAGCAATGTGTTATTTTGCTTTATATTGTTACGAAGTCATCAGATCCCAAACATTCTTATACTCCCCACCATGCCTTCTTCAAGGGATACTTGAGTATTCAATTAATGTTTGATTTTTATAACTTCTAATACACAAAGAAGGAGTAGGTGCAGAGATTTTGAATTGCATTTTAAAAAATGCTCTAAGTTCATTTTCATTCTTTGAGTTTTGCTTTTGTAAGAGAGTCACCAGGAAGTTCAGTTTCCTAAGAAGGTTGTTTATCCCCTTCCTATCTAGTGACTAACCCCTGGAAATAGCTTCTAAGAGAGAGAAAATGGACCACGGTGATTCTCCTCTGTTAAAAAGTGCTGCTGTTTGAAGTTCCCAAGGTCTCCGGGTGTCTCCATAGCATCTCTCTTCCATATAGGCAGAATTCCTTCGATAGCACCTCAGGATGGGATCTTGATTCTCTTTTTAAGGGAGAGTGGAAAATGGAGCAGATCAGGAAAGAGTCTGGCAAGACTTCTAGTAAAGGAGCTTCTAGCTGAGCCCTTCAGTGGCGACTCCTCCCTGTCTAGCTACTAACAGAAACAATGCTAAAAAGCTTTGGAATGGACCAAAGATTATTACTTAGTATTCGTCTGAGGGAAAGTCAGTTTGATCTTGAGAATTCTTTCAGGGTTATCTGATTTTACAAAGGCTGCTCATTGTGTGCATTTTGAAATTCTGTAGAGATAAAAGTTAAGCTGATGGACTGAGAGAGAAGACACAATGATTCCTGGTCATAAACATGCAAACAGGTTTTGTCCACTGAAGAAACATCTGCTTTACTTTCTGAGGTCAGTGTTGCTTTACTAAAAATATTGCTTTTAGATTCCTGAATATGTCTCTGTGGGTCCTTCGGCCTCTTGTTTGGTCCAGTGTAACAGCATTTTCTATTGTGGATGATACTGCTCTGTGAGGGATGCTAAAAGGACACAGGGCATGATAGCCTTGGGTGCACTTGGGAGGTCTTTTCTGTTTGTGCATTTTAAGAAGGGAAATTTCCTGGGAGGCACTTTTTTTTTCCCAGAAAAGGTGGGTGGTAGATCAAATAAGTTTGGGACCTTTGAGTTATAGTATCCGATAGTTATATCTTTCTATAACTAAAATTAACCTCTGATATATTCTTTTTATGGTTGTACAAGTCATGATTCTACCTCTGTTTATTTTAAAATGTTCTAGAGGGGCCTGAGAAACAGTGGATAATGTGTTTTCCTTCCATGAGGCTGACCTTGGTTGAGTCCTCAGCATCCTATGTAGTCTTCTGAGCCCTGCCAGGAGTTGTTCCTAAGCACAGAGCCAGGAGTAAGCCCTCAACACTGCTGTCTCTGGCTCAAAACCAAAACAAAATAAACTTCCAAAATAAAATAAAATGTTGATTTGCTA
Organism: Sorex araneus; assembly: GCF_027595985.1. Taxonomy (NCBI): domain Eukaryota; kingdom Metazoa; phylum Chordata; class Mammalia; order Eulipotyphla; family Soricidae; genus Sorex; species Sorex araneus. The sequence continues at coordinate 15,182,116 of NC_073312.1, forward strand.
TTGGTTTATTTAATGATGTAAAATTTAGGGAGAATAACGTCAGCCAGCACTCTATGTATGTAAATCTCATCATATCTAGCATCAAAGCTCTAGAGTCATCACACTATTAAAATGACTATCTCTATCCACCCTGTGGTCAACTTTTCTCCTAATAATTCACATTTTTCAGTCTTAAAGTTATTCTTGTGCCTTGCAAGTCTTTCTGCATTAGTAATTTATATTTCACAGATGAATGAAAACATCTTGTGATTGTTTTTACACTTCCTGACATTTTGCTTAGCATAATCACCCCAAGTTTCATTCATGTTGTCACAAAAGCTATAATTTAATCTTTTTATAGGCAAGGTAATATTCCAGAGTATATAGACCACAGATACTTTATCTGATTATTCATTGATAAGAATTGATTCCATATTTTGGCTATGGAGTAATCCATATCCAATAATATAATATTGGGATAATATTATTATATCCCAATAATATTGGGAAGAATGTAGGGGTGAAATATCATTGCAAATTTTTTAAATAACCTTTGGATACATGCTGATTGGTACTGCTAGATGAAATGGCACTATTTTTTTATTCTAAAAAATTTTGATGTCATTTTCCATGCAGACTACACCAGTTCACATTCTTATCAATAGTATGCATGAGTTCTTATTTATCCACATCCTTATTGATATTTATTGTGTCTAGTCCTTTCGATATAAACATTTCTCACAGTGTGAGATGATGCATTGTTGTGCTTTTGATTTGCATTTTATATAATAACATAATATTAAAATTTTTAATTGCCTATGAGTCTGTTGGATATTTTTTAAAATCTCTATTTTAAAATTTATTTTAAAAACATTTATTTTCCACATTTTTTTATTATTTCAACAACAGAACTTTAATAAGGGTATTCCCAAGCTCTTCCTATATTTCCCATAATTTCCCACTGTACAGGTGCATTATTTTTTGCAAGAATATTCATAGGAGCATTACATTTTTAATACATCAATTTTTAATAAATGAATTCTTAGAATTTCTTCTTAGGAGGCAAAGGCATCTTATTTCTAGGCAGAGGCAGTTTTGTTGTATTAGTAGGTCTTCTAACCATCTAGAAAGTGTCTTTAAATTTGAAAGAAGACCTCGAGAAATTTCTAATCGTTATTGCTCGGTCTTAGAAAGCAACATATAGCTAATTCTATTGTTGTGCATAGTAAATGCAATTTCTCTTATTTATTTTTAAATGTATTTAAAATTTTATTTTAGGTACTGTGGTTTAAAAAACAAAAAAACTGTTGATCATAGGATTTCATACATAAAACATTTCACTACCACAACCTGCACCAGTGTTCCAGTTCCACCTCCCCCCCACCCCCGCCACACACACACCCTCTGTGGCAAGCCTCCTACTATAGATCAACTCTCAGTTTCTCTTGCATTCGGGCATTTGTTATTCCTCTACTTTGTTTCTTTATATCCTGCATATGAGAGAGATAGTTCTGTGTCTGTCCCTCTTCTTCTGACTCATTTCATTCAGCTTGATGTTCTCCAGATCCATCCATGCAAGCAGCAAATTGCATAATTTAATTTTTTCTTAAATTTGAGTAGTATTCTTTATGTACCATAGTTTCTTCATCCAGTCATCTGTTCTTGGACACTTGGGTTGTTTCGCAGTTTTGGTCATTATGAATAGTATTGCGATGAACATGAGTATTAATGTCTTTTCTGAATAGAAATTTTGGGTCCTTGGGTTAGATGCCAATAAATGGAATTGCTGGGTCATATGGAAGATCAAGTTCTAGTTTTTTTGAGTTTATTCATTTATTCATATTTCTAAGGCAAAGTGTCCATATTGTTTTCCAAAGGTGTTAAGAAAGTTGACATTCCTGCCAGCAGTGAATGAGGGTCCCTTTCCTTCACATCTACGCCCATACTGGTTTTGTTGTTGTTGTTGTTGTTACTCAATTTGATGTGTGCCACTCTCACTTCTGTGATTATATTTCATTGTTTTGATTTGAATTTTCCTGATCATGAGTGATGCAGAGCATTTTTTCATACAATTGTATGTCTTTGGGCCAGTTTTCTGTCTTCTTTGAGGAAGTTTCTGTTCTGTCGTCTCTAGGCTCTAGTTTTTGATGGGATTGATTGTTTTTGTCTTGTAAAGTTCTACCAATTCTTTGTAGGTCTTGGATATCTAACCCCTTATTGCAAGAGTAGTAGGCAAATATTCTCGCTCAGTCTGTGGGCTATCTTTTCATTCTGATTGCCATTTTCTGTGTGATATAGAAACTTTATAGTTTGATGTAGTTCTGTGTGTTTATCTTTGTTTCTGTTCACTGGGTCAATGGTATTGAATCACTGAAGATACTTCTAGATTAATTTATAGCTACAATGTACTTCTGTTATTCTTAATATGATCTATGGATTTATGGCTGATATCAAGGTCTTTAATCCATCTGGATTTGGGTTTTGTGGGTGTTATAAAAGGTACTGTATTTTCTAAATTATTTTTCATTTTTGCTGTCACAAATTTTAGTCTTTTTTTTTGGCATTGACTTTGCTTTTTTCAATAGAAAGGGCAGGCTTTTGTGAAAATGGCTTCTGGTGTGGTGGGTTTCCTTTATTCACTGCTCTGGGTGGAGGCTAGGGGGAGCCTGTATATGAAATCTCCCACTCTCCCTTTTCCTCAGACATGTTCTCCATCTAATCTCAATGACTGTAATCCCATATTCTTCTCCTAATTCTCAGATGCAAATGTCTGCTGTGTTGACACTTTGCCTTAGACATAGAGTTCACTGTGTTTCTAAGGTATATTTCCTGGGTTTTCTTAACCATGTTTGCTGTATGTTCTGAAATGCCTGAGACTTTACAAGTGGTTTCAACACTCAGCCTGGCTGACTACAATATTTATTTCTCATATAAAGCTCACTAGAGTCTGGGCACTTTAGTGTTCCCAAGTTCCATCCCTCCCATTATTTGATCTGCTATTTTGCTGCAGAAGCTCTCTACTTTGCCAAGGTTGGGGCTAGAGTTCTGATTCCCTATGCCTTTTTCTCCAATGTCATGGGATTTTTGGCTACTTTCCTGAAAAATATACAAGTACTTGTCCCTGGCAGTCTATTACACCATCATTTATGGGCTGGTTTTGCCTTTTAAAAAGGTTACCCTTTAGGGCTGGAGTGATAGCACAGTGGGTAGGGCATTTGCTTTGCATGCGGCTGATCCGGGTTCAAATCCCAGTATCCCATATGGTCCCCTGAGCACTGCCAGGGGTGATTTCTGAGTTCATGAGCCAGGAGTGACCCCTGTGCATTGCTGGGTGTGACCCAAAAAGCAAAAATAAATAAATAAACAAAAAACATAAAAAGGTTACCCTTTAATATTGCTCCCTATCTCTATAGTTCAAACTACTGTAAGGGAACTTGTCCTCGGGTACTGCGCCATGGTCTCAGTTCTCCCAATCATGCCATCATCCGGAACCTCATAAATGAACTGGTGGACCAAAGTGTCCCTCAACCCTCCTGTGTCCCTTATAAGTATGTCCCTATTAGCATCCTTCTGATTGAGGCAAATGGAAGTATCTTGTATAAGGAGTATGAGAATATGATTGCCTATCATTTGGTGGAATAAATATGCAATAAATTTATTCTTTTGCCTATCATTTGGTGGAATAAATATGCAAAAAATTTAGAGTTTCAGTTGCTGCATTCAAATCACTTGTTTTGACATTTGCTAGTTCAGTTTCTTAATTAGTAAAATTATATTGTGGTTGAGAATTAATAAGACTCATGAACACATTGGAGATTCTATAAAATTCATGCAGTAATCAATAGTTTTGGAATTCACCTCCTAAAAGTTGTGAGCTCCTGAAGCTTTTTGGTTATCTAATAATAGAGATACGTCTACTAGGCAAGAAACAGAAAGAGTCTCCTTTTAGTGTTAGTATAGTTAGGTTACTCTGAGCTGTTCTTCAACTAGGTAGTCTTTGAACATGACCTAATTTTAGCAAGAATATAGCTAAGTCAGCTTAATCAGAATTTCCCCAGTCTCACAACTGTATCACTCTTGTTCCACTATCTCACATCTAACATCCTCCAGGTGAAATCAAATAGCTTTGGTATTACTTTAGCAAGAGTCCTATTCAGTCATTTTACCCAAAACACCCACTTTTCCCTAATGTTTTTATTTTCTTAGTAGATTCGCATATTTAATCTTTCTTCCCTCAATCTGTGACTTACCTTTAAATGTTCCAGTTTTACAAGTTATTTAAACTAAAGTCCAATTTATTTCTCATCTTAAAAAAACCTCACTACAGTAATTCATATACCTATCACGAGAGTCTTCAATATTACCTACTTTACTATTTTAATAAGTGCTATGGATTTTTTTCTTTAACTGGGACTTGAGACATTTTAAAACATTCATGCTATTTTTATAATAAACCCAAAGACTCCATTGGAAAAATAACAGTATTTTCAAATTAATATTAAAGGAGATTATATTTGCCTAGATTTAGCAAGACCATAGAAACCAATCTTTTCTGCAATTTAGAGTTAAAGAGTAGAATTTGATATCTGTTTTTTCTTGCTTTTCACATATTCTTTATGGAATCTGGAACAACTAATAAATTCTGAGCCTTTTTTGACATCCCAAACTTACTTTCTGGTAATAATCAACAACATTAAAAAGTGAAGATTCTACTTGATTTGAAACACATTCTATTTGGAATACAATGGGAAATAGAGACCAAAGGGGAATTTAGGACATTAATATGGTCTTACAATATAAACATTGAAAGGATTACTTTGGGGGAAATAGCAGGGAGCCTGTTAGTAATAGCTTTATTGTACAAGAAACCAAAAGAAAGTTTATATATAGATTTCAGGGTTAATATGATTAATAAGAAAGGGAAAGTTTTAACATTTCTTCCTGCATATTTAGCTTTTATATTCTTCATATTTTCTCCAAAATTTATTCACATTGAGGTTTACACATTTATTCAACAGATAAACATAACAAACATTTTAGTATACAACTCTGTCTGAACAAGGTACTGAAGATAAAATGATGATTCATAAGATCCTTGCCCTAGATTAGCTCCAAGTCCAATGAGTTTAACTGCTATATTTTTAAAGAAATTTGTTTTTTTTTTAAATCATACCAAAAGAGAGTGAATTGATTTCTTAGGAATTTTGGGGAATTTTTGGGACTAGTTATAGTCCAGGAATGGTGATATTTAGCCTGTATGGTAATGAATAGTAATCATTCCAAAGCTGCTAACCTATTTTCAAAGGACAGATGAACTCATCCCACAGGCTAGAACTGCCTCAAAGGGGGAATCACAGTCAAATGACCTAATAAAGAGATGAGCCTTTGCTTCTTGATTTAGAGTGTGATTTGGGGGCTAATTTACTTAATTTCTCAAAGCTGTAGCAATATAATTCAATAAAACGAGAATATGAAGTTCTACAAAATCACTGTGAGAATTAAACACAATAAACTCTGGAAAATTTGTGTTCCACTCAACATTTAATAGGGTCTCTTCAAATCACTACTTTAAAATTCTCACAATAGACAAATTCCAACCCACGGTTATTATCCGTAGTTCATAATTTGGCTCAGTGTTTTTATGTCTTGGCTAAGATGTTCACAGACTTCTGAGAAGGAATGTCATTGTAACATTGTCTGCAGTTGGTGTCTGACCCCTTAAGGAGGTAACCAATCAGACTGCTTATTTAAAGCCAAGGGTGTGTCTTATTGCAAACTGTTGGCACTCAGTTATAGCCCCCATTTTCCTGCAGGTCAATAAACACTTTATAACCTCCTAAGTTTCTCATTTTGAGGCCTTATTTGTGTGGAATGTCATTTAACTGAAGAGCAAGTGGGAGGCCAGAGACAATCATAATACAGGAAGGACTTTGAAGTAGTGGGAAGAGAAGAAAGTTTGTAGCTAAATTTTCCAGTTTTTCTTAAGTCATTCAAGGCACAGTTTGGGTTATTTCCATACCATTCCTTGAGTTATGGTTTGTGAGATTTAGTAAAAATGGTTCACATTAGTAACTTCAGGAATATACTTTACCCTTAAGATTTTTGTCCTTTTCCTTCCAGTATTTTCTAAGAGTATCTTGTATCCAAATCCTACTTAGAACCTGATTTGGGAGGCTGTAAACTGAAACTATCCCTAAAGTTAATCAAACTTTGATACTTGGAGTATAATCATGATCACAGGCTTTGAAGGGAAAGCTAATTTAGGTTAGAGCACTTACATCTGAATAGCAAGTCTAAAGGGCAAGACTGAGTTTGCAAGCAGGACCAAGATTCAGAATCCAGACAGACATAAAGTAGGATCTGGCATAGTTGGGCAACTCTCAATTAATTTTTATTGAATCTACCCAGTACGTGAGCAGGTTTGAGACTGGCTACCTGTGATACCAGCTTCGGAAATTCTATCTTGGTGGTATGACTTAATATTGGAAAATTTCATTCTAAAAGGAAAAAAACAAAATGGTTCTTCTTTGTTTCAGCGAGCTAGGACAGTAGCTTTTTGGTATTGGCTGTTAAAAATGCAGAGACTTTAATATTTTATTGGCAGATCCTATCCAGAGATGATAAACCCTCTCTGGATGAGAGTCAGTATGAAAGCTGCCGGTTCATGAGTACTTAGGGAATGCGGCGGATATTGGGATCTGTGCAGATAAATTTTTTAACCTTGATAGAGTTAGTGGAAGTTTAATGAGTAACAGAGATTTTAGCAAAGGAGATAAATATGTAGGAGACCAGGAAATATAATTATAACATTTCCTTACTTCACTAGACTTGGGAAACTAGATGAATTCAAGAGTGAAACAAATTCTAATTCAAAGAAGTACATGGATGAAAATGCGATGGCTCTCCCCGCCTCCTTGACTTCTCCTCCTTCATCAAGAAAATAAAAATGAGCATTCTGTGCCATGATGCAGGAGGAATTTAATTGTGTACTGATGATTCAATTTAGCTTGTAAATTAGCTGCCAGGGAGAGTACAAGTGCCAAAAGAACCAGCCTCACTATCTTTTTGTTAACTTGTTGACACATTTGATGCAAATTATATATCGATTTATGGGGACACAGATGAGTGACTTCACAAAGCTATGAGGCACATATCCTGGAGAATGAGTAACCAGGCTAGACCAACAAAGTTGAGTACTTTCTTGCGATTCTGTTTGAATCGTATGATCTTAATGGCATCATTAACAACCAGATAACTTTGCCCTGGTTGTATTTCTAAGTTGTCCTACTTCCAAGAGGCCTTTCTATTTGAGAGCTAATGTAATGACCTGATCCATGTATAGCTCTAAGCCAAGCATCATCTGATGAATAAGCACATGTCCAGTGGAGGTTGAAGATCTTTTCTCCTTTATTTAGACCCTTTTAGATTGGCTAAAATTCAGAGTAACAATGGCATCCTGAGGTTGAGAAAGGTTTCTAGTATCTACCTTGGGCAAAGCAAAGAAAGTATAGCCATGGGTTCACCCCACCTTAACCTCTGACTCCGAGATGTTTAGAATAAGGCTCCTTGCCCAAATTTGTCTCATAATTTGTGAAATAATAATACAAAGATCTCACATTTCACACCTCTGCTCAATAGGGACATGATATCTGGAGTAACTTGATACCTTCCATTCTGGTACCTTTCCTTTCTTCCTGGCTAAGCAAATTTGGGAAAGAATCATTTCAGTTGTCATTATGCCTTCTATTTAATTATTCCAGTAAGTCTCAATTTTTATATTTTTAAACTTGGTAACAGAATTCATCAGAGAAAAGCTTGCCCTATTAATAACTGACATCATTCATCATTGCTTTATTGCTGTATACTCTTTCATCCGATAAGCTGATGATTAATGAATTCAAAGAACTTGTACCCATTCTCTTGGGGTTGTACAAGTTATTTATCACTGCTCCCAAATATTGCCAGATATTTTAAATCTCCTGTTTTCTTTATTGGAGTGCCCACATAAATATTCTACTCCTGAGTTAGAAGACATTTAGGGATCTATATGAATTTATAAATTTTATCTGGCCTTAGGGTTTATATGCCTCCAGTGGCTCTTTCTATGAGACAATGAATCTTAAGTATATTTGTTTGTCTGAATTGAGTGGAAGGAGTATTTTTGCTCCATTTTAGAAGAAAAAAAATATGATGAAGGGCAGGAATCTTTGTAACTTTAAAGTCTGTTTTAAATTCTAACCAAGGGGTTAGAGTGATAGTAGAGGGGGTAGGGTATTTGCCTTGTATGCTGCCGAACCAGGTTTGATTCCCAGCATCCCATATGGTCTCCTGGAAACTGCCAGGAGTAATTCCTGAGTGCAAAGCCAGGAGTAACCCCATGTGCATCGCTGGGTGTGATCCCCAAATCCCCCACCCAAAAATTCTAACCAGGTATGAACATAACTGTCTCAGAGTTCCTTGTTCAGTGCAATATTTCCACCTTATACCAGAGTGGAATCATTCCCCCTAAAGGCATGTAAAATGTTAATTTTCAACTCAGACCATTTATTAATGAGTTCATTCATTCAATTAAATATTTTCTTGGCATTAGGGCTAATCATTGTGGGAAATTTAATTATGGATAAAATAATCCTTAGCCCCTCAATGTTTAAAGCCTTGTCATGAGTCTTCAGAATTAGTTCCATCAAATAAATGGAGTACCCAGTCTACTCTTCCAGATTTGGGTACACAAATAATTCAGAATTGGTATGATTGTTTCCTTTGTAGGAGGGGCAGAAAATGAATCATCACTATGGTTGATAGAACAACCAAATCTTAGTTCTAGTTGTACTCTATTTCTCTGTTAAGCCTGGGGTTGAAATCATATTAATATGCATTCAACTTCATACATTAACTTCTTGGTTTGGAAAACTGATGCCCCACATTATTTAAGGACTTTTCAAAAAGGAAATCACTGCATACTGTAGAAATGGTATTATCTCAGATATCCTGGTGTTAATGGGACATTGCAAAGGGTCTGGCAGGAGAAACAGCATGGTTTTAGGCAGTTCTTGGTACCTTAGGAAGTCATTTGGATGGATCTCATAAGAATCCCCAGGCCCACTTGATGCTCACAGTATACTAAAAGCTCAGTGGGTCCAGAGAAAGAATATAGAGGTTGAAGGTAGTCACTTTGCATGTGGCTGACACAGGCTCAATCCCTGGCAGAACTGAATTCAATCCCCAGGACCTCATATCCTCCCTGAGCACAACCAGGCTAGCACAGAGCCACAAGTTATTCCTGCAAACAACTGGGTATGACCCCCGCCCATGCATACCTAAAAAGCAAACAAAGAAATAAAACATTTCTCATGATACATACACACATATATATAATGAGAAAATTATATATAAATATAGTTTGAATGTCTCAACCTGATCACTGCCATTCTACTGATACTGTGAGGAATCATTATTATTCTTTTTTCAATGAATTGTTATGCTCTTTCTGCAAGTAGTTAAGTAGGTAGGTATTATCACTGGTCCCATGTTGCAGATGAGGCGACTGCACTTCAGTGATGTTAACTAGTAGGTAAACAGGAGAAGGAGTGTGACTATCAGACATGTTTGACTGAAAATAGCCCATGAGTATTCCCATGATAGTATCTCTTCATTTTATATCTATAAACCAGTACAATATCCCCAATGGAGACACATTTGAAGACTGTTTATAAAGAGAGGACTTAATAAAAATTTAGTATCAGAATTTAAAGTCAGAAGTACAATATTTCATCTGAAACAAATCTTTAATTTATTAGAGTGATACCTTTCAGTTAGAGATAACGTACTTGAAAATTTCAAGGATGAGCAAATTGCGATCTCAAATTGCTGAGGCTCTGCCTTACCCAATATTTTCACAGAATAATAGTTCTCCAAATGGTGCTGTTATTTAAACTGACAGTTTACTTCCCTTTGCAGTGGAATTGCAATAGGCCTAACATTTTATCTAATGAGGAATTCAATAAAAGATTTTTCCTTTTAATAGATATCAATCTGAATTAGAGTTTAATTTATGGACAAAACCTGAGTAAACTATTACAAGGCTGGTACTGGCCTATTCCCCAGCAGAAATCATGCTGTCTTTACACTTTAGTTACTACTTCCACTTGAACACTGTCCCCTTGCTCCTTCAACATTGGCTAATCTTTTACTTGCAGTTTGTCTTGATGCTTCTGTGACATTTACTCAGACATTCATGCCCATAATTATCTTACCACCCCCTTAATGCCTCTATCTCAGCTAGCCCAATAGAACTATAGCATAAGCCACAGATATTAGTCACATAAAAAATTTTGTTTTTTCTAATTTTCATTAAGAAAGAAAAAAAACCCTGATACTAACTTTGGTGCTGTTACACTTAAACTATTATATCTAACTGTATGATTTCAATATATCAAATTTGTATCATTTAAAATCACCATCAATATGAAAGTCTTTATGAAGATACGTTGTATTCTTTTTATATACAAAACCTTTAAATATGGACTATATTGTATGTTTGAACTGGAGCGATAGCACAGAGGGTAGGGCGTTTGCCTTGCATGCGGCCGACCCAGGTTCAATTCCTCTGTTCCTCTTTGAGAGCCCGGCAAGCTACCGAGAGTATCTCGCCCACATGGCAGAGCCTGGCAAGCTATCCATGGCATATTCGATATACTAAAAACAGTAACAAGAAATCTCACAATGGAGAAGTTACTGGTGTCCGCTTGAGCAAATCAATGAACAATGGGATGACAGCGCTATTGTATGTTTACAACACACAGCTCAATTTGGACGAGCCACAAAGTGTTTGGATTCTATATACACATACTGGCTCCCAGACTGTAGAACACTATTTGAATCTTGTTTTCTGTGGTCTATCCATGACACTTAGCTTATAGTGTGATGGGTATGTCATCCTCTGTGGGATAATGCTGAAGAAAAATTATTGAACCATTGACATTTTCTGGCTAGAGGACATTAGACAATATTCAACCTATGTGAACTTCAGAATCTTTAGCAACAAGTTGGAAATACTTTTATTTTTTGCTTTTTGGGTCACACCCAGTGATGCTCAGGGGTTACTCCTGGCTCTGCACGCAGGAATTACTCCTGACAGTGCTCAGGGGACCATATGGGATGCTGGGAGTCGAACCCATTTTAGCCGCATGCAAGGCAAACACCCTACCTGCTGTGCTATTGCTCCCACCCAAAGGTGGAAATACTTTTACTAAAGTTTCCATATGCTAATTTTTTTATGAGAAATGACTATAATATATGTAGGTATTGAAGATGGGGCCTGGTACATAGTAAAGTATTTAATAAATATTCCAGTGATGGTATAAGTATAAGTAATTTCTGTAATACTTTTTATTTGGGGCACAACCAATGATGCTCAAAATTTACTCTTGACTCTATGCTCAATGATCACTTTGTACTCAGGGAACCACATACAGTGTCAGGGATGGAACCTGGGTTGGGTTCATGTAAGGCAAACAAGTTAACCCTTGTACTATTTTTCCAGCTTCTCTATATACTTCTTTCATTCTATATTTTCTGCTCAAATTCCATCCCCTTATGGTAACTTCTTCAGAATGTCAAGGTTGAGAGATTTTATTTTATTGAATCATCATCATCATCATCATCATCATCATCATCCCTTGATTGTCGGTTTTCTTGAGCGGTCTCAGTAATGTCTCCATTCGTCTTAGCCCTGAGATTTTAGAAGTCTCTCTTTACTCGTCCTTCCCAATGGTGCCACATTGGAGGTTTTTTCAGGGTCAGGGGAATGAGACCCATCATTGTTATTGGTTTGGCATATGAGTAAGCCACAGGGAGCTTGCCAGGCTCTCCCATGCAGGCATATACTATATTGTAGTTACTATAGTAAGTCTGATTTTTGTCATTGATATATGAGTATATTCTTAATTTGCTCCTAATTTTTGCTATGCATTTCTCAAGGGTACAATCTCCATTTTGTGTTTCTCTCTATCAGAAAATGCAGATAAATGCCTACAAAGGGATAAAAGATCAATAAATATTTATTAAACAGATTAATGAAAAATATCTTTTAGTATTTTTTCAAATATTGATATCAATTTTTTCAAATATTGATATTGCTCTCCCCAATAGTGAGTAGATAGATTTTAACACATTTTGAATATAGATTTTAGTAGGAAATAAAAATCTAATAGGTATTCAGATATTTAAGTTTGATGCTCAATAGAGGAGCATGGAGTGAAAATGGCTTTGAGGGTATTCTTTCAGATATTTTCCTTAAAAACATGAGTATCAATAAGATTTTAAGTTTTTACCATCTTCTTTCTTCCTGAAAGAAAAAGCATATAATGACTGGCCAGAGGAAACTCTAAAGTCAAAGAGCTTCTTGATATTGAAGAGAATGGTGTCAGAGCATCGAAGCGAAAAATTCTCTTTGATTTCATAAGATCTTGTTTTCTGAGCTTCAGATTTCTTAGTCTTGTTTTCCTCTTGAATAAGTTTCAATGACTTTCAATCCTTCATTGCTATTTAATTTCTATTGTTCTTCCCAATGTAAGTTATCATAGTCCCTTTATTTGATGAAGAGTCTAGAGAATTTGTAAGAATTCTAAGAAAGCGAATAAAAAACATTTGATGGCTATAGCATTAGAATCCCTGGTAGGAACTTTATGTACTTTATTCTATTTGATTAGTACCCACTACTTGTGAGAGAAATATTTTCCCCATTTTATGAATACTGAAATTGTGCTTTAGAAGTGTAGAAGGATGCAACTACTTAACTCACTATGTACAAAGGGTAAAAGTCAAACTTGAACTTGAATCTCTCTGACTTTGAGACCCAGGTTCTGTCTAGCACTGTGAAGACATGATTGGTGGTATTATTTCCACCTAAGTTTCCTATAGGAAAATGAATTTTGGGGACAGATATCCTTTGGAAGTGTTCATCTTCTATATAAATGCAAATTTGAGTCCTCATTGGGATTTGCATTTTCTCTAAATTAACATGATACCCAAGTGAATATATCCTGTTCATTAAAAAGGTATGATGCATTGTTCTTCCCCGAAAGGCATAATTTTCTCAGGAGTGCTTCAGGTCTGAGTTTATTTCCTTCAGGTTTTTCTTCTCAACAGGCTACAATTTTAGCTGTTTCCTGGGAACGATGATTCAGATTTCTGAAGTTACAGAAAATAAGTTTTAAGTTCACATACTGCAGTACCAGTATTCATTTTTACCTGTCTAAGGGTTTGGGGGGGTAACAGGAAGACATATAGCAGAACCTTTATTTTAAACTCAAGTCCACAAATAAGCCATGTCAGATAGGGAGCCATGGTCAGAACTAGGAGTTTGCCCAGTTTCTGGGTGCTTGTGATGCTCTGGAACAATTTAGCTTTTAGCTTTAGGCTTCTACTGCTTATTTCTTTTTGTTTGGTTAGTTTTTTTTTTTTTTTGATGGGGGACATCTGATGGTATTCAGGGCTTACTCTCATTTCGTGGTCAGGGATTATTCCCGGTGAGACTCAAGGGGCTATATGGAATGCAGGGATCAAACCCGGGCCCACTACATGCAAAGCAAGTGGCCACACATTATTATTGCTCTCACCCTCTACTGATTCTTCATGAGAAAATGATCTCAGCCAAATCAAAAATTAGGAATATGTTGGGTCCTTTCATTTCTCCATGTTACACTGTAATTTTCTTCCATGGGCATTCTGGTTTGGGGGGTGGGGTGAGTAAAGGAATAAAGTGCTAGACCCATTTCATGATATCAACCTTTTCACTGTGGTCTAGCTCGAGGAGGCTGAAAGTTTCAGCACCAGTTGTGCTTCTCCACTTGAACAAATATTCTACCCCCAATATCCCACTGAACAGAAACTTAAAAGCACTCCCTGCCCTGTCCCATTTACATAGGGGCTGGAGCGATAGCACAATGGTAGGATGTTTGCCTTTCATGCGGCCAACCCGTGTTCGATTCCTCCACCCCTCTCGGAGAGCCCGGCAAGCTACCAAGAGTATCGAGCCCGCACGGCAGAGCCTGGCAAGCTACCCATGGCATTGGATATGCCAAAAACAGTAACAATAAGTCTCACAATGAGAAACATTACTGGTACCCGCTTGAACAAATCGATGAGCAACGGGGTGACAGTGACAGTGACTGTTTTCACTTATCAGTATCTCCCTCGTCTCCTTAGCATAGCATTAGTTCTCATTAATACTCCTCTCTACATGCTCTGGAAGTTGGATTGAAAATGGAGGTACCTTTAATACATTCTGTGATTTATGAATTTTCTAATGGATTAAGTTGTTCAGTGATTTTTCAAATGACGCAACTAGAAAAGGAGAAATGGCTTACAGTCATGATTAATACCACCATGTCCCCGGATATCTAACTTCCTCTGCTCATCACTGTAAGTAATTACCTAGACAAGTCCTTCTGTTTGGCTCAAGTCAGCTATTGATTATTTATTTAAGAACTTCATACTCCAGGGAAGGTGAAAAAAACTTCTCAAAATTAATTTTTTGGAGCCCACTGTGGTCATGAATAAATATCTTTCATTTCAGATCATTTACATCAGCAACTGTTTAGCAGTGGGAATTTGTTTACCACTTCTGACCTGCGCCTCTGAAAATTGATTTTCTAACCATCCTGTGAGTGGCAGTCTTAAATTGACACATTACATTTTCAAAATTATGTTTGACTTATTGTCTCCAGCTTGCATTGTAGCTCAGTTCTCTGGCTGAGGCTTTCTGGTTTTCTGGTTATAAACTAGAAGGGGTCTAACACTTGGCTGCTGGGAGCACAAGCTTATCTCTGACTGAAGCTACAAGTCATAATTTTCTCAACTGGGCAATATATATATGTAGTGATTCTGAGCAATCATAATGAAAATTAAGCATCCCCTAATAAAAATCCTCCTGCGGGATATTTTCCTATGAATTTTGTTTGTATTTACTGAAGCTTCCTCATGGTATATCTTCAATGAGCACTCGGTGTAATATAAAAATGTTTCTAATTTTATTATTATTTATGGGGAAGGCTTTGGGCTATAGCTGGATATGATCAAGGCTTCCTACTACCTCTGCACTCAGGGATCACACCTGGCAGTGCTTAGGAAACCATTTGCAGTGTCCGAAATCTGACACATGCAAGACAAGTACCTTATCACCCATGTTATCTCTCTGGTCCACATCCAGTAATTTAAAACAAATCCTTTAAATGTTTTGCGTAAATCAGAATGTTTACCTTTAAAAAGAATATTTATTTCTTTATAGTGTATGAATCTGGGGTGTGTGTGTTATTTGCATGCATATATCATCTTTGTAAATGTCAAGTGTTCTTAATGTTAGCATATTCCTATCAGTCTGAAAGAATTTTGTAATGTTAATTACTCAGTCAGTGTTAACAATCCCCTGAGGTTTTAAAACAATCATTTGGTGACAAGGGATTTGCTTCTTCATTATAAACGTAATTCCATATCCCTACTTACTAGGCAGATCAGAAGTTTTCTGTATGTGCAACCTACAGATTGATTCATGTAGACAGGGCTACTGAATCGAAATGCAGCAATGAAATCCAATGAAAGTCAACTTTTAGACTAAGCCAGGATATAATATCATATTTTCAAAGTTATGTTTTTACAATTTCCAGCTCATCTTCTACAACTAGATGATTACTCCAATTTATTTTGTAATACATTGCTCCTGAGTATATGAAGGGATAGTTTCCATTCTTTTTCTTTAAACTTTGGTTTCCCTAAACTCACACATAGAACATCATTAAAATAATGTTCAAAGAAAAAAATGTAAAATGTGACCATAAAATTTCTAAGGCAAGCTTGGTAGCTGAGGGAAAGTGTGAGTTGGGATGAGGCATGATAGGATCTAGGTAGCCACTGGGTCTTGGTGGCCTTTATGTTACCCTATGGGTTTCAGGTTTGCTAATCTTTAAAACTCAATGATGTGGTTGAGACCCATTTCCCATATGGACTATGAAAAGTGCTTTAGAATGTAAAAGAGGAATACCAGCTCAGATTTTTATTAAAAGAACAACATGATATAAACATGGTGGACATTAGTGTATAAAGTTCACATAATCTTTGATAGTATACTATAAAGAGAAAATACTTTTTTTAAATGTTATTGAACACCGTGAGATACAGTTACAAGCTTTCATATTTGAGTTACAATCATACAATGATAAACACCCATCCCTCCACCAGTACACATTCTCCACGACCAATCTCCCCAGTATACCCTCTCTTTCCCAACCTCCCACTGCCTCAGTGGCAGACAATTTCCCCCATATATTCTCTCTCTCCTTTTGGGCATTATGGTTCACAATACAGATACTGAGAGGTTATCATTTTTGGTCCTTTATCTACTTTAGGCACAGATCTCACATCTCGAACAATCCCTCCAATAATCATTTTCTTAGTGATTTCTTCTCTATGCCAGATACCTTCTTCCTCCCGCTCATGAGGCAGGCTTCCATCTATGGAGCAATCTTCCTGGCCCTTGTATCTACTGTCCTAGGGTGTCAGTCTCATGTTATTTTATACTGCACAAATGAGGGCAGTCCTTCTATGTCTGTCCCTCTGACTCATTTCTGACTCATTTCACTATGATACTCTCCATGTCTATCCACCTATAAGCAAATTTCATGGCTTCATCTTTCCTAACACCTGCATAGTATTCCATTGTGTAGATGTACCAAAGTTCCTTTAACCAGTCGTCTGTTCTTAGACACTCAGGTTGTTTCCAGATTCTGGCATTTGTGAGCAGTGCTACAATGAACATACAGGTACAGATGTCTTCTCTACTGTGCTTTTTTGCACCCTTGGGATATATCCCCAGAAGAGGTATTATGGGGTCATATGGAAGCTCAATTTCTAGTTTTTGAAGGAATGCCCATATTGTTTCCCAGAAAGGCTGGACTAGTTGGTATTCCCACCAACAGTGAAAAAGCATCCTTTTTTTCCCCACATCCACACCAGCATGATTGCTTTTGTTCTTTTGAATGTGTTCCAGTCTCTGTGGTGTGAGATGATATCTCAATGTTATTTTAATTTGTGTCTCCCTGATGATTAGTGATGTGGAGCATTTTTTCATGTACCTTTTGGGCATTTGTATTTCTTTTATTGAGGAATCTCCTGGTTCATTTCTTCTCCCCATTTTTTGGTGGCGTTGGAGTTTTTTTTCTTGTACAATTCTACTAGTGTCTTGTATATCCTGGATATTAATCCCTTATCAGATGGGTATTGGGTAAATATTCTTTCCCATTCTGTGGGCTCTCTCTGTCTTTGAGTCACTGTTTCTTGTGAAGTTCAGAAGCTTCTTAGTTTGATGTAATCCCATTTTTTTATGTTTGTTTCCACTTGCTTGGTCAGTGGTGTTTCATCCTTATAGATGCTTTTAGCTTCAGTGTCATGGAGGGTTCTACCTACATTTTCCTCCATGTACCTTATGTACTTAGGTCTGATATTGAGGTCTTTAATCCACTTTGATCTGACTTTTGTGCTTGGCATTAGACAGAGGTCAGAATTCATTTTTTTTGCAGGTAGCTACCCAATTTTTCCCAGCACTACTAATTGAAGAGGTTTTCTTGTTCCACTTCACATTTCTTGCTCCTTTGTCAAAGATTAAGTGGTCATATATTTGAGAGTCTGTGACAGAATATTCAACTCTCTTCCACTGGTCTTTGGGTCTGTTTCTAGCCCAATACCATGCTGTTTTAATTACTACTGCCTTGTAATACAGTTTAAAGTTGGGGAAGGTGATGCCACCCATCTTCTCTTTCCCAAGGATTGCATTAGCTATTTGTAGTTCCATATGAATTTTCAAGACTGTTTTTTTCTGTTTCTTTGAAAAATGTCTGGGTATCCTAATAGGGACAGCATTAAATTTGTGTAGTGCTTTGTGGAGTATTGCCATTTTGATAATGTTAATCCTCCTATGAGCAGGGGATGTGTCTACATTTTCTAGTGTCCTCTTTCCTCTTTTATTTCTTGAAGTAGTGTTTTGTAATTTTCCTTGTACAGGTCCTTCACCTTTTTAGTTAAACTGATTCTGATGTACTTGATTTTCAGAACGAAATTGTTTTTTTTAATGTCTCTTTTTTCTCTTTTGTTATTTGTATATAGGAAAACCATGGCCTTTTGGGTGTTGAGTTTGTAGCCTGCCACTTTACTATACACACCAATCATTTCTAGGAGCTTTTCTGTAGAGTCTTTAGGGTTTTCTAAATATAGTATCATATTGTCTGCAAATAGTGATAGCTTGGCCTTTTTCTTTCCTATT
This sequence comes from Sorex araneus, assembly GCF_027595985.1. Taxonomy (NCBI): domain Eukaryota; kingdom Metazoa; phylum Chordata; class Mammalia; order Eulipotyphla; family Soricidae; genus Sorex; species Sorex araneus. The sequence continues at coordinate 15,200,408 of NC_073312.1, forward strand.
GTATGCCCTTGATATCTTTTTTTTTGCCTAACTGCCATAACCAGTACTTCCAGTACTATATTGACTAGGAGTGGCAGAGTGGGCAGCCTTGTCTTGTGCCTGATCTTAATCACTGTTAGGTACAGTTACAGGCTTACAAACTTTCTTGCTTGTTGTTTCAGTCATACAATGGTTGAGTACCCATCCCTCCACCAGTGCCCATTTTCCACTACCAATGGTCCTAATATCCATCCCACCACACCTACACCATCCCATCACTCCTGCCCCACCTCTGTGGCAGAGCATTCTCTTTTGCTCCCTCTATCATTTTAGGTGTTGTGGTTTGCAATAGAGGTATTGAGAGGCCATCATGTTTGGTCTATAGTCTACTGTTAGCCATTCTTTCCCATCCAGAGTGTGTCTTCCTAGCACCCTTTACTTGGTGGTCCCTTCTCTATTCGAGCTGCCTTTTCCTCCAGCATGTGATGCCAGTTTCTAAGCCATGGAGCAGACCTCCTGGTCCTTATCTCTTCTACTCTTGGGTGTTAGTCTCCCATTCTGTTACTTTATATTCCACAGATGAGTGCAATCTTCCTATGCCTGTCCCTCTCTTTCTGACTTCATTAGTATGATACTTTCCATTTTGATCCACTTATATGCAAATTTCATGACTTCATATTTTCTAACAGCTGCATAGTATTCCACAGTGTAGATGTACCAAAGTTTCTTTAGCCAGTTGTGCCTGATTTTAGACAGAAGGCTTTTAGTTTTTCCCCATTGAGATTGATGCTTGCTGTGAGGTTGTGGTAGATGGCTTTGACTATACTAAGAAAAGTTCCTTCGATGACCATTTTGCTGAGAGTTTTCATCATAAACAGTGCTGGTTTTGTAAAATACTTTCTTTGCATCTACCAATGTGATCATATGGTTTTTTTTAGTTCTTTTGTTGCTATGATGAATTGTGTTGATTGATTTGTAAATGTTAAACCATCCTTGCATCCCTGGGATAAATCCTACTTGCTCATGGTGTATGATCTTTTTGATGAGTCGTTGGATTGTTTGCTAGGATAAAGAGAAAATTCTTAACACAAAACTGAATTTTTCTCTGAACTCAAAGTGCTTTATGATATAACTAAAGCATATCATTAAGCCAACATTAAAGCCTAATTATATAATGAATATATGATTGATTTGTAAAAATCAGGATCAGATTATATAAATATGAATTGAAACAGCCCCCTAGATCCTAGGAAAAGATACAAACCATGTCAAGGGAAACTAAGTATGTTACCAATGTGTGAAAGCACTTAACTGAAGAAAATGGGAAACATGTTGAACTAACTTCAGAAATGAGAAGTATGTGCAAGATTAAGGCAAAAGGAACTCCACTATTCCCTAGTTTATAAGATTATTTTCCTTGGAAGTATGGGTTATAAATTCTGACTTATGTGAATATTGTAAGCCATATTTCTCACGATTATAGTAGCATTTTACAGAAAGGGGGAAATGTCTAGAATGTACCAGTAGTAATATTAGATAGATTAGATTTGTAGTTATTAATAAGACATCATTTTTAGCTTTCTATCACTGTAATCACTGTCATCCCGTTGCTCATCAATTTGTTTGAGCGGGCATCAGTAACGTCTCTCATTGAGAGACTTATCGTTACTGTTTTTGGCATATCCAATACGCATGGGTACCTTGCCAGGCTCTGCCGCGCAGGCTCTATACTCTTGGTAGCTTGCCGGGCTCTCTGAGAGGGGTGGAGGAATCAAACTCCGGTCAGCCGCATGAAAGGCGAAAGCCCAACCGCTGTGCTATCACTCCAGCCCTAGCTTTCTATAAGTACATATAAACAATTGTAGGTTTGTGTTGTAGACAGATTATATATACTTATATTTTTATTTGTTTTGTTATCTGGTAAACTTAAATGAAACAATAATCATATCCACACCCAGATTATGGCTTCTAAAACCTTTCTCTGATAATAAGAGCTAGCCATTCTTGGATAACTATTATTAGGATTAGAGCTGGTAATGTGCAAGATATCTGAAAACATACTGGAGAACCGTAAAAACCCTTGCATTATATGGTGAAAATAGAACTTTAATCTCCTGATCCAAAACCTATAATCTCTAAACTGTGTCAGCATGGTTACTTAATAAATAATTGTTTGCTTGATAGTTTCTTCAAACAATTACTTTGGGTTCAGTCAAAAGTCTTTGCCCAGTTGAATTTATCTGTAACAGTACCTTGGCTCCTTTTAAAAATGACTATCATCACTGTATCACTGTCACTGTCATTCGATTGCTTGAGCGGGCACCAGTAATGTCTCCATAGTGAGACTTGCTCTTACTGTTTTTGGCATATCTAATATGTCACGGGTAATCCTGGCATACAAACGAGTTACTCTCGGTAGCTTGCCAGGCTGTCCTAAAGGGTTGGAGGAATCGAACCCAGGAAGAAAAAAGTAGATATATAAGATTGGCTATGACCACATCTCCAACAATATTTGGGGGGAGAAGTCTAGAACTAACTAGTTATGTTGAAATCGCCTTGCTCTGGTCAAGCAGAGCATTTTTGGGTACATCAAAGTTAACTAAATTTGCTCATTTAGTGTTCTGGCCAGGAATAGTTTCATCTTGAACCCAAACAATTATTTCAACAGAAGACTCTAGCCTCACATACTTTGTCATTCTTCTGAATCATATCAGCTTGTATTAGCAATTCCCAGTATGGGTATTTCAACACTTTTATGAGGTAGGCATTGTTATTCTGTACTGTAGGGGAGTAGTAAAGGACAGAAAGTAGTGTAATGACTTGTATAAGCTCATTTAGCTTCAAAGTGGAGACCTCAGATCCAATTTTTTTTTATTCCCGAACTCATTTTTTATTTAACTCAGTCTCTCAGGTACAATGCAATGATTTAGATAATAAAGTAATTGAATTGAGACCAGAGGACAAGAACAATAGATGGGCTAGAAACGCCAGAAAATGGAAGGTCTGATTCCACTAGGACTGATTAACAAGTGGTGGGACATGCGAAAAGGGTCAGTAACTTTAATATATTGCCACCATTTCCTTTAAGTTTTATTTTCCACTGGTACTCCAGAGATGTAATAGGACCTCTTGGGAAGCAAGTAGCTCCACAAGTGGCTGATTCTCAAGTCGGTGGCTACCAACCTAAGGAACAGATAGGATAAAAGAGTAAGTTTCAGTCATAATGTCTTTGATTATTTGTTTAAGAAAATTTTTTATTTGTTCTTATCCCCACTACTTACCTGATGGCCATTACACAGATGTATTGTAAGTAAAAGGTATGACTTTCACTGTTATTTCAATGGGGGTGAGTACCCCTTAACATTTCATTCCTTTTAGAGGAACCTCTAGTGGTAGAATGTCTCCATTTTTGCTTTATCTTCCTGGTAGACCAGTTTAAGCCAAGTTTTCAGATGTTTTTCCCCAAAAGATTAAAAAAAAAAAGCAAAATTTTCAGTCTCAAAAACTAGCATTTATCCCTTTTCACTTCAGAATTAACATTCAAGTTGGTACTATGTAAAAGATAAAGCTAAACTGCATATTTGCCAGCCATTTATGCTAATTGCAGCCTCTCATAGTGAAAGATTCATAAAAGTATCAAGATTTTCTTTATATTAAATTAAAGCTACTGTACTAAGTGCTTCAAAGTTCTTGCTTAGAAAGAACAGTTATTAAAATGCATTATTCAATTAAATCTAGGAATCCATATCTACCTTTGAAAAGGCTTGGAATATAAGCAAGAGTTACCAGCTAAATGGGTCTATTAAATGTGACAGTTATAGCAGACTGGAGCAATAGCACAGCATGTAGGTCGTTTACCTTGCACGAGGCTGGCCCAGGTTCGATTCCTCCATCCCTCTCAGAGATCCTGGCAAGCTACCGAGTATCTTGCCTGCATGGCAAAGCCTGGCAAGCTATCCATGACATATTTGATATGCCAAAAACAGTAACAACAAGTCTAACAATGGAGACATTACTGGTGCCCACTTGAGCAAATCGATGAACAACGGAATGACAGTGGTACAATGATAACAGACAGTATTTTATATGAAGTTGGGCAAGGGGACAGGGAATAGAGAGAGATGAGAGACAGATTTCAGAGCACACTATTCACAAAATATGGCACTTTGGCAAATGGGATATTTTAAATTGATGGAGTTTGGAGAAACTGCCACAATAAAAAGATCAGTCTGACCTCATTTTCTTTGCTCCTTACTCTTCTTTTAAAAAAATCATAAAATAACTCAAATTAGAGGTATTTTTTAAATACCAAAAGGAAAAGGGCAAAGGGAAGCCCAGAACTCAAACAAATAAGCATCACTAGGTTCCCCCCAGGCTGTCTACAATCACGTTGTACACCTTAATCTGTTGTATTCCTCCAAAGTAGTCTACTCCTCACCAAATCCAGTTTTAAAATTATATAGATCATGCAAAAGTGTCACAAATATAAAATGGAGAAAAAAATATGTCCTCAACAAGTGTGGTTGAAAAATGGGTAGTCACATTCAAAAGAATAAATTGAATCAGTATTTCATATCATGCACAGAAATAAAGTCAAAATAGATTAAAGACTTGAAATTAGACCCTACACAGTAAAATGTGCTTAAGAAAACATAGGAAAAATAATAATTCCCCATGATAATGGCTTCAGTACTGTCTTTGGGGATTTGAATTCAACAGCAAGGTACACAAAAGTGAAAATAAATGGGATTACTTGAAGCTGAAAAGTTGCTGAACAGTAAAAGAAACCATTATTTAAACAAAAAAAATCCTACGGAATGGAGAAAAAGTTCACATACCATATATCTGACCGAGGATAATATCTACATTATATAAATAATGCACAAAACTCAACTACAAAAACAAATCATTTAAAACAAAAGTATATAAAAGAGCTGAACACCACTCCAAAGAAGACATGCAGATGGTCAATAGGCACAAGAAAAAAATGCTCCTTATAATTTCTCCAAGGAATGCAAATAAAAATGATGATGAGATATTTCCCTACAACTTTGAGAAATATCTGTATGAAAAGGTGCAAACCAGCAAGTGCTGGGTGGGCAACAGTAATCTCCATTGTGAGATTTGTTGTTTTTGTTGTAACAACCCAAAGTGCTGGATAGGAGATAAAAAGAAAAATGACTTCAATACTGTAAGTGGCAATGTAGGCTGGTCCAGGTACTATGGAAAACTATATGAAGATTCTCAACAAATTAGAAATAGTGTCACTACATAATCCAACATTCTATTCTTAGGTATCAAAACCACTATTTTGAAAAGATATATTCATACTGTGTATTATTGTAAATAATAATAACCAAGATTTGGAAACAACACAAGTGCCCAATGACAGAAAAGTGGGTAATGAAGATGTGATAGGAGTACTATTGTATACCTGGTAAAAAAAACTTAAGCAAACCTTAAATTCTGGTTGGAGATGCAAAAAAGTGAACTGAAAGGGGTAAGATTCTAGTGGCCTGTGTTGGAGATATGTTGGCACTTTGTAACAGGTGTGTGTGGTAATATTGAACTCCTAAAACATAAACATTTACACCCTTGTAAGCTAAGGCTACTTTAGTAAATAAAAGGGAAGCAAATAGTAAACTGAAAAAAATTAATACTCAAGGTGTATTTGAGACAGAGAGCGCGCTCAATAAGTTGAGCTCATACTTTGCATATAGGAAGCCGAGGTTTGACCCTTGATCCCTGGCACCACATGGTCTCTGGTACACCTCTGGAGTGACCATCCCCCACACCCCACAACCACCATCAGGTGTAGACCATAAATCAAAATAAATGCACAATTCTGGTTTGGGGGATCTCCATCTCCTTGTGAAGTCACTTTTGTCACACAAAAACAAATAAATGTGTTTCTCTTTCATTAATCTGTCTTAGTTTGATTTTTTTCTGGATCTCTCAGAGTACCTGATTTTCTCGCCAGTTATTCTGAGGTGGTCAGGGAAAAGTCTTCCCTCCCTTACTAGTGCTGGAAACATCCTGGCCTGCTCTTTCCCCCTGTCCCTAGAAGTCAAATTTCCAGAGCAGAGGTTCCCAAACTTATTTGACCCACTGCCCACTTTTGAGAAAAAGAAAGCACTCATTGCCCTCCAGAAACTCATCTTCTTGAATCACACAAAGAAAAAGCACCCCCAACTGCAACACGCAAGGTTTTTACTACTTTCCTGGATGGTTCCAGGGTCTCCTGTCAGACTCTATTGTTCAAACTTGGAAACACTAAAGGCTAAAACACTATAGATGGGTTGTCAGGTAAGAAACTCTGTGGACTCCAACTTTCCTAAATTAGCTAGTAAAGTTTCAGAAGTGGTCATTCACCCAACCCATTTGAAAGCCAACTGAAGACACTTGTTAGAAAAAGAAAATGACATGCCAAAGAAGACAGCAAAAGAGGTCAAGATGAATAGTTCTCAGCTCAGAGGAGTCTCTCCCAGGAAATTGGAGCCAGTGGAATCTATTCGCCAACTTCCCAGCTCAGGGTTTAGGGCTCCAGCTGTCCTATCATTTCTTCACTCTGATTTATGGGCTTTGAACTCACCCGTGTTTCTTGTTTTGCCACAAACTTTTTGAGCCTGGCCATTCAACAAGTCCAGAATCACCTGCCACACAGCCTTATCCCCTGGACTTGAGTTCATGAGATGTGTGTGGTTGCTGCCTCTGCTTTCTGGTTTGGACAGAGCTCTGTAGGACATGTTATATAAGGATGGAAAATAGCTGGGAGCAAAGGAAAAAATACTGCACTATTTTCAAAATCTCTAACCAAAAGGTTTTTGTTGTCTAAATAAAGCAATCTGCTCTGACGCACCTAACAATTGGCATGTAGGATGAATTATATTAAAGCTCACAGCAAACTTCTGCCTGGGAATTCTGTTGGAGTCTAAGGAATGGATTTGACGCAGGTATCTGGAATGTTGCAAATCCTCAATGAATATTGAATAAAGTCTGGCCTTGAATATCACATGCGGAGAAGAATCCCATTATAGACCATAGATGGGGAATCGCTTCAACATTTAGCAGATTCATCTGAGAAACCACCAAAACGAGAGGTTGCTGAGGTCATTGTTCACGACTGCCAAAAAGAAATCTACCAAAGCATTTTTTGGTCTTGTTTTGTTTGAGGGTCATAGCTGCTGGTACCCAGGGTTTACTCCTGGTTCTGTGATTAAGGATCACTCCCGGCAGTCCTTACAAAATCATATTGAATTCCAAAAAAAAAAGAAAAAGAAAAAAATGAGCAAGAGTTAGATATATGCAAGGCATTTTCCTTAATCTCTGTACTAACGTCTTTCCATAGCTGTAGCATTTTTGCTTCTTGGTTCAATTTGATTTGGTTTATTAAATACGTAGTGAGTACTCTTATAGCCCAGGTGCTGTTCTAGACACTGAAAGACCGAGATAATGAAATATATGATATGACCCAGGCTGGAGCTATAGCCCAGTGGGTAAGGCATTTGTTTGCCTTGCACATGACAACCCGGGTTCAATTCCTTCACCCCTCTCGGAGAGCCTGGCAAGCTACTGAGAGTATTCCCCCCTGCACGGCAGAGCCTGGCAAGCTAACCGTGGCATATTTGATATGCCAAGAACAGTAACAACAAGTCTCACAATGGAGACGTTGCTGGAGCTCACTTGAGCAAATTGATGGGATGACAGTGACATTGGCAGATATGACCCGGAATATGTCCTTGAGAATGTCTAATCCTATGATCCACATCATGCATGCTAGCAAGTAGTGGAGGGAAAAAATACTTTTCCCTCTATGCATGTAGTTCTTGGTTGAGACACTTCTATAATAAAAGACATACTGGAGAAAAACAAGTTTTATTTCACATGTAGACAGATCAAAAAAATACTTGGCTCTTACTCAGTCAGCTGGAGTTTTTATGCCATCCTGAACTGAGAAGAAGAAAATAGGGGTCTGGGACTTCAAAAAATAAGAGGCAATTCATAGAAAGTTAAGAAGAAAAAAGTGTTTAGTACACAAATGTTTGCTTGTCATGCAACTCAATCTTTTTGATATAGAAAGTTACCTCAAGTAATTGCTTTTTCCCTTTTATAGGTCTTCTTCTAAACTCATGTTAGGAATAATAAGTAAAGGAAAACTTTCCTAGGTCTGAGAAATAACTCAAAGAACTGGAATGCATGTCTTGAAATGATTACTTCAAAACAGAAAGTATATTATATAAAAAAATCATCTTTCACCTGCTGAAAATCTAAAGGTCTCTGCCTTTACTGATCTACACTGCTAGGATTGAACTAGAATTCACAGATTCCTATGTTAACTATTCATTTGCATGTTTCTTATATAAAAACTGAAATAAGGAACATTGTTAAATAACCTGGAGCCCTGGGTTTGATTACTGGCATTGCTGGAAGTAACCTCTGAGTTCCAAACCAGGAGTAGCACCCAAGCACTGCCAGAAGTGGCCCCAAAGCAAGGAAAAAGAAAAATAAAAAACATTCCTGAGACATGTTGGTGCTAAGTTGTCAGCTCAAAACAATGCGTATGCCTAAGTGGCTTATTTGGAGGGTATATATTTTCTTCCTTCTCAGTAAAATATCTTTATCAAGACTTTCTCTGTGTCCAGGTTTTTGGTGCCAGGCACTGTGAAAATTATAACAAAAAACAAGTATATGCCATTTGCTAATGTTACAAATAGACACACATGAAAAGGAGGAGACATGCATTTAAATTATAGGTTTATTTTTTAACCATTTTGAAGGACTTTAAAGAAAGGAAGCTGAATATGCTGCCTTGCAATGGATCATTTACCCATCAACATTTAAACCCACTTCACAATCTCTCTATGAAAACAAAGGGGGCAGGGAGGAAAAGATGGAGGAAACGTTCTATTACCATCTAGTCACAATCTTCCTGCTCCTTCTCACTCCAACTGTATTTCTTAAGGTGAGCTCTATTCTGTGTCAAACTCATCTTTCTACTTATCCTAGGGTCATCATGATCTTCACATCTCCAAGTTCTATCTTTTTTTTCATACTGCATTGTGCTTGAGCTCCTAGCAACAATTGACATGGGTTCTTTCTTCCTCTTGTGTGATGGCTTGAATATATGACCTCAACATTTATTCACATCTATTCTTTCCATGGAGAGATAGATAAGGTCTGTGACCTCGCCTTATAAATTGTGGGCTTTGTGGCTGCTTCAATCAACAGAGTGAAGCAAAAGTATGACTCTGATTTCTGAGATTTGAGAATAGTAGACTTTTTTTTGTGGGGAGTGGAGGAGGATGGGGTTTGGGGACACTAGTGGTGTTCAGAGTTTACTCCTGCTTTGTACTCAGGGATCATTCCCAGTGGGGCTTGGGTTATCATATGGGGTGCTGGGGGTTAAACACAGATTAACAACATGCAAGACAAGCACCCTACCTGATGTACAATTTTTTTCAGTGACCAGGAATAATAGACTAATATTTGCTCAAGTTTTTGAGGGATACTTATTCTTTTACTAAGTTCAACTGCCTGAGATCACTTTGTTGAAGTCCCATATGTGCACCCTAGCTGACAGTGCCAGCTCAGTCCCTCACTGAGAACTGGTGTCAATTTCCAACAGAGTAAATTGTTTTGCATACCCAATCCAGTTGAGCTTTCAGGTAACTGTGATCCTAGCTTAAGAGTAATGCACAAGAAATTGTAATGCACAAGAAATCCAAAGTAAAAGCTACTAATCAAAGTCCTTTGCATAGACTACAAAAAGTCATTGGCAAATTAAAATAGTTATTTGAAGCACCTACCTTTTGAGGGCTATTTATTATGCAACATTAGTAATTGAAATGTGTTGGCTTGCATGACTTAAAAGATAGTCCCTGGTTGCCTACTAAATTTCTCTGGCTTATACTCTCTGTCAGTTCATCCACGCCCATGTGCTCCCAGGATAGACATGGGTTTGGGATCCAGGTGCTTCTTATTTTTATTTCTGTAGCTCCATGGGCATTTGGACACCTTCAAGGCACACAACTGCCTTCTTTTTATTCTTTGACTACAGCATGATTTCTTCTACAGGTAGATTTCTTGAATGAGATTTCCTCTCCTAGAATGCTCCACAAGACAATTAATTCTATTTTATACTTCGCATTTCACAGTGCTCTGTTTCACTTAAAACAAAGAGCTGGCTATAGTTCTACATGTAACCCTTGGCAGTGGGATGCCATCTGATATTTGCTCACTTTTCATCCCCAACATCTACATAACACATAGTTCATAGCCATCACCTAATTGGCATTCATTCTTTCCACCCTCAACTTCATTCTGACTTCCTTTGTTACTTCATTCAATAAAATTACTCATAGAAAAGGTTGTTATTAATTAAATCCCAGATGTATCACTACTGAGCTAAGCAGCCTCTCTGCCTTAATGCCTCATGGAAGCATGATAATGCATGTTATTATCACCTTCATTTTGCAGATTATCTGAGGCTTGGAGAGTACAAGTAGATTTTTAGGACCATGCTGTTAGAGGTTGGCTAAGCAAGGACTTGAACCCAGATCTCTGAAGATTCAAATCTCAGGTCTTTGAGCACTCTTTTGACCAGGAATGTTAATGGTGACCTCTCCTGGGAACAAATATTTTCTCTCAGAACCTAGCATTTTATGAAACCCAAACCTCATTTCCATTCACTACTTTGATTTCTAGATAAGTCTCCAGATGTTGGTAGGGGAATAAAGTCTTCCTGCTAAGTCATTTGGGGGATTCATCGAAACAGGAAATCTATCTGGGAAATAGCAAAAATAACCCATTGCCAAACACATCCTCTTCTTATTGGTAGACAAAATCACCCCCACATCAATTTGTAGATCTGATTAAAAATGAGCAGCAGAAGGAACTCCAGTGGTACCCCTGACTGTCTGGTAACCAAATGGAATGTGGAAAACTTCATTACCCTTCGTTTTTACACTTATTCTGAACCTAATTATTGTTGCTGCCTCCCACTGCTCAGGGTTGAATTAACTGACAACTTATTATGGTTGTATCAGCTTCTCTGTCACCTAAAGCTGTGTGTCAGCTGTGGCCTCCTAGAGCTATAGGGATTCATAATGAGCAGGAGATGAACAAGGCTGAACAGAGAGAGATAGCTTCTGATGATGAAATTTGATGCATTTGGTATCTTGTTTTCCAAATGCAAACTCAGATGCACGTTCCCAAGAGGATGTGTTGATTTTTGACATCAGGTCCCAAACAAATAGAATAAAGAATGCAGTCACATGAATACAGTGCATGGCACTGGCTATCTCTCTATCACACACACACACACACACACACACACAGACACACACACACACACGACTCCTACCAGCTGATTGAAAGATATATTACTCTCTGGTATCAGACCTACTGCCTCTTTGGAAGGAATCAGTCCTTTCTCTACAGAGCCACCTGCTAAGGCAAGCAGCTCTAAGATAGATCATTCACATGAAATTATTCTTGTTATGTTCTATTATATAAACACGGACATTTTGAGACTTAAAGGAGGTATGCTAAAGTAAAATTAAAGTAGACATAAATTGATCTTTAACAGGTATAAGATAGGTATCTCTCGGGCAAAGTAGAGAGATGGCATAGAGTCAGAGTATAATAGACACATTGATATCTGCTCCCAGGAAAAATGAAGTAATAAGGGATGAATGTAGCACAAATGGTAGGGCACAGGCATTGCTTATATGAGGCCCTGGGTTCAATTTCTGGAACTACATGATCCCCAGCACCACCTGTTGTAGGCCTTATTCTCCAAGTAGCACCTCAGCAACAATAATTAAAAGAAAGTAAAGTAAAAAACCCCATCAAGTCCCCCTACGTTTTCTTTTCTTTTTTTTTAAATAATGTAGGAGTACTGCTATTTATTCAGCCATTGATTAAGCTAATTGAATTGGGCATGAACTCCCATTTTTTTATTCTATTCTGAATGTTAACTCAATTTTATTATTATTTCCTCCCCACCCCTTTTAGTTAATTCACTGTGAGATACAGCTACAAAGCTTTCATGTTTGAGCTTCGGTCATATAATCATCAAACACCAATCCCTTCACCAGTGCACATTTTCTAGCACCAAAATCCTCAATATTCCTTCCCCCATTCCAACCCTTGCCCTGCTTGTGTGACAGACAATTTTCCCCATATTCTCTCTCTATTTGATATTTCGACACCAGCCTCACCACCACTCAAACCTGCTCGTCCGAGCATGTGGAGAGTGAGTGATCTTGGTTATGGCAATGGTTGGGTTCTGGAGGTTTTTGGCTACTGGGGTTCTGCTTGGGGGACAGGGAGGGAAATTCAACCTGCCCCCTCTGAGCTGCCCCAGTGAAGACAGCCTGGAATGGGGTCAGGGCATTCTGCAGTGCTCTCTTCTGGGAACTTTAGTTTATAGTCTCTGGGCCTTGGCCACTGATGAGATTACATGGCACCAGGGGAAGTTTGTGGGTGTGACTGCCAAGGTACTGGAAAACTAGGAGTCTGTCGGGAGGAGGCTCCAAGCAGGCATGGAGATATCAGGCATGGGTTCCCACATATCTGTGTTCTCCTGCTGGTCTGCTCTCTGGTGAGGTTTATCCTGTCTTGTCTTTGAAAACTCTCGAGCTCATTCGTCAACGTGGTTTGGTGCAAGCCTCAGGCAACCACAAGCTAACGTCCGAGCTCACAAAGCTGTGCAGAGATGCGATAAAGGAAGACCTCAAAGAGAGAAGAGCAGCAGTGTTGGCCAGTGCAGCAGAAGCCTAGAAAAGTTTTTGCAATGCTCGCCTGTCCTTCGCCAACTACAAGACCAAGATGACTGCCCTCCGACATCCTGATGGATCTATCACATCCTCCAGAAAGGCAATGGAGAGAATTATTCACGACTTCTACTTGGATCTCTTTGACAGCCATGTCCACCTGTCCACATACCAAATTCCGCAGGATGGATATGTCATTCCCAACGTTCTCCCTTCTGAAATATGACACACCATTTCGTTGGTAAAGACTTGAACAGCTCCTGGTCCGGACAAGGTCAGATCTGAACATCTGAAGAATCTGCCACCAGTACTCATCAATACACTGGCCCAACTCTTCACACGCTACCTGTCTGAATGCAAGGTTCCATCCCAGTGGAAAACGAGTAGGACCATTCTGTTGTACAAGAAGGGAGACATCTACGACATCGGCAACTATCACCCAATCTGCCTGCTGTCTGTTGTCTACAAGTTGTTCACTCGTGTCATCCTGAATAGAATAGGCAGATCACTAGATGGAGGACAATCATGCGAGCAACCCGGGTTCCGAAGGGGATTCAGCACGATAGACCATATCCACACAGTGACCAAACTCATTGAAGTTTCAAGAGAGTTCAAGATGCCGTTCTGTCTAACATTCATCAACTTAAAGAAGGCCTTCGATTCTGTTGAGACTGAGGCAGTCATCGAAGCCCTGGCCAAATAGGGCGTTCAAACTCAGTATATCAAAATCCTCGGAGAACTGTATTGTGGATTCACCACTAGGATCTCACCATTCTACAAGGAAGTGATCATTGATGTAAAGAGAGGGGTGCGGCAGGGTGATACCATTTCACCGAAACTCTTCAGTGCCGCCCTCGAGAACATTGTGTGACGACTAGAATGGGAAGGAATGGGAGTGAAGATAGACGGTCAGCAATTACACCACTTCCACTTTGCTAATGACATTGTTCTCATAACACCAAACATTAGCCAAGCGGCACAAATGCTGGCCGACTTCAACCACGAGTGTGGAAAGGTCGGATTGCAGCTGAATCTCAACAAGACGATGTTCATGAAAAACGAACTGGTCCTTGAAGGTCCATTTGCTCTCAATGGAACTAACATCTCAGAATGCAGCAGCTATGTGTACCTGGGTCGAGAAAACATAATAATTAGGCATAATAAAAGTACCAGATGATTCAAAATATCAGAAACAAAATTAATTATATTATTTATCTCAAATCAATTATTTTTTGCTAAGAAGGCAATAATAAAGTAAATATTAACAAAACATGTATTTTTGTTAGTATTTTACAAATAAAATTGTCTGGAAAATGCAAATGATATAAATAAATCCTGTCCAATGGATAAAACAAAAATAAAAGCATACATTTACAAATTAGTAAGAATACTAAGTTTGGGGATATATACCCAAAAGTAAACATCAAGGTAAATTCTTATCTTTCCATGGCTTCATTTTTAGACACCAGTAAAAATAAGCTAATTTTTAAGTAATTTTCTTAAATTTCAAGTAAATTGATATATATTTTTTTTTAATTTATTTATTTTTAATTAGAGAATCACCGTGAGGGTACAGTTACAGATTTATACACTTCTGTGCTTATACTTCCCTCATACAAAGTTTGGAACCCATCCCTTCACCAGTGCCCATTCTCCACCACCCGTAAACCCAGTGTCCCTCCCACCCTCCCCAATCCCATCTCCCCCCCGTCCCAACCTGCCACTGTGGCAAGGCATTCCCTTCTGCTTTCTCTCTCTAATTAGCTGTTGTGGTTTGCAACAAAGGTGTTGAGTGGCCGCTGTGCTCAGTCTCTAGCCCTCATTCAGCCCGCAACTCCCTTCCCCCACATGGCCTTCGACTACAATGTAGTTGGTGATCGCTTCTCTGAGTTGACCTTTCCCCGGAACGTGAGGCCAGCCTCGAAGCCATGGAGTCAACCTCCTGGTACTTATTTCTACAGTTCTTGGGTGTTAGTCTCCCACTCTGTTATTCTATATACCATAGATGAGTGCAATCTTTCTATGTCTGTCTCTCTCTTTCTGACTCATTTCACTCAGCATGAAACTTTTCATGCCCATCCACTTAACTACAAAATTCTTGACCTCCTTTTTTCTAACAGCTGCATAGTATTCCATTGTATAGATGTACCAAAGTTTCCTCAACCAGTCATCCGTTCTGGGGCATTCGGGTTTTTTCCAGATTCTGGCTATTGTAAACAGTGCTGCGATGAACATACATGTGCAGATGTTGTTTCGATTGTACTTTTTTGATTCTCTGGGATATATTCCCAGCAGTGGTATTGCTGGGTCAAATGGGAATTCAATATCTAATTTTTTGAGAGTCGTCCAAATTGTTTTCCAGAAGGGCTGAACCAGTCGGCATTCCCACCAGCAGTGAAGAAGGGTCCCTTTCTCCCCACATCCTCTCCAACAGCGGTTGCTTTTGTTCTTTTGGATGTGTGCTAGTCTCTGTGGTGTGAGGTGGTATCTCATGGTTGTTTTGATCTGCATCTCTCTGATGATTAGTGATGTAGAGCACTTTTTCATGTGCCTTTTGGCCATTCGTATTTCTTCCTTGGTAAAGTTTCTGTTCATTTCTTTGCCCCATTTTTTGATGGGGTTGGATGTTTTCTTCTTGTAGAGCTCAACCAGTGCTTTATATACCATTGATATCAACCCCTTATCTGATGGGTATTGTGTAAATATCCTTTCCCATTCTGTGGATAGTCTTTGTATTCTGGTCACTGTATCTCTTGCGGTGCAGAAGCTTTTTAGTTTAATGTAGTCCCATTTGTTGATCTCTGTTTTTACTAGATTGCTTAGTTCCGTGTCACCTTTGAAGATACCCTTATCTTCAATATCGTGGAGGGTTTCGCCGACCTTGTCTTCAATGTACCTTATGGTTTGTGGTCTAATGTTGAGGTCTTTAATCCATTTTGATCTGACTTTTGTGCATGGTGTCAGGTCAAGGTCTAAACCCATTTTTTTGCATGTGGTTGTCCAGTTGTGCCAGCACCATTTGTTAAAGAGGCTTTCCTTGCTCCACTTCACTTCTTTTGCTCCCTTATCAAAGATTAGATGGTCATACATTTGGGGTTGTGTGTAGGGATATTCCACCCTGTTCCATTGGTCTACGGCTCTGCCTTTGTTCCAGTACCATGCTGTTTTAATTGTTACTGCTTTGTAGTAAAGTTTGAGGTTGGGGATGGTGATGCCTCCCATCATCTTTTTCCCAAGAATTGTTTTAGCTATCCTTGGACGTTTGTTATTCCATATGAATTTTAGGATTGCTTGATCCATTTCTTTGAAGAATGTCATGGGTATATTTATAGGGATCGCATTGAATCTGTATAATGCTTTAGGGAGTATTGCCATTTTGACAACATTGATTCTCCCTATCCACGAGCAGGGTATATGTTTCCATTTCCTCATGTCCTCTTTGATTTCATGGAGTAGCGTTATGTAGTTTTCTTTGTAAAGGTCTTTTACTTCCTTGGTTAAGCTGATTCCGAGGTATCTGATTTTCTGGGGCACGATTGTGAATGGGATTGCTTTTTTCATGTCCCTTTCCTCTGCCTCATTGTTTGCATATATGAAGGCCATGGATTTTTGGGTATTGATTTTGTAGCCTGCAACTTTACTGTATAAGTCTATTGTTTCTAAGAGTTTCTTAGTAGAGGTTTTAGGCTTCTCTAGATATAGTATCATGTCGTCTGCAAATAGTGAGAGTTTGATTTCTTCCCTTCCTATCTGGATGCCCTTAATCTCTTTTTCTTGTCTAATAGCTATCGCAAGTACTTCCAGTACTATATTGAAGAGGAGTGGTGAGAGTGGGCATCCTTGTCTTGTGCCTGATCTCAGAGGAAAGGCCCTTAGTTTTTCCCCGTTGAGGATAATGCTTGCCGTAGGCTTGTGATAGATGGCTTCGACTATCTTGAGGAAAGTTCCTCCAAACCCCATTTTGGCGAGGGTTTTCATCATGAAAGGATGTTGGATCTTGTCAAATGCTTTCTCTGCATCTATTGATATGATCATATGGTTTTTATCTTTCCTTTTGTTGATATGCTGGATTATGTTGATTGATTTCCGAATGTTAAACCATCCTTGCATCCCTGGGATGAATCCCACTTGGTCGTGGTGTATGATCTTTTTGATGAGTTGTTGGATCCTATTTGCTAGTATTTTGTTGAGGATCTTCGCATCGGTGTTCATCAGGGAAATTGGTCTGTAATTTTCTTTCTTAGTGGTGTCTTTGTTTGCTTTTGGTATTAGGGAGATATGTGCTTCATAGAAACTGTTTGGGAGAGTTCCTGTTTTTTCAATTTCCTGGAAAAGTTTGAGGAAAACAGGCAATAGGTCTTCTTTAAATGTTTGGAAGAATTCGCCAGTGAAACCATCTGGGCCTGGGCTTTTGTTTTTGGGGAGGTTTTTGATTACCGTTTCAATTTCCTTAACATTGATGGGTCTATTCAGGTATTCCAGGTCTTCTTTCTTCAGTCTTGGGAGATTGTAGGAATCAAGGAATCCATCCATTTCTTTTAGGTTCTCCTTTTTTGTGGCGTAAAGACTTTCAAAGTAGTCTCTAATGATCTTTTGAATCTCACTGGTTTCTGTTATGATGTCCCCCTTTTCATTTCTGATTCGATTTATTAGAGTTTTCTCTCTTTCTTTCTTTGTGAGACTTGCTAGCGGTTTATCAATCTTATTTATTTTCTCAAAGAACCAACTCTTTGTTTCATTGATCTTTCGGATTGTTTTTTTGGTTTCGATGTCATTAATTTCTGCTCTAATTTTTATTATTTCTTTCCTTCGGTCTGGTTTGGGGTCCTTTCTCTGGTCCTTTTCTAGGGTCTTGAGTCGTAAAGTCAAGCTATCTATGTGGGTCCTTTCTTCCTTCCTGAGGAATGCTTGGAGAGCTATAAATTTTCCCCTTAACACGGCTTTAGCTGCGTCCCATAGGTTTTGGTAGCTCGTGTCTTCATTCTCATTTGTTTCTAAGTATCTTTTGATTTCTTCCTTGATTTCCTTCTTGACCCACTCATTGTTCAACATGGAATTGTTTAATTTCCAGGTGTTTGATTTGATTTTCCGTATTTGTGGGTGGTTAGCTTCTATCTTCAGCGCATCGTGGTCTGAAAAGATGGTTGATACAATTTCTATTTTTCCGATTCGATTGAGGTATGTTCTGGGGCCCAGTACATGGTCTATTTTTGAAAATGTTCCATGTGCACTGGAAAAGAATGTGTATTCTTTCTTTTTGGGGTGTAAGGCCCTGTATAGGTCTATTAGGCCTCTCTCTTCAATTTCTTCATTCAGGGTCAGTGTTTCCTTGTTGAGTTTTGTTCTTGTGGATCTATCTAGAGGTGATAAGGCCATATTGAAGTCTCCGACTACAATTGTGCTGTTAGTGATGTCCTCTTTGAAGTCTGTTAGGAGTCGTTTTAAATATTTAGCCGGTCGTTCGTTAGGAGCATATACGTTTAAGAGTGTGATTTCTTCCTGTTGTACATATCCCTTGATAAACAGAAAATGACCTTCGCTGTCCCTTTTGATCTTTTTCATCCTGAAATCTATGTTGTCGGATACCAGGATGGCCACTCCAGCTTTTTTAAGGGGGTTGTTTGCTTGGAGGATTGTTTTCCATCCTTTGACTTTGAGTCTATGTTTACTCTGTTTGTTCAGGTGTGTTTCTTGCAGGCAACAGAATGTTGGGTTTAATTTCCGGATCCATTTAGCTACTCTGTGTCTCTTGATAGGTGCATTTAGGCCATTGACATTGAGAGAGATTATTGTGATGTGGTTTTGTGTCATCTTTCTGTGGGATTTGTTGTTCTTATGGGGCTCCTCCTTGCCTTACAGTAGCCCCTTTAGACCTTCTTTCAAGATTGGTTTTGAGTCTATGAAGGACCTGAGCTGTTGTTTATCCGAGAAGTAGTGTATGGTTCCTTCGAGTTTGAGTGAGAGTTTAGCCGGATAAAGTATTCTTGGTGAGGCATTCATTTCGTTGAGTTTTTTCACTATGTCCCACCATTGTCTTCGGGCTCGGAGGGTTTCTTCTGACAGATCGGCCGTAAATCTGAGGGGTGCTCCTTGGTATGTGATTTCCCTCTTTGACCTTGCTACTTGTAGAACTGTGTCTCTATCTACAGCATCCGCCATTCTGACTATGATATGCCTTGGAGTCTTTTTATTTGGGTCTCTTTTTGCTGGCACTCTTCGGACTTCTTGTATCTGGACGCCTGCCTTCTCCAGCTCTGGGAATTTCTTAGCGATGATGTCTTTGACTATGTTTTTTTCATTGGGGTTACTTCCCTGTGGTTCTGGTACTCCAATGATTCTTATGTTGTTCCTCTTGAAGTCATCCCCCAGGGCTCTGATTCGCTCTATAGCCATTTTGAGGTCTTTGGCCATGATTTGTTGCTGTCTGTAAGCTTTCTGCAGCTCATCCTCAAGCTCGCTGATTCTGTCTTCGGCTGTAGTCATTCTACTGTTGAGGGCATCTAGTGAGATTTTTATTTCATCTACCGATTCCTTTATTTGTGAGACTTCGGTTCGAAGGTTTGAAATTTCTGCTCTCATTTCTGCTCTCATTTCTTCCTGTATTTTCTTGGTAGACCGTTCCAGCGCTTGATTCATCTCCTCCCTTAATTTATTGGATGTCTGTTCCATAGTTGCTTGGAGTAGGTCGAGTCTCCTCCATATTTCCTCTCTGAATTGTTTATCTGAGAGGTCGTAGATGTTGGGAGACTCTTTTGAGGTTTCTAGTATCTTTTCTTCTCCCTCTCTTGGTGGAGGGGATTTTCGCTGTTTCTTCATATTGTCACGGAAGTGCAGAGTTGGAACCTTGTAGTTCTTTATTCCTCTTCCTTTTTGTGGGAAGAAGGGGCTCCGATTGTGCTAAACTTCCCTTATTCACTGATAGCTTTTATAGTGTCAGCCTAAGCTAATGGCTATTTTGCGTAAATGTTTGAGATTGCAAAAGTGAGTTTTGAAAGGAATCCACAGTACGGATTGAGCTGAGGTAGCAAAGAATAACTGTGGCCGCGTCAGCGGCCGCCGCTCCGGAAAGAAGCCACGCCCACTTTTTAGGCCACGCCCCCTGAGATGAGGACACGCCCCTAAGCAGCAGAGTGGGGATTGGTCAGGATCCGATGGCGGCGGCGGACAGGTGCCAGGCAGGGGCTTCAGGAGAAGCCCCGAGCCGCGGCGGGCAGGGGGCGGGGAGGGGACTTCTCCGCGCTGAGGCAGGCTCTTCAAGGGATTGCCTGTTTACCTGCAGGATGGAGATTGGTCAGGATCCGACGGCGGCGGCGGACAGGTGCCAGGCAGGGGCTTCAGGAGAAGCCCCGAGCCGCGGCGGGCAGGGAGTAAATTGATATATTTTATAGTGTAAAAAATAAGGTGTAGATAAGCAAAATATAGATCTACATCAGATCTATATCTCTACATATACAACATAAAAATAGATGTTTTCTAAGTTTATTTATGGTTTAATTCTTACACTAAAACCTGAGTTTAGGGTGTATTATTAGTTACTTTAGCTCCATAGTATATTAAAATAATTTTGTGATTTATTTCGAAAGTGGCAAATAGCTTAATAAGAAGAATCTCTTGATAAAGTCATTCATAATAATAGGTCAAAGGAGAAACGTGATAAAATTCAGTGTTCATTTCTGCTAAACATGTTCTGTAGTTTGGGAATTCAAACCCATATTTCTCCTTCAGAGATAAAAATATTAAATCTAAAATTGGCATTGAAGTGACAGAGATATCTTATTGAAGTCACAAATAAGATATGTCTTAGCACATCTATTTAGAATGTGACCTAAAGAAAATGAGACTATTACAAACTCTAGGAAAAACTTCCATTTCATGTGAGAGAGAAAAAGTATAGACACCTGTGTGCATGCATGTGTCTCTGTGTGAACCTATGGAAGTATTTTATTTTGTTTTTGGGCGACACCTAGTGATGCTCAGAAATTACTCATGGCTCTGCACTCAGGAATTACTCCTGGCAATGCTCAGTGGACCACACAAGGATGCCAGGGATTGAACCCAGGTCAGCCATGCGGAAGGCAAGTGCTCTACCACTGTACTATTGCTCTGGCCCCAGCATTTGTGTGTAGGTGTGTGTGGGTTGGGGGGAGGGGATGAAATTACAGATAATATTTTTTTCTATTTGTGATTTTTTTCTCATATATTTACATCACAATCAGGAAAGAAACTATAAACAGTACATTAATACAGGTAAGTCATACAACATTAGGAGTTAGGGATCCTAAGGTCATATGGGGAGATAGGAGCAATGATTTACAACCCAGAGACAGGGAAGTTCTAAGGACTGCTCATAAGAGAAGGCAGGACTACAAAGTTGAGGCTCCTGTGAATTCGAAGTCCCTTGCAAGACTGCTGGGTCACAAGAAGGCAATCGAGGCAACTCATGTATCCAAGTAGTGGTCAGACCGGCCCACTCACAGATGTCCTGGTTCTGGCCAGGAAGCAGAGAAACACATCTGGGGAATAGGGTCACGATGAAAGAATTCATCAATTGGTGCTTGCAACCGCAGAACATTGTATGTTATGAAATCAAAGTAAGCATGTCTACTTTAATTTGCAGGTTAAAAATGTAAGTTCTGAGGCCAGATTGCTTTTGTAGCCGCAAGCTGTGTTTTTCTGGAGTCAACTGTATACCAAAATAATTCTCCTCTTTCATCTCTTCTCCAACTATTCCCAAAAAGATGTTGTCCTTTCCACTGCCCAGTCCATACACCTTTGTTTCACAGAAAAGGTTTGTTTTCTCTGCACAAAGAGATGTTCTCTGCCTCTTTCAGGATAGCTAATAAATGACATTGTCTGGACACAATATATCACACACATGTACACATTATCACATATACTGCTCATGACTTATATTAATAGATCTCCTAGTGATACCTGTAATAATGACGGTAATGGTTTTTGTTCAGTCCTTCATGCACACTTACATTTAACGTATTACTTTTATATCTATGTACTGGTACTAAAAAGAGGATGAGCACAGGTAAATCAACTCCTCCAACTTGTAGAGTTTATTATAGTCTAGTCTAGTGGAAGAGACAAACTTTGATGAATTAGTTCACCAATGAATGAAAAGGCACCATAATTCATTTCAAAAACATTTTGTATGTGCAGTTCCCCTATATGCGAAGCACATAGAGATAAAACAGTAGTGAGTGCCCTCAAGAGTTATGATAATAAGAAAAGCAGGACATGAGCTTTGAGTTATATCTCCTAAGGATAACTCTGTACTGGGTGCTTCTCAGTTGTTAGGTTGTTGACTCTTCACTCTATCCTGGGGAGTAGATATTATTTATCCCATTTTAAAGTTAAGGAGAACAGGCGTCAACTGATGTAAGTTATCCTAATCTAGGTCACATGATCAGAATTTTCAGCTAGGTCTGTCTATTTCAGAAGCACAGAAACTCATTCCCTCATGAAGGGGACGAGGTCTATGTCAGTGTAATATAGAGTAGGCCATAAGATCAATAAACGGCTTCCATAGTGGTTAGTTTCTATGTTCCATGAACAGGGTGGGCAGCTATTGGAATACAAAATTGAATAAGCAGAGTAGCAACTGTTCTGAGCAAGACAGTAAAAGTTCAGTGAGATCATGTTGCAATCACACTTTCTGGATACTGAGTCCATACTTATCAGACAGTGCCAGGTACTCAGAAACTGCCTGGACAGACACACTTTCCATTGACTTCACCGAGGATTTCATGAGCTGAAATGAAGCAAATTGCTAGTAATAAATGCAAAGCACAAAAGGCATTGCTAAAGAGTAAGACAAAGCAAACTTGGCCCTATGTCAGCAAGCTTATAAGGAAGGGGCTGGTTGTGGTTCCTACCACAGGCATTCTCCTCAAAGAGTTCTATAAAACTCCTTTCATTTGCAGAATTAAATTATAGTTTGCATGTAAACAAGACCTTAATGTTCCCTGGAAGATCCCCACGTTTTAAAACAACAATCTTGAAAACAGAGACTAAACATCAGTGCCCATGAGTGCTGTGAATTGTAATGTATGTGTCTTGAGACATTAAAAACCACCTAGCTTTGTTAGAAGAAAATGCATCAATTAAGATCTCTATTGAATATGCAAGACTGTCAAATCATAGATAATGTGTAGGAGGTGGTGGGAACCTGCTGCTTTTAGCACTTGGTCTACATTTGTGGGCCAAAAATGAATTACACAGAAATGTCTTGGTAGAAGTGGCAATTAGAATTGTTCTTGGGAAGACAGAAAAATATGGAACTTAGAACAAATATTGACTTAAAAGTATATTTTTAGCATCATGATTTATATAGTGTAAAGAGTACAGAGCCAGGGTTATTCCATTTACATGTGATAAAAGCTGCTAAAACCTTGAGCCAAAATGATAGAAACCCAAGCGTGTGGTGTAAGATATCTAGGATTCAGTTAGCACCTAACATATAGCTCAGAATCTTTCATCAAAGTGGTGACGTTTTTATTAATGTTTCCTTAGTAGGTCTCAGTGAAGCTTTATCCTTATATTCCTACCTCACGTTTATATTTTTTAAATTTAACTCCAGGTGTAACAAGAACTTTTTTTACCACTTTCAACTAAAGTCAGATTATGGTCATTTGACTTGAAGTGTGTCACACAATTCAAGCCCCTAAACCAATTACGGTGGCTAGGGCTTTGTAGAAAAGTTTGGTCCAAGAGAGAATGTTTAGGAAAACTACTGTATAGTTAATTAAAATTAAGAAAAATTAAAAGAGAAAAAAGGAATAACCCCCAAGAGAATAAGAATGCTTAGGAAAACTATGAAAACTAAATGAGAAAGAGAAATAGATTTCATGTGAAAATATTGATAAAATTTTTTCTATTGCTAGTTAAACACTGTGATAGCACAGTGGGTAGGGCATTTGCCTTGCATCCAGCCAACCCAGGTTTGATTCCTCCGTCCCTCTCAAAGAGCCTAGCAAGCTACCGAGAGTATCTTGCCCACATGGCAGAGCTTGGCAAGCTACCTGTGGCATATTCCATATGCCATATTCCATATGCCAAAAACAGTAACAACAAGTCTCACAATGGAGATGTTACTGTTCCCACTCAAGCAAATTGATGAGCAACTGGATGACAGTGATACAGTGACACAGTTAAACACTTAAATGTAATCTCTATCCTAAGCCCTCTCTTAACAATCTTCATCAAATCCTAATGAAAAAGGTATGTACACAGTGGAGACTCCTAGGAGCTAGATTCTGTTTGGTGATGATACATAGGAACAAAGTACTCCAAGGATCACTGAATGAGGCCAGAAGAAACAAAAGCTAGAACCCATTAGGAGAAAAGATACTTTACTAGAAATAAAAGACCTTGATGAGAATGAATGGAGACCACACAAATTCAAAGTCCTCTTCCCATAACAACATGCTACCATGCCTCTTAAGGGCACAGAAAGTCCCAGTCTGACACATCTTGGAAAGACCCTCTAAAATCAACTTTGTAAAAGCAAATGAGTGCTATCCATCCTGGGGTTTGTCCACATCCCTGTAGTCTGGAAGTGATACTTGTACCTTAGATTTAAGGGACACTCCATTTAGGGAGTCACCTGCATCCCAAATCAGAGAATAGTATTCCTTTATTTTCGTTTTAAAATTCTTGTTTGGACTTTACCAAGGAAGAAATACGAATGGCCAAAAGGCACATGAAAAAGTGTTCTGCATCACTAATCATCAGAGAGATGCAGATCAAAACAACCATGAGATACCACCTCACACCACAGAGACTAGCACACATCCAAAAGAACAAAAGCAACCGCTGTTGGAGAGGATGCGGGGAGAAAGGGACCCTTCTTCACTGCTGGTGGGAATGCCGACTGGTTCAGCCCTTCTGGAAAACAATATGGACGATTCTCAAAAAACTAGAGGTTGAGCTCCCATTTGACCCAGCAATACCACTGCTGGGAATATATCCCAGAGAGGCAAAAAAGTACAATCGAAACAACATCTGCACATGTATGTTCATCGCAGCACTGTTTACAATAGCCAGAATCTGGAAAAAACCCGAATGCCCCAGAACGGATGACTGGTTGAGGAAACTTTGGTACATCTATACAATGGAATACTATGCAGCTGTTAGAAAAAAGGAGGTCAAGAATTTTGTAGTCAAGTGGATGGGCATGAAAAGTTTCATGCTGAGTGAAATGAGTCAGAAAGAGAGAGACAGACATAGAAAGATTGCACTCATCTATGGTATATAGAATAACAGAGTGGGAGACTAACACCCAAGAACTGTAGAAATAAGTACCAGGAGGTTGACTCCATGGCTTCGAGGCTGGCCTCACGTTCCGGGGAAAGGTCAACTCAGAGAAGCGATCACCAACTACATTGTAGTCGAAGGCCATGTGGGGGAAGGGAGTTGCGGGCTGAATGAGGGCTAGAGACTGAGCACAGCGGCCACTCAACACCTTTGTTGCAAACCACAACAGCTAATTAGAGAGAGAAAGCAGAAGGGAATGCCTTGCCACAGTGGCAGGTTGGGACGGGGGGGAGATGGGATTGGGGAGGGTGGGAGGGACACTGGGTTTACGGGTGGTGGAGAATGGGCACTGGTGAAGGGATGGGTTCCAAACTTTGTATGAGGGAAGTATAAGCACAAAAGTGTATAAATCTGTAACTGTACCCTCACGGTGATTCTCTAATTAAAAATAAATAAATTAAAAAATAAAAAAAAATAATAAAATAAAATTCTTGTTTGGGTAACATGTTTTCAAAAGTGTTAACATTTACGTTTTTGGTGCACATCACTGCACCTCGCTGCCTAACTTGTCTGAAATCCTCCATCATTCTTTTTTATGTCACTTCTAGTCTGCCTCTTCCTTATACTTGTCCTCACCACTGCTTAGCAATGTCAGTTTTGCAATCAAAGGCCACGCTTTGTCATCATTCAGTATTATCTGTCATTGAGTTTTGTTTCTCTCTAAGCCACAGCTGAGTGACATCATCTGGTATTTGTCCTCCTTCTGATTCATTTGGCTTAAAATGATGCTCTCCAGTTTCATGCATGTTACAGTGAACTGCAAGATTTCATCTTCTTTTAGCAGCTCCGTAAAATTCCACTGTGTCTATAGACCACAGCTTCTTTATCCATTCATCTGTCTTGGAATATCTCGGTTGTTTCTATATCCTGCTGGACTCTGATTTGTTTTTTCTTGTAAAATAGACAGTGAGACCTGGAAACAAGGGCACAGGTCAGAACTGACTTTC
The DNA here is from genome assembly GCF_027595985.1 of Sorex araneus. NCBI lineage: Eukaryota > Metazoa > Chordata > Mammalia > Eulipotyphla > Soricidae > Sorex > Sorex araneus. The sequence continues at coordinate 15,226,437 of NC_073312.1, forward strand.
CTGTGAAGAGAATCACCCATATTGTGTACATCTACTGGGCATCTTGTAGGGATGGCAGGACCACGGCGTTCAGGAGCTCGTAAGGAGTTTTATAAGTCTTGGCCTCCCTGAGTACTTCATCAATGAGTTTGTGGGCCAGGAGGGAGGGGAGTAGCTCTCTCTATTGTGGCTTCCCACTCTGTTATTGCCCCTGCCCCCACCCCCTACCAGCAACACTAACAATCCACAAGAGAAGTACTAGGTAGGCATGTTTTCTAATGAAGACACTAAAACTCAAAATGCTAAATGGGAAACTGGAGCAATAGTAAGTGAGTAAGGCATTGGTCTTGCATGGAGCTGACCCAGTTCTCCAAGAGGGAGAATTAGGCTATAAGAGGTTGCTTCCAGGAGCGTTGTTTTATGGTCTGTGGATCTTAGCCGTTAATGGGATTACATGGGGGGGCAGTTTGTGGGTATGGCTGGAACCCCATATGGTCTCCCGAGCCTGCCAGGAGTGATTCATGAGCACAGAGTCAGGAGTAAGTCCTGAGCATAGAGGATTGTGGCACAAAAACAAAACAAAACAAAACAAGTTTGAGTAAATTGCCAGTTTGACACCGCTAGTAAGGGCAAACCCTATTGTCTCAAGTCTTCTTCCTCACTGGGCTTTGTCCTGTTTTTTCTTTCTCCTCCTGCTCTGCACCGCTTCTCTTGCTCTTCTGTTGCTGCTTACTTTTTTTTTAAGCAACACTAGTCTTTTAACATGTAAGTTTTGCCCCCAGTGCCATGTAATCCCATCAACAGCCAAGATCCAGAGACTATAAAACAACACTCCCGGAAGAGAGCGATGCAGAGTCTCTTGCCCCCACGCCTGGCTGTCTTCAACCCGGGCCCCTCACCCCTCGGAGGGGGGCAGGTTGAATTTCCCTCCCCGCCCTGAGCAGAGCCCTGGCAGCTGAAGACTTCCAGAACCCAGCCACAGCCATGCTCAAGGCCCCTCTCCACATGTTTGTATGAGCCTCACGCATGAAGGAACCGGCAGAGGAACCCAGGTGTGTGGACCTGGGGCTGAGATCTCTAAGCCTGCTGCATCATGACTGGGCCTCCTCCACCCAGATGCTCCATTTTCCAGTAGCTTGGCAGCCACACCCACAAACTGTCCCTGGCGCCATGTAGTCCCATCAATGGCCAAGATCCACAGACTATAAAACAATGCTCCTGGAAGCAACCTCTTATAGCCTAGTTCTCCCTCTTGGAGAACCTGGCAAGGTACCAAGAGCACCCTGCCTGCACGGCAGAGCCTGCCAAGCTCTCCATGGCATACTCAATATGCCAAATACAGTAACAATGATGGGTCTCATTCCCCTGACTCTAAACGAACCTCCAATGTGGCACTGCTGTGAAGAACGTGTAAAGAGAGGCTACTAAAATCTCAGGGCTAAGACAAATAGAGACACTACTGGTGCCTGCTCGAGCAAGTTGATGATCAACGGGATGACAGTGACAGTTGTACAGTGAAGTTTTAGGGGTAAAACTTTACTCCTAGACAAGTATAAATGTCACACCACACTTGTCACCGAAGATGTAGTTATCATGGATGTTCACACCCTTGGCCCCACTATCAAATTTCCCACTTTCCCTCTGTGAGCCACCATTCTGTTGTCAGAATCTAGAGGGTCTTGTTTGTTGTTTCTTTTTTTTTTAATTTTAATTTTTAAAATTGGATCACCATGAGATACAGTTACAAGGCTGTTCATGACCAGGTTTCAGACATACCATGATCTGATACCCATCCTTACATCAGTGTACATTTCCCACCCCAATGACCCCCTGTTTCCCTCCTGCCACCCCCTGCCTCTTAGCTTGCCTCTATGGCTCTGTTGCAGGCCTTCTATCTTTCTCCCCCTCTGATTCTGAGCACTATGGGCTGCAAGGCAGATACTGACAGGTTATCATAGTTGTTTCTTTACCTACTTTCAGATTGCAGTTCCTATCCAGAGTGATTATCTCCAACTATCTTTGTCATAATGGTACCTTCTCTATGAGGGTCTTGTTCTATTTGTTTATTTTCTGTGCTTCTTTACTTTCCACAACAGAATAAAAATCACATTATAGTTATATTTCTTCTTATTTCTCTCCACATAGTCCCTTTAAAGCTCATGGTGACCTAAACTGCACAATTTCATCTTACTAGAGCATTTAGTTTAACTAGAAAATGGTGTAGGTGTGCGAGTATATGTGTTCCTATATGAAAAATTTGAGAACCAATGCATAAGGAGTCAGATTATAAGGGGGGAAAATGTCCTCATTTGGGCCCCCTGGGTGAGAGGGTGTATCTCACAAGCCACATGGCTTGGATCTCTGGAAAAATTCAGACCTTGTGTAGCTGGGACACTCATTTGAGGCACTCTGTGAAGTTGGCAGGCAATTTTCAACATCAGGTACTTCTATGACTTTGTTTTCCTTGTCAAGTTTCTAACATCTGTGGGACTTATTAAGACAATCATGTTGCATATTCATCAGATGACTTGTTAATCATCTGCCAAGCCCCTCTGGAGAGCAGGAGTCCTGGAGCTCAAATGAAGAATAGCAGACAGCATGTCCTCATGTGCTCTTGAGTGATATGATACTGTCAATTATAGCAAGTTTTTTGAAAATGGGGTTAAAGCAGAAGGAGGATTTGCTCCTGGGGATGTGCAACATCTTCATTTTTGATCTTCAATTCTATTCTTATATTCCTTTCCTCAAGCCCTTAATATATAGATAATGTACAAAGAGTTTTCTTTTTGCAGAAGTGAAAAATGGAGGCACAGAGAATGGATAGCTTCCATGCCTGGTGCATTTGAAATCAGTTCTCTTCATTCGTACCATTCCAGTGGCAGAAATCCTTCATCTGGGATTTCTTGCCAAGAAGCTGCTCATTAAAGCATGTGATTGTTTTAGGATGTAAGCCCTTCATCCCCTTGGTTTTATAGAGTGCTTGGAGTTCCTACATCAATATCTTGGCTGAAGAAGAGATTTAAAATTAATATCTGCTGCATGAGTAAAGAAATGAATCCATCTATGTTTTTGAGTGGTATCTGGCCTGTAATATGAAAGAAAGATACCAGTCTCAATCCACCACGACCGCTTGCAATGTTCTCTGCAAGACTCGTCTAGGACCCTATACTTATTGCTCATTTCCCCAAACCCAGGCTAACTCCATGCTCCTCTCATTTATACCTTAACTCTTTTCTGAAGCACAGGTAATGCCAGGATGAGCTATTTAACAGTAATTATTTTCTATTGAATGAGCATGATAAGAGTCCATTTCATAGAAATTATAAGAATCCCATGAGATAATTAACAAATATGAGATCCCAGAATCTCACAGAGCAGGTGCATAGTAAGACCAAGCTACTGTCATTACCATGGAGAAGTGTTACTCAAAAGCACAGACTCAGCAGTCAGATTTCTAGGTTCGAGGCTTGACTTTGTTATTTAACAATGATTTAATCTTGGACAAGATATTTGACCACTTTCTGCCTTGATTTCTCATCTGTAAAATGGGAATTGCTTCATAGGACCGTTCAAAGGTTAAGTCTATCATTTTCGGAAAGAAGACAGAACATTTCCTGGCATGCAGGAAATGACATGAGCAGTAGTTGAGATTGGGGTGATGATGTTACGTATTCTTGTTCATGTATTGTATGTACCCAGAGCATCTAGTCATACAGCTAGATGTAGTTGTGATATCCAAAAACGGCAGCTATCAGGTGTTACTATGCTGGAGTTAGTACTCGGTGGGGTCTTTGCTTGTGTACTTTTCATTCTTTTTAGTTCTCACTCCACCATTGTTTGGGACTACCTCACACCCACCTACCCAACGTTTCTCAAATTCTGATCTCCAACATCTCACTGGATTGTTTCCAGAGGAAGAACAAAACTTGTTACATCCAAGGTATCCACAGTTAAGGTGTCCTATAAGATTGTTAATGGAAACTCTTGCCATCCATCTCAGAAATAAACAGTTGAATTTCTTCCTGGTTTCTGCTCTTCTCCAGGAAAAAAAATGTGTGGATTCACGAAAGAAGGTACCCACTAAACTGTTTCTTCACTGGAAAAAGAGAAGAGGGTTTCCTCAATAGAAAACAAACCCAATCTTGCACCCTCCTATGCTGAAACTGCCTATCTTACCCAAAATTTTCTTTTCCAGATTCAATTGGTTCAGAGTCTGTTGGCTGCAACAGGAAGGGATTGCTGACAGTTTTCAAAGTTGAGTTTGCCACATCCTACAGAAGGGCCAATCCTATAGCAAAATTTCACAAAGTATGGAAAAGCACAATCAGCGAGGAATTTGTCAGAACTGAAAACTCTCAGGATCAATGGAGTCAGAGAGACTCAGATTGAGGTTGAGCGGTTGATGTTTAAACAAATCTCCAAGTTTTCCTCAATGTTTCCTCAATTTCAATGGCTTTATGGAGAGTCTTGATCCAGAAAATCCAGATTTTATTCAGTAAATCTCTGTTTCTCTGAATGTCCAGAGCCCTTTCAACTTTGCTGATTTTCTTCCTAGTTCCATCTCCTTCCCCTTGACCTTGCCTTGAGTTTGTCCCCAGCAAACAGCTCTAACACCCCCTTTTCATTTTTAAAATTTTATTTTTACAAAGTTTTTCACAATATTTGATTACATTTAATATTTGAACACCAATCCCACCACCATCACACCTTTCCATCACCATATTTCGGATGTTTCCATCCCGAACCCCAAAACCTGTCCCCAAATCAGAACTAAAATGATTTATTTTGTACTGCTTGTTATGAATAGTCCTCTAAAAATGATCAAAAGATGTTTCTCAGAGGAAAGTTTGTGAAGATTGTTGTATTTCACCCAGGAGCCTTTAAGCCCTTCCATAAAAGATATTGTTAAACAAGTAACATGATGTTAAAGGTTGAGCCTTGTGTATATGTATATATACATACACATATATATCTAGTCATATGTATGTATGTATATATACATATACATATATATAACCTATGTGTGTGTATATATATATTATATATATATTATATATATATAAAATTGTATTTCCCCCTAGGATTGGTTGCTTTCTACTTTAAGTCCCATCAAATGTGGTGTGATACTCTTGGTATATTAGTAACATCCACTTTTCAATAATTCTTCTTTCTACCTGTTGTAAAGCAGAAAAGACTCCTGGTTAGAGAACCATTTCGAAGGAGACAGCAGTGGGTCGAAGTCTTTTTGTCTGTTTGTTACCTTGTTTGGGGGCCACACCTGTCATTGCTCAGTGCTTACTCCTAGCTCTGCACTCAGAAATCACTCCTGGCAGAGCTTGGAGGACAATATTGAGTACTGGGTGTTGAACCCAGGTCTGCCATGAGCAAGGCAAACACTTCCCTCTGTGCCATTGCTCCAAACCCTGGGTGGAAATCTTGCCTGAAATTGTACCTCAGGTAAGTTTCTTCTCTATTCCTCAATTTTTTCATTTGTAAAACTGCTACCTCACTGACTGTGAGCTTTAAATAAGTTATGTGGAAATACGTGTATTCAAAAGTAACGTGGGAGCCGTGTATAAAAGAAAGTAAATTACCTAAAGGATTCTTTTAGATTTTACTCTGATCTATCTCATGAAACAGAATCAATTTCAGTCATTTCACACCTAGTTATACATGAAAATCCCCTCATTAGGGGCCAGGGAGTTAACTCAATGGGCTTGATATGTTTTGCTTGCAGGAGGTTGTGTATGTTTTGCTTGCAGGAATTTGATCCCTTGGAACCACTTGGACCCCAGGTGTCAGTGGAAGTGTCCCTCAAGCATGCAACTGGGAATACCCCGGGCTTGCTTGCCTCCCAAATCTTCTTAGATTTTAATATATGATGCTCATGAAGACTCCCAGAACAATTAAATTAAAATTTCAGGCGTCATATCAATATTTAAACTTACTTTATGCAGCTCCAGAAACATATAAGGTGAATGCTCACCACTGAGCAATATCTATCATCCATCAAAATTTTTATAATTTACCAGGTGCCATCAAATTTTGGAACTGGTGAACTAGATAATTTTCTAGTCTCTTTTCCACTGGTGTGAATCATGGCACTTGGCTAAGTACTATGATCCATACTTCAGTGTCAAAGGCCACCAAGTCTGTAAATAATATTTCCCATCAGCCCAGCATAAGTGTCAAGAGAGGAGACCAAGACTCAGGATTTCTTGTTTTTTTCATCCCCAAGTCTAGAAAAATATGAGGCCTAAATTCAGTAAGTGCTTCTTCTTGATGAATTGATTGAAATAGAAAATAGCCTTCAGTTGATAGAAAGAACCAAGTAATCCATATCAGAGAGGTCTAATGCTAAGAAGGATTCTAAAACCAGGCAGAATTGATTTGGATTAAGGTATAACTCTTGCTAACTGAATGACCTTGAACAAGTTAATTCACTTCTCTGTAAAAGGAAGCTAATAAGAACTTATTTGGAGCCACAGCATAAAAAGGCTAAAGTACTTACTTTGGATGAAGCTGACCTTGCTTCAATCCCCAGTACCACATATAATCTTCCAAGGACAGGCAGAAGTGATCCCTACCATGAAACAAGGAGTAAGCCCTCAGAATTGTTGGTTGTGGTTCAAACCACTGCCCCTGCCATCCCCTCAAAAAAAAAAAAAAAAAAAGGAGAAAGGATACTTTACTTCTTAGAGTTGTTAGGATTAAGTGCATAGCATGCATGTAGTACTTAAAATAGTGCTCAGTAAATTCATACATATTTCATGCTACTATTATTCATATTATCCTGGTGACTTTTTCTAATTTGCCTCAGAGTCAAACTATAAGTTTAAGTAGCAAGCTAGCATGGTCATAAGATTTTCTCCATTTCTGTTCCCTTGAATAGGATCTAAGAAAGCAGACTTATTTAAAATTCTTTGATGCTTCAGGGTTTTTTTTCCCCTTGAATGCTTTCCTTTAAGCATTCAATATAGTACCTGACATGTATTAGGACCTAAGAAATGTTCGGATGAAAGAATAAATGAATAAGTTAAACTAAAATGAACTGTTTCCCTTTTGGAGAAAGATATTGTCTATTGCATAAAAAACTATAAATACAGACATGTCTCAAGGCTGGAGAGAATCAGGCACCTCGGCACTTGGTCCTATAAATCACGACTGTGTGCCATATGTAACTCCGACACTGACTTCCCAGAAGTCAGACTTACTGCTCAGAATAATTTTTTTTGCACTGGTTGTTTATTTTTATCAATCTTCCCATTTCAGTCTGCTGGATCATCATGTCACCCTCACTAATTCATTCAGTTATCAAGGGGACAGTGTCTTAGACACAGTTATAAATCAAGTCTAGAAAGAGAACATGGTTGAACAGAGAGATGGGTCCAAGTCAGCGTAAGTCTCGGACTGCCTGCCTGTTGGGTGGAGCACTCAGCAAGCAGGTTTGTGGCCATGTGGCCAAGTGTTTGTCTTAGGACCAGGACAGATTCTGCTTTATTTCCCTCTGCAAGGGAACATATACCTTTTGGGGGTGCATTTATCTAGTTTTGTGAATATCCAACTGGTTTGGTAGAGATATAGATCATTGTAGGATTAAGGGAAAAAGTTTATTTTTTTGTGTGTGTGCCAGGGATTCAAACCCAGAGTTTCATACACACGCAACATGTGCTTTACCACTGAGCTCCTGTCCCAGTCCCAAAGTGGTGAAGCTCTCAGGAAAGACATGCTTGGGTTCAAATCATGACTCCTGTCCTCACACAGTTGCGTAATTTGGAGCCATGCCATGCTCTGCAAAGTGTAACTCATAGACTGTGAATTCAGAGGGCTAGCAGCAGGTGAGTGGATTAAAAGCTTGTGACGACTGTTAATTAGCTATATCTCTAAGCACACCATTAGTTCTGCTAAATTTATTTTTCCAAAACAAGATTTTGTAATGATAAAAATCAATGTGTTGATTTGCATTCTAGCATAACAATTTTTCCCCCTCCATATTGGATTTCTTAGTAGCTCTGGGGGCTAGAGCTCAGGGCCACTCCCAGTAATGTTTGAGCTAGTGATGCTTCACTTGATGACACTTAACCTGATGGTGTGGGCTTGGAGAGGGGGTGTCATGCCAGAGATAAAACTCATGGTTTTGCACATGCTACCCCCACACACTGAATCTATCAACCTTAGTGTAAATTCTTCACACCTTTCTGACATCACAAAGAGCTTACAAAGCAGCGTTTTAGGTAGCTTCAACCTGGGTCAAGTAATTTTAGCATTCTAAGACTCACTCGCCTTATTGTAGATTAGAGATAATGCCTCCTACTAAGTCATAAGGCTGCCATGAGAAATAAAGTAGGCATGGCTTGACAAGTGCTTAGTAGGAGATACTCAACAAATGAGAGCTAGAGTTAGAGTCAGGCCAGGTAATGTAGTTCTAATACTAGTGTAGAATCACAGTATTGCTACTTGAAAGACGTGAAACATGAAAATTCAGGAAACAAAAGATTCCAAAATTTAATACGGTGAGAAAGTTTATTTGAACTCTGGGGACAAAGGAATTTATCTTAGGTGTGTGTAATGTGTCTGACTTTTGGGGACCAGACTAATTTATTGTTATTCCTCTGAGGCATCAAACACAGTATTCAATAATACAGAGGAAGTCGGAAGGCAGACTTCACCTGGAGCCAAACTGTCCTGACATTAGTACACACAAGACAACCCCTGGTATATTTTCTCTGCGATCCTTCTGTCTTGATCATAGATGACGGGCTCCCCTGGGTTACAGCTTTGGCTGCAGTTCCCCTCCTTCCAGACGTTTCTTTCTAAATCACTTTTAGCAGTCTGAAAGCAAGAAATCTTTCCTATTGCAAAAGGAGCTCTGAACACACAGAAGGGATCTTTGGTATCGTGGCTTTAGAAAATGATTCTTTAAGGGGTCAACTGATGTGGGATTGAAGAAAATTCTTTATAGAAAGCCATAAGTCTTTGGAATCAGACGGATGTACAAATATGTGGGGGAAATCTCAATGGGAACTTTGGAAGAAATGTGAGGGCTGAACTGTGTTCTATGTGGCCACGTTTCATTCATGTCCAGCATGATTTTCCACTACAACATTTTAGTTTATTCTTTTTTTCTTTAGTTAAATGATCATGCACTTGTTTAAGATTAAATCTATATTAATGAGGACTCTTTTTGATTAAAGGCAACAGAACTAAAATCAAAGTAGTTAGGCAAAAAAGAGAATTTATTGGTTTTCATATCTCAGAGAGACGAAGACGTTAACTTGAAGAGTGAAAGAATCGGGAGACCCAGATAATATCCTGAGGGCCTCCCCTGCCTCTACTCTGCTTTTCCTTTAACTACTCTCAGTGCGTTGAGATTTTTTTCTCTTGTAGATTTATTTCCTTTTGATAGTTGTACATAGATGCTGGGTTCTGGGGTGGGAAGAAGGGTGCATCCTCCTAGCCTGTAATCCAGGGATTGTAGAGATTTTGCTCCTGAGCATCCAATTACAAAATCCCATAGTTGCCTGCCCATTCTATATCAGTGTAGCAAATTACATAATCAACCAGGGTCAGACCAAGAGATACCCCACCTTCCCTAGACCCTTCACAGCCAGGAATCTGGGAGACTGCAAACTAAAATCCCCCTGAAGCTACCGACTGATGGAATATTCAATGTGCAGTTCCTCAAAGGAAGGAAAAAAAGTTGTCATAAATGAAGGGCAGAGCTATCAAATAAATCACAAAAAAGAGAAAAATATTTTAACTGTGGATGGTGACTAGACTTTCGGGTGGTGATCATTTCATAGCATGTGGAAGTAGCAAATTATCATACTGTACACATGATATGAAGATAATGTTGCATGCCAATTACTAGCATGATTTGAATAATGTGTGCATTATAGAATACTGCAAGGAGAAGATAAAGCTTACAGCAGACTGGTAGTTTCATAATTTATAATGAAACTTCTAACAAGGTTTCATTATAAACTTTGTTAGAGGCCTCTAGGAAGACAAATTTTCTAAGATCATTCAACTTGTTCAATATAAGGCAATGATCTGTCTAAGGAATTTATAAAATCTCTTTTATAAAAGCTACTGTTTAATACACCTCCTTGTAAGAAAAATGCCATATCCCCCACATTTGCAAAACAAACATACTTTCTCATCACTCACTGGGCCTGGCTAATGCAGCCCACTCTCATCTTTCTGCGTCATTTTTCTTAATAAAATGTCTGCCACATTATGAATATTTCATGCATATTAATTATTTCTGTCATTTTGACTTACATTATTACAAGAATAATCTCATCAAATATTTATAAGAGTCTGACATATAATAACCTTACATTAGAATTGCTCTGTTTTCACATGAGCAAACTGAAACTCAGAGACTGGCTTAAGATTGCATCATTAATAATCGGTACAGCTGACATTAACCACATCTGTCTGACTCCCAAACTGTAGCTCCCGATCACTACATGCCCAATTCAATCTCATGGTAGTTGGGTGACAAGAAAACCTTATCTTTTTTTCCCACCTAACTCCACTCCTAGCTCCAAAGCAGTAATTTGTACCACCCTGGCCTTTAGGCAATGCAGCTCATCATAATAACAGCACATTCATTATGCTAGGACCCTTTATTTAATTTGTAAAACTGTTGAGTAGAGTATGCTATCTTGTCATCCCAATCCAATAGCATGCAACACAATCTCCCCTCAGATACTTCTTGCTTAAACACAGATGCCATGTCCTATTTAATTTGAAAGGCAGCAACAAGCTCGGGCTAGTTTTCAACAGCTCCATTTGGCCCTTTATCATTACCTTTTTGTTAACGATTATCTCCTTCTGAGTTGTGGAAAATTTCAACATTATTGAAGCACCAGGTTACCTTATTTATGTTCTCTCTGGTTGCCCAGGCTTGTTCATTTTCGACCACCTGCCAAGATGTTCATCTTCATTTTACATGTGTCAGCAGCTTGAGAGCCTGGAAAGATATAACCAAGATTTATTTTTAAAAAATTAAATTCCTTTTTGCTAGGTGGTGACAGTGAGTTTTTCCCATCTACTTATTTGACTCAAGTCCTTGTTGTGTTGCATCTATATTTGGAACTGGAATTAAAACTTGCAAGAGAAGACGGGTTGTCTACTTAAAAAATCTTTGGATTGAATGTGTACTTTAAATATTGTGCATTTTATTTGTCAATTACATTTTAATAAAGCTAAAAAAGAAAAAACACTTTGCATCAGAGATCTCCTTATACCTTTGTGGTTCTCTTTCCACCTCCTTAATCTCTTCTGTACCCCTTCTGGGGCTCCCTCGTCCTGTCATTTCTCTTTCTTATGTTAAAACACATTTCAGCAGCAAGTGATGACATCTTGTCTTGCAGTATGAGGATATTTGTCTTATAGGTCAAGAACTACGACAAGGGTCCCTTTCAGTGCTTTAATTCAACAGTGCAGGTCACTTGGGTGGTTGGTTTTTGGTCCCTTGGTGGGTCTAATTGCAATGGGCCTGAATCCCAGGTGCTGTGTCATACTGTAGGGATGGACAGTTTTGTGTCTCTCTCTTCCTTTATTAACGAGGGCCACTCTCCCAGCCCTCATTTATCTTTATCTAAGCTCCACTCTGGACTCCTGTAGAGGACCCAGGATAACCTTCCTCACCATGGATTAATCAGAATACATGCTCTGTTGCTCAGAACCTGTGGGACATGAAGATGACCAAAACAATATGGATTCTGTCACTGAAAGAAACAGGGATGCAGGAAGTTGTGTATCTGACTGTCTAGTGGGTAGATTCAGACAAGTGGATTGTGACATTTACTGTGACATGGTAAAAAGGAGGACAATGACTCCGTGTTACTTATCTTCAGTGCAATTTCTTCTGAGATTTGTAGTAGAAATCCAAAGATCTGCTTAGCTATTTCATTTCAATGGACAATTGTCCTTTTGAATAACCTAATTCCTCTCCAATTATACCTCACTTAGACAACCCATAAGCTCCTTGCTGGAGAACCCCACATGCTCTTCTAATGTGCCTTGTTCATTGATCAGACTGAATTCAGACTACTCACCTTGCAAGAGCTCAGTTGAATTGTTGGAAGATCTCATTCTCATTCTCTGGTGTATGCTTACACATCTACAGGGAACCATTATTCTCGTATGATGCTTGAGATCAGGGAGAAATATAGAAAGTCTACACATTTCATGCTTGTGTGCAGTGTGAAAGAGATCAGGCAAACTAAAACTATGGGAAACAATTGAAATAATCATTGAGAAAGTTCCAAAGACTCTAGCAATAGAGTTATTGGAAGAATTAAAAATTAGAAACAACAAAGCATTAAAAATTTAGAAAAAAATCCATTAAAACTCTCATTAGAACTTGTAGAGAAAAGTTTTTAAATATTAAGATAATTTTACACAGTTTTAATCTAAGAATTAGAAAAATTGGGAATTAAACATTTAATTTCTAATTCAAAGTTATAAAAATGGTTTGACAGTGCTGCTTTCTTCTTGTCATATAACTTAAGATACTGAGTGAGCATCTTTTTTGTGCCTTAGCGAATTGTCACTCTTCTTTCTAAGTTTGGATTTTGCTTCTGACATTTTTATCCTTTGTATTTTGCATGTTGTGAAATAGCTATGATAAGAATTCCTTTCATGTAAAGTTTTTTGGACGGTGTTAATTTTCTGTGACATTTTCTTCCTTTTCCTGACGTATGCAGATAAATCAACTTCATTGGAGTTCTTCTGGATGACTGGAGTCTCTCCAAAGGTACAGTCAGCAATCCATGACTGGCCATCACGGCTCTAGTCAGTCACCTTGATTTAATTTTGCTTCTGGTGTCTTTTCTTTTAATTTCTTTACTGTGCCTTCATCTTGGCCTTCTCCTGCTTATCTAATTTTATGAGCTACGCATCTCTCACCCAGAGACCAGGAAGCAGCACAGCTCCTAAATTTGCTATCAGTCCATGAACAGAATAATGTGCCCTGACCAATCACTGCCAGACTTTGAAAGAAGTGACTTGCTTGTTGAGTGAGCATAGGACATATTGGATGTTTGCATGATTTATTGATAAAGAGTGAGCAAACTTTCAAATTTATCTAGATACTGACAGGTAATATGCTGGATAATACAAAAGTGAACTGTGTTGCTGGTCGCATGTTTTATTGAACTAAATTTCAGAACCTTGCAGAGTGAAGGCTGCATGTATCTGACCTCATGATAGAATACTCATTGTCCATTCACTGGCGGTATTCCTTTCTACTCCACAGTTATGAGAGTATAAAGTAGAACAGGAGAGGCTAACCCCTTACTTACAGGAGGCGGTAAAGTAAACAAAGCACAGAGCTGTGTCAAATGCCCATCTCTGATAGACCTTTCTGTAGTCATAGGAAAGGGGGTCTTTTGGCCAAGAGTCAGCATAGTGAGCAAAGATTGGAAGGAACTGTGAATTAGGAGTGTAGTGTGTATGCAGCTAGGTTCTACCGAGAAATAGAAAGACCACTAGCATGTCTAATAAGACTAAGAACTCACCTTGTCAGCCAATCACAGTAAATGGAATAAAGTTTAGTCAAGTCCTCTTGCCTTTACTTTTAATCACTTATAAAAATGAAATTTATTCAGAGTGCTCTCAGAATGGAATGGAAGAGAGTCCAATAAAGGCTAGGGAAGGCCTGGAAGTCTCTGAACTACCCTGCTGGGTAGCCAGCCACTCACATGTACTTTAGCCTTGTTCCTTGCAGTTTCTTTCCTCCACACTCAAATGCTCTCCTTGTCACAGGGCTGCTGCAGGTCCCTTTGATGGCCTCTCAATCTTAGCCTGGACATTTGAAATAGTGTGAGATGCTTTGTAGTTGCTAATGTGGAGTTCTTCTCAATAACTCCCCATTTTAGGAAAAAAAAAGATAATATGTATCTCCTATTTTTTCTATGTCAACTTAATTATATGTTTCCTTTTATATGATAAAGGCAACTATTATATTATGGGAAAAGCAGAGTTTGAAATCAGATGGGGCTAAGTTGGAATCTAGCCTGGACAACTGACTATAGTTTAAGATATTTTTATCATCTCACTAAGGCCCATTTTTATCCTAAAATGGGCACATTTGTCAGTGTAAAATAGTAATATATATATGAAATATTAGTCTTGGGACTAATCTATGCAAATAATTTGATATATGATGATTGCTATTATTAACTTACAACCAATGCTGCTGTGTTAATCAAGTGAGTTGAGATATGTGAAATAAAACATCTTATAGAGCAACTGGAAGGTTGAAAGTACATCAGATGCTATTTTATAGCCTTTCTGTTCTCTTTCCTGTTAGTCTTCCAACTATCTATACTTTATTCCAATAATCTACTTTCTACTAATCTTCCAATCAGAGATATTGCTCAGTTGTAGTAAAAGTTCAGTCATTTGTATTTAAGACAACCAGATATTTGCTTTATCTTACTCTTTAAAATATTTTTCTTAGTATAATTTTGTTCCTAATGTGAACTTAAAGAGGTACTTTAATATTAGAAATGTGTTCATGTCATTTGTAGATGTACTTTTAAAAAAAGGAATAAGTGGTAGTTTCTATTTCTGTTGCACTGATTTATCAATCACTCTGACCTTTTTTCCTCTGTTCTTGGAAACTGTTGTGATATTTAGCAACCTTCATCAGCATGGAGAGAGCTCTACCTTTGAAAAAGTTCAATTTGCCCTGCCAGTATTTTGTCACTATCATACAAGTGGCAGAGTTTCAAAGTTGTTGACGAGGATAGTTGTTTGCCAACTTTTTGAGATAGGTTGGAACAAGAGCTAGTGTGATTCTAAAGCATACAGAGAATTCTTCGATTTAACCAAAACCCATGTCATCAATTTTTCCCAGGCACACACTCTAACCTTGTTGTGAGATTAACATTTTAGGCTTAGGCAAATAGTATGTAGGAGGAAATGATGACCTGGCTTGGAAAACTTCCAGAAGACTGGTGGCTTTATATTTCTTTTCCTGGTGACTTTTAAAGCCTTTGTGTTTTAAAATTTTATAAAGATGGTCTGGAAGGGCCCTGGTTACCACTGGGAGGAAAACCAGAACAGATTGTGAGTTCAACAGAATGTGAGTGACGTGTTTGGTGGCCGAGAGCTGCTGCCCCAGGCGTCCCCAGCAGAGGAACAAAGAGACACGGGACTCATGGATAGATGCTAAAAATGGCCCATTTACTGCAAAGCTGTTAGCAGAACATCTGGGGAGGTTTGAGGCACAGGACTGCACTTAGGTGTGACTGACCATTTACAGAGGTAAAGCATTTCGGTGGAGGCAATTCTCTTGGGGGATTAAGTGGAGGAGATGCTCCATCTCCCAGGAACGTTTATCTTGCTTTTCTCTTTCCTTTGTATTGTACACACTAAACAATTAAGTTTACTTCTTATTCATACTTGCAATTGTTTGAATAAATATAGTAAGAAATATTGGTCCCAAAACTTAGCTCTCTGGGCTTCGAGGACAAGCAAGGCTTTTACCATAAATTCCAGACTAAGTCCTTAGGACAGTTCAACTTGTCCTTCCCCATGGAGGTCCTATCTCTTAAGTCATAACAACTTGCATCAAGGCCACGCTTTGATGCTTTCTTAGACTGTCTCATTTTGATGCCAGGGTAGCTTTGCCCCTTGTCCAGGTCCATCCAAGGCCCACGGCGGGACCTCCCTTTGTGGGATGTTAGGGACAGTGGCAATTGATACCTGAGTCAAGTAATTATCATAGATGGCCAGGAGTACATATATTTGGGTCAATCAACTCCCAAATATTAGGGGCACAGCATTAATGACCTTTCTGTACTAAACAAGGGACATTGATCTGTAGTAAAATATGAAAAGAGTATAGGGGAAATAGAAAAGCAAGTAATTGACTACAAATACAAAGTCCAGAATCACCAGAAGTTTTTACTTATAAGTAACCAAGACTGATTTGAGGAATGAGAGGTAGAGCACAAAGGAAAGGTTAAAGGTAAGCTCAGGAGATTAGGGGTGCTTAGAAGAGCACAGTAAACTTCTTGGGGGTTGGAGGCCAATTCACTGATGGCACCTAAAGCTCTTATGATTAATATCCAACAACAGATGACCACCAAAACCTGCACTGATTTTTATCTAAGCAAGATATGCATCTTTGTTGGGCTTGGTTTCTAAGCTATCAGGGCTTATTTGTTAAAGCAGAAGCTACTTTTTGCTGAAAGTATCTCCTATCTCACTCATAGGACTTTGTTGGGGAAAGGGAAGTTATATTTATATTAGTACTTCGTAAAATGTAGACAGGTTGCTATTTGTGAAAAAAAATTGGTTTGAGAGTAAAGAGACTAAAATATTGGTTTGAGAGTAAAGAGACCAAGATCTTACCTGAATATTGAGCTCTTGCATCTCTCTAATCTGGCATCTCTCTAGTCCTATGACCTATGGAGTTCTAGTCCTGGCCATGCCTTCTTCCTGAGGTATTTGCAAGATGCAAGTTAAATGATGAGCATGTAGGGACTCAGTAAATGATAAGGTCCTGTCATGTGGAAGGCAGTATTATTATTTCTCTGGAGTGTTGAACCACTCTAAGGAATACCCTTTAATATAGGAGGAATGCCTCACTGTTCCAAAGCGTTACTGTTTTCTAGAATGTCAGCAGAAACTTCTGTTCAGCAAAGTGTGAGCCCAAACCTCCTGAACATAATGCAGAACACTTGGCAGGCATTTTCTGCTGGTGACATCTGCCTGAAGCTGAAAATAAGGTGGTTTGGGTTCTATATTGAGAAATCTGGAGGGGTAAAAAGACTATCCATAGTTTTATCTCTCCCTGAAGATGAGGGTGGAAGGGAGGGAGGAGTGTGAATGAATAGAGACTGGAATAAGAGAGAGAAATCAAAGTTTACTCTGGGAACTTTGACCCAGGACTCCAGAAAAGTCGGGGTGCAGTCCTGGCTGTGCACTCAGCTGACTATAGCATGCATCTGCAGGAACAGGAATGCCCAAGCTCCTACTCCCCCTCATATCTGGCTTCCAAACTCTCTGGGTGCATTTTTTTTCTTTCTTCCCTTCTCCTCCCCTCCTCTCCTCTCCTCCCCTCCCCTTCTCTCCCCTCCTCACCTCTCTTCCCCTCTCTTTCCCTCCCCTCCCCTCCCTTCCTCTCCCCTCTCCTCTCCTCTTAATTTACATATCAAGTGATTTGAATGTAAATCAAATAAAATAAACTTACATCTGCCAACTTGTCCCTTAACCAAATGGTCAGTCCCAGATGCAGGCTCTGCTCCATGGGAGAGGTTTCTGAACCTCGATGCTTTTGCCAAATGTCAGATGCCAAATGTCAGGGTGGCACAATCGTTAGCTAATTCATCACTCATAACCCTCCACCCTTGGAAATAGGACCCATTCTCACTCTGGTTTTACAGATGGGGACAGGCTCAGGACAGCTACATTTAAAGACACAGAAATAGTAAGTGGCAGAGGCAGGTACAAATTCAGACAGGAGAGTGCAGTGCACCAAACTTCTATTACATCCAGAAACAGACCGAATCATGTTTGACATCCTGCTTTCTCTGACTTGAGTTCATCAGGAGAGAGTCCATTGAAAATAAATCAAACAAGAAAGCTACTGTTCTTGCCATACCAATAGATAGTTGTGGCTAGCAGAAATGACATGCAAATCCTCTCTGCTGACTCTATCTAACAGGAAACAGTGAGGTATCAAATTGATTCCAACAGACCCAAAAACGAGAGGCACCCAGAACCCACAGCAGAGAAAGTCTGAGCATATTATCTCGCAGCAACTGGCTAAAATGAGAAAAGAGAAAAAGTAAACCCTGCTGGAGATGTTTTCAGTTTGAGGTGCTAAGAGTTATTAGCATAGCCTCATCAAAAATGCTTCGCTGCAGCTTATGTTTACCAGCTCTCATCACAATGCTCTCACGTGCCACATTAATTACCAGTTGCCTCTCAGCGCTGACTTGAAGGCAGTCAAGGACTGTGTAATCCAGAGAGCACGCAAATTACTTTTGTGGGGAATCTGGGAAAAGGCAAGTGTGAGATTAGCAATTAGTATTTATCTCTGACATTCCTTGTTGGCTGGTTGCTTACCTTCTGCTGTGAGGAACATCTCACAGCTGTGTTTAGAGTGGGGGCCAAGTGTTGGCATCTTCCCCAGGAGATTTAGACATGAGAAGTGCTTGCTCAGAGTTCTCCTTTTCCCCCACTTTCTCACTGGTTGGAGCTAATGGTATGCTGAAGAACATCAGCCATCTTGAATCACAATTAAGGAAAACCAGGATGTGAATGTTTCCTCAGAAAGCTGACTGGATATTATTACTGAAAACCTGTTCAACATTTGAAAAGAATTATGGTTAGGGGCATGATGCTGCCAGGAGGTCAACCTGTACTTGTGGGGCGAGTGTATCAGCAGCCTGATGGTGCCTTCAGACTTCCCGATACCCGCAATTGCTGCTGTGCTTTGGCCAGACCCCAACAACTCGGGGCCGAATTTATCAAAAAACCAAAGGGCCAAAAGTTAGATATGTGGGAGCCATGCCCAAAAACCACCCATGGCTCAGATATGCAAGCTCATGTATTGGCCTTACTTCAGAGACCCATAAATAAATCTCAAAAAAGATCAAAAGCTGCAGTTAATCTCAGGCCTATACATGGCTGAAAAGACTAGGGTAAAACAAAGTGGGGCAGGTTGGCCTGTGCATGCCCAAGCAGAGACCCCAGCAGCCACTTGCTTCCACAATCCAAAATCACCACCGTACAGTCTCAGGATGGACCTCACCAAGATATAATCTGCTGAAAACTTGGGAATGTGGATTTTGTGACTGAAATCTCCAGGTTTTCTCAAAGTTGGGATGGGCTACCTTCACCCACCCCCCTGTACTTCCAGAAGTCTTGGCAGTCACATCCACACCTCAAAGCAGCCACCTAATTGAACATCTACTCCACATCAGGACACATGACCTAGAATGGAAAGAACAGGGTGAGAGACTGTCTGAATTCATCATGTTGACCAAGACCATCCATGATAACTCGAAGTTTCAGAAGGTCGAATCTAAACATTGGACATGGGAGTCTCCCGGTGGACAATCCCATAACAAAATTGATGACATCACATTCAATCAATGGTTTTGCCTGACTGATGTTGCTGTTGTTCCAAAATTCCAAAATCAGACCAAAATCAGACTGCCATCACCTTCATGCAAAATTCTACTTCATGGAGCAGGGTGAAAGGGCTACAAAGTTTAAGAAGAGAACTCCCAGAATGATCACCAACTGGGAGCTCTTTGGCACTATTGTGGCAATATGGGAAGATGCTGTTGTTGACAACATCAATGAGGAATACCATCAGCTAGTCCAGCACCTCCATGATGGTGCGAGGAACGCCGGGAGAAAGCCACAAAAATATGCTTGTCTTTGGAAACTCTTGAGCTCATTTGCCATTGTGGTTTGGTGCAAGCCTCAGGCAATCACAAGCTAACGTCCAAGCTCGCAGTGCTGTGCAGAGATGCGATAAAGGAAGACCTCAAATAGAAAAGCGAGGCAGTGTTGGCCGATGTGGCAGAAGCTGGAATGCTCGCCTGTCCTTTAGCAACTACAAGACCAAGATGACTGCCCTCTGACAGTCATGATGTATGTATCACATCTTCCAAAAGGGCAATGGAAAAGGTTATCCATGACTCCTACTAGAATATTTTAGATAGTCACGTCCACCTGCCCACATACCAAATTCTGCAGGATGGGTATGTCGTTCCCAGCATTCTCCTTTTCAAAATCCGAAACCCCATTTGGTCAGTAAAGAAGCACTGGTCCAGACAAGGTCAGACCCAAAAACCTGAAAAATCTGCCGCCAGTACTCATCAGTACACTGGCTCGACTCTTCACATGCAACCTATTTGAATGAAAGGTTCTGTCCCAATGGAAAACCAGCAGGACTGTTCTGTTGTATAAGAAGGGTGACATCCATGACATCAGCAACTATCACCCAATCTGCCTGTTGTCTGTCATCTACAAGTTTTTCACTTGAGTTATCTTGAACAAAATTGGCAAAACACTAGATGAAGGACAACCAAGTGAGCAAGCCAGGTTCCGAAAAGGATCAGCAAGATCAACCATATCCACACAGTGACCAAGCTCATTGAGGTTTCGTGAGAGTTCAAGATGCCGCTCTGTCTAACGTTCATTGATTTAAAGAAGGCCTTTGAGTCTGTTGAGACTGAAGTAGTCATTGAAGCCCTAGCCAAACAGGGCGTTCAAACTCAGTACATCAGGGTCCCCTATGAGCTGTATTATGGATTCACCACCAGGACCTCACCATTCTACAAGGAAGTCATCATCGATGTAAAGAGAGTGGTTTGGCAGGGATACCATTTCACAGAATCTCTTCAGTGCCACCCTCGAGAACTTCATGTGACGACTGGAATGCGAAGGAATGGGAGTCAAGATTGATGGTCAGCAACTATACCACCTCCGCTTCGCTGATGACATCATTCTAATAACACCAAACATTAGTCAATTGGCACAAATGCTGGCCTACTTTCTTTGATCATGAGCGTGGAAAGGTCGGACTGCAGCTGAATCTCATTAAGACAATGTTCATGAGAAAGGAACTAGTCCCTGACGTTCCATTTGTTCTTAATGGAATGAACATCTCTGAATGCAGCAGTTATATGTACCTAGGTTAAGAACTCAACATGACAAATGACCTGGCACCTGAGCTGAGCAGGAGGAAGAGAGCGGTGTGGAACACCTTCAAGAGTGATGAAGGAGTTGTTAAGAGGATGAAGAACCTCCGGCTCCGGGCACATCTATTTGACTCCACTCCTGCACTAACATATGCCTCTGGGACCTGGGTCTTAGGAAAACAGGATGGGAACACTATCTGTGTCTCTCAAAGAGGAATCTAAAGAGCTATGCTTGGAATATCAAATTTCACTCACGTGAGAGAAGGAATCCTAAATTCCGACCTCCATCGATGACCGAGAATCAGGGACGCTGTCTCATTTGCCAAGGCATAGAAAATCAGATGAACTGGACGTGTAATGCAATTTGGAGACGACTGCTGGTCTAGTGCTGTTACTGACCAGATTCCACAAAACATCAAAAGAATGCCTGGCCAAAAATGGTCAGACTTCTTTGTCAAGACCCTGAACGAATGGTTTGAGTCTCTTCCTGTTCCTGGAGCGAGTATACGCCATTGGGCTACACTAGCATGCGACAGGGATGAATGGAGACATTATTTGCACCCGCTCAAGCAAATCTTGAGCAAATGCTTGAGCAACAGGATGACAAGTGATACAAATTATGTATATATATATATATATATATATATATATATATATATATATAACATATATGTATTTTGCTTTGGGTCCACTCCCAGGGATACTTAGAAGCTACTTTCAGCTCTGCTTCAAAGGTCCCTCCCACAGTGGTGGGAATTAGGTGATTCCATTAGAAGGAGTTAAAGCCAAATTAAGGAAAAAAAGGATTTAGAAAACTTTCTTTTCAACTCTTCTTCTCCAGCTGCTGTGGAGAAACAAGTGCGCTTAACTTATTTTAACATTTACCTCCTAAAAAATTTATCTTCTCAAGACTGAGAGGCAGAAAGAGAAAACAGGATCTGATCTGGGCAGACGCTGCTTCTTCTGGCTGGAGGACAGGCCCAGGAAGCAGGAAAGACTGACTTTCTTCCTTCATTAACTGAAAGGGCTAGTGGCATGCAGGAGCTCTGGGGCTGATCCCTGGCACCACATGGCCCCTGATAACTTGTTGCACTGAGCTGAATGTGGCCCTAAAACCAAAAACAGAAAGCCAAACCAAAATAAAAGATGACCTTAAAAAAACTGCTTATTTGCTCTTCCTTTTGCCCAGGTGAGGGTGTATGTACATTGTTGAGTAAGTTGGTCACACTGAGAAACTGGCAATCACAAGGAATCTTAAGGTTCTGTGAAGACTATAATTCTTCCATGGGTCGGGATTTCCAGATTGTGAATGAAAAGATAACATGCTTTCATACCCGTCAAGACACCACTTGAAAGGAATGTTTAATTTTAGGTATAAAAGTAAAAGACAGTGCCATCCGTTATGTGAAAGCCCAGATAGTTCATGATGTGGGTATAAGTTGCTCCTAAGTGGTGTGAGAAACTGTGTTACCCAAGGTGTTGTTCCATTGAAATTGTTGCTATAAGCTCTGTTGCGGTGAAGGAAAGTGAACCCCCTAGAAGAGTCATAACTGTTTATCAAATAAAATTTAAAACTTCTAGGCATTTGTATATACTCTCCTCCTTGCCAGAAGTAATTACCATCATTTCTATCCCTGTGGATATTGACAGTTCTATCCACTGTCTCTCTAGAGGAATTATTCCCCACAATTTCTGGGAGGGTTAGCCTTAGGCATCACATAACTGTGTGTCTTGGGCTAGAGATGATGGAATCAAAATGCTCTCCTGACTTAAATCTAGCCAATGGAATAAACCAGTCAGACCTTCTGAGGGACGGGGAATATGATTACAACCTAAATGATAGTGAAAATTGGTGAGTTTGGCCATTGAAGAGTCATTGAATGTTAGTATATGTGAGGTAGAAAATTTTTATTTATTAAAGTGTAATAAGAGTCAGTGAGACAGAGAAAGAGAGAGAAAGAAAGAGAGAGTGCTAGTACACATCACAGACTGTGATGAGGGCAAAAGAGAATACACCTATTTTGAGGAACTTCTAATGGGGGCAGTAAAGGTGGTCACCAGGGAGCATCCATTTTTGGCATTCCCTTTCTAATTCTTGTGAAAGTTAATCCATCCATTATTGCCCTTTCTTGGATGTTGATGCTATTGTCTGTCTTATCCTTAAAGTGTGAATGAGTTTCTCTTGTGATCCAGAAAGCCTTGCTACTGTTAAATATATAATGCCTTAGAAGATGATAAAGCACTTATGAGTGGATCATTTATTTCTCACCATAATTGTATAAATAGGAATTATTGCCTTTATTTTGAATAAAGGCACTTGGGGGATAATACATTTCAGGGAGAGGAAATAAATTGTTTAACATGACACAAGTGATAAATGGTATATCTTAAATCTAGGTTTCTGAGAGGATGTTGCTATTTCAACTATAGAAAATGAATTTACTTTAGTTGGGATGTGATATAGGTTTATACTGTGTATAATGGGCTGGAGCGATAGCACAGAGGTAGGGCATTCACCTTTCATGCAGCCGACCCATGTTCGATTCTTCCGCCCCTCTCGGAGAGCCTGGCAAGCTACTGAGAGTATCGCGCCCGCATGGCAGAGCCTGGCAAGCTACCTGTGGCATATTGGATATGCCAAAAACAGTAACAATAAGTCTCACAATGAGAGACGTTACTGGTGCCTGCTTGAGCAAATTGATGAGCAATGGGATGACAGTGACAGTGACAGTGACCATGTATGATAAAAGTTCAAAGGTGACTGAAACAATATTCCTCTATAATACACC
Organism: Sorex araneus; assembly: GCF_027595985.1. NCBI lineage: Eukaryota > Metazoa > Chordata > Mammalia > Eulipotyphla > Soricidae > Sorex > Sorex araneus. The sequence continues at coordinate 15,249,895 of NC_073312.1, forward strand.
ATTATCTGAGAAGTATCCAGTGCTAGTGCGATGGTTCTATCTTTTTCCTCTGCATTCTCTTGGGTACGCCTTTGCCACTTGGTTCAAGGTGTCTTTCTATGATCATGTTCCAAGAAACAAGAGGGAAAGTAGAGAGTAGGCATGTTCCTCCTCATAAGGATGTGCTCTCTGAGCTACCCATCTAGTCTTGCACTACATTTCATGGCCCATGATGTAATTAGTGATGCTAGGAGAACAGCATCTTTACCTGTCAGCAGCCATTTTCTCAGCTGATAAGGTGGGGTTCTGTAACCTTGGAAGAGTCTCTGGAAATAATGGATTAGAGGATACTACAAGAGGTTTCTCCCTACATGTCTGTTTCCATAAAATAAAGAGTTTCTCCTCTCCTCATTCAAAAAAAGAAGTGTTTGTAAAATTTTCATGGAAATGAAAATAACTAGCTGCTTGAGAGGCCATCCCATTGATAGAGAATGCAGTAGAAAGGAAAAGGGAAGCAGAACTCTGAGCACCAGAGAGAAAGTTGTGGGATCTTCCAAAGGGTAAATGATGCAAGAAAGGTAGTGAGGGGTGGAGGGTGAGAAGGCAAAATGTAACACATTCATGTTTATGCAAAGATAGCCTCCACCTAGTTTACAGTGATATACAAATATGAAAGGCCAATCTTTATGCTCAGCACTAGGAATGTATAAAATGTCCACACCAGATGCTAGATGCCCTAGATTATGAGTTAAAATACAGGTATCTCCAACCCCACTGCTGAGTGTTCCTGTTATTTTTATTCTTTAATGAGTGAGATCTAAAGATACCCAAGATGCCTCAAGATCAATAGTGTCCATATTGTAATTTTCAACTCTAAAGGTAGGGATGGCATTTATTATGTTCCATCTCTGGATATTACTATGGTCCATTGACATTGAGGCCCCTGTGTCCTCCAAATCCTGTGCTATGAGATTTTGGCAGGGTTGAAAATATTTAACAATGGTACTTAGAATTGTGATAACCGGGAGAACCTCAAACGCATAGATGAGTCCTTACATCTTCAAGGCCTGAAAATCAAGACCCAACAAGGAAATTTCACAATTGTTTCTGGTGGTATTGAGTCTTACTTGTCCTCTCTCCCAGGTCTATGCTTCCTGCTCCACTAGGAAGCCTTCACTTTAGTAGTAGTGCCCTTTCCACAATTTATAGAGGCAGCAAACATTGCTCCCATTATTAGCTCTTTCCTACTCAGTAAAAGGAAGGTCGAGAGCTCCAACTGCCACCTTAGGGCCACTCTGTAGCCATAGAGAAACAGTTACAGACTGGTTTTCTGTTTCATGACAGAAGGATGTAACTATCACCAAGGCATATTCGTGCATGGTTCTGGTAATGTCTGTTAGCTCTTTTGTCATGCCTGAGACTATCACTAAATCAGATTTCTCAAAAACTTCCTAATCCAGCACAGTGTCCCTGAGTCATAAACCCAGGAGTGGAATTGGACTAATTGATTAGCTCGGGGAAGCCCCTATGTTGATTTTTATACCCTACGGAAAATAAATACCATATGAATTCTGCATGATTAATGAGGACACAAATGCCAAAGAAAGTAATAAAGATCTGACACTTATTAAAAAGTGTTGCCAGAAAAATATGAATGATTATTTTAATATAAGCACTGTGTGCTGCATATTCCCCGGCTTCTCTTTAATTTCCCCACAGATAGGCGATTGGACATGCCCTACCCTTGTGAAGCAAATGAGAAATTATATTTGGAATTAAATTTAAAAGAAGGAATTGCAATTGTTTTAATTATAAGCCACACAGTGTAGACCCTGAGTGAGATAAACTCTGAGGCTCTCATGATTTGGGGTGCCTGTATTAGCCTGGAACTGAGATCAGAAACAGGGGACTCAGCTTTGCAGCTCATATCGGGTTTATGGCCAACTCCCATGTGGAAGAGCATATTTCTAACTAATTATTATTCAATAAAAATGGAGCTTGACTTTTTTATTCTAGTATCCATGGGCCTTCTAGTTGTGTAAATTCTATTAATTCCAATGGAACTCCTCTGGTTAAAGCACCATGCTCTGAATCCAGATGTTTTTTTTGTGCATATGTAGAAAGGCACCTCTGGAGTTACTGGGTCACTGTCACTGTCATCCCATTGCTCATTGATTTGCTTGAGCAGGCACCAGTAATGTCTCTCATTGAGAGATTTATTGTTACTGTTTTTGGCATATAGAATACACCATGGGTAACTTGCCAGGCTCTGCCGTGTGGGTGTGATACTCTCGGTAGCTTGCAGGGCTCTCCAAGAGGGGCGGAGGAATCGGACACGGGTTGGCAGCATAAAAGGCGAACACCCTACCACTGTGCTACTGGGTAAATATCTATATATTAAATAATAGTCCTTAAGTTGCCATTAGAACTTGAAAAGACTCTTCCAGCATATGTGCTGAACCCACAGTAGGTGTTAAAACTTCTGAAGTAACTGCAAACTACACTCCTTCTATACCTCTTTCTCCTGTTACATCAATGTATTTGTTTTGTGAAGCTGGAGATTGAATCCAGGACATGAATAGTGGCATGGAGGCTAATGAGATGGAAGAAGAAAATTCTCCAAATAAAATTTTATATAGATTTTATTTTGAAGTGAGGAAGGTTAAAGAAGGATGGGGTTGAGGAAATAAATCTAAAATTGAGGAAGTAAACCCTAAAACCCACGAACTCTATTAGGTCACTCTCAGGACCCCTCCCTCTCACCTCTTAATCTCACTGAACCCTGCTTTCCTACCATCCTCCCTTCCCCAATTCAGGCATCACTAACCATCCTCACACTATTTCCTGAGGAAATTTTATGGGATTTTGGATGACTTTCATCCAGGTCTTTAGCCCAACAGTGTCTGTGCACAGGACTGACCCCAGAGTAAAACCTCTTCCAGTTCTTCTGAAGGTCCTTCCTCATCATCACAATTCTGATTGGTCACTGAGTTCAGTGGATTTTACCATTTATTAGTACTTTCGTTTGTCACTTTTTTATTTGTTTGACGTTGCCACTGTTAAGACTCTATAAAGTCCCCTTGTCACTTTCTAAATAAGGTCTCAGCTCCTTTCAGCTCATCCAACAATTAAGACCTGCCTTGGTCTATTCAATTCTCTAGTCTCTTCTACTGTCTCTCTATACACTGTTTATTTGAGTCATCCTCAACTAATTGCAGTTTTCTAAATTAAATAGGACCATAAAAATCATATTTCCGTACTTCTGCTGTGCCTCATGCCTGAATCCCTCCCTTGGCACTCTGGCCCCTACTCAGCATTCCAAATTGAGCTTCTCTCTGAAGTCTGTCCTCCATAGAATAAGTCACCGCTGTACTAGTAGTACTTGACTCAGAGTTCAGTCACAGCATACAATTTCCCCACCCACATTCCTTTCAGATGGAGATGTTGCTTTCAACTTGATCCTTAGGTCAATGACTTATAGATCTCACAATATCATCTTTCCCTTACAAGTAGTGAAAAATCTTTAGAGTTTTACTTTACTATTGTAGGGCTGACCTCTTCTTCACCAATATTTTACCCAGTAACTTAATGAATTCTTGTAATTTTTTTTAAATAGGGGCCAGATTTAGCAATGTATGAGAGATCCATGGCAACTCTTGGCAATGTTCTGGGGTCTTGAGATCTTAGACTCAGGGACTTGCTAATGCTAGGCATATACTCTTATATTTTTATATTCACTTAAACTGTCTATCATGCCTCATATTCTGGCCAATTTTGCCTTAAGCAGTTATTATACTGGACATTGAAATATGGTGATTTTTCTGTTCATAACATTTTTCACATTTATTAGCTAATGTTATTGTAAAAAGAATAATTTGAGGGGCCTGAAAGATAGTAGAAATGAACTGCTTGCCTTGCATACAGCCAAACCAGTTTGATTCCTGCCACTGCATATGGTTGGTTACCTGAGCACCACCAGGGGTCACTTTTGAGAACAGAGGTAGCAATAGATGCTGAGCACCACTGGGCATGGGGCATGGCAACCCCCCCCCCCCACAAAAAAAATCTCTTTTCTCAAAATAATCATATTTTTCAAAAAATTTATTGCAGTTCTTTAGTCATTGTATTTCTTTCTGATGTTTAATTTTTCCCAGCTTGGCCATTCGGAACTGCTCAGGTCAGCTTCTGTTTTAATGTCTCTGCTTTCATAAGTACCCTCTGGCAGAAAATTAATGATCAGGTTTACATTATGTCATGTCTCCTATATACCTGCACCCAGTCAAGGATCTTTGCTTTATTGCTGTCATTGTTTTATATTTTTTAGTGAGAATAAAATGTAGAATCCAAGTTGTGAGTGTTTCTAGGAATTATTGCTCCTAGGCCCTTTCAGTTAAAAAAGCCAGGAATATAAACTTAAAATATATGTTCTTAAAAGAAGAGTTTATTGTAAGATTTTTCTGTTCAGACTTGACATAATTGTGATAAAAAGATTTTGCATTGTTTTTGCATTTGGTTTAAGAAGTCAAACCTGATGATGCCCAGGTCCTGTTTCTGGTTCTTTATTCAGAAGTGATAAATGACAGTGTCAGGGTACCATACGCAGTGCTAGGATTTGAACCAGAGTTGACCACATGCATAGAAAGCTTTTTACCTCTGTCCTATCTCTCAGGTCCAAGACTTTTCATTGTTGAATTTGTATGGACAATTATCTTCTCCTATAGTATAAAACTTAGTCCTGATATCAATGATATAGCTGATTTATTCAACTCTATATAAAAACTCTATATATTTGCAGAATTACTATGCCGATCTGGATTTATACACACAATGAATTTACTATATGACATTTCAGAATCTTTTTCTCAAAAATTTATTTTAAAAATTCTGCGTGGAGAATCTGTACCATCTAGGAAGAGCTGTGAATCTAGAGCTTGAAACTAAAGTTGAATGAGTTCAGAGAATGCGAGGAATTCTCTTACAAGCTTCAGTCAGTTTTAATGAAAAATTAGGCCGTTTCACAAACAACAGTGGTACAGAAGTCATTAAAATAAAGTTTCCTCATGTTTTAATTGGGACTGGAATGATAGCACAGTGAGTATGGCATTTGCCTTGCACGCGGCTGACCAATTCCTTCATCCCTCTCGGAGAGCCTGGCAAGCTACCGAGAGTATCCTGCCCCCGCATGGCAGAGCCTGGCAAACTACCCATGGCTGGTGTAGTTGATATGCCAAAAACAGTAACAACAAGTCTCACAATGTAGATGTTACTGGTGCCCACTCAAGAAAATCGGTGAACACTGGGATGACAGTGCCACAGTGCTACAATTCTTGTTCACTGATAGCTAAGAGAAGCTAAAAGAATTTCCCGTGTACTTTTAAACATATTTTCCCACTGCTTAGTTATTTCCAAACAGTAGTAGTATAATACTGTGACCAAGAAGTTAAATCAACACCATCAACAGAGTTTATTTCAAATTTACTAGGCTTACATGCATTTATTGTTTTAGTTCTATGCAAAGTTATCACATGTGTAAATTCCTATAACCAACACCATGCTCAAGTCACAGAAATTTTCTAACCCCACAAGGTATTCTCATTGCATTTTTGTCTTATGATAATTTCCACTAAATATATTGTGTCAGAGAACTGTGTTTAGATTCTACTTGAACTTAGTTCTGTGCTAGACCATTTATTTAGTATTTCCATCTGTCTCTGTTTATCCTTAATTTTAGGGTTTATTTCCCACCATCCCATCCTTCTTGAACCTTCCTTATTTTAAAATATAGACCAAATACAATTAATTTTGGAGAATTCCTTCTATCATCTTGTCTCCATTCTCAGCTCTTTGTTGAGAATGAGCTAGAGGAAGTAGAGGTAGTAGCTTTTAATAATTTAGAGGTAGTAGCTTTTAATAATTTCCCTTACATTCCCTTGGCGTTCTTTGTGCAAATGTAAAATGCACGATATTTTTGTATTTCTTTCTTATACAAAAGACAGCAGTGTTTAAGCTTTTTCCGACGTACAGCAGGGGTCCACAGACAAGTTTGGGTCAGATAGAAAGTTCTGTCTATGTGCCTCAGGCACCAGTAAGTAGATGGTTGTGAGTGGCAGGAGTTTGGAAAAGAGAGGAGGCAAATAGAGCTTCAGATTTTTGACCTCTGTTCATACACTTTCCATATGTTTTGTGGGTTTTTTTAAGTTGTTTTTGTTTGGGGGCCCCACCTTGTGGTATTCAAGCCTTACTCCTGGTTCTACTCAGGGATCATGGACCACTCCTGACATGGTTCAAGGAACCCTACGAGGTGCTAGAAATTGAACCCTGGCTTGGCGTACACAAAGCAAGCATTTACCTGCTGTACTTCAGCCCATTAAGTCCCACTGAAACTAAATTAAGATTCCATTAATATTCTAAAGGATATTTAGTTTAAATTTAATATTGAAAGCAACACATAAAAATGGAAGAATGCTTTATAAGTGCACAAAACCAGGAAATAAGAAGCAATACTGCATGATGAGAACACCCTCTCCATCATTAGTTCATCAGCTTAAAGAATGAGTTTATCAGAGACTCATCAAGGACCATTTCAGGTTATTCTCCATTTTTCCAAACCATTCTAAGAGTTTGTCTTCCATCATTGCTTTATCTATGACCTGGGCAAATCAGATCTGTAGTGACTACACCATAGGAATTACCTTATTCCTGACTTCTAGCTGGGTCTTAGCTATAAAATACACTGGCAGGATATTAGAGATTGAAAGGAGTGAGAGTTAGGGTGCCAAATATCAAATAAAAATGCAGAATTCATGCATATTCTCATTCCCTCCATTGTCTCAGTCCCTATTACTACCGTTTATCTTTCTGGTTCTAAGAGTTTTTTGGGTTTTTTTAATTCTACCTATCAGCGAAGTAATATATAGTATTTGTTTTATTCTGGCTTATTTCACTAAGCTCAATTTCCTTCAGGTTCATTAATGTTGGCACATAAATAGCAATATTTCCTTCCTTCTCATTTATGGATGTACACATGGGTGTGTGAGCTATGCTTATTTAATTCACTCATTTGTTATTGGCCATGCATGATTTTATCCCGTGTCTTAGCTATTGTGATTAATACTACAAAATTCTGAGAATGCAGGAAAGTAGCTACATATTTGCAGTAATGATCCTTTTTCCTTCAGATATGTACCAAAAATAGAATTGCTGGATGGTAGAAGATGAATAAGTTCTGGGGATCTAATGCACACATGCTAACTATAATTAATTGTCATGTATTGTATGCTTGAAAGCTACTAAGAGAATAAATCTTCAACATCCTTGCTATACACAAGAAGAAAAGGTAACTATTTGAGATAATGAACATAATGAACAAGGAGCAAATTTTAAATTGTAGATAAATCACAAAACATTTTATAAGACAATTATATCCTGTGAAGTATTAAGGATGGTATATTACACAATTATTTTTATTTATCTTAAATTAAAACTTAGTTCTGGGGCTGGAGCAATAGCACAGCGGGGAAGGCATTTGCCTTGCATGTGGCCGAGCCGGGTTCGATTCCCAGCATCCCATATGGTCCCCTGAGCACCGCCAGGAGTAATTCCTGAGTGTGTGAGCTAGGAGTAACCCCTGTGCATCGCCCAGTGTGACCCAAAAAGCAAAAAGCAAAACAAAACAAAACAAACAAAAAAAACTTAGCTCTATGCCCAATATTTTATCTAGTACTCCAAGAAGTGTGCATGTATTTATTCCTCTTTCTTCTTTAACCCGGCTAAGATTTTAGTGAAGACTAGTTTCTTTGAGGACAATTTCTATTGGGGTCCCCTTCTATCAATAACTCCAGCTTTCACTGGACTTTGGAAATGCAGTTCCCTTCCCAACGAAAACTCCCTCAACTCCATTTTATCCTCTATCCTATTGGTTCTTCTAACTTGGATTTCATGTTAGGGAAGAGCACATAAAACTAAGTTCTACAAAGCCTTTGGGGTAAAGCATGTACTTCCTGTCTGATACAGAGGAATCCCCCTATGCAGGCATGCCTCTGTCTGGCCCCTGCTAAATCACAACAGCGTTCAGGTGCTTCGATAAACATAGAAGTGCAGATGGCATTTCTGTAGTGTGTGTTTGGGCCCCTTGGGTATATTCCCTGAAGTGGTATTGCAGGGTCATATGGAAGCTCAATTTCTAGCTTTGTGTTTTCCAGAAAGGTTGGACCAGTCAGCATTTCCACTAACAATGAAGGAGAGTCTCTGTCTCCCCACATCCACACCAGCACTGGATGCTCTTGTTCTTTTTGATGTGTACTGGTGTAAGTACACAAAGTGCTGTAATGTAAAAAACTAAGGCACGCCGACAGGCGTATGCACTCAAGGGCTATCCGGGTGGCTCTGTCTCACCTCCCGTGATCAGTGCTCTGGAACTGCTGTGTATGGGCTGGTTCGGGATGGCTGTTGGCCAAGAAGAGACGAAGGAAGAACCAGGACCAAACCGGTTGCTGATTAGTTACTGTTTATTCAATCTTCCATCTTTCTCATCTCCCACACTTCTGGCTCTGTCCTCTCTCTGGATGTACTGCAGAATGCATTCTGTTTCACTCTGTCTCTCTCCCAACTTGTCTCTCTTCACCTTGCCCTCTAGCCTACACACAGCCAAATAGCAAAATCAACATAAGAAAGCCCTTCCCTAGGGCCAGGCATTCCAAAGCCCTTCCTGACTGCCAGCAGGTAAAATACTTTTTAAGGTTTTTCTCTTTTCCTTAGTCCAAGAACTTATTCACATCTGAATACCAGTTATTTTGTATGGACATAGCAAGAGATACATTGAGGCTTGCAAGGCAGCTCTCCTGGCAACATCTTGCCACAGATTCAGACTACAGCACTCAGGCCAGATTAATCATTCCTAACCCTAGCAGGGTCCAAATCTAGTTATCACTATTTGGATCATGACAGCATTTGTCCATGACCAAGCTCTTAACTTAGAGTTAAGCATTAGGCACTTTGGCCAGGCCCATCTCGATGCCAGGGTAGCACACAACTCACCGCTTGCCCTGGGTCCATCTCATCCCTCGTTAGGACCCTGCTTTTGGGGGTGCTAGGAAGTAAGGGCAGCTGAGGTTTAGGTCGAGAGAACAGATGTCCAGGAGGAAAATATCATGTAGAGTCAAATGACTCCCAGGTTACAAAAGCATAGCATTTGCTAAATCTTCCTGTGTCCATAGAAAAAGGACATGACTCTGAATAAACTATGCAAAGGACTCAAGGAGAAGAGAAAAACAGTATTTACTAGTCAACAGAACACTAAGAAAGAAACTACAAATAAGCACAGAGGAATGGGAGCACTGTGAAGGGAGTAACACAATAAACCTAAACTACCCTATCCTACAGTGCAAGATGATACCTCATTGTTATTTTGATTTGCATCTCACTCATGATTAATGATGTAGAGTATATTTTCATGTGTCTTATGGCCATTTGTATTTCTTCTTTGAGGAAGTTTCTGTTCATTTCTTCTCCCCATTTTTTTGATGGGGTTGAACCTTTGTAAAGTTCTTTGTAAAAGAACTTTGTAAAGTTCTACCAGTGACTTATATATCTTGACTATTGACCCCTTATCAGATAGGTAGTGGGTAAATATTAGGTAAACTTTTCCCCCAATCTGTGGGCTGTCTTTGTATCTTAATCACTGTTTCTTTTAAGGTGCAGAATTTTCTGAGTTTAATATAGTTCCATTTGTTCATCTTTGCTTACACTTGCTTGGTCAGTGGTTCATCTTTGAAGATGTTTTTAGCTTCAATGTCATTGGAGGGTTCTTCCCATATTTTCCTTCACAAACTTTATGGATTCAAGTCTGATATTATTAAGGTCTTTAAACCATTTTATCTGACTTTCGTGACTGGTGTTAAAGGTCTGAGTTCATTTTTTTAAATATACATGTGTTTACATGTAGACATCCACTTTTATGTACATACTTAATATGCAGTTTAATTTCTTTTTAAAAGGTCAGTTCTATGAAAATGTTCCTAAAGAGACCGAGAAAAAGAATATTTTCAAAATAAATAAGCCTTTGTTTTACTGACAAACTGCCACATGTGCCTTCATGAAAGTGGGGTAAAAACCAATGAATTTGAGTACCCAAAAGGAGGAGGGAGCACTGTTGAATCAGCTTATGAGGTGTAGGCTGATTTCAAGAACTAAGGGTGTGATATGTGCTATATATTAAGTGATGAATGATATTTGTCACGTCTCTTGATTTATAATTTCAAACTTAACTGTGACAGTTTATAATTTGTGCTTTTAATAAAATAAAATCTTCACTTTGTCATGTTTTTGTTTAATAAGAAATTTTATATTTGCATGTAAATAAAAAATCATTTCTATGAGTCTTTACATCAATTTATTAACAAGATAATTTTGCGATGTCTACTTCAATCTGTGTATGCATTGTGTCTCATAAAGTTCACAGTTATTCCATCAGCCAAGCATTCAAATATAAAGCATGTCCTTGATAAAGTTGATTGGGGACATACTGAGGGAATACAATCTCAGATCTTTGAGTCCTGGGTGATCTTTGAGTCACAAACTGTGGTCAATGTCCCTTGCTGGCATCATGGGTATTTAGAAGATTTCAAAATTGTATCAGGGAATGGAGACACCCTCTTCTAAGTTGCTCCACACACACCTACCCCCAGGTACTCACCCTTTCTCTATTTCCTTTTACCCATTTTTTTTTCTAAGTCAGGTATATGACTGTCATCTCTTCCTGTGATCTTTTGCCTTCCTCGCATACATATATTGGATCTAAAATATTAAATCTTCAAAAAAAATTAGAAGGTACTTTTCATCTTCAATTGATGAAGTACTGAAGATGTCTGATTTTAGACTTGGAGTATGGAAACTCAAATGATACCTTAGCTTATCTTTAAGTGATGATTTTCCTAAGTGTTGATAAAATTTGACAAATTGATTTCATTCTCCTTATATGAAATGGGAATAATACTACTTCCCTGAACACCTAGTAGCATCTGGACTGGTCCTCAAGAAATTGATACTTTGAACTTTTTTGAAGTGTTGAACTACTGCAATGGGTTAGCTGACTAAATGGAATAGATAATTCAGGACATTTTTCCATTTTTAATGGAACTACTGTGGACTAACCCTAGTGATAGTTTTCACTTGTGGGAGAGAATGCTTTCTTTCTTACTGTGGGTGTGGGGGTCATATCCAATGTGCTCAGTGGACTCTAAAGTAACAGGAATCAAACCAGTGTTGGCCAGGTGCAAGGCCAGCACATTAATTAATCCCTGAGAAATTGCTCTGGCACTTCTTTAATATTAATGATTTTGATTAAGTAATTGCCATATGTTAGGAACAATAGCAGTTAGAATAAAATGAGAAGTCAGTTCATAACAAAAAACCTGCCCTCCAGTGTTTCTGACTAGATTTGAGAGCTACTAACCAGCAAATAGTATAGTCAGAACAATAACATATCTGCAAAGCATTCTCAGAACATGAATGAGGAAATGGAACATTCTGTGTGGGAATTAGAATGGTTGCAGGAAGCTTTTATTCACAGTTTTTTATTCATAGATCACTCACTTAATGACATTTGTTCATTAACAAATATGTTTTGAGAGCTTGCTTTATTTCAGGTATAGTATCCAATGCTGAAAACATAGCAATGAGAAAATCTAATGGTTTGGGTTTTCAGCAGCTTACACTCCAGTAGGACAGATACATGTTAACCAAGAATCTTTAAAATACGTTCTTGTAAATAATAATGATGTTTAGAATAAGAATAGGGAATTCTTGCAGACATGGTCTGTACCCCACAAAGCAGAGCTCTCCACAGACAGGAAGTGTCCTAGCATGATGTATTTAGAAAACCATTTCCTCTAGGAAAACACACCCAGGTTGATTGTGTGAAGGATGTATCAGAATGAGGGAGTGGAATGAGCAGAATAAAGAATAGCATGTGCAAAAGTACAAAAGTATGGCATAGACTTCTTCAGAGGAATTGAACTATGTCTTGGTGCCCAGGTCTGAAAACATCACAAAGGTGTCCTAGTTTTTATGAATCTGAGTCAATCTTATTTTCTTTGCTTTCTCAAGTTTTCAACTAGTACAACAGTGCCCACTGTCACCACAAAACTTGATTAGCTCTTGAGTATGTGGATCCTTATTAACATATAAAGAATTTGCATAACCAAATGCTTATGGTTATAAATCATTGCACAATTTACTTAGGAGGTTCCAGGACCTTCTCTGATATGCAGGGTTTTTTTTTCCCTCATTTTCTCTCTTGTACTGGTATACAACATCACCTGTCCTTTCCCTTCTCTATCCTCTCCCTCCATTGTAGGAAGACCAGATTTTGTCCCACACTGTCTTTGATTTTTTTTTGTTGTTGTTGTTTTTTGGGTCACTCCCGGCGATGCACAGGGGTTACTCCTGGTTCTGCACTCAGGAATTACCCCTGGTGGTACTCAGGGGACCACATGGGATGCTGGGAATCGAACCCAGGTCGGCAGCGTGCAAGGCAAACACCCTACCCACTGTGCTACCGCTGTCTTTGATCTGGTGTAAGGCATCTGAGTGTGCGGTCTGGGGCTGGAGCCCTATAACCTGCACCCGATTGCCGGGGCTTGCTGCTCTGAGGCCAGTTGCTGGGACACTACAGGCTATTTCTGAAGTTTCAGAGTCTAGTGGCTCTTCTATCCTTTTGGCTTTTCTTTGTTCTCAGGCCATGTTGGTTAGGTTGAGAATTGCTGATTTCCTGTTTTCTACCTGGGCACAGGTGAGGGATCAAGGTGAAAGTTCTCATCTAGTGCCCCTTTTTATATATTATGATTTCCCATCCCCAGCCATTTTCATTATCCGTTTGACTGGCTACCTCTTAGGTGAGTGAAATTTAAAAGTATCAGTTTAATTTCATTAAATGACCTGGAGCTCCTTCCTCTTCTTCCACTTTTGCATCAGTATCCATCACTTTTGAGACATCCTGTACTCTTTTAGCTGTGTTACCTTTTAGTTGACATATACAGAATCATTTTTATATAAAATGGGGAACTTACAGCAGGATAGGAAAGACTAAGAATTCAGAAATAGAAATTTAGGCACTTTCTCAAATTTATAATGAATGTGACTCAGAGTTCATGCCCCCAATTTCTGGTTTATAATTTAGAGAAGAAAAGTTTTCAGTAGACTATGTTTGGTTAACTACTTATCCCCGGGTCAGTATCCAGGGCAGTGGGTAGTTACATATACTGGAGGTATCCAACATGGGTCAGACAATACTCTGAGTGTTGGACACACATCTCAGTAATCCTCAGACAAGCTTCAAAGCAGTTGACACTCTCATCCTCCTCGATTTACATAAGAAAAGAAAAAGACTTGTCAAGGTCACAGATAGGAACTCAGGAAGTCTGATCATAGTTACTTTTTCTTAGTATTATTCAGGGGTCATGCCAATATAGACACAGTCATGGGGGTTCTTCCTAAAAACAGGGCATACATTATGAACTAGGCAAACATGTCAGGTTTGCTTGCTATATAGTCAAGTTCAGGTTTAAAACTCCTTTTTCATCCTATGACCAGTTGTTTGCCAGCCCTGAAGATCATATCTCAGAGTAAAGAACAGAATCCTAGCTACTGAATGTGTTCAAAGAAATGTACAGAATGCATTGGGTAGTTGCCCAATGAGCGGCTGGACCGTTTCTGATCACTATGCCAAAGGAGTATCCTGCCTTTCACTCCATTTTGTAATGTCCTCTGGCACTTCAGCTGAGCCTATGACATTTCTGAACACTCTCAAGTCCCCATCTATTCCCGTTTTATCTTCCTGCAAGCAGCTTTTCTTCCCTTTTCTTTAAATCATGGTGCAAATATTCCCTCATTGGTGGGAAAGATTTGAGCAGGTCCTCTGGGAATAGTAAAATTTTGAATTATTTTTTTTCTTTCAGAGTGACAAGGAAGCAAACACAATTGACTGGGTCCCTTAGTAATAGTGCTATTTCTTCTAATATTGTCTTAGATGAAGGATCAGCAAATGAACCCCACCAACTGGCTCAAAATATTCCGGCTACTCCTTTTCCTCTGGAAACTCACCAAGACCTGGAGAGGACATATGGATGTATGAGAGTGAGGAATGGTTACTCTCTGTAAGGAGAAAGTAGGCCTAACTTGCTCACCCATGTGAGCATGGGAGTGTTGGGAGCAGTAGGAAGCATGGCCGTAGGGGAGAAGAAAAATTGGGGACAGTAAGTAGGACACACTCACCAATTGTGGAAATAGCCAGGAGAACATAAGAGGAACACCATGGAATGTGGTAATCACCTAGCTGTGCATAATGAGGAGATCAGAGAAACCTGTGTCTGTAGCTTATTTTCACTCAATTTTCAGGGGTTATAGATGCAACAACTCCATCGTGAAAATGTGTTTCTCAGAAAATTCCAGTTTCCTTCACTTTGTGGTTTTGTCACTGATGTTTTATTTGTTGTATGCAAGAGTGTCTCTTCTACTTTATATATGCTGTGTATGTGTGTACTTGGGGCCACGGCTGACCTGCTCGGGGCTTGTTCATGGCTATGTGCTTAGGGATCAGTCCCAGTGGGGCTTGGAGGACCTCATGTGGTATTAGGGATCAAATCCAGGTCAGGTACCTACAAGGCAAGCACTTTATATGCTGTATTAACTCCCCAGTCATCCCCGGCTCCTTTGATCTCAGTTTATGTTATGATGTATGCTTGTTCATTCATATTTAATCTATTCATTTTGATGCTGGTGGAGAGTCCCCAAGTGGTTTATATGAGTTGGGGAGGAGAGAAGCCACTGCACTGAGAAAACAATCTTCTACTCTTTTTTTACCCACCTCTGTCACTCAGGGAAGTGCCTGGGAGATTCAGGACTAATAAAAGTCTGTAATGAGCCCCTTCACAGAACAGATGCTCATGCCCCCTCTCCCCTCCCAGTCCACTCAGCCTTAAAGCTGCCTCTGAAGCCACTTGCTCTGCGTGTCGTGGGGAATGGTCCATGCCTCTCAATTTCTCCAGAAGCAGTGGACTCAGGCAGAAGCAAGGAATTGCTCTTTGCAAGAAAGAAAAGTCAGTCCTACCCAGGCTTTTGCATTTATTGCCTTTATCTCACAGAAAAGAATTTAAGGAGACAAATAGTGAGGTACAAGTGTTTTTAGGAAAAGAAGGGAGAGGTGAGGTGGACTAAGGTATATGCTCAGAAAAGAACACAGACTAATCCAGCAAGTATAGGACACATCCCAACATTAACATCTGAACATATGAGGGGCCAAAGCCACAGTACAGTGGGTAGGACTTTTGCCTTGCATGTGGTGAACAGGGGTTCAATATCCGGCATCCCATATGGTCCCCCGAGCACTGCCAGGAGTGCTTCCTGAGCACAGAGCCAGGAGTAAAACCTGAGCATTGCCAGGCGTGGCTCAAACAAAAGAAAATAAAAGTATGAAAGTAAACATCTCAAAAAAGGAAGATTCAAGTGGCCTGTATGGGGGCAACATGTGACAGGGAGTACAGCACTGGCAACATGGGTGCGGTTGGCATGTGTGCTTACCTTTTCCTCAGCAAGTTAGTTTATATACACTTTTCCCAGAACTGCGTCTTTCACGACCCTGCTCATCCCTAGGGTGGTTAACAAGGGGGAGAGTTTGGAGCAGTTGATCTTTTTAATATTCTTATGTGACCTTTGATCCAGCAGTGGAGCCTCTTCTCCCTCTCAGGGATCCTTCCTAGCTAGGGCCTGAAATTCTACATTTCAGTGGCTCCCAGGCTCCTGAGTAGGGTCCTTTGGATCAAAGGCCTCCCCACCTTCATGTCAGATCTCATTGTTTTCCACAGCATACATTACCAGTCTCCCCCTCCTCCTTTCCCTCTTTCCCTCCTCTCTCATCTTCCTTCCTGCAATTTTCATTAAACTTTTTGTGTCTGTGTATTAATTGTGGAAGCCACACCTGGTGGTGCTCTGCAGGTTCAAGGATACTCCCAGGAGCACTGGGATAGAGTCATACTGTGACAGGGATAGAATAAGGCATATGCTCATCCACTTGAGTCCCATGCGCAATTCTCATGACAACTTTCTTGAACGAACATTACTATTATGCCTGCCAGATAGCTGCCAGGGGGTCTGGATTAGAAATGAGCAACACATGCAGTAGCTGGTACCAGAGACCCCTATTCAACTTCTTTTATCTTTTCAGATTCTGAAATAGATTTCAAAAGATCTCAAGTAACAAGTCCAATATGATTGTAAACTATGACACCTTAAATAAAAATAAAGTTATGTGCATAGTCTGGGAAAAGAAATGAAATATTTATCTTGACACAAATTAGGAATATCAGAATCAGGGCTGGAGAGAAAGCTCAGGGACAGGGGACATGCTTTGTATCCATGGATCCTAACATTGAACCTAGCATGCGCTCCACTATTCAGGTATCACTTGGGGTGGTCTTGAAGACTCCTAAGCACTGCTTGCGAAGTCCTCCCAAAGTATAAATAAAAAATAAAATCAAAACATCAAAGTTCTGTTCTGTCCCAGGTAAGATCAAGTGTACTCTTTGCTCCCATTGACTGTATGCAGAGAAGATCTATCTAAAAAGTCTGAGAACTTAATGAAAGCCTTAAAAATTGGAGAAGAAAAGAACTTGAGCTACTTCTTCATTGACAGTGAATTTACCATAGATTTTTCTCTCTAGTATTTCCCAGTCTGGACTCAAGTTAGTTGTCTGAGACCTGGAAGTGGACAATAGTAAGAATAGAATGGTCTCTCTAGTTTATTTATTTATTATTGTTTTGGTAAAACCCAGAGATGCTTAGGGGTTCTTTGTGCACTCAGGAATTACTCCTGGCAGTGCTTGGGATACACAGGATGATGGAAATTGCACCCGGGTAGGTGCATGCAAGGCCAGTGACTTCCCCATTGTGCTGTCTCTCTAACCCCTTGAGCTTTGGTTTAAAGATAGGAAAGGTATCTCCCAACTGAGAGGAAGAGAAAATACTCCATTTTTTAATTCTTTCATCTTTGCTCCATTCTCTTCTTCTGGAGCCTCTCGGTAATCTGGTAACAGTGAGGGCACCTCCTCTAGGGTCAGCAGAATATTGAGGAGAATGTTTCTTCTATTAAAAGAAAATTTAAAAAAAACTTGAAAAACGTGTTTCTTTTTCTTTTTTTTTTTTTTTGTATTTTTGTGATTTGGTCTTCATCACAGCTTCTACTACAGAAAGATCATAGTAGGTTGGCATAACTAAAGAAAGTCCCAAAATTCTTACTGGAGGACTCACAAGAGAACCCTAGTATTTATGTGTTGTCAATGAACACGTTGATAAAAATAGTATTTATAACAGCTGCAGAAAAATGCATTGGATACATACATTGGAAACTACAAAATATTGATGATGAAAGAAAATAAATATGAGTGAAAAAATATATCAAAGCGCATTGTGTTAATGGATCATAGGAGTCAATATAGGAAATCAATAGGATTTGTTCTGGATATGTGTGGATGATTTTACGACTCACTTATAAATGCTTTTCTTTGATCTTATCAATCACTTTATTATGTAAGATTGACATATAAAAGCTGTACATATTTAATATATAATTTAATATGCTTAGCAATTAATATACATCTATAAAGATGCAGAATTCTATCAATAAACAAATGACCTCTGAAAGTATCCAACCATATTCATTATTTTTTTGTGATAAGAACACAATAGGAAATCCATTATTCAGAAATGCTAAGGGACTTAATATCATATTGTGGGAGGTTCCCCAAGAAGTGCTGAAGAAACCTGGAGGCCACATCAGCAATTCTTTGCCAGTGGGTTCAGTGCAACAGCCTGAGGAAACGGTGCTAGCCAGTGCTGGGAATTCCCCAAGCTACCCTGGCCCTGCCTCAGACCTATGCTGATGGTACTTAGCCTCCAGAGCTGTGCTCAGTGGTAATCAGGGGCCTTGTGGTGGGATTGAACCTGGGTCAGGTGCATGCTCAGCATGGCCCCTCCCTGCTGTATGTCTCCTGACCTTAATACACTCTTACTAACTACAATTACTAGGCTCTCCAGTAGAGTTATAGGACTCATTCATTTTCTGTCACTGAAACTTTGTAACATCCTCTCCTTGTCCCTTATTCCCTGGCAACTACTATTCTTTGTTCTGACTTTATTATCTGCTCCTTATGTAAGTGCTATTGTGTAGTACTTGTCCTCTTATGCCCTCTTTATTTCACTTAGCATAATATTCTCTAGGGTTTATTCATGTTCTCACAAAGGGCAGATTTTATTATTTTATTTTGTTTGGGGGGGATGGGAGAAAGGGAGTGTGGTGCACTCGGCAATGCTCAAGGATTACCCCTGGTTCTGCATTCTGGAATTACTCCTGGAAGTGCTCAGGTGACCAGATGGAATACAGAGGGTTGAACCCAGGTTGGCCACAAGCAAGGCAAGTGTCCTACCCACTGTATTATCTCTTTAGCCCCCAGATATCCTTTGAGTGGGGGAAGATCAGTCCATTCTATGTAAAGATAGCATTTTGATTGTTTTCTTTTCTTGACTATTATGAATACCGAATCAGTGACCATGGAAGAGCAGATGCCTCTTTCCGATTCCTACCTGAGTTTCTTTGGATAGCTGTCCAGAGGCAGCATAGCTGCAGGAGATGCAAATTCTATTTGTAACTTTTTGAACAAACTCCATCACAGTGGTGGTATCACTATATTTTCAATAGCTATATGAAGTGTTCCCTTTTCTTCTCATCTTTATCAACATGCATATCTTTAGGTTGATATTATAAAGATAAGTCTATAAGAAAAATATCTATAAGATAAATAGCTATCTTATATATCAATGTAGTTTGGGTTGTATTTTCCTGATGGTTAGGTCTATTAAACACCTTTTTGGTTACCTCTTATCCATTTTATGTCTTCCTAAAAAAATGTTCAGTTAGGTCTTTTATTCATTTTTTAGTCACATGTCTGTTTTGTTTTGAGTCATACTTGGTGAATTAGATATTTGATCTTATTTAATAGATATTGCCACTTTTCTTATAATTTTTGCCTATTTTGTAGTTCTTTATTTCTTGATTGTCTTTCTGGCTTCCATATACACTTGATAACTTTTGATACTCAAATACTTTGCTTTTCATCTTTTAAAATCTACCTTAGATATTTTCTTTGTGACTATCCCTTGAATTATACAAAGGATTTATAATAGTCCATGTTAGGCTGATAAAAATTTAAATTGGATAGCATACATATCTCCATTTTTATTTTCTTTCCTCTCACACATTTTGTCATTGATGTCAATTTATATTTTATATTTTGTATGTATTAATGGCATAGCATTTTTCTACATTTGTCTATTTTTTTTTCTTTTACTAAATCTAAATGGCTGATATTTTCACAAAGTTTTGTGTGACTGTTTAGCATTTTTTTTTTTTACTTCAACAACTCCCTTTGTAAAGTAGTTTTTGTAGTAATGAACTGTTTAACTTTTTAAAATAAAATATTTTGACTATGCTTATTTCTAAAGGAATCTTAAACAGGCATAACATTTGGAGGTTAAAATTTTTCTTCTGGAATTTATGTATATTGTCTCTCTCCTGGTCTGTGAGATTTCTGATGAAAAAAATCTTCTGATAGCCCCATAGATTTCTCTTTGTTTTGTTTTGTTTTAGTAGTCAGTGCCCTGAAGTGCTGGGTCATCGGATGCAGTCATTCAAAGCTCTGAGAGTTGCCAATCTTTACTCCCTACAGCAGTGTACCTAGGTCCTGGGACTTCAAATGCAAGCTCTGTTGCTCTCATTTCCTCCTAATTGAGCAGTTTTCGGGTTGTATGCCTTTTATCAATCTCCCAGAGTCAACATGGCTGCATATATGGTGGTTTCTGAGATCTGCATGTAGTCTTCAAGGAAACTGTATCACCCTTGGGTGCTACAAGGGTGTGTTAAGTATGAAGGTGAATTCAGGTTAGCTAGTGGGTTCTATTAAAGGGTCTATGAACATCCGGCCTTATGGAAAGTAGAGTTTACAAGTGGGCCAACTGGTCAGTTGATCAGATGTGTTAGGCTGGTTGTTTACTAGGTGACCAATTGGTCAACCGGTCAGCTGGTCAAACCTTTAGGCTGGCTTTTTGAGATTCCTGTGTCACTTGCTATGAGCCATACACCACCCCTTACTTCATTTTTTGCTACATTGAAATGATCTAGTAAGATCAATTCTTTCTACATTTTGTGTAAGGATAGATGGAATTGGGCTTCTCAGGCAGTGTCCAAAAGGAATATAAAATTGGGGGAGGTTCACATTCATTGATTTTTTTTCTTATCCTGCAAAAGAAATTATGGACTGCATAAAGTAGGTAGCTCTATTGTCCCGTCGTTCATTGATCCGCTTGAGCGGGCGTCAGTAACGTCTCCATTGTGAGACTCCTTGTTACTGTTTATGACATATCAAATTCACCACAGGTAGCTTGCCAGGCTCTGCTGTGCGGGCAGGATACTATTGGTAACTTGCCGGGCTCTGCAAGAGGGATAAGGTAGGTAAAGTAATATTATTCTTTTGACCATTAACAGTGTAACTGTTCTCATATTTTGTGTTCCACTCTGATATTGGGAACTCTTACCTAGATTCTGGGTTTCTTGTAAAAATGTATTCATAAATAGTTGCATAAATCAGTGTTTTTGTGGGAGGTACGAGAGACAAAAATTCCTATTCTGCCATATTGCTGACAGATCGTTTTACATTCATAAAAGACAAATTATATAGGCTAGCTAAAACAAAGCTAAAATAAATATAGGGAGTCTTTTTTTTTTAAAGTTTTTTTTTCTTTTGCTTTTTGGGTCACACTGGGTGATGCACAGGTGTTACTCCTGGCTCTGCACTCAGGAATTACTCCTGGCAGTGCTCAGGGAACCATATGGGATGCTGGGATTCGAACCCGGGTCAGCTACGTGCAAGGCAAACGCCCTACCCACTGTGCTATCACTCCAGCCCCAAATATAGGGAGTCTTAACAACCATTTAAAAAGATTTACTATAAGACTAAAGGGTAGACAAATTTGCAAAATAAAATAAAGAATTCAGAAGTAAGTACCCTTATATATGGTCAATTAATTTTTAACTAATATGCAAAACAATTTAATGGGAACAGAATATTCTTTTCAACAAATTACAATGAAGCAATCATGCGTATACAAAAATGGCCAAAAACCCTTCACCTTAACTTACCCCTTTTGAAAAAGTTAACTAAAAATGAATTATGAGGATAAATATAAGATATACAATCATAAAAATAAGGGAAATATTTGCAACACAACTCATACTAAAGTTAAGCAGTTCTCAAAATATACCAATTCAATATACAAGGGAAAAGTGATAAATTGAACTTCACAAAAAATTTCAGTTTAACTTGATGAAAGACATGAAAAAAATGAAAAAAGATTATACATTGAGAATAATATTTGCATATCACATTATATAACAGAGGATTTTATATTCAGAATGCGTTTTTGAGAACTAAACATTACTAAGAGTTAGAAAACAAATAACTTAGTTAAAAATGCGTAAAATTCTTAAACAGACACCTCACCAAAGATGCTTTATAAAAGGCAAATAAACACATGAAATATAATAATCATTAAGCCTTAGGAAAATGCAAATTAAAATGATATTATACCAACACTCTCCTATTTGTATGGCATAAAAATGTTGGCATTACCTAGTGCTGACAAGCAATTAGAATACTCCTACATTGCATTTGGAATGTCAAATGGCACAGAAATACTGGCACAGTTTGGTAATTTCTTATAAAGTTAACCGAATACTTAGTATATGACAAAGGGAACTTACTCCTGGACATTTAACGTACATATTTGAAAATATTATTTACAAAGAATGCAATAACAATATTTATGCCACCTCTCTTTTCAGAACATAACTTGAGCCACGGATGGCAGTGTTTAGGGCTCATTATGGCTCTGCGCTCAGTGATCATTCCTGGCATGGCTCAGAGTAGAATATAGGGTCCTTGGGACTAAACCTGGTAGGCAACAGGCAAGGCAAGCACCCTACCCACTGTACTGTCTCTCTGGCACCTATGATTCCATTTATACAATATTCCTCAATAGATAAAATCCTTTCTATATCCTTAATTGAAAAATTAATCAGGGGCTGGAGCGATAGCACAGCGGGTAGGGCGTTTGCCTTGCATGCAGCCGACCCGGGTTCGATTCCCAGCATCCCGTATGGTCCCTCGAGCACCGCCAGGAGTAATTCCTGAGTGCAGAGCCAGGAGTAACTCCTGTGCATCGCCAGGTACGACCCAGAAAGAAAAAAAAATAATCAATGATTAGTAGGGTTTGTCAGTGGTAGTTATTATTAAAAAGTGGAGGTATGGGACTACTTCATTAGCCTAATGAAATGACATAGTGTCCTGATTGCCATTAGCATAATTCCTGGTCTTCTGGAATATCATTCTTCAATTGTAGCGGTAGAAGAGGAAGGCACTCTCAGTTGAGAGTAAACAGCTGTGGTTGTTGATAGACCAATTTAATTTACTTATTTATACTTATAGTCTTGTCCAAAGTTTGAATGTATATATATATACACACACATATATATATATATATATATATATATATATTGCCACTATTGTGAAGGTAATTTTTATTTCCTGCAACATTCCACTTGTCACCCAGGGAATGGCTTCCCCTGCTCTTTACGTGTATTAGGGATTTGCTCTACGGAAAGCTTCGAGTTTTCTAAGTCCTCAGAGGAGAAGTTTACCTTTTATTTCAGTGCTCGATGAAGCTAAAAGTACAAGTACTCAAATGTTCTCATTCTAAGCAAACTGCCTCAGCCTGCCCTTCTAAAGTCTTCCAGCACATCCAGGGATCTCTGGTATATCTGGGGACAAAAACAACAGTACTCAAACATCATAGGCTATATTATTTTGTTTTATCTCCTCTGGATTAATTTGTGCACTGAAACTAGTTAATGGACATGCACAGTAATCTTAGTCGGAAAGTGAGTACATATAAGGGATCCAGTACCCTTAACAAACTCCTTGGGGGAGAATCAGTTGAAGTTTATATAAACACTTTGAACATTTCCTTTCCATCTATGAGGTTGTCTTTCTTTTTTTTAAATGTTTTGTTTTGTTTTTGTTTTGGGGCCATAACCAGCAATGCTCTGGGGTTACTCCTGACTCTGCAGTCAGAAATTCCTCCTGGTGGTGCTCAGATGAGGAGATTGAACGAGGGATTGGCCACACACAAAATAAGGGCCCTCTCTGCTGGGTACCCTTGGGGCTTTTTTCTATCTTTCTTGCATTTCTTTCTCTTTCTCTTTGCCTTTTCTCTCATGTATGTGTCAAAAATCATTATTTTGCTAAACTGCAGCAATTTTGAGAAGTTAATGTTGATTTTTTTTTAACAGCTGGTCAAATTTTAAGATTCTTTTTTTCACTGTGATGAATATTTAGGACAATTAATCTTCTGGCAGGTCTTGGGCCTTTGGTGCTGTGGAGGTCCTCTTTTCTAATGCCAGGCCCTTATAAAATCTCCAGTGTCAATTCTGTCCTGGGTATCCTTATATCAAATTGAGGATTATCATTAGTTTATAAGATGCTGGTGATGAACAATAATCCAGGTTTGAGTCATACCCTGGTGGTTGGGTAGAGTGGCATTGTGTTCATGCTTTTGAAAGTACAAAAAGTCTGTTTATTCAATTTAATAGCCATGGTCATAATCTTGACATGAATTGTACTATATATATGCTCAGAGAAACCATCAGATGCAGTGCCCTCAAAGAGGATAAACTGATTTTTCTTTGATGAGTTGCTGATTCCGGGCATTTGGTAATGGGGCTTCTTCCCTTTTCTTGTCTAAAACTCTGGTTCAAATGACCTCTATAACCATTTATTTAAAAGTTTTATTTTGGGGGCTGGAGCGATAGCACAGCGGGTAGGGTGTTTGTCTTGCACACAGCCGACCCAGGTTCAATTCCCAGCATCCCATATGGTCCCCTGAACACTGCCAGGAGTAATTCCTGAAGTGCAGAGGCAGAAATAACCCCTGTGCATTGCCAGGTGTGACCCAAAAAGTAAAAAAATAAAAAATAAAAAAAAAAATTTTCCCTTGTCAGTAATCAATTTATAATCAAGAGATAACAAATTAAGTGATTTCCAAGTATATTCCTCCTTTACATTCCTATTGTTCAACATTTTGGGTAGGGGAATGTTATAGAGACTGGGCTAGTTGGGATACACTGAGCAGTGTTTAAGGTTTACTTCTGGATTTGTGCTCAGGAATCGCTCCTGGCAGTGTCCTGGCGGGAATCATTTGCCTGCCAGGGATCAAACTGAGGTTATTGGTTTTCAAGGTAGGTGACTTACTGCCAGAATCTCATCAGAGTTTATATAAAAATTGCCATCTGGGGCCGGAGCGATAGCACAGCGGGTAGGGCGTTTGCCTTGCATGCGGCCGACCCGGGTTCGATCCCCAGCATCCCATATGGTCCCCCAAGCACCGCCAGGAGTAATTCCTAAGTGCAAAGCCAGGAGTAACCCCTGAGCAGCGCTGGTGTGACCCAAAAAGAAAAAAAAAATTGCCATCATTTGCAGTAGTGTGTGCAAATTGACTGTCTCCTCCTTTAAAATTAAAGGGACCACCATGACAATGATAGTTAAAAAATGATCACTCTGAACAAGAACTGAATGTGGAAGGTAGATAAAAGGATATACATGATAATTTTTCAGTACCTATATTGCAGACCATAATACCCAGAAGGGGAGAGAGAGAGAGTGGGTGGGAGAGAGACAGAAAAGAGACAGACAGATAGAATTGACTGAGCTAGAGAGGCAGGTTGGTGGGTGGGAGGTGGTGAGAGGGGAAACTGGAACAAGTTTGTAACTGCATATCTCATGGTGACCCAATAAAAATAAAGTCAAGTGACCAGAGAAACAGTACAATGAGTAAGGTGCTTATATGTGACTTACTCAGCTTTGATTCCTAACCACATATGGTTCTAGAACCCCGCCAGGACTAAACCCTAAACACAACCAGATATGGCCCAGAACCACACCCTCCCTCCAAAAAAAAAAGTACACTTATTGTAAAAGTGTTGCACAAGTATGTACAATGTAACAAAGTATCCCCCCAAAGTAAAATAATGTAATTTCATACCACCTACATAAAACAGTTTTCAGTATTTTCATAGATAGCAGATTATATTCAAAATGCCATCTTGTTAGCTTAATTATGATTTGCTTTTGGTGTATGGACATGTGAGGGAAGGAAAAAACAGATTACATTTATCCTTGGTCTAGCGATTTCATTCAGAGGAAATGCCTGGCATATACATCCCTGAGTTCAATCCACTACCACAGGGACCCCCAGCATCCCTGGATGTGACACTGGTGCCCCTAAACACCATAGGGGTGGCCCTGGTCATCCACATACTGCACAGCCACCTCACTGAGTGGGAATTCAAAGCTCCCACACTCCCAGCACCACTGATTCAGCTTCTACTGAAGGTAACAGTTGCCATGAACTGTTCAAGGAATGGGGGCTGGAGCAATAGCACAGCGGGGAGGGCATTTGCCTTGCACTCAGCCGACCTGGATTTGATTCCCAGCATCCCATATGGTCCCCTGAGCACCGCCAGGAGTAATTCCTGAGTGCAGAGCCAGGAGTAACCCCTGTGCATCGCCAGGTACGACCCAGAAAGAAAAGAAAAAGTGGGGAATAAACCATATGCTCAGGAAAAGAGAGAAGTTGAAGGGATAATTTCTGCATGTGTGCATGCCCGTGTGTGAAGAGAGGAAACATGGAGGGGCGTGCCAGAAAATATCCCAAACTAGGTCAGCCTGGATGGGACCAGTTTGTCTACACGCGTTTTTGTGTTTGTTTCATGAGAGCTTTCCTGGGTCTGCCGTCTGTCTGCTCAGCAATCCGACAATCTGAACATTTCCAGCTTGAACTTCCTAATTATTTTTAATATCTATTTATTGAAACCACTAATTAAATTCAATTGAAAATTTCCCAGGAGGGTTGTCTGTGTATTGAGGGTGTGTGTGTGTGTGTGTGTGTGTGTGTGTGTGTGTGTGTGTGTGTATGTGAGTATGTGAGTGCGTGCATTTCCTGTGGCTGAATCAATCAACAGAGATAAAGATCTGTGTCTTGGCTCTTAATTAGAGAAGTGTAAAGATTCATACAGTCAGTTTCTCCCTGGGGGATAGGGCTCAGAGACCCTTCACTTTCAGTCATGTCTCAAGCATATCTATTCAGGTAGATCCTTGAGGGCAGAGAGAGCCCACAATCTCCTTTTCAAACAAGCCCAGACTCTGGGTGCAAATACTTGGCCTATGATAGTTCATGGAAATCCACAGAGACTAAGAAGCAGAAACCTGCATATCCATTTGGAATATCAAATAGTTTTGCTTTGTTCAGCCCTTTTTTCCCCCCTTCTTTTCCCTTAGAGGCTCTGCCTGGTAAGTCATAAGGAGCATAATAAACACATCTTAGATTTAATCAATTTCAGTCTCTGGTCTGTTTGCTGACTCGTTTGAGTGTATTGAATTTCCTCAGCAGATTGGGAGGGGGAATGGTGGTTTATAGCCCAGGATGGGTCTGGACTCCTGGCATGAATGTTTCATCTTTTGTTTGTGACAAATCCAGTAAAGATTAGTTTTGTAACTGCTAAATGGTTTCTTGTCTGCCTGCTGCCCCCAGACAATAGAATTTTATCACCCCAAATCACCATAATCAGAGTCATTGCCAAAGTTTCCCCGGGATAAATAGCTGCTTAGGACTAAGCTTGCCTTTTGGGATAAATGGGTAAAAGATCATTGCTTCCCAGGTCATTAACAAGTAAGCACTCAAGTAGGACTCAGTTTTCTTTGCTGCCATAGGTGGCTGTAAATTCACAGGAAGGAAGGAGACAGTTTTCATTTGGAGTTCTCAATGAGCCTTCTGTATAATTGACACCTGTCAGATAGAATGAAATAAAATCTCTGTTTGCCTGGCAGCACAGCCTACATTTTTCTATTAGGCAGAATAGCCTAGATTTGTTAATTAGGTATCTCTGGATCCCATATTCCTCTCTAGTTACTGTGCTGTAGTCTCGCTGAAGTCAGGAATTTTTTTTTTTTTTTTTTTTTTTGCTTCTTTGGGGTCACACCCGGCAATGCACAGGGCTTACTCCTGGAAGTCAGGAATTTTTGAACTCCTGAGCAAGCTGACCTGCATGCAGAGACCGCATGCATGGCTTGAATGCAGAGAGAAGACAATCAACAGAGGGAGATGGGTAGGGACAAAGGGGAGTTAACAGGGCCAGATTAGGATTATAGCCCCAAGGAAAGGAAATCCCAGTCAGGAAGGTCACATGGGTCAACCTAGGCCTGATAACCTGGATGACCTAGGCTGTTCCCCATGACCTAAAGAGCAAGGAAGACAATCACGTCAAAACCCCACGCCCCCATTTATAGGCCTGCCTACCTTAAGCTCAATGAAAGTGCTCACCCACCCCCTTTGTTTTAAAGGTATGAAAGGGTAAGGATGTCTGTCTTTCTCTGGAATCCCGTAAGACTTCCCATAATTTGGGAGCTTCCCTGTCGTCTTGGCCTTTCCTTTCTCATTTCGTACGCAAAATCTTTTCTAAACGTGGCTACTCAATCTCTGATCCCTTGCTTTCTTTTTGAAAAAAAAAAAATTAAATTTAAATTCAATTTAATTCGGGGCACTGTTATTTACAAACTGTTATTAGTGGGATTCTATACATGAACTGTTTCGGCACCACACCCTCCACCGAGGTAAGCGTTTCCCTCAAACCGTTGTCCCAGTGTTTCTCGGAGCCCCCTTCCCTCAAGCTTCCGAATGGGGACAAATTTTCAGTTGCTGTTGTCTTTGAACAAGTTATTCCCCTTTTTGTTTCTTATCCTTCACACGAGAGAGACCATTTTGTGTCTGTCCCTCTCCTTTCGACTGACTTCACTCAGCATGAAATTCTCCAGCTCTATCCACGTGGGAGCAAATTTCATGATTTCATTTTCTGGTCCCTTGGTTTCAATTTTGACTACTTGGGGACAAGAACCTGAGTGTCTGCATCCACTAAAACAACATCAGCATCCAGCTAAGCTTGGGTGCTTCTCACTTTTAAGGACCTCAGACAATAAGGACCAGGTCTGAGTTAGGAAAGAATAAGACCCACTCAATTCCAGGGGAGAAAAGGGTGTGAGGTCCATACACCAACCAAGAAGTCCCCTGGATTGAGTCAGAAACCAGATTTTTCTGACTAAGCCAATATTCTTGGCTGTGCAAGATAGGAAGTCCAGAGTATGCTAGATAGTGACCAAAGGAAAACACATCATTAATGTCTATTTAGAAGAAGATAGAACCCAGAAATTGCCAGAGAACCCTGAGGTTCATTCCAACCATTTCTTCCACTTCTGGGAAAAATGATGAAGCTAACATATAGTATGTTAATAAGTTACTATGTAAAAGGGTCAGATAAAAGACCAAAAAAAGAATACCCAAAAACAGTCTTAGAAGACCTGATTTTTAACTTAATTTTTCTGTGGAAGTATATTTTCTTTTGGCATCTTTTCATCTGGCTAAGCTGGAGGACATTATATTTACAGGAAAGGTCATCTCTTTGGGAAGGTTACTGCTTTTATTTGATTAATGTGAGATCAAAGTGAAGGATCAGTATCTAGTGAAGGATCAATTATTGGTCTGTAGACAACTACCTTGTCACTGTGTTTTCACATGCTGGAGAGAGAACTCTGATTTTCTTCTCTTATAAGGGCACTAATTCTATCATGAGAAATGTACCTTTATGACTACATCTAAATCTAATGACTTCTGAAAATTTCTGCCTTCAAATATCACACTGGGAAATAAGACTTCAACATGTGATTCTTCATTTGTAGCCAATAGTTTAAATCACTTGATCACCAATAAACATGAGAGTGAGAGGCAAGGAATAATTGTGAAATGTTGTATGGCAGTGGAATTTTCCAATGCATCTCATTTCAGAGCTGGCTATTGAAGAATCAGTTTTATTTCTCATATATCAAATGAGTTAGATGTCCCTTTTCTGAAACTCTATTTTGATAATGATGCTAAACTTCACTAAAACTAGAGGCATAAAATAGTTATCATCTATGGGTGAAATATGTGAAAATATCTATAAGAATGTACAATGGACTTTAATTTAACCTCTGCTGGGTTACCTCACCTATATGGGTTTACTTCACTATGTCTGATCTAGGCGTGCCTCAGTGAAGATAGTTGGAATAACTGAGTCATATTTCTGTGTATTTCCCACATCTTTACAAAAGGATGGCTGATGCATTTTCCTATGGCAAGTGTCAAGAAGTGAAGATGCTTTTAAGTTTCTTCTATCATTCATTTTGCTCCTAAGTCACTGGCCAAGTGATATAGGCAAACTGAAAGACTACAAAGGTATGTGGTACAGGCCATTAATGCAGTCATTCTACAGCACCACAGCAAAATCCAGCTGTATCATTACATTAGTGAGGGTGCCAGATCCTTACCAGCTCTCAGATATTAATAATGGTCATACAATTCAAACTTATGAGCAATTTGGTCTCCACATTATAGAGCTGAATGATTCAAAAGGGCCTTGGTTACGGTTCACTACTTTTTCCCAACCTGACACAAAATAATTAAGTTCTAAAACCAACTTCTGACCTCTGGAATGGTCACATTAGATTAAGAATCCAAAACAACAATATATTGCTTCATTTTACAATCTCAGCTTTCTGTGTGTGTTTGAGGGAAAATCTAATATACACGGAAACTCAGAGGATGAAGGGAACATTGTTGATCATATTTGACTAAAGTGTGTGCGGGACCCAGGGCCAAGATCTCCAAGGCTGCTTGGATTGGAACTGGGCCTCTTCCACCCTGATTCCCCATTTTCCAGTAGCTAGACAGTCATACCCAGAAACTGCCCCCAGTGCCCGTGTAATCCCATCAACGGCCAATATCCAGAGACTATAAAACCAAGCTCCCGGAAGCACTCGGCCACTCATCTGATCACCTCTTGGAGATTGTGGCTAGCTACCGAGAGTTTACTGCCTGCTCGGAGGAGAGACTGGCAAGCTCCCCGTGGTGTATCCATATGACAAATACAGTAGCATAGATGGGTCTCATTCCCCTGACCCTGTAGAGCCTCTAATAAGGCACCGTTTGGAAGGAGGAGTAAAGAGAGGCTGCTAAATTCTCAGGGTGAGGAAGAACAGAGATATTACTGGGCTGGGCCCACTCCAGCAAATCGATGATCAACAGGATGACAGTGATACAGTGATTTGACCAAAGAAAGTAAAATAATAGTGTATATCTATTTGTCTATATACATACACGTATGTGTTTACATACATGCTCACAAATAGGAATTAAGATGTAGATGGCTCTATAGATAGGATATAGACATGGATATGGATTGAAAGATATAGACGATAGAGGTAGGTATGGGTATACATATAGTTATTTTAAGGAATTAGCTCATGTGATTATGTTGGCTGAGAAGTCCCACTACATTACACTTACTAGGTAAAAACAGCACAGCTGGTGAATTCCAGTCGGAGTCAGACAAACAGGACAGCTGATACTGTAAGTCCCAGATAGAGGGTAAAGGAGGCAGAAGAGAGAGCAACTTTTTCTTTATTCTACCCCTTTTTGTTCTAGCCTGAGAATGGTGTGAGTGAACCCAACTGCATTTAGGAAGTAATCCTTACCCGGTCTGCTGATTTAAATGCTGATCTCATTCATATACACACCTACACTCAGAAATAATGTTTAAATATAGCTACCACATGACTGTACTTTTAAGTATTTATCCACAGGAAACAAAAACACTAACTGGAAAAGACATATTTCCCATATTCATTTTAGAATTACTTACAATAGTCAAGACATGAAAATAATTTAAAACATCCCTTAATCAATAAATGTATAAAGAAATTTCTTTAGAAATATACCCATAGCATATATAAAAATATTAAGTTGTGTTTACCTCTTAGAGTTTTATGCTTCTAGTTTAGTCTCAGTGATCTGTGGTTAAGGTTGAAGAGTAGTTTATTGCTTATTCTGACATAGCTCTTATTCTCCTCTTCTGTTTTGAAACTTGTGCCTTAGGATACTCCTGAGTGTACCATTCTAGTGATTTTCCTACTTACTTTTTACCAGCCCAGAATTGATTTGACTTTATCCTCCTGTTCCTAATTCTTCTCTTCTACTTCTAGTACACAGTCCGTTCTGTCTGTTCATCTCACTTTTTCATCTTTAATTTTTCTTTCAACACTTTGACATACCTCTTCATAATCTTTAAAGTACCTTTTCACTATTCCCTTGTTTAAGGCAGCTGACATTGTAATTATATTCTTTGAAACAATTCTCTGGCTGAAAAGTATTCGGCAAGAAGAGAGAGGAATATTCTCTTTTTATATATATACTTTATTACAGACCTACAACTTTTTGTGCTTGTGTTTCAGTCATACAATGCTCGAGTACCCATCCCTCCACCAGTGCCCATTTTCCACCACCGATGATCCCAGTATCCCTCCACCCCCCACCCTCTCACCTTACCCCACCTCTGTAGCAGGGCATTCCCTTTTCTGAGAGAGGAATATTCTTTGATTATTAAAGAATATTAGGATGTTTCTTAAAGTTTATGGTGTATAATGAAGGCTCATAAATGTGGTACCAATAATTATTTATCACATTCCTTCTTCATTGATGGAAGAGGAGCTGGAAACTGAGTAAGGTAAAAAGATTCTATATCTAGGAATGCAGTCACTTGGTTACTAAATCTTGAACTTAAGTGTCAGGATTCCTAACTCTGAGCTATTTATCCAGTGATACAATTTAGAGAGTATTTTTAAAATTAATTAATTAATTAATTTTATTCAATCACCATATGGAAAGTTACAAAGCTTTCAGGCTTAAGTCTCAGTTATATAATGCTCCAACACCCATCCCTTCACCAGTGCACATATTCCACCACCAAGAACCACAGTAAACCTCCCCCCCATCCCCCAACCCTCCAGCCCCCCATCCCGCCTGTATAGCTGACAAATTTCACTTTACTTTTTCTTTACTTTAATTACATTCAATATTTCAACAAAAAACTCACTACTATTGTTTGACTCTGAAAATGTTTAACCAGAAGACTTGCAACCAGTGATTCCGAGAAATCATAGGTTAATAGCTCCTGAGACCCTTTCAAATTCTGAACTTCAGACCCGGAGTCTGCCACCTCAATTTACAGATGAGATAAACAAGATAGGTTACATTGACCTCAAAGGTGAGGTGTAAATTGGCTCTTTGATCTTTGGTCTCTGCTCTCCCCCTACATCTATCTTAAGGTGTCTCACCTCCATGAGCATCTCTGTCTTGATGCTCCTTATCAAGACTAGCTTTACATGATTTGAATATATATCTGGGAGAGAAGGAGAGATCTTGTGCTACTTATTTGCATTTGCTGGATGCACTTAAGTTATTACTGGGAACCATATTTAAAATTTTGCTGGGAAATTGTCCAGTAGCATCGAACCCTAGTTATTTGTATCATTTAGATCAATTGATTTTTCTTCATTTTTTTTCTCCCCTCATGCTTTCCAATTCCTTTGGAAGAATCTGAATGAAAGCACAAAGGCAAAAGCAATTTTTGGAAGGATCATATATCTGTAATGCCTTTCTTACATGATGACTTTTTTAAATCCTAATGATCCTCTTTCTGGTTTTTAAGTCAATTCAACTCAATTGTCATATCAAACCTCCTTAATCAGAAAGAAAGGAGTGCAATTTCTTACTCTTGGAGGTCTGGAGAAACAGCCTCAAATACCCTTTCTACTTTATAATTTGTTTAAATTTCTTGTCTTTAAAAGGAGCGTGTAAAGCTCATATTCTAGTTTTCATTCTAAGAAGGTAATTTTATTTTTAAGAAATGGTTCAAATTATATACTATGGGTTAGATTGACTCTGTAGGAAAAGCTGCCATGTTTATCTTGGCATCTGTCATAGCTCTACTGCCATCTATTCTTTTGGCAAGTAATATTCTTAATTTGAGAAATATGGACGTCGGTTAAAATCCCTGGAAACCATGAAATAATTAAAGGACATAAAATTACGTTATGTACCATTAAGGACTAACTATCAGGTTCCATAAGAGACATTTTATATGTAATGTTGTACAACATTGACTTTATTGTTTTATTCATAATCTAATGTCATCCTCCCAACCTTACAGAATAGGAACAATGCCCTCAGCTCCATATTCAAATCATGAATTCAAAGGTCACATAGCAAATAAAAGGGTGAAGAGGAGAATAGGAAGTGACTTGGACATCATAACTCAGAGTCACCACATCTTCTGGATTTTCTCTGAGTTTCTTCCTCAACCTGGCAGATGTTTGCTGCTGCAGGTGATATGCCACCTTCTCCATAAGTATCTGTGCTAGAAGAAAATCCTGTGACTTGTACACCACATGATCATTTGTTGTTTGTCCGTCCCATGAGCCAAGGAAAGAATGAAAGAGTAAACTGACTAATATAAATTATCTACTTTTCTTTATTATTTGTCAAAGCAGGAGAGAATTTATCACTTACCTTAAAAAGCAAAACCCAAATCAGATCCAAGCAGAGGTGCATTGGTTTAGATATTGCAGGGAAATATCCCCGGACATATTCAGAATGACCAAGATTGGGTGCCACGTTAAACACTTGCTGGGAAGGAGTATGGAAGAAGTATGAAAAAGTTTCTGGGGAGAGATTGCCCAGAGTTATAATCTGTTGTTCTTTACATTCTTTGGTTTTGTTTTGTTTTGTTTAATTGTGTGTGTGTGTGTGTGTGCGCGCTTGCACACAGGGGAAAGAGGGGCATGGCGGTGGATGGAGTTCATGGCAATCAGCTATGCTCAGGGCTTACTCTTGTCTTTAAGCTCAGAAACAACTCCTCACAGAATTCAGAGGACTATATGGGATAATGGGGACTATATTCTGGGTCAGCCATGTGCAAGGCAAGTGCCCTTACATGATATTCTATTTCTCAAGCCCTTGTTTCCTTTCTTTCAGGCAATGCTTCTATCTGCCTCCATTCTCTTCTAGCCACTCTTCCTTTAACCCCCACAAGTGCTTAACCAGTAATCCTGGATGTGTCAGGTGAAAGTATTCTGGTGACTGAGAATGAGAATAGTACTCCCATGGGATCTGCTTCTTACTATTATTATCATTTCTTCTAAAGTTATACCATTGAACTTATAGGTTCTGATAGCATGCCACCAAACAGAATGGGTCTTTGGATCCTTCTATTTTTGTTGTTGCTGTTGCTTGTTTTGGGGCCACACCAACAGTGTTCAGGGCTTATTTCTGGCCCTGCTCTCAAGGATCATTGCTGGCAGACTTGGGGGACCATATGGGGCACCGGCAATTGAACCCAGGTCAGCTGTCTGCAAGGTAAGCACCCTACCTGTGGTACTGTCACTCCAGCCCCACAACTCAGACCCTCTAAAAGTTGTGTGGTTCCTTGTCATCTTACATTATTTTCTCATCAATCAGATTTATTAAACCTTTGTTATGTGCCAAAATCTGGGCTAGAAATAAATATGCACCAACACAAGCAAAGTCAATAAGTAATACAGCAAAATATATACTTAAAGTGAATAGGTGTCTATAATGGCACTGTGAGAGGGTTTAGCAGGTGCACCATGCCTATGAGAGTAAGAAAAGACTACTACAAAATCTATTAAATGAACAGAATGAATAATAACAGAAGGTTGGGGCAGTAAGACCCTACACTCAGCTGACACAGGCTCAAACTCCGGCAGTGTGTATGGTCTCCTGAGCCCACCAGGAATGATTCCTGAGAGCAGAGCCAGTAGTAAACCTGAGCACAGCTGATTCTGGTACAAAACAAAACTACATCCGCCCTTCCCCACAAAAAAACAATAAATAAAAAACCACTGAAGTATTGGGTAAAGGGGAAAGAAGCTCATTTCTTTTAAACAGAGTTGTTGTTGCCTAAAAACTGACTCTGACTTCAGTGTGAAAATTAAAAGGAATTAAAAGGGAGGTTAGAGGATCGATTTAGAAGAACTTGAGTGATAATGCAGTGGGTAGGTGCCTGCCTTGAATGTGCTGACTCGGCTTTGAGCCCTGGCATCCCATGTGGTTCTCTGAGCACTACCAGGAGTAATTCCTGAGTTCAAATCCAGGGGTAACCTCTGAGTGTTATTGCATGTGCTGCCCCCCCCTCCCACCACACACACCAAAAAAAAAAAAAAGAAAGAAAAAGAAAAATGAAATCAGTTTAGAGGCTGTTTATCTGTTCAGTCATAATGACATAGACCATTATGTTGATTTTGAACAAAGAGTATCTATTAGAAATACATTGGAATATAAATTGAGTGATCTGGCAGTAGATTAATATGGAGGTGTAAAGATTAACTTGTACTTTTTATTTGCATAACTGTATGAATTGTGGTGCCTTTCATAGGCTCTATGCATAAAAGGGAGAACTAAAAGAGGCTAGGGTTTTAGGATGACAGCCTTGTTCAACTTTAGACCTTTATAAAAATTTGGGATTATGTCTTAGTTTGAGATGAGAAGTTAACTACAGCCTCATATATATAGGTTTACAGTTTAGAAGAAATATAAAATTGAGAGTAGTTGTTACAAAGAAGATAATTAAATGATTAACAGGTTGGCAATCTAGGAAGAGATTATAAAATGAAAGAAAAGAAGGTCTAGATTTTAGTATTAAGGAACTAAAATATGTAATTGCCATAAAAGTGGGAAAATTTGCAAAGGAGACTGAAAACAAGTGGACAGAAAATTCTCTTTTCAACTGAGGAAAGCCAGGAGATTAGGATACTGAAGAAAATAAAAGAGAATTTTTTATTAGGTGGTAGCAGTCAACTGAGTAATTTTATTAATAGATCAAGAAAAAGTTATTTCCTTATTCTGTTGGGTTTCTATAACTAAATATCCCAAATATCATAAACAATAGAAACATATTTATCAAACACTGAAATTTTGGGAGTCCAAGATTAAGGTGCTGGCAAGTTCTATATCGGTGGTGAAGATCTTGATAGATACATATCTATCTTCATAAA
Source organism: Sorex araneus (assembly GCF_027595985.1). NCBI lineage: Eukaryota > Metazoa > Chordata > Mammalia > Eulipotyphla > Soricidae > Sorex > Sorex araneus. The sequence continues at coordinate 15,286,029 of NC_073312.1, forward strand.
TATCTATCTATATGAAGATAGTATCTTCATATTATTTTAGTGTAATCTTGCATAAGAGAGAAGAGACTCACCTGCCTTTTGGGGTCTCTTTCATGAGAGTGGTAATCCCAATCGTGAGTATTTAGCCCTCTCAAAGCCCCTACCTCCTTATATAGCTTGGGAGTTAGGATTTTTAACACACGGAATTAAGGGGTAAGTCATTCACATCATAACAAACAGATTCTAGAAAAAATGTTCATTTAATTTAGAATCTTGGAAATTAATTGGTGAACTCATCAATAACTGTTTTAGGAACTAATGGGGATGGATACTTGAGTGAATTGAGGACCAGCTGATATTTATTTTTCAATTTTTTAAGATATAGCATAAACATAAATATTGCTAGCAATTTTTTATGCTTGCAGAAGAGAGTTATGCCATCTTTTAAGTCTTGATTTTTAACTCTCACTCTCTTCATTTTTTTTAAGGTGAAGGAGTAATACTTGGGGTATTCAGGGACACTGATACTCTTTTAATGCATAAAAAGAAGAAATGTTACCTGTAATGGATATATGGATTTGATTCAAATAAAAGTGGTTATCTCTGTGTCTTCTGTGAAGTGGTAATGGAGGAAGGAATGGGTAGATCCCGTGTTCTTAATCTTTCTTCAATAAATTGTATTTATTCTCCAGCTCCATCTTATAGTTAGATTACCTTGGAAATCATAGCTTTGATGGTTGCTTAATTTAGCATTTACTGAGTTAATATGCATCAGATACTATATTTTTTTAACACAGAACTTTCTTTATATCTTCAAAGCAAAGGCCTGTGGATATGGTGCTTGGGGATATCCATGGTTGCATCTGGTGATGCTAGGGGATTAGATCTTATTTTCTAAGCTTCACAACTATGAGATAAATGCGATTATTTTCATCCTGTTTATGGACACAAACTACAAGTGAATGAGACTTACAAATTTCCAAATCAACTGAAGGTCTCACACAGCTAAAAGTTAGTGCAATCCCTCAGTCCATTCAGTCATATTCTAGAGTTTATGCTCATGTCCGCACCTCCCTATGCCTCCTCCCAAATTCTCTCATCTGAGAATGTGTGGGTGGATTATCTCCCTAAGGATGGAGGGCCTTCATATTGCTCCATTCCTGTGCCTGTCACAAGAGAAAAAAAAAGCACCCAAGAGATTTCTCATATTTCCTGCTCTCCACTAGATCAAGGGAATGAGGCTTAATAGAAAAGAGCTGGACTCAGGATCATAAGTGAATTCTATTTGGACGTTGCCACTGGTGAGCTGTGTGATCCATGAGGAAATTAGTTTACCTTCTGACCCTCAGCTAGCCATTGGTCAATTAGGAATAACATTCACTGAATAGTGATGACATGGGGAGGCATTTTTAAACCCATTATCTGATCAGATTCTTATTTCCTTTCCAAGAAATAATAAGTAAATAATAGTAAAGTAGCTATTAATCATTCATTTTTGCAGTTGAGAAATGGATTCTTTTTGAAATGTCTGGTACATTTCTATGGACGTACTTCCCCTTATTTCAGCATTGGCTCCTCATTTCTACCTGTACATCTATTAATACCATCTCATTCCACTTAACCTCTAAGAGAATATGTGGTTTCCAATACATAATTAATTTCCTTGGACAGACCTATGGACATAACACAATTAAATTCTATGGACATAACTCCCCTTATTCTAGCATTGGCTTCTCATTTCTATTTGTACATCTATTAATACCATGTCCTTCCACTAAACCTCTAAGAAATTATGTGGTTTTAATTATTCTTCTAGATAACCAAACACCTCCTTCACCTCTACAATTCCATAGGATTACTTATTGTAGAAATACTTAGCACCTACCCTATGAAGTCCCTGGATCACTAAGGAAAATGGACTTCCTCAGCATGGTTTGGAGCTGGTGTGATAATAATCAACAATGCTTGGTGGAAGTGTCATCTTTCTTGGAAGCACAGTTCCTCCCAGTAATTTCACTCTGTTTCAGTGTGGCCTGTTTGTGCTTCTATTTGCGAGTCTTCTGAGTGTCCTACAGACAGGAAGGGAAGAGGATGTGACAATAGACATGTGTCAGAAAAGGATCATTAGCTTAGGCTAATGCTTTCACCACAGGGACTGCCTACACAGTACAAAGTAGGCTCAGAGATCTCAGAACGCACTCAGGGTGTCCATCTAACCGGGGCCTTCACTCTGTGCACAGAATGAGTCTGGTGATTATGATCATAAGAGGCGGATAGCTAATGGGGTCATTAAACTGTCCGTCCTAAGCAAGCATGACTTACAAGTGGCAAGAAAACAGGATTGCTTGATTGTATGCCATTATCTCAATCTAAAATAGTCCTGTCAAGGCCAGGGGCTACTACTGTGATCCTCAGAAAATTCCCTTTCTCCTTATATAACATTAGTTTTGTGGGTATTTTTTTTCTTAGCCTCATGAAGGAGTTTTCCTTCTTGTGATGTGAGGTGAATATACCTTCAGCAAGAAATGTAGAGGTGGTGCTCTTTCCATCACTCAAGTGTGGTTGAACTTAATAAGTTTCTTACATTTTTTTGCACTAATCCTGTGAACAACTGAGTTTGCTTCCCTGAATCTTTGCTGATAGCCTTGGAAGTCAATAGCAGAAAGGATTTTTCTTTTCTTTTTTAAGTTTTATGGTGGAAAGAATTGAACCAAGGAACCTCATGCATGCAAGCTGTGTACTCAACACAGTCGATCTCTTGCTCCTTTCTGAAGACTTTTGTACCAATTGTACAAATGTGATATGACAGTAAACTTTAGCCCAAAACTCTAAGACAATTTTATGTATCTCATTGTTTGTTATGTATGTGTGTGTTCTTAAATTGTAGCCACACGTATTTTAATTAATTATTTTTTTATTTGTTTTTTTTTTTGGCAGAACTCTTGTGTTACTGCCCAAGAAAATGACTGTTTTTACCTGTATGGAGCCTTTACATTTGTTTGTTTGTTTACTTCGGTTTTTGGACCAAACTTAGCTGTGCTCAGGACTTAATTTTGATTCTGCTTTCAGGATTCATTCTTGGTAGCTCTTAGAGGACTATATGCAGTGCCAGGAATTGAACCCAAGTCAGTCACATGCAAGGGAAAATTCCTTAATCCTTGTGTTATCTCTGTGGTCTCAAGCTTTTACATTTAATGCAAGTTTAACTTTAAATTAATTGGGTGGAAATAACCTAAAATTAATAATAAGGGGAAAATATTGATTATTTCCCATCTAGGTCAAATTTTCTGGAGACTTATGAATTAGTAGGAATCCCAATCAAAAGCAATATCATTATTTAAGAGCGACTACCTCACCCGTTCAGCCTTCGTGGCATGAAGAAGCAATGATGCTGTTATCCTAGTCTTCCAGTCAGGAGGTGGCGCTGCAGCCTATCTCCAGTGGAGAGCTTTATGCTTTGCCTGCTGGTCACTTTCTTTATTTGTCACTTTCATTTTGACGTTCAGTTGCATACTTAATATCTTAATTTGGAAGCTTCTTTTATTTCCCTTTTTCTCTCTTCTCTATGCTTTCATTTTATTTCTTCTTTTCTTTTGTATTATGACAAAATCTGCTGTACTTTAGCCCTTCACAGTGAAGTTCTTAACAGCTGATAATGTTAAAAATCTGTTTGTTGGGCTGGAGCGATAGCACAGCAAGTAAGGCGTTTGCCTTGCGCTCGCCAACGTGGGTTTGATTCCCAGCATCCCATATGATCCCCTGAGCACCACCAGGAGTAATTCCTGAGTGCAGAGCCAGGAGTAACCCCTGTGCATTGCCAGGTGTGACCCAAAAAGCAATATATATATATATACATATATTCATCTGTTTGTGCATTTAATTTGTTTTTGTCATTATTTTCCCAGTATTTTACACAACTTTAAAAAATATACTTATCTGTTGATGGATTATACTTAAATTGTTTTTAGATCTTGGCTATTGTAAATAATACTGCCACAAACATGGAGGAGCATATATCTTTTCAAGTTAGTGTTTTAATTTCTCTTAGGTGTAGTTCTAGGAGTAAAATTGCTGGATCATCTGGTAGTTCTATTTTATTTTTTGAGGATTTTCTGTATTGTTTAGTCTATTGGTTGTACCAGTTTGTAATACCATGAGTTGCATGCAGAGGTTTCCTTTTCCACCCACATTTTTGTAAGCATTTTCTAATATCCTTTTGAGGTGGGCCCTTCTAACTGTCTGGAGGTGTTATCTCTTTATGATTTCCATTTCTATTTCCTCAAATGCTAACATATTGAAATGCCTACTAAGGTGATTTGCCCTTTTTTCAGCGTTGATTTTTTTTTTCCTTGAATTTTATGGACTTTTTGGATGTTTTGGTTTTGTAGACATATTTTCTTCAAACATTTCACATTTCATAGATTTTATTTTATTGTTTTCTTGTTTTTTGGGTTTTTTTGTTAGTTTGTTTCTTTTGCTTATTCAGTTGGGACCATTGTAAGTGAAGATATGGGGAAATTAGTAAACCATCTTGAAATTGTTTATATTGTAGCTTTAAAAGTAGCTTTTTAATTATTTTTAGAAAATAATATTATGATAAATCTAGCATCTGCATCTAGTTCTAGGCTCTTATAACTCTAAAAAAAAACCTGTGTTGGTCAATTGAGACTTATGCAGACTTTTTGTCATCCATCTTACTCTCTTCATGTTATGTTTTGGACTATGTTATTTTAGTGTTTGTAGTTTATTTTTTATCCAGGACAAACTTGTCAAGTGAGGTATTCTCCACATCTCAACAGAAAATGTACAAACCCTGAAGAAAGATCTTGCAGCTCTCTTGCAAAATGTTCACTCTAAATCCTGAGAATTTTGCTCTTCATATTTCACTAGAATCAAAGATTTTAAATTCAGAAATTGTGAAATCTGGCAGGAAGTTGTTGTTAACACCATTGCCTTGTCAAGGCCTTTTTCACTGTGTAGAAGCCATCCAAACATATAATCTGGTCAAATGAGAATACTCAAATAAGCCAAACAGGAAAAATCTTGCATCTCATTTTAGTGGGGTGCTTTGTGCAATTTAGATCTCGATTTAAGGATTACTTTTTCAAAGGAGCTATTTAGGACAATCTATTTTACATAATTCTTAGTTATGTACTATCATATCACCCCATTGCAAGTCTCCGTCTTACTATATCCACTATTTCTATGCACTCATTCATTTTTCTTTTTTTTTTGTTTTTTGGGTCACACCTGGCGATGCACAGAGGTTACTCCTGGCTCTGCACTCAGGAATTACCCCTGGCAGTGCTCGGGGACCATATGGGATGCTGGGATTCGAACCCGGGTTGGCCGGGTGCAAGGCAAACGCCCTACCCGCTGTGCTATCACTTCAGCCCCTCATTTTTCTTTTTAATTATTGCTCTCACCCATATAAAACTAATTCTGTGATAGAAAATATCTTCTGTTTTGTTGCTGCTGAATCTCAGACTAGAGATGGAAATGACAAGAATACCAATTCTGCTACAACTTCTCTGGCACTTTGGTTATCTTCTTGCATTTTATATTTGAAGATAAAGTGGGTCAGGTCAAATTTTAATAAATATGCCACACTGCCATATTCTTACATTGATGATAAACAGAGATATAGGCAGAAATTTAGAAAAAATCCTTATATGAATGTATATTTCAAAAATTTCTCTAGGATCAGAAAGAAAGTACAGGAGTGGAGGGGCTTGACTTGCATATGGCTGACCCCAATTTAATCTCCAGCGCCTCATGTGTTCACCCCAGTACTACCAGGAATGACTCCTGAACCCAGAGCCAGAGGAAGCCCTGAGCACCACCGATTGTAGCCACCCCACCTCCACTTCCCAAACGTCTCCATCTCTCAACATAATCTTATTTACCTTTCTTAGAGTGAGATATGATACCTGCATCCTCTCCAAATTCTGATAAAAATGACCTTTGCACCAACCATAATTTGCTTTTTAATTAAATTCCAGCTGGAGGATCTCTATTTGGAGATCTTAGTGATGTCTTTTTTTTCATGTCAGACTGCGAATAGATTGAGAGAAAACTATCAGCTTCATGACCAAGGAAGGTGCTTTGGAAGATGCGGTTCAGATACACAGTAACAAAGGCTTACTTATAAGCCCACAGAATTAGAGTCCCCTAGTACTTCTGAACTGGACTGTCTAACTACTGTACCATTTTCATGGGCACGTGGTTGAAAAATTAAGGCTAGAAAGCAATGAAACTGCATTCTGGTTTCCAAGGGAAAAAAGAGCAAACTTAAACAAGAATTGTATAATTCTATTCTATAGTCAGCACTCTCGTCTTTAGTGAGCAAAAGGAAAATAAGGGGTGGAAAGTTTAGAAAAGAGGGAAATTTCAACATTTGAACCCACGGTATTTTTCTGAAGTTTGCATAAAAAGATCTAGGCTTCTCATCCCAGACTCTTCAGAACAGATGCCAGTCACTTAGCCCTAGCTGCTTTAAGTACATCTATACTTGAATAGGATGTCAGTGTGTTAGACTTGGGATTCAGAAAAAGAAGAAATGTTCTTCTATGGTGTCATCTGTATTGATGCTTTAGATTCATAACAATAATGACCAATAATATCATTTATACACAGCTATATAACACAAAAATAATAATAATTATTATTTTTTCCTCAATTCTCTCATCTGTCAAGCTTCAACAAAGGGAAAAACAAAAATCTTGTTTGCTGAGTGACATAATGTTTGAATATAGTTGCTGAGTATTACTATTGAAATTTGAACAAAGGATTTTATCTCTCTGAGGTCCTTAGCTAGACTGATCAATTAATACAGGATTTATTGTGAGGCTCCTTTGTACCAAGTTATGCAGATTCACAGAGAAGTAATCCCTAAATTGGCAAGACGGCTTATATTATGTCCTCAGGGCTGTGATTTATTATGAAAGGGGGTAGATTTGTACATCTCCATCTCACTTAGTAAACCTCCAAAGATATAATTTCTAACATTTTGTAAGTAATAACTAAAACTATTACCTTGTTTTAAATATATCTGGAGAATAAGATAAAATATTTTAGCAATTTGATACTCTCCATCCTCAGTAAAACTTACACACATGAGAATAATTTAGTCAACAAGAAGAAATTTTTCAACAATTCCTTTACTTCTAGAGATCAAATTTCTGTTTTATATACCATACTGAATTTTGCCCTTGTGTAAGTTATTTTAAGCTGAAAATTGTTTTATTAAAAAACTTATTATTATTTCATGCACTAAAAATATTATATGTAAATGGCAGTGTAAATTTTATTACTTATAGGCACTAACATTTATTCCTATTGTATATATAAATAAATTATTATTGGTTCTGTTAATCAAAACAACACAAATATTGTGCATTTAAAAAGTGTTAATTAAAAATAAAATTCTATAGAAAATGTAGCGACAGATGAGGCCACACAGTTCCATTGCTGCTGGAGGGAGCCAATCCATCCAGAGATCAAGTGAAGCAGGTAGAAAGGGAGCTTTATTAGTTGAAAGTCACAAAGTTGATTGACAGCTGACTCATCCTTGAGAGCCATCTTGTCTTTACTGAGACAAGAAACAGTTTATATAGGAAAGGAACTGAGAAATATATTTTTTGAAAGGGAAACTTGCAAACTGGTAAGCATCACAATGGTCAGCAAAGACTCTTCTGAATTGGTCCTCTGAGATACATGCAAATCTAAGAAGAAACTTCAGATTAAGGGTTCAACCTGAACCTATCTTTCTTGTAGTATATTTTAGCATTAGGGATGAGATGATGGAAACATTTTCTTCAATAGCCCTTACCCAGAAGTTTGTTAAATTTTAATTTTTGAATACAGCTCTTAATTTCTTTTGGTTTGGCTTCAAGATGGACAGTTTTTTCTTTAGATTATGCATTTTTAAAGAACCATCACAATTGTAAGAATGAAACAGAATTCTATATGGATTCTCTTTCTTTTTTGTGTGTTTAACATGTAAAATAATGACAAACCATAGTTAAGTTTTGTTATTACATTGCCATTCATTTCTCTGGGCTCCTTCTGAGGTATATGCTAAAAATCACTATGATTTATCATGAAAAAATATTGTTAATTATTACTTCTTGACTGCTAAGATGGAATTGTCCTTCCATTTTATTGAAAACAAATTGAAAATGGCCTGTGTTATAAGAGAATTGGTTTCTAAGTGATTAGTTACTCATTTTCTCAACCCCAATAACAGTATTTCAAAATGTGTCTGTGTTTGGTACCTGTAGGCTGTTGGTCCCTGAAGGCAATGTGCTTATGAAAATTAGGATAGTGTGAATTACAAAAGAAATGCTGTACTTTTGCAAAGTTGGGGAAGAAACTACATCTCTGCCATCTCAGTCACTTTTTCAGAAAATCTTAAATCTGAATATTGATTTCTTAAATCTATACCAACCAGCCTAGTGCTCTATTGATAAACCTACTCCCTGAAAAAAAAGTTCAGACTTTAGCATTTGCAAAATTCTATTCTGTAACTATTCCCATGACACCAATCTGACAAAACTGGATTGCAGAGTTTGAAAATGATGTTCTTTTGAGCCAGACTAAACTGGTTCTATAACAGGATTGTGTTTTACTCTTAGAAAATCTATGCCAATTTTAATACTGCTGTTCTAGCCTCTCTTTTTTTTTTTTTTTGAGGGTACAGTTACAAATTTATACACTTCTGTGCTCACACTTCCCTCATACAAAGTTTGGGAACCCATCCCTTCACCAGTGCCCATTCTCCACCACCCGTAAACCCAGTGTCCCTCCCACCCTCCCCAATCCCATCTCCCCCCCGCCCCAACCTGCCACTGTGGCAAGGCATTCCCTTCTGCTTTCTCTCTCTAATTAGCTGTTGTGGTTTGCAACAAAGGTGTTGAGTGGCCGCTGTGTTCAGTCTCTAGCCCTCATTCAGCCCGCAACTCCCTTCCCCCACATGGCCTTCGACTGCAATGTGGTTGATGATCGCTTCTCTGAGTTGACCTTTCCCCGGAACGTGAGGCCTGTTCTAGCCTCTCTTTATTGTCTATTTCCATCTTAGCATTATTAGATGCCACACGACATCTAATAGCTTAGTTCTCCCTCTTGGAGAACCTGACAAGCTACCAAGAGTGTATTACCCGCTCAGGAAGCCTGACAAGTTCCCCGTGAAGTATTCATATTCCAAATACAGTAACAGATATATACATACCTCTTGGAGATCCTGGCAAGCTACTGAGAGTACCCCGCCCGCACTGCAGAGCCTGGCAAGCTATTCAATATGCCAAAGACAGTAACGATAGGTCTCATTCCCCTGACCCTGAAAGAGCCTCAAATCATTGGAAAAGACGAGTAAGGAGAGGCTGCTAAAATCTCACGGCTGAGTGAAATAGAGACATTACTGGTGCCCGCTTGAGTAAATGTTTCTCTTCCAACCACAAATGGGAGTTTTACAGATAAGAAAACAACACTCCTTGGAGAATCAGTAAATTGCTCAAGGTCATGCAGATAGTAAGCAGAATAAATGAATTAAGATTCCAGATTTTCACTGATGGAATTGTGTTCATTCCTCAGGTTAGTTCCTTATAGAATTCTATAGTTTCAGCACTGCAATGGGCACATGGATCATTTGTTATTTCTCTACTACATGCAGAAATGGTAGCCCTTGTCATCATAGTATGTTCTTTTGACTTTTTGAGCAGCTCCAATTATTTTTTTTCTTCTATCAAAGTCCATTTCATGCTAATTTCCGTAAGCTATTTCTGATTGGCATTCTGAAGTCTTTGGAATAAATTTATATTTCAATTTTATGAGATGTTCTGGAGTGTTTAAGACTTTTAATTATAATAACAATCTTCCTCTTATCCTTCCTAGTGTATGAAGCCATCAGTAGTTTGCATGGGACCAGCAGGGGTATAGAAATTGATCTGAAGAAGGCCAAAGAAACTAGGAATGGAATTAAATATTAGAAACTGGAAAACCTGACTATATAGGGATGTTGAATATATTAAAAATGTTCTTTTCTTTACTAATGGTGTGGAAACCTTAATCAAAAATCTTTATTTGCAGTTAAATAGAAGTGTGCCCCAGGGGGGTAGTTCTTGAATAGTTTTCATCACTCTGGCACCCAAAAGTCTGGAAACACACCTATCCTAAAAACTGTGCTTTCCCATTATATTTTTCTGTAAAATTGATTCTTGTGACCTTATAGTCAAAATGAATTTTATTAGAACATGAATCTGCCATCTTTTCAGGTTGTTAACCCCTTATAAATCTATTTTTCTTACCTGATCCTTTGTCTCTTGGATATTGGCCTTCAAGTAGTAAACACCCTGAACTTGCCTATGCGAACACAGGGGATGCTTCCCTGATATTATTCATTATCTAGCATTTGGCACTCAAGCATCTGACCTATACTCTTGGAAATATGAAATTGCAATTAGAACTAATCATTCCTCTGTTTTCATTTTTCATCTCTTCCCACACCCAACATTAGTTTTCAGCTTTCCCCAGGAATTTTACACTTCCTTAGCCAAATTCCCTTTTTTTCTCTTATATTATTATATGGTTGGAGAACATTTTATAACTTTACCTATATTTTACTTATGGCATTTTTCTAGACCCAAAGCATTCTGTTCTCATCTTTGTTTCATTGATATCCACATAATCTCTTTCCTTCTTCTGGTTAGGAATAGAAGGAGAGAGTCATCAATCAGACTTATTATTAGTAGAGCTGATACTGAAGAATATTTTATAGATGAATTATCTAAACTTGAAGTTCTAAATTAGACACCCAATCAGAAGCAGATTGAACAGTTTCTAGTTTCCTAGAACCCTTCTCAAAGTCATATAGCATGCATCAACAGAGAGCACATTAGCTTTCAGTAGTCACCTCTTCAGTTCTCTCCAGAAAGAGGAAAAAGGAAGAGGTTTGAATTTTATGTCTATCCTTCTCTTAAACTAATGTCAAATTAATGTTAAAATTTTATTTGAAAATATAAGGACTGAGAATAGTCAAAGACTCACACTTAACAAATTCAAATCTTCCACAAATTAATCAAGACACTATGATATTGCTTAAGAATACATCTATATATTGATGGACTAAAACTGAAAGTGCAGATAAGTAAATCCATAAATTATAGGAATTTTATTTTGAACAACAATACTAGCATATTTTAATGCAAAAATTAGTGTGAACACTTCATATTATACTTGAAAATTACCTCTGATAACAGAACTAAATATAGGAGATAACATAATTTTTTAGAAGGAAATGTGAGTGAAATATTGTAAACATAGGTGAAGGAATAAATTTTCTATTTTTAGATTTGACATCAAAAGCAGAACAAAGGGGAAAGTGTGGAACATTATTAAAAAAAATTGTCCTTCATAAAAGCTCAATATTTCTACACTACAAATAATGCTATAAAAATCTAAAAAGACAACTCATAAATAGAGGACCAATATATCAGATCAAGGGTTTATTTTCAGAATATATATATAGAACTTCTGCAAGTAAGTAACAATAAAAGTAAATGATTCAATTTAAAAATGGACAAATTATTGGATAGATATTTTTACAAAAAAGAAATACAAATGGCAATGAGTGCACTATAATAATGAACATCATTATTCATAAGGGAAATGAAAATTGAAATAATGAGATACCACTTCACACACATTAGAATGAATGTAATAAAGAAGACAATAGCAAGAATCAGTAAGAAACATCTAGAAATTGGAATCCTCATACTTTTCTTGTAGGAATGTTAAGTGATGCCATTGTTTTGGAAAACATTTGAGCCAGCAATTCTCATAGAAATAAAACATGTCCGTATTAAAATGTCTATATGAATATTCATAGCATAAGTGTTAATAGTCATGTTATATATACTAAAAATAATCAAAATCTCTTCACAGCTCAAGACCTTAGAAAAGGACCAACAAAAGGAGCCCAAACCAGGCAGAAGGAAAGAGATAATAAAACTTAGAGCAGAAATTAACGACATGGAAACCCAAAAGACAATTGGAAAGATCAATGAAACCAAGAGCTGGTTCTTTGAGAAAATAAATAAGATTGATAAACTACTAGCAAGACTCACAAAGAAAGAGAGAGAGAGAACACTTATAAGTCGAATCAGAAATGAAAAGGGGGACATCGCAACAGAAACCAATGAAATTCAAAAGATCATCAGAGACTACTTTGAAAATCTGTATGCCACGAAACAAGAGAACCTAGAAGAAATGGATAAATTCCTGGATTCCTATAATCTCCCAAGGCTGAACCAAGAAGACCTGGAGTTCCTGAATAGTCCTATTAACATCAAGGAGATTGAAATGGTAATCAAAAGTCTTCCCAAAAACAAAAGCCCAGGCCCAGACGGATTCACTAGCGAATTCTTCCAAACATTTAAAGAGGACCTATTGCCAGTTCTTCTCAAGCTTTTCCAGGAAATTGAAGAAACAGAAACCTCCCAAACAGTTTCTATGAGGCTCACATCTCCCTAATACCAAAAGCAAACAAGGACACCACAAAAAAAGAAAACTACAGGCCAATATCCCTGATGAACACAGATGCAAAGATTCTCAACAAAATATTAGCAAACAGAATTCAACAACTCATCAAAAAGATCATACACCACGACCAAGTGGGATTCATCCCGGTGATGCAAGGATGGTTTAACATTCGGAAATCAATCAACATAATCCATCATATCAACAAAAGAAAAGATAAAAATCATATAATCATATCAATAGATGCAGAGAAAGCATTTGACAAGATCCAGCACCCATTTATGATGAAAACTCTCGCCAAAATGGGTATAGAAGGGATCTTCCTCAATATAGTCAAAGCCATCTACCACAAGCCTACAGCAAGCATCATCCTCAATGGGGAAAAACTAAGACCCTTCCCTCTGAGAACAGGGACAAGACAAGGATGCCCACTCTCTCCTCTTCTGTTCAATATAGTACTGGAAGTACTTGCAGTAGCGATTAGGCAAGAAAAAGATATTAAAGGGCATTCAGGTAGGAAAGGAAGAAATCAAGCTCTCACTATTCATTGATGATATGATATTATACTTAGAAAACCCTAAAACCTCTAGCAAGAAACTCCTAGAAACAATAGACTCGTATAGTAAAGTTGCAGGCTATAAAATCAATACCCAAAAGTCCATGGCTTTCTTATATGCAAATAGTGAGAGAGAAGAAAGCAACATGATAAAAGCTATCCCGTTCACAATTGTGCCTCAAAAAATCAAATACCTCGGACTCAGCTTAACTAAGGAGGTAAAGGACTTGTATAATGAAAACTACAAAACGCTACTTCAGGAAATAAAAGAAGACATGAGGAAATGGAAAAATATCCCCTGCTCATGGATTGGAAGAATTAATATTGTCAAAATGGCAATTCTCCCCAAAGCATTGTACAAATTCAATGCGATCCCTATAGGGATACCCTTGTCATTCTTCAAAGAAATGGAGCAAGCGCTCCTGAAATTCATATGGAACAATAAGCCCCCACGAATAGCTAAAGCAATTCTTGGGAAAAAGAAAATGGGAGGAATCAACCTCCCCAACTTCCAACTCTACTACAAAGCGGTAGTCATTAAAACAGCTTGGTACTGGAACAAAGGCAGAGCGGCAGACCAATGGAACAGGGTTGAATACTCTGACACATCCCCCCAAATATATGACCATCTAATCTTTGATAAGGGAGCAAAAGAGGTGAAGTGGAGCAAGGAAAGCATGTTTAACAAATTGTGCTGGCAAAACTGGACAGCTACATGCAAAAAAATGGGCTTAGACCTCCACCTATCACCATGTACAAAAGTCAGATCAAAATGGATTAAGGACCTCAACATCAGACCAGAATCCCTAAGGTACATTGAAGACAAGGTCCGCAAAACCCTCCACGACATTGAAGCCAAAGGTATCTTCAAAGATGACATGCCACTAGCCAAGCAAGTGAAAACAGAGATAAATAAATGGGACTATCTCAAACAAAGAAGCTTCTGCACCTCAAGAGAAACAGTGACCAAAGTACAAAGACAATCTACAGAATGGGAAAGGATATTTATGCAGTACCCATCCGATAAAGGGTTGATAACAAGGATATACAATGCACTGGTTGAACTCCACAAGAAGAAAACTGCCAACCCGATCAAAAAATGGGGTGATGAAATGAACAGAAACTTTCCTAAAGAAGAAATCCGAATGGCTCAGAGGCACATGAGAAAATGTTCCACATCACTAATCATCAGGGAAATGCAGATCAAAACAACCATGAGATATCATCTCACACCACATCTCACACCACACCACAGAGAATGGCCCACATCCCAAAAATCAAAAGCAACCGGTGTTGGCATGGATGCGGGGAGAAAGGGACTCTTCTTCACTGCTGGTGGGAATGCCGACTGGTTCAGCCCTTTTGGAAAACAATATGGACGATTCTCAAAAAATTAGAAATTGAGCTTCCATTTGACCCAGCAATACCACTCCTGGGAATATATCCCGGAGAGGCAAAACGGTATAGTAGAGATGGCATATGTATTTCTATGTTCATTGCAGCACTGTTTACAATAGCCAGAATCTGGAAAAAAACAGAGTGCCCCAAAACAGATGACTGGTTAAAGAAACTCTGGTACATCTACACAATGGAATACTATGTAGCCGTCAGAAAACATGAAGTCATGAAATTTGCATACAAATGGATCAACATGGAAAGTATCATGTTGAGTGAAATGAGTCAGAAAGAAAGAGACAGACATAGAAAGATTGCACTCATATGTGGAATATAATGTAACTGAGAAGTACAAGTTGGCAACGATGCAACTTCTGGCAGATATCTCTCTGGACTTAGTTACTTAAATACTAAAATACAGAAACCCAAAACCGAGAGGCCACTAAGTGTGGTCACTGGACCTCATACCTCTTCATCCTCAGCAATGGAAAACAAATTATCTAATGCTTCCTTTTCAGCAGGTCTGACTTTAGGGGAGAGACTCTCCAAACAATAATAGTGAGTTTTGTTGAAATATTGTATGCAATCAAAGTGAAAGTAAAGTGAAATTTATTAGTTACACAGGCAGGGGGGCTAAGGGTTGGGGGGCTAGGGGCATGGGGGGTTAGGGGTGTGGGGGTGCGGGGTGGAGCTATACTGGGATTCTTGGTGGTGGAATATGTGCACTGGTGAAGGGATGGGTATTCGAGCATTGTATAACTGAGATTTAAACCTGAAAACTTTGTAACTTTCCACATGGTGACTCAATAAAAAAATTAAAAATAAAATAAAATTGTAGAAACAGCAAAAAAATAAAAATAAAAAATAAAAATAGTCAAAATCAGGCTAACTTTCCATCAACTGATAATTTTTTGAAATAGTTTGCTCATGTAATAGAACATTTCTCAGCTAAAAAAATAGTAATGATATACTAATCTTCTACAATGTAGATGATGTGCTAAGCATAAAAAGCAAATTGCAGAAGTTTGTATATGTAGAGTATTTTACATAAAATGTGTAGAATAGACCAAAAACATACAAGCAGGAGCAAATAGTGGTTTCCTTGCACCTTGAAGTATGGGGAGAATGATGGTTTAATTGTTATGCTACTCTTTAGAGTACAATAAAGTGTTTAAAATTAGATCATGATTGAAGAATTCTGTAAACAATACAAGCCACTAAATGAAACACTTTAAATTGGTTAATCCTACGGTATATTAATTATATGTTTCAATAAAAATTGTTAGAAAATATAAAATATCAAGAAGAAGTTTAAGAGGGTGTTTTTAAGCACACAGCAATAACTAATTTCTGGCTTGCCTAAAATTTTTATTTGAAGCTCCTCTAATGAAAACTATCTACACTCATAGTGTTCACTTTGTGTATCAACTTTAATTGGACTAAGAGATACCTAGATATCGACTGATACTATGCGAAGATGTCTCCTGAAGATATCAGCATTTTTATTGTGGACTGAATATAAAGATTTCACTTATGAATGCAAGAAAATATCATCCAATCTGGTGATCACCTAACCAACAAAAGGTAGAAGAAGGACAGATTTGTTCACTTTGTTTAAACTGAGACATTTACTTTTTCCTCCCATTGGATAGCAGACCTTCTTAGGTTTTGTTTGTTTCTTTCTTTCATTATGGGGTCACACCCCACAATGCTCAGGGGTTACTCCTGGCTCTGCACTCAGGAATTACTCCTGGGATGCTTGTGGGACTCTATGGGATACAGGGGATCTAACCTGGTTGGTCGGACCTGTTGTGCAGTCACCCCAGAACTTTTGAGTTTGTGTCTTAAGATTTGAATTAGTTTTCACACTATTGGCTCTTTTGGTTCTCACAATTTAGTATTCAGTCTCTAATTACATCCCCAGTTTTAGATGGCAGATTGTGAGACTTCTCAGGCTTGATAATTATGTGAGTTATTTCCTATGACATATTGATATAAAATATGTATTATATAATTACATATTATGTGAGTTATTTCTTATGATACATACATGCACTGTCACCCTGTTGTTCACAGATTTGCTCGAGCGGGCACCAGTAACGTCTCCACTGTGAGACTTGTTGTTACTGTTATTGGAATATTGAATATGCCATGGGGAGCTTGCCAGGCTCCACTGTGTGGGCGGGATACTCTCAGTAGTTGCCTGGCTCTCCAAGAAGGGCAGAGGAATCAAACCCGGGTCAGCCACGTGCAAGGCAAATGCCCTACCCTCTGTGCTATCACTCCAGTCCCATTATATATACATATATAGGAAAATAGATGTATGAATATATTCCTTTTCTCTTTTTCTGGTTGGCCCTGATATACACAGATTTTAAAAAAGTGTGGAAAAATCTAGGGCTCTTGTGAAAATTGTCTGCCTGATGGCAGCTGCTATTACATTGGAAGTTCAGGAAATAGATAATCTCTTTCAAAATGGGAGGTATGAATCTGGAAATTGGTTCCAAAAGTTTTACTGGGGTGTTTGTGGTTAGCAATACCTAATAAGTTTCCTCCCAAAAAAGTTGAAGAAGTTTTATATTGGTGTCATTTCAACTATACATGGTCTCTTGGCTGAGAGTCAGGTAACAAGCTCTGTCATTTATTACTGGGGAGAGTCACTTGCAGCTCCTGTTAATAAACTGACAAATTACATTCAATTTCTATAGTATTTAGTCATTTTGACCTGTAAGGAGCAAAAAAAAAAAAAAACTTTATCGAATATCAGATATAGTTGCTGAGACACAAAGAAGTTCTGGTGTCCAGTTTACATCATAATAGTCTGTAGTTGACTGGAGCCTGGGTCAATAGCACAGTGGGTAGGGCGTTGCAAGAGGTTTGATTTCTCTGACCCTCTCGGAGAGCCAGGGACGCTACCAAAAGTATGCTGCCCACACAGCAGACCCTAGCAAGGTACCCATGGCATATTTGATATGTCAAAAACAGTAACAACAAGTCTCACAATGGAGATGCTACTGGTGCCCACTTGAGCAAATTGATGAGCACTGGGATTACCGTGATACAGTGATACAGTCTGTAATTAACCTCTGGATACAGTGATACAGTCTGTAGTTAACAGACTGTAATGATACAGTGATACAGTCTGTAATTAACCTCTGGAGAGGATCTAACATTGGTAAGAGACCTGGGTAAGAAAAGTCCTTACCCAGGGCAACTTAAGTTCCTACAGGATTTTTGCAAGTTTGAGTTTAGTCTTCTAATTATTTTTTGAAATTATTTTGTTAAAAAATAAGCAAAATAAAACTGACTTTTTTTGAGACAGGAAGATACACATTCATCAATTGCTGATCCATTTGCTGTAATTAGTAGCCTTAACACAAACCTGGTCATTCAATAAACAGGAGAACAAACAAAAGTTGTTTTTTTGGTTCATTTATTTGCTTCTTTATTAAATAGTTGCTTTACAGCAAAAAAGACTTTGAGCAAATAAGAAAGCAGACAGGTAAGAACATAGTCATACATGGAGGTAGTTCAAAGTCATGTTGTTCTAAATCTTTAATAAATGCAAGACATAGCCGCTTACTGTAGATCTAAGCAGAACTATCTATAGAACTCTGTACAATTATCTATATTCTTTTTTTCTTTAATTGGTAGCCTAATAAGGGCTACAAATTCATCAGTCTACATAAGAAAGGAATGAATTCAATGGGTTTTGATTGAATACATAGTTTTATAGATGCCTTCTTAAATACTTGAATAGAATAATTTCCAAACAATTCTGAATGCTTATTTTCCTATCTGGGTTTCAAGGACATTGGAGAAAGGTATGAAAACTTCTAAGCAGGAACATGACAGTCACTAGATTCTCTTTTTTAAGAAATAAGGAAGGACAGAAGAGAAACGTGTTATGATGATGGATGAGGGGATATGTATTAAAATAATTTAATGGAAGATTATTGTAAAAGCAGGATTTTTTTCTTATGATTCAATGAAGTCTATGGTCTAAACAACATGTGGGATCAAATAACAAAGTGAAGATCCTGATAGTCAGCTTTAGCACCTTTCAGTTTTCACTTGTCCTTAAACACCAAGAAGAAAGGTAGGCTTATATGTTTGGTAAAATGAGGGTATTAAAAGGGGTAGGCTAGTGGGATCAATTGTTCTGTTTAGTTAGAACCTACATATATCTTAATCTTTAATGACTTTTAACAAGTAGACAAATTAGTAGCAATTGGTAAGTCCATGGCTGGCAGGTTTTCAAGAGCATCTTTTACATTAAAAGAGACCAGTGAGATTTTTAGGGTAACTGTTCAATTCATTAATTTTCCTTGGATCATATATAAAGGGAGTGAATTAAATACAGAAATATTACAAATCAAGTATTTATCATATCAGTGAATCTGAAAGTGCTGGCAATTGGTTCAAGACAGTCACAAATACTCATATTCCCTGAAGAAAAGATTCTTTCCATTTGATACTATTTTATGACCTAGATAATGTACTTGGATATGACAAAATTGAAGATAATACTTAGAGACCTTGTCCCTCATATACTAATACAGTCATGAAATGAGTGGAATAAATTTAGCAAGACTTTTGAATTGGAGCATAAAATATATCATCCATGTATTAGTTAGGAATAGATTCCTGGGTGATTTGGATGATTCTAAAGCTATGTTTAGATCATTTTTAATAGTAAGAGGGTACTATGAAAATGGTTGTGTCAAACATTTATATATATTAGTGATTTCCCCCCAAGTGAATGCAAATAAATACTGTGAATACATAGGTATAAGGGCATATTAGAATACGAAGTCCAACTCTACCAATGTAGGGGCTGGAGTTTTAGTACACAGGTAGGGTGTTTCCCTTTCATGTGTATGACTTAGGTTCAATACCCAGCATCCTATATGACCCCCCCAAGATGTGCCAGTAATTATCCATGAGCACAGAGCCAGGAGTAATAAGCCATGAGCACATGGGACCCACAAAATAAAACAAAACAAAAAGCTTTTAATTAAAAAAAGAAAACCCTACCAATGTAAAGTAAGCAACTCCATTATGGATTAATAACTTGATGATATTAAGGTTTGGGGCTGCAGGAGAGAGGAGACACATTATTCTTAATAATCCTTATATTGTAAGCAAAACAGTGACCATGCACATTTCTCATTAGGTGACAAGAAGAGAGGACGAGAAGGCCAGTTTCAGGGGGAAATGAATTCTTTCTGGAGGATGCAGATGTAGTGGCTGCAATCCTTTAATATATTTTTAATAGGTTTTATTCTTTTTCACAAAAATGGGATCACTAAGCAATAAAGTCCTGCCTAGAGAAAAAATTCAGAGAAAAGAGGTGCTGGGACAAAGGTAGCTTAAGATTAAAATTACAACCATTAGAAAATTTTTTTTGCTGTGATGAACAACAAGTAAATGGAGGGCTGAAGATATGGTCCATAGTGTCTGTAGAGATAATTCTTAGCATTTTCAGTACCCTGAGATATATCCCTGGCACTGCATTTTGCCCCTTATACCACTGGTTGTGACTGGCATGAACCCTAGCAGTGATGGAGCTTAGACGGTACTGCAGGGTCTGAGTATTATGAAAATATAAGGCCCTTACCAGTGTATTAGTGTTGCAGGAAGTGGTCCCAGACTTTCCCCAGCACATCTGTCTGCTGGTCATTTAAAAATGGAATGATGGGAAGGTAGAAACGTTTATGATAAAGAAAGCATAGTTTACATTGATTTAAAACTAGAACCTTGTTTTTAAAATCAATGTGGATCCCTTCTGTGTAAGAGCAATAGAGAGCAGGATGGAGAGGCAGTTTCTGAGGGCTGTCAAGCTGTCAATAAAGTTTTGAGATGTTTTTCTTTACAATAAAGAGGGAATTGCTCTTCCAGTGTCTCCTCACCTTTTGATATTGGCCAATGTCTTAGTCTGTTTCAAAGATGTCTTAGTTTGGAGATTTATTTCATTGTTTCATCAGAAGAACTATGATTCTGGGTTGTATTTTCCTTTTTCTTAGTACAAGTACCAGCCAAGTGCTGATCAAGTCTTAATTCTGATAGAAAGCACTCTGCCCTTATTTCTTCTTCTTTTACCTAAATATGAGACCTATGCTATGAGACTATCAACAAGGAAAGTAAATGAGACTGTTGAGGGGGAACCTTTATCTTTATCAAGACTCTAATGTTCCCTAAAGGTGATTAGATAGTTTTTAAATTTAGAATCTGATAGTGTGAGTGATATAACCTGTAGCTAGTAGGGAGTTTAATTTTAAGTTGGATAAAGAGAGAGAGAAGTTTGTTTCTGCTTCTAGATTCTGCATATTTTTATTAACCTTGTAGAAAGGAAATAATTTTGGATTTTTTTCTACCTCTTTATGTTAATACAATTGCTCATCATTGATGATTTGCAATTTCGATCCCTTTGAGTCTCTGGTGCATGCATGAAAATGGATCTACTTATACATATTCCAATTTCCCCAGAGGGTTAATAATGATAAAAATTGTCCTGAGCAAGATGCTGACAGTACTGCAGGAGCCAGAAGGCTAAAGAAGTTATTTGATGAGAACAGACAAAAGACTGATAACTAGGCTCTAAACACCTACCTAGCCTTAGTTCATGAGTGTTTTGAGTAGTGAGGCACAAGTCAAGACAACAATGCCCCATAAACGGGACTTCAGTGGCACTTCGATTCAAAGGGAACAGAGTGCTTATTCCTTAAGACCAGTGCCTACTCAGCCATGAAACGCCAGGGAGATATCCAAGTATCCAAGGCATAATAACAGAAGTTCAGTTCTAACCAACTTCACAAAAATAATTGTAGAGAAATGTTATCCAGAGAATTGTTAGTATGAGCATTTGTTCAAAAAGATACAAGAGAATTCACTTTAAAAAGAAAAGAATACAGATTTTTTAAAGACATTTAGTAAGAGAGTTGATCAAATCTTAGCCTGTTTTGGAGATAGTTGTCAGAAAAGAGAAGTGATTTTTAGTAGCTTTGATTGGGTAATTAAGGTTCATCAAGAGAAATGGGATGTCACTGTTAGGAACTTGAGTTAATTGCAAGAAAGAATATGGAGAAACAAGTATTGGAAATGAGGACTATATTGGAAATTCTCAGTCATTTGTTGTTGTTGTTTTTGGTATGGGGTAGGGGGAGATGGGGGTGAGGAGGAGAGGGGATTATTCTTGGTGATCATTCCTGGTTCTGTGCTCAGGGATTACTCCTGATGGGCTCAGGGGTACATACGGGGTGCCAGGGGTGAATCTGGCCCAGGTAAGTGCCTTATCTGCTATATTATCTCTCTGGCTGCCTTTGGTGATGTTTACACTTCAAAAATAGACACATTCATTCAAGTGTGTGATTATGTGATTATTCATTTCCACAATTCAAGATTAGAGTTTATTATATTTCACCTCAAAAGTGTAGTGAACTATGTGCTTATAAAAGAAGGTGTATAGTCATGTCTGCTGTAGCTTTTATCTCCTTGTGGGTATGAGGATGGTACTGATAGGGGATTTTTTTTAGTTTCTTTGTTAGAATAATAGCCAACCTGCCTCTCTGAACATTAATGATCATATTCTTCATCGATTATGGCATCTATACTGCCCAAGTCCATTCCTTGGTCTGCCCCTGATGAACAATTTCCAAAGAATTACCTTATCTGCAGATGACTATGTTTTTGTCTGAATTATACTAAGTCATTTATCATTCTCTCTCTCTTTCTTTCTCTCTCTTCCTCTCTCTCTCTCTCTTTGTTTGTTTTAGTTTTGAGGGCCATACTTGGTAGTGATTAGGATTTACTTCTGGCTCTGTCCTCAGGGATAACTATTGGCAATCCTCAAGGGACCATATGGTGCCAGGGATTGAGCCATGGTCTACTGTGTGCAAGGCAAGTACTGTTCTATCTCTGAAGGTCATTCTTCTCTCTCATTCTCTCTCTTTTTCTATGGAGGTCTTCCAATATTTCAGGAGCTTGCTATCATGCAGAAATGTAATCTCCCTTGACAAATCAAAGGGAGATTGAAGTCAATCAACAGATATCCCATCTTTAATTCTTAAGTGTGAATTTATATGTTTCTTAGTAGATAGCAAAAAAACAAAATGGGGGTCTCTAATTTATAGCTGTAATATAAGACAAGGTATCCTTAGATTAACAGACTTCCCTTCCTTTCCTATTTTGTATTACCTACTACTCTCTCTTATTTCTAAGGTATAGCCTCTACCCATACCTGAGTCTTTGTCCAGTCATAACAGTGGTTCAACTAGCATTAGTGGTTTGATGGTGATGGTCTATTTATGGTGAAAGCTTTAAAATAACAATTTGTGCCTCTGGAACTTTGTGCAAAAGTTTTCAGAGATATTTCTCTAGAGATTATAGTGATTATTCTCTTCCAGGAGTCCGAGACTATATCTGACTACTGGTAAACTTTAGATGCATAATTTGTAAAAATACTTTTATATGTTAATAAGAGACAAGGCAAAATAATAAGCAGTGAGAGCTTCTAAAAAGTATCTATGTGGAAAAGAACAGAGTCTATAACTCTTTTTTTAAGTTACTTACACTAGCTCCAAAACAATTGAGCATTGTACCCTTGCTTTTTATGGGTGAGCTGAATCTACTTGCATACTGCCTGTCCTTTAGAAGATTTTCTATAAAGTTCATTCATGCCAAATAAATATTAAAAAATAGGGTTTTCAATTTTGGTTAGGGGAGATAAATATTTCCTTGATTGTCCAGTTCTTATTTTCTTAATCCTGGGTCAACTTTGATCACTTATATTCTCCACAAATTTTGTCGATCATATTCCAAGACATACATGGCCGCTTATATTTCTTTTTTCTACTTACTATAAACACTAATGAAAAGGATATGCACATTCACCTAGTGTTTCACTCTTGGCATCCAACATATGTTTGCTCTCTCTCTCCTCCATTCCCTCTCTCTCATGTTCCCTTTCACTTGCCCAAGAGATCAACATTTCACCAGAAATGTAGTTATTTTATTAGCCATCTCTTTGCCTTTCAGGGGGTGAAAATATTCTCAAGGAATATTCTCAGCTCAGTGCTTGAGAATTGCTCCGAGCTTAGCTCAACAATGCTCAAGGTTTGCTCATGGAAGTGTTCACAGGACCATGCAGGAGATATAACCTGGGGATCCTATAGGCACAGGTTGTGTTTCAGTCTCTTAAGCAGTCTGTTCAGCGATTTATGTACCCTTCTTTGTCTTTTTTAATAACTGTCCTTTTTGGCTTTCTAGTTGACTACTATTTTTGCCACTGTTTTTAAAGTAGTTTTCTTAAAACGATTTGACTTTTAAGTTTTTCATTCTTTTTTCTTAGTCAGGTGTACTTTGTAAATGTCCTAACTACTTAAATTTGACAATTATTTCCTTGATGTTTATTCTTTGTATTTAAAAACAAAAGCATTTGCAGCAATAAAATTTCCTTTAATCAAAGCTTTGACCAAAACTCATAAATTTCATGTGTAGAGTTTTTATAGTAGCTATTTTCAAAAAGCCTATAACTGCAGTCAGTGCTCATTTCCTCTATGATCTAAAGTTATTTAGAATGATGTTTAAAATTTTCAAGTTTTTAATAATTGAAATTCTCATCAGTGATTTCCATTTTCATTTCTTTATTTGCCCATTATCTATTTTAGGAGCATCAATTTACTAGGAAGTTGGACGGACTTGCTCTTATATCTCCAGTTATTCACCCTTCAAATAGTCTTTGCTTTCCCAATCCCATGTGATGCATAGTTTGAACTGCTTGATATTGTAGCTTCATTTACTTTTTAAAAAAGCATCCCAGGGCTGGAGCGATAGCAGAGCAGGTAGGGCATTTGCCTTGCATGACGCCGACCTGGGTTCAATTCCCAGAATCCTACATGGTCCCCCGAGCACTGCCAGGAATTATTTCTGAGTGAAAAGCCAGGAGTTAACCCATGTGCATGCCCGGTTGTGAACTGCCCCCCCCAAAAAAAAAGCATCCCTTTCCCTTTTTTTAATAGTTAAAGCAACTTAAACTATTACAACTCTGTACAACTTACAGAGCCCACATTTTATAATGCAATGTGTCGCTATAGCATAGACACCTTAAAGGTATGCAGTGATCAGTAAATGCACACATATTGCTTAACATTTCAGAAATGGTAGAATTTATGCAGGATTTGGGGATCAAATTTCTTACTAAATTGTATAAATAGCATTATAACTTAAATACATCTTTATTATGCATTGTTTTCTCTCAGTATTGTATTTCTTCCTGACAATGATTGTGCGTCTGATAACTAATATATTTATTGTTCACCTTATATAATATGATAATTTTTAAACACATCTACATTCTAGTCACTCTTTTAGGAACTCTCTATGGCCTTGTCAATAGTACTCTCAGACAATAATATGATAATTATCCTTATTCCCCATATGAGGAAAATGAAGCTCAAGGTCAAGTCCATAAAATGGATCATGTCACTGGAAAAGATGAAGCTTGGATTGGATTCCACAACAATCTGTCTCTCCTACTTCTGTTCTACATGTGTTTCTGGGGAACCTTTATCCCTGCTCTGTCACTATTCTCGTTTTTATTCTGTCACATATTCATACCACCAAGTGCTTGCTACACTGTTTTGCCAGATACAGTGCTATAAGACACAGGACATAAACGGGAATAGAAATGCCCCCAAATTTTGATGAACTTCCAGAATCGAATAGCACCTTTTCTTTAACATGAGCTTAATTTAAAAATGTTCCAGAATGTGCTGTCTCTCAGTTTCCTTTCAGGCTCTCAACTTCTCCTCTGCTCCTGTGATGCTCAGGTGTTTATTTTGAGATTTTCTCAAGCTTATTCAGTTCCTGGCTGCCAAAACTGAGGCCAATGAAGTCATTCTATGCTCTTTGTGTGTGCAGAAAGGACTTAGGGTTTTAATAACCTTTCTCCACCCACCTTCAACTTTGTTTCCCTTGGGACAATAACACAAGCCTACAGCCAAAGGCAATTATGTCAATGTTATTATTTCTTATGGGGAAAATGAAGGCTGCCAACAAGCGGTATGTGTCAAACTCTGGAAACTACAGAGAAATCATTGCTGGGGGCAGGGAAGACAAGCTTCAGAAATGTGTTTTATATGAAAGGAAACGGGTCTTTGGTTAGTTGTTTTTTCACTCGTTAAGATTAGGTAAAATCTTATCCATTACATCTTTTCTTCCGTATTGGCATTTACACACAAGGCTCAGTACCTCCACAAATGTCCGGAAATGTTTATGTCTTCATGCACCATCCAGAAAAAAAATGGGAAAATGAGAGACACTCACCAGAATTTAGTTCACTAATTTTGAACCTTTGTAAGCTTTTAGTTTTGCCAAGATATATTCCCTCTTGCTGGAATTATTATCACCACAAGTCATCATTTCCTATCACTTTGCCATACATATTTGCCTTTAATCTAAAACCCTAATAACTGTATGACTATTCATATATTAAAAGTTTCCTTCCTAATTAAAAAATAAGGCAGGTACCCTGTTTTTTGATTACTGTACACATAGTACTAATACTGCATGCAGTTAGCTTTCAGCATATATTTGTTCAGTGTTTGATTTGTGTTGAATTTTCATAAAGAACCTTTTTATATTCCTCTTATTAGCTACCGAGAGTATCCCGCCCGCACAGCAGAGCTGGCAAGCTACCCAAGGCATATTTGATATGCCAAAACCAGTAACAATGTCTTACATGGAGATGTTACTGGTGCCCTCTCAAGAAAATCACTAAACAATGGGACGATAGTGCTACAGTGCTACAATTCATCCACTCAGGTGTTACTCCTGGCTTTGCACTCAGGAATTACTCCTGGCCATGCTTGGGGGACCATATAATTACCAGGGATTGAACCCGGGTTGGCTGCATGCAAGGCAAATGCCCTACCTGCTGTACTATCACAGCAATAGCACAGCGGGTAGAACATTTGCCTTGCACACAGCCTACCCAGGTTTGATACTCCGTCCTTCTCAGAGAGCCCGGCAAGCTACTGAGAGTATACCACCTGCACAGCAGAGCCTAGCAAGCTCCCTGTGGTGTATTTGATATGCCAAAAACAGTAACAAGTCTCACAATGAAGACATTGCTGGTGCCCGCTCAAGCAAATTAATGAACAATGGGATCAGTGCTTATTTGCTATCATCTCCTGTTTCTCTACAATACAGTTATCCTCTTGATCATCATCAATATTAATATTACCATAGTTTCCTTACAGTCCATTTTATCTCAATGATGCTTTACAATTTCTTGTGCTGTTTAAATCATTCTCTCTTCCAATATTCTTAGCTGTCCTCCTTGCTCTCAAAGTGGGTAAGAAGGGACTAATTTTCAGAACCAGCCCACTTCTGAGAAGGTTGAACCAACCCTAAAGAACTTAATTTTTTCAAGGTAATATTGCAGGGCAGGAACAGGGTCACTATCCCAGTTGTTCTACTGTCTTTGCGCTAAAATATATCGTCCTGGAGTAGGCCATCTGTAAACAGCCTTTAAAGAAAAGTCCATTTCTTATTTGCTCTCTTACAACACTTCAAAAATGCCTGGTGCATGGTGGGCACTGAAGAATATTTGTGGCAGGACCCAATGTCACCAGAGTCATCCGTAACATAGCAACTAGCTTCCTTCTGGGTCTTTGCTCTCTTACCTCCCAGTCGTGTCAGGAATGGTCCCACTTGCTGCACTGCGTCTTCCACATAAAGGGTCCACCTTCCTGGAATGCCTTAATTTCGTGTTTCCATCCTTGCTCACTCTGCCTATTTAATGGATGCTTATCAGTCCCTCTGAGCTTAAATTTATCATTATTCCCTGAAATGATAACCATACCTTATAACACTTTTCTATCCCAAATAGTCAATGTGACTGAACTGATAATCCTAAAGGGTTCCTTAAGGACAGAAAGCATGTTAGCCTTCATCAACACTCTGTCCCGGCACTGAACAATGAGGGTTGTTAAAGTTAAGGGGAAATTCCCTCTACCCTGTTTTTTTATTGGAGAGGATGAAAAATCAATACAATATTGAACTAGTTAGCAAAGGAAACATGAATTTTACAATGTGTGTGGGAAATTCTCATGGCAATAAAATCTAAGGGAGAACAGGTGGGTCTGAAGTAGTTATCTTGGCTTTTCCTTGACAATGAGTGGGGATATTTCGCATGAAAATTAGGGGTTGAATTCATCTTTACTCTGGAGTAAAATGCCAAGTTTCTCACATAGAGAAGATGTTTGCTTATAAATTTTCTCCTACATGATGAGCTCCATTACTTTTCTAGATCTCAGTCATAAAAGGGGGCGATGATTTCTTCTCTGATTGGGATAAGGGCAAAAGGGCTGTTATTAGGAAGGGCCGGTTCTACTAACCTTTAAGTCAATGAAATGAGAGAAATGATTGAATAGGCAAGGAATAGCTTTATTGCCCACAAGCCAACAAGTTGAAAGAAGCAATCTTTATGTCCTCAAAATAATCATCTTGCCTGCTTGGTCACAAGAAGGTTTTTTTTTAAATTTTAATTGAGAATACACAGGAAAACACATTTTTAGGAAGGGTGAGACATTTTTAGGAAGGAGAAGTCAATAAGCTGATGGGGAAGTGATTAATAAATTTACTCAGGGACTAATCTCCTAACATTAAAAATGTTGATGAATGTTTCCATCCTATTATCCTTTAGGAAAGGGATTTTAAACATTTTCAATCAACCCCAAACAGACATATTTTCTGATTTATAATATCGACTTCAGTTTCTAATTTCTTTCCATTGGTTTCAGGGCTATTGCAGATACAGGGGCTTCTTAATTCCCAGGATCTACAGTGCACTTGGTGCAAAATAATGCCAGAGTGCACCGTGGAGAACTGATTCCCAGAATTTTGGGATGACTTGGTTGGTTGCCTTCACTGGAAACATTTACTAATCACTTACTGTCTACCAGTCACTAAGCTTATTGATTTATATATTATCTAATTTAATTCTCATAATAACCTCATGAAGAGCCATTACTGCTCAAATTTTATAAATTAGAATGTTTAGAGTTCTTAAGTAAGGAACCAAAGCCATGTCTGCAGTAGCCTCAATAAACAAGGAATTCATTCAAATAGTGTTGCTATGCAGGAATGATTTTATACATATTGTTGAAATCCCTAGCATCAAGATAGGAATGTAACAAATGTTTAATAAATGTGAATGAAGTAATTTTAAAATTATGTGGACTGGTGTATAATCTCTAAGTCACTGTACTATATTACTTACCTTATTTGGGACAGGTGTGTTCCACCTATCTTGATGAGTATTGACATGCTCAAATGGAAATGATTTTCAGATTCTTAACCTTGCTTCTTGTTATTATCATACTCCTTCTCCTCTTCCTTTTCTCTCTCCCTCCTCCTCCTCCCCCATCCTACCTCTCAATCATCCTCTGCCTCTCCTTCTCTCATGTTCCTTCTTCCCCACTCCTCCTCATGCTCCACTCCTCCTCCTCCACACCCTTCTTCCTCTCCTCTGCCTCTTCTTCGTCTTCTCCTCCTCCTTCTCCTGCTCCTCCTCCTTCTTCTTCTCCTTCTCCTTCTTCTTCTCCTTCTCCTTCTTCTTCTCCTTCTCCTTCTCCTTCTTCTTCTCCTTCTCCTTCTCCTTCTCCTTCTTCTCCTTCTTCTTCTTCTTCTTCTTCTTCTTCTTCTTCTTCTTCTTCTTCTTCTTCTTCTTCTTCTTCTTCTTCTTCTTCTTCTTCTTCTTCTTCTTCTTCTTCTTCTTCTTCTTCTTCTTCTTCTTCTTCTCCTCGTCCTCTTCTTCTTCTCCTCCTCCTCCCCTACTTCCTCTTCTTCTTCCTCCTTCTCCTCCCTTTTTTCTTTGAAAATAAAGAGAACTACCTTCAGTTTTAAGAATTCTTCTTCTATCTGTTTTGAATACAGAATAAGATGTGATGAATGGTAATCTCCACAAGGTAATCAATTAATCAATTAACTTGGTTTTGTTTTCTTAATACATTTTCTGTCTGAGAAATGGTAGTTAAGTAGAAGTTTCAGTTCAAGGTAATATGCCATTTCTTGTGTATTATTTACTGTAACCCCTCAAACTGTCTTCATATGAATATAATCTAAAAAGGAAATCTTACCTATACATGTTGCTTTCTTTAACATCTTTGATCAAGTCACCAGGTCTTTCACCTGATTCTTCCTAAAGTCTGGACTAAGAAAGGTTGCTTCTTACCAAACTCTCCATACCTACAAATGTAACAATCTCCTTGTGTCCTTTCAACCTTGAAAACCAAGACAAATACAGAAGCTGGTGATTTTATTACCTTGACACCTAAAATATTAATAAAGGTATATAATGCAGATTTACAAAAAAGGCATACTTGCTTTGTTGTTGCTGTTGTTTCTTTCCAATATGACTCCTGTCCAAAAACAGAAGCATTAACTCATCTTCACTGTGACTGGTGCCTCATTGCTGTAACCCTGAAGCTATGCCAACCTAATTTAAAGGAGGGATGATGGTAATTTTGAGATTCTCTAGTATTAACTACCAATAGCATGTGAGTAAATAAATGAAAAAATAACTGCTAGAAAAAAAAATCCAGATACTTATTTTCAGAAAGAAGAAAAAACGTAGATCAGGAAATAATGATTAATACTGTCTACACTAACAAACTGTATATTTGGTTCATAGGCTTAGGATCTGACGAGTCAGGAATCTGAAGCTTTCTATGTGACATTTATTTTTTATTTTTTTAATAAGTAAACTCTCAAACTCATCTTCACTAAAAATAATGACAATATGGTATCTGTTACTAGTGTTTTATGGGGGTCAATAAAAGAATGTACCATAGTCAGAAACAAAGGTAGATGTTTACCAGGGCATAGACTCACGTGTGGAAGATCCCAAAGGAGAGAACTACCCCTAGGAGTAGGGCGGCTATAAATGATAAGGGGAGGTGGTCTGATGTCTGGATGTGTATGGTCAATACCCATTGAGATAATTAGTGAGTATCTGTGACATCTGTCATCTTGAGGATGGCCTAATCAGGTGGTCAGAGTCAATCAAGATAATCAGCGAATATTAGTCTATCCCAAGGGACAATTCATTTTGGTAATTTTTTTTTTTTGGTTTGGGGGGCATTTCTGGGCTCAGGGTTTAGTTCTGACTCTGTGCTCAGAGTTCACTCCTGGAGGGGATCAGGAAACTAGATGGAGTGTTGAGAATTGAACTCAAGTTGGCCATAGGCAAGCACCCTACCCTCTGTACTATCTCTCCAGTCTATTTTTTGGTAAGTTTTTATTTGCAGGATTAAACCCCCATTTTAAAAACGTTAACAATAAAACTAAAATGTCATTTATAGGCATTTGTATAAGAAGTAGAAACAATAAGTTTTTTTTTTCAGCTACATCTCTAGCGTCTAAAATGATGTTCCTCTTGAGAAAATACTCAGAACTATTCTAGGTAGATTAGTCTTGTTGATTTGCTAAGGAAACTATTCTGTACTTCTCTGGATACTTTATAAGCTGTACAAATAATAAGACAATCATGATATATTGCTAAGAGAAATAGTGAAGAGAAATTTATTGATATCATATATGCCTCCTGAACTCACAGAAAAGAGCAGCAGAAACAAGTGACTCACCATGTGGTCTTATAGACTATCTTTAAACAGCGCAACTAACTGAGAAACTTGGAAAGAAAGAAAAGGTCAGTTAGGAAGATACTAACAAGGTACAATGAGGCCATGGCTTCTGCCTTCTCCACTAACTGACTCTCATCAGGAAAGGGTCATATGGGAGATATGTACAAAAAGATCTCTCTTCAGAGGTAATCTCCCATCTGCATTTTGGCTCTTTGCAAGCAGTTAACCATTTGACATATTTTGGGGGCAGCAGACATTTTCTCTTCATCAGCTTCACCATAAGCAAGAAACTATTTTGTTGTGAAACAGTTTTGCTATAAAAGAGAAAAAATAAAGAAGACGTCTTGAAATAAGAAAAGTTAATAGAGTGCATTTATTCCTCTGCCCCTCTCGGAGAGCCTGGCAAGCTACCGAGAGTATCAAGCCCGAGCGGCAGAGCCTGGCAAGCAACCTGTGAGTATTGGATATGCCAAAAACAGTAACTATAAGTCTCTCAATGAGAGACATTACTGGTGCCCGCTCGAACAAATCGATGAGCAACGGAATGACAGTGACAGTGACAGTGAAATAGAATGCAAAAAGTTTGAACCCATCTAAAAATATAAAGCGGACTAGAGAGATAGTACAGGGGTTAAGACATGTACTTTACATGCAGCTGACCCATGTTTGATTCCAGGCACCACATGATCTCCCACCCACTTCCAGAAGCGGCCCCAGAGACTCTTGAGCATTACAAGTTTGATCCTTATAATTCCCCAAACTGTGTAGCTCCAAGGCAATGCTATAGATCTATGAGATTTCTGGTTTGTGTGGGTGGGGATGAGGATGTATGTGTATGGGGACTGGGGGGAGACTGTACCTAAGAATTTGTCTTCCAATGTTTATTCATTTATAGTATTATAAATTTAAGGGGGTAATTTTGGTTACAAAACTTAACAGAATTGTGAAATCAGGACATGCGAAACCATATTTCATAATGATATGTTAGAAAAAATGATAGCACATCAATTTTCAATAATTGGTTTCTTATTTAGGCAATGGGGAAATGAGACCAAATTGGCAACTCACTAAGATATATAAAATTAAGTCAGTCAAAGCAGTTGATTGATTGCTTCTTCCTTAGAAAATTACAACCTGTCATCAACTAGTTATATTTTAGCCAAACTGCCTTATGTATAATTATTTATGTGGCAAAACAGCATGCAACAAGTGAAACTCCCAGAAAAACAGAGTGTTCAGGCAGGGAATGAATGGGTTACCAACACAAGCTAGGGAGTGACTGTTCTCTTAGCTATATTATTGCTTTCCAGGTGATAGTAGCTCTTAGATTTGTCTCCCTCTTTTCTCTCCTCCACTGTTCACAGAAAACCTCATCTCTCAACTAATGAACAACTTTCCAAATTTCATCTCCTTAATATGTTTATTCTGTACCTGAGTTTTCAATGTAACCCTCATCAAAACCTTAATGCTTTCGTATGTTCTGGAAGGAAACACATTTATTTGTAACCTAACTCTCAAAATCCTCCCTCTCTTTTTCCCCTGGATCTATCAATACAATACTTAACTTGTCCACAACGCTTATTCAGTCTGTATATACCAGATTGAACAATTCCCCATGTGCCAGATTTTTTGCGTCTTTGCTTCTTATCTATCACCCCAGCCATTCTGATAGTGTACCCCATTTTCTCCATCAGAGTGCGGTCTACCCATTGTCAAATCTTAGCTCAGAGGGTTCTCTAATTACCCTAAACATAGATACCTTTCTTTTCTTTTGACTACAACATGTTAATCTATTCCATTCATGTGGTCTTTATTTTGTTTTTTTTTTATTTATTTATATTTAATTAGAGAATCACCGTGAGGGTACAGTTACAGATTTATACACTTTTGTGCTTATACTTCCCTCATACAAAGTTCGGGAACCCATCCCTTCACCAGTGCCCATTCTCCACCACCAGTAAACCCAGCCTCCCTCCCATCCTCCCCAATCCCATCTCCCCCCACCCCACCCTGCCACTGTGGCCGGGCATTCCCTTCTGTTCTCTCTCTCTAATTAGCTGTTGTGGTTTGCAATAAAGGTGTTGAGTGGCCGCTGTGCTCAGTCTCTAGCCCTCATTCAGTCCGCAACTCCCTTCCCCCACATGGCCTTCGACTACAATGTAGTTGGTGATCGCTTCTCTGAGTTGCCCTTTCCCCGGAACGTGAGGCCAGCCTCGAAGCCATGGAGTCAACCTCCTGGTACTTATTTCTACAGTTCTTGGGTGTTAGTCTCCCACTCTGTTATTCTATATACCATAGATGAGTGCAATCTTTCTATGTCTGTCTCTCTCTTTCTGACTCATTTCACTCAGCATGAAACTTTTCATGCCCATCCACTTAACTACAAAATTCTTGACCTCCTTTTTTCTAACAGCTGCATAGTATTCCATTGTATAGATGTAATGTGGTCTTTATTTTGAAATAGGGTCAAATGTACACTCCTACTTACTGATTTTCATGCACATGTGACTTTATTGTCCCTTGGACAGGCTAATCACCAGTTTTAACTTGAGTACAAAGAGTAAGGAGTTACTCCTCTGTGATTATCCATTTCCCCATCTATAAAATGGTGCTGATAGTATTTACATTTCTGATTTCCATGAAAGTTCTAACAATAAGTGTAATGATTTCCATCAGTGACTTTACATATGAAATATAGAAGCTACTGCTTTTAGGTACCTTTGTTTGCTCAGTCTGAGTAAAAAGGTGCAGAGCTTGTTTTAAGAATATCTAGTAATGTTTCTATATTAGTTTTGGTTTATGAAACCAGTCTTACAGTCCTTCTCTAGCTTTTG